>NC_091825.1:150402844-151602844 GCF_038994185.2 Dermacentor albipictus | reverse complement strand
AAGTCATGGGCTTGCCAGTTTAACCCCGTGGTATGTAGGCCCCAACCCCAGCCAAACTTTTGAACAACGGGATGCCATCCCTCGCAGCGATGATCCTGACGGGCTGCAATGGCTCGTCGGTGGGGCCCTGGTAGCGGAGGAAACTAGAGGGCGGCCGGACCAGGCTGCTCTCCCATTCGACTCGTAAAATTTTTATGCTGAATAAATTTTTTTTTCACTCAATCCGCCAAACAACGAAGCTGTTGTTCTATTCCGACAGGCTTTGTATATGACAGACTGCGTCGCGCGCTCCTTCGCATGTCTACCAAACTACTTTCTTCATTTTTCCCTGTAAGTTGCACGTGCAAGTCACTGCCCCCTGCACTCGAAGTGGTGAAGCGGAGTTACTTCCGGTCGATTTCTCGGCACACGTACACATACTATTTTTTTTCAGCTGGTCCTTGCAGCGTGAATGGACTTCTCGTTGCCACTGATGAGCAGCGTATGCTTAACATGGAAGCCAATTAATAGGTAGCGTATACAGAGACGATATCGCGCGCAGTTGCTAGTTGTGTTGACACGGTGCGTTTCCTCGGAGCAACGACTCGCGTAATTTACTTGCGCTGCTCGTTGGCGTAAGCGCATAAAAAAAGAAAGAAAGGCTGGTTGCCCGATGATAGCTTTGGGCAAACACAGGTAAATAAGTGGAGATTACGTACTTCATCCGACGGCAGGCCCTTAATCCTGACCGCTAAAGGGAGACATGTGTTCTTTCTTTCTTTTTTGCGCCACACTAAATGGGTGCTTCAATGTTGGCATAAGCGTAGGCGCACCTAATTACACTACGATGTTAATTGCCAGTCGTTATGATGCTGCGTCTCGTAAAGCAAACAAGCGCGCACTCAGTATACTTACGCCTATGAGTCTCCCTCCCCCGGCAGTTTAGCCTTTTTGCACGAGCCCATCGGCTTTCTCCAGATTCAGTATTATGGCATTTTTTGTGCACACATATCGATAAGGAGCCGCTTCTTGCCTTATGCACGTCCGCGATTACTGGCTCGCGCTCTCTTGCCGGCCAGGAAAAGAAGCCACCGTGTCTCGGGGCTTCCCTGTCGCATGCCACTGTCGCTGCGGCGTCGCAGAGGTTCGGCAACAACAACACTGCCGGGTTCTGCAGACGGGTTTCTCAGAAGCCAGTGGCTCTCCCGAGGAAGACTGAACACCGACAAGCGTCCCGCACCCTTTCTCGTGCGCGCGCGTTGCAACGCCTGGTGCCCAAATTGGTATCGCTCGCTTTCTCCACGCGCGAAGCGTGCTGTGACTACGTAAAGTGACTTCGGGGCGCTCCTTCAGTGTGTATTTGTTCTTCGGCGCGTGTATTATAAATGCGAGCGTCCCTGCTGATCTCCGGCTGGGTTATCGGGCGCGACACGCTGAATAATATATACGCGTTATTTTGTTTTTCTTTTCTTTTCCGTCGTGTGCATGCACGGCTGTGCGCAGACGCGTGGGTTGTTGATAAATGAACGGGTTCAATTAGTGCGGAACAAGTGATAGCGTCGACTTCGCCAGCGTTTAATTTCACCCCGACACCGCCGCCGCCGCCGCTGCGACGATGGCCAGGTTCCGGCGCTGTCTCGAGGTCCGCGTGTCGCGCAAAAGTGACACTGGTAATTAAGCCTCGTAGACTTTGGTGTGGCCCTGCTGTATACTGCGGGTCATTGAAACGCGCGGCTCGTAGCCTGAAATGAAGAGTAAAAACGATCTTTACAGAGACGAAAACGGAGTCGAGACGAGAAGACGTGTCCATCGTGACTTCGCGAGAACATAAGTTTTAGCCGGGGGCGTGCATTTCTGACGAGTTGCGGGATGTTTTATTCATTTTTGGATTTCTTTATTCACTACTGGGATTGTTTATTCGTTTTTGGGATTGCCGAATTTTCACCTCATGAGTTTACATGTCGCACCTAAAGATTGGAAATAACTTATGTATCCTTACGTGAGTTGAATGCGAAAGCGTTAGGGCTTGTCTAAGTTATCCCGTTAAATTAAAGCTCCACTTTAATGCATCTTGCTCCAATTTGCACCAACCTTAATTCAACTTTAATCCACCTTAACTCCACTTTGGGACTGAGTCACGGCGTCCGTCAGACCCCGTGGCCGTTCACCGTGAAATTTTGCAGTGCGAGCCGCAGCAGGTCCAGCGCCGGAAACGTGACGTCATCATTTCGTCACGTGGGCTTTCTGGCCATCCGATGTTAATGCGGGACGCTTGTCAGATTTACCGTTTCATAGGGCATATAAGACTTCCGCCTTAATAAGCGAGGACAACTCCTCCTATCACCCGTTCCTCTGTGCATTCGAGCGACGTTATCGTGCCAGAGAACCATCACAAGTTAAAAAAGCATGCCCCAGTACCTGCTGACATCTAATTATTTAGCGAACATTTATATGTGTTCGTTGGTTTTCAAGCAACGTAATTGGACTTGGTTTGCTATCGTTATTTCTTGACCATGTGTTCTACATCTAAGCCACATGCCAACGTCATTAAAGGAATGTGAAAAACTTACGCACTGTTCGAAATAAGAACGCTGTTAATTAAAAGACACTGAACAGCTAGCAACCTCACTCGCACATGGGAAACACAGTAAGCTGCATAATTTTAAGGGCATTCATGTGAAAGAGTGTTTAAGCTACCTCGTGATACATACGCAGCTGATTTGATCAGTAGTGCGTAAACAAGAGAAGTCTTATCACACTACCAACGCGCCGACATTTTTTTTTCAGAGTCCTTACGAAGACGAATTTACTTTTCGAAACGTTCGCTGCGGTCTTCGGCTTGCCGCATTCGTCTACAGGGTTTATATATTCCATCAAGTTAATAGTTTCTGTGACCACTTTGTTTTGTTTGAATGCTCTGAACGTCTGTTTGAAAACAGGCTTTCACTCACGCCGTCAACTTTTTTGACGATTCTACAACGAGCGAAACAATCCTTCACTTTAGGTAGCAGAAGCTTGATGTGGGTGAGTTGGTTATGCATACTTGATGAAATAAGCGCTGCGAAGACGCGGACGAAAGAACACATGTACGACAGACAAGGCGCTGTCTTGTCTGTCTTTTCGCGCCTTGTCTGTCGTACATGTGTTCTTTCGTCCGCGTCTTCGCAGCGCTTATTTCATCAAGTCTTCACTTTACGGACCTATCATCACAATCATTCGACTCATAGTCGAAATCAGCCTGTATTTGTGTATTTAATCATTTATTCCGTTTGGTAAACTTCGTAAAACCAAAATACCCTGTCGCTGCGCGCACTTTTCGTTTATATTATATGACATCTTGAGCTGATCTTGCAGTTGAAAATAAGGATCAACTCTGTTCTTTATTGTGACAAGATGTGACGCTTTTCATTGAGCGACCCGCTTCGTGAAGACTCACGATCTGCAGGACTTCATTAAAGTTTTGCCATACTATACCATACCATACCGATCCTAAGCCCCCTTCTCGCGCAAGTGTCACGGACAGGGTAGCGGTCATGCCAATAGAGAGATCTGCGTCCGCACACAGGCGTACCCGTTTGTAGAAACACACACCCGCACTAGAGACACATGTTTCACCCCAATGAGAAATTGCCGTCTGTCTCCGTGCAAATAGCAGAGATGAATCGTCTCCCCAACGAGGCTCGTTCGCGCTCAGACACTCCGGGCAGGGACTCCTCTGTATTTGTGTGCCGAGGAGGTGGTGTTCTCAGCGGAGCTTGTTTGCAGCACAGCGGGAAGCTGATGAAAGCGAACAGAAACGAGCGTTTTCGGACGCAGGTCACGTCGCGCTGCTGCGAAGGAGCCAGGGAGCCAGTCGGCGTCAATCCGTGCTCACGCTTTCTCGTGTGACGCGGTCTCCCGAATGCCAACAGCGAACAGCTCGCTCCTCATGAAGCGCCTCCGTGGCTCTCGCGGGCGGCGGGCCAGCGGGAGGAATCGCCGAAGCACACACCGCAGACACGCAGTCAAACTGCAAGCGTGTCAAGCCGCGTGAAAGTGTCCCCTCGAACGCGCGCGTCCTGTCTCGCCCCATCCGGCGTAACGACGTCTTCGTCATCCTTCACCTCGTCGTCGTTGTCCTCCCGTGTCTAGCGGCCGGATTGGAAACAAGGCCGAAGAAAGCCGTCGAGAGACAGATTCTCACGGGTCGGCCAACAAGAGGACAGATAAAGGGGGAGCGGGGAGGAGAGGCGCAGCTTTGTCCACGAAAAAAGGAATAAATGAAGCGTGGCTAGCGGAGACGTGTGTAATGAGACATGCTCTGACGAGTTCCCCGGGTGACTAGCGTCGTCCAACAAGCTCGCAGTAGCGAAGCCCCTGGTTGACCCCGCGATCCAGAGGTCTTGTCGCGAAATGAGACGCAAGTAGGAGCGTTCACAACGGCAGAAAGGCTATGGCTTTTCTCGGGCCTGCATTCATTTGATGTGTGCAGAGCACCGAGTCGAAGTTAAAAGCGGCGTCACCAGAGCAGTATGCCAAGTGTTAAGATCGAGGTGAAGAAATATGTAGAAATGGATTATCTGCCTCGTTTGAAAAGGACACACGAGAGAGAGAAAGAGAGAGAATAATCTCGAATCTTATGTATTCTTCCGTCTGCTACGTTGCGAGTTGCATCAAAATGTAACCCTGGGACCACCCCAACAGCAAGCCATGATCCATTGTCCTTGTGGCAGATGTGATAACGTCCGGGCTCCCTGTCCAGCCTGACACAGCTAGCTCACAAGTGTCAAAGTGAAGCCGCGGTGGCATCGAGGTGGTGGGTAGAGCGACCTCTGTCGTTGGGACGCATTCGCCAGCCACAACTGGTTCGCGTCAGCGACCGGCCGAGGTGTTCCGATGGATGACGGTGAGAGGCAGCTCGTCGCGGCGACGCCCCGGTATTCCCCCCCCCCCCCCCCCCCCCTGTCAGGGTATGCCTTGGCGAGTGTAACTAGCCCCACGGTCATCGAAATACACGGATAAGCATGGCCTCTGCGCATTCCCTCGCGCAGGCTATCTGCGCACGCACGATTACGGAGAGAAGCAAAGTGCTTACTCAGAGTGACGGTGTTTAGACAGACTGGTTTTGGTCAAGCTCGCTTTCATTGCGTCGCGTGGCTCTCAGCACGGTGTCGCTGCTCTTATGTGAGCAGATGGTCAGTTCATGGCCTGTAGGTTCACATTCAGGGTACCGCTCGTAATGGTCATCATCGTGGTTTGCGCTGCCAGGAGCACTCACGACCATGAACTTGCCTTAACTTGGAGATACGTGTGCGACGGACATTGTGGTGCGGTACTATCATAACACGCGTCAAGAGGTCCGCCATATAGTGGAAAGTGAGCCATGCAGGAGATATTGCCTGTCCGCACAGAGATTAACATATACAAATAAACCAAATGAGCTTACAGCGCCTTTCCAACAATTGGCACGCTGGACAGCTAAATAATAACTAGAGAGGACGAGGAAAGAATAAAGAGAGAAGGCAGGGATGTTAACCAGAATTGCGTCTGGTTGGCTACTCTACTCTGGGGGACGGGAAAGAGGGAATAGAAAGATAAGATAGAGAGAGGGAGGGAGGGGAGGGGAGGGGAGGGAAGCTACGGTGAGCTCTCACACGCATGCGGAGGGCCTGAGCGAGTCAAAGGTGTTCACATAGGCCAGTCGCCCTCAAGAAAGACAAAAGTGCCTTCATAGCTTTGTGGGCCGTCGAGCATTGGGACGGTCTTCAAGTAGCACCTGCACAGACAACGGCCGATCGTCCAGCCGTCACAATGCGATAGATAATGTTTGTCTTTCCGACTGAAATCGATGACAATGGCACAATAAATGGTCGACGTTTTCTTCCACGCCGCAGACGTCGCATGCAGCACTGTCATTCATTCTAATCAAAGTAGTGTACGCCTTCATGAAAGCCACTCCTAACCACAGCCGGTATAGAAGCGATGCCTCACGTCGGTGAAGACCTTCGCATGCTGCAGACCGATTCCATTCTCAGTCATTCTAGGCTTTATGTAATCACTGGCGGGGATTACGACCCCCTCCCCCGCAATCATTACTGCCAGCTCCCTCCGAAGAGGGTTGGAACCAGCTGCTGACAAGAGCAGACAAGAAAACACAACTGGCACTCGTCTCGTGGGCCCAAGACGTCGCCCCCACCTGGGAGCCACACTAGGCCTACCTGCCTTACTTCCAACCCTGCAGTGGCAAATAAAGTTCTTTCTCTCTTCTCTCTCTGGAGGTCGGAGTTGTAGTGAAGGGTTCAGTTCGTACAACCTGGTGCGCCTCACGTTTGGGATGTTCTACTCTGTTAAAGAGAGCTCGCCTGCCAAGTGACGAAGTTGCCCTGCTGCGTCTGTCCTGGAAAGAAGAATGGGAACGATAAGTTGTTCTTGATGTGACACTCGAGCAGCTTTGTCTGCTTGGTCATTTCCACTGATCTTGCAATGGCCAGGCAGCCACTGGAAAATCCAGGGAGAATAATCGGGGAGAATATTTATGCCCTTCGGGCTCACACATTCAGTTTATGCCGCAAAGTCACAAAGCGAAGTGTCAGCTTAGCCGGTGCTTTCTTGTCTCAACGCATGGACAGACAACGCAGGAGCCTTATTTTGTAACGGTCTACATCATCCTCCATTGTTCTTATTACTTGCCACGCCGAGTGGCCGATCCCGGTGGCAACGGTGGCGAGGCGACGTACAGGCTAATGAGCCAGGGCGAAAAATAAAAATGAATAGAATCGTTACAAAGTACGGCCCACACAGTCTCACGATTTGCGCCTTCTTTTTACGGCAGCACTGCGATCTCCACCATGTACGAGCGCAGAACTTCGAGTTCTCTATCTTTATTCGACTTCGGGGTCGTGCCGGCGCAGAGTGAGAAAACCTAAATAAACAATCATTCCCCGAAATCAACCACAAATATTTCAGAGAGAGAGAGAGAGAGAGAGAGAGAGAGAGGTGACAAGCGAAAGAAAGGCAAGGAAGTTAACCAGGCTAAATGCGGTTGGCTACCCTTCACTGTGGAAAAGGGACGAAGATATGACAAGCACAGATGTAGTATATATGCACGCACACGCAATGAGGTCTTCACCGTTCAGCTTGTCACAAGCGGCTACGTAGGCTAGTTCATCTGAAGAAGCGGATGCAGCAGCGCTTGTGTAGCTTCACACATAGCAGACGCTCGAAGTCGCGGTCGCATGGGTCCCAGAATACCAGGCGTGCCATCTAGTTTTCCTGAAGCGGTTCCAAGGGCAAGCATCTGGCCTCCGAGCAATGGGCTGTCGCACAGCAGGTGCTTCAGAGTTTCTTCTGTGCCATATGTGTAAGAACCGGAGCTGTCCGCGATTACAATTAGGAATGAATATGATGGCTGATACAGCAGCGTCCTCAGGCAGTGCCAGCACAGCAGACACGCGCAACATACATTCAGAGTATCGTTATTTATTAACTAATGAAAGTAATGTTTTTATCCTTTCTTTAAACGTGCGTATTGACATTTAACAGGACATGATACAGTAGGCGCTCCAAATTGCCTTTGCTGTGTTATGTCATGTTAACTACGAATCATAATAACAAAGGAGGCCACGTGATTTTCGTTACTCAATTCCGTGAGCACAAGAATGGTCTTAGATGGAATATATCGGAGCACCTTCACATCCTGCAATTTATCAGTATCGCAGGTCTTGCTAGCTGTATTGTGGTGTAGACAATTACTGTAGTATTCAGTATTTGGAGAATGCACAAGGCGACAAAAAAAAGACGATTACTTGCCTAAAAGCTACGTAAGTGCATCAGTGAGCGCACCATCCTCATCGTTTACATGCCGGAAAGTCAAAACAAATTCCACACATAGATAGCATACAACGACATTATAATTGATTGTTGCATATTGAAGAGGGCTTGCATCTCTTACGTCTGCACAAGTTCGGTCTGGTTACATTGCTAAGCAACAAACGCAAAACACGAAACCACAAGGAAAAAAAAAGGACGGATAAATCATCGTTCGGGGCTCGAGGCCTTGCCCCCTCGAAGCTCAGCCGCGCGGGCGTTTAGCAGGGTAAACGGCCGTTGAGAATCTTTGACACCGTGACAACAACCGGAACAAGGCTCGCCGCACGCAGCGCCGCTTTCTCCGCTGTTTCGTCGCATTAGGCCAGCGTTACGCTCGTCCGTCACACCGCATGCAAGCCGACTGACAGGGCAGCCACAAAGGGAGTGCACGCGGCGCGTGCTAACGCGCACGGGCGAATGGCCGCGCACGTCGCTGCGGTGGACCACCCTTTGAGCCATAATGGGAGACCCGCTGCAGGATAATCACTTTTGATGCATATATTTTTGTTGTCCGCACTCCTACTGAGCATTGTCAGCCTTCCCACGCTTGGCTCCGGTTTGCGTGCGCCGCAAGTGCTCTCTCTACGCCTTTGCTCGCAGTAAGCGTTCTGTAGCAAGGGTTGTAGCCATTGTATAGCTACGATCCGTGAAGCCGAGGCACGTTCAAAACCGATGCCTTTCCCCAGACCCAACCCACTGGCCCTTCCTTCGAGTCAGTCTAACAAATAGTACTCGGAGTTCGCAATTGAAAGAGCAAACTGTAAGTGACGGCAAGCTATATTTCATGCGTGTAAAAAAAAGAAAGAAAGGAAGTTAACCCGAACACCATGCAAAGACAGCCGATCGCTTTTCTCCTATGCTCCATGCATGCCACTTAGCTGAAAACCCTGTGGCAAGAGCACATGTTATTGTTACATAGCGATACTATGGCGAACAAAATGTACTAAGATAAGGGATTGGCCTACATGGAACACTGGTACAGTACTTGACCAAGGAGATATGTCTGCAAGGAAGATATATGAGAGCGATATTTGACCTATGTGATGCGAGTCTGCGGGCTTGTGCGAATAAGGCCCCGTAGCCGAGCGCATACGACTGTCGTTTTCTACACTTTCTATTGTTCGTCTTTGGTGCTGTAGCATTCCTACCACGCAGCCTGAGCCAATCGATCCCTGTCGGGTCGACAGCGCCCGAGTCTACACGAATTAAAAGCACCGATGAAGGAGCGCACCAGGTACACAGAGCCTGTGTTCCTAACAGTGGTTGCACAGTGCGAGTTACAAGCTTTCTTTGCGCATTTATTTAGTTATTTTCTTCTTACTGTTTCGTGGCTTACCAGCGCTTTCTAAAAGCAGCGTCGCCACCGAGCCTACACTGCGAGCCAGTGCGAACTTAACGCCCCTGCGGTCCGCCGAGGTGAAACCGTGAGAGGCGGCTCCACCCATTCTCGATGCGGCATAATAGACCCCGTGATTACCGGCGACCACCCCGAAGATTTGGCAGCTTCGATGGGGCTTCCACTTTCGCGCGTGGAGGCCCATTACACGATTAATGTCTGCAAGCAGTACGCGTTGCCTGTCTCCAGCCCTGTACTCTGGTATACACTTGCTGCAGCCGGCACTGAACCACTTCCAGGGTGCTTGTCCACAGACAGTGGGTATTTTTGTCATGACTGTGCACTCCTGGCGAGCCGCTCCTTCGTCTGATGATATGGGCGTGACTGCTAATGAATAAGAATTGGCGCCGATACTGAGGAGGGCTGGCGGAGTCACAACTCATCCACGGGCTGAGCGTGGGGCGAGGCATACACCTGCTAACCGACATGGGCTCGTTCACCCACGGAGAAAGTGCCAGAATGCTGGAGATTGCAGGCGAGTAAGCGGGAATCCTCAGAACTTCGTTGTACGTGACGTTGGCTGCTTGCTCTATGAACTCGTCGCGGAAAGCGAAAGTCCAGCGAGCGACGGCCAAGAAATGGGGCGGTCGCTGCTGCTTCTGCGAACAAGCACGGCAGAGGTGAGCAACCAGGAATGAGGGATTTGTTATTGTTCTTTTGTAGTGTACACTGACGCGGCTTCTCATTATAACAATTTACTGTAATGTTCATTAAAGGAGACGGGTAAGAGGAAAGTGCGCCCTCCGCCTATAGCGATACAGTATGTATGTGTTCGCCGAACCATCTATTTCGTCACCAGCTTATAAAGTTGAAGCATTGCAGCTTTACGCCTGGACGTTTCTTTGTGCGCTCTTTCCTGCTACTGCACAATTATGGCTTGGACCAGATTCGCGTATGTTATCCTCTAATGGCGAATTGGACCCTCCGTGTCGTTTGCCATTGAGTTGTGCGTGCCTCTTTAGGATTGCTCACGCTGCAGGCAGAAAATGTAGTTGTGTAAGAAAATGCAAGTATACAGGAGCGCTGCATGTATGTCCTTTTCTCGCTTCACGCATCGTTAAATTGGCCTAAAACATTCCGGGCGCTAAGGGACCGGCTAAGCTTATTGCTGTATACCAGGACGAACTAGTAGTTCCGTGGTGTCCTAAGTATACGTACGTGCTTAGACCGTCTGTAATGTCATCTTTCATCGTACTTCCCTACCTCCCCTCTTTTTTTTCTTCTGTTAATCTGTGATCTGTCTTTAAGCTTACGCGTGTTTTGTACCATTTTCATAGACATTTATTTTTCGCTTTCAGATATCCGCAAAATATAAGGCGTCCCTTCGTGCACGAGGGGGAAGCTATGCCAACGTTGAGTCTACTTCCTCCAAGAGCCCAGTAATTATGCGCGAAGCATAGAAACCCTCCGTATGCCACAACCGCAATGAAATCTGCCGCTTTTGATGATCGCTCGACCATGCGACCACCACTGACTGAATGGAGAACGCGCATGTATGTGCGCGCATGGTTTCACTGTTTCTTTCCCTCATCATTTCTGCCCCGTCCGCCCCCTAAGGTAGCAAACCAGACGCCATCCTGTTTGGGCTCAGCACGTTTCCTTCTTGATCCTGCCCACGGTGAATGTCGCCTACACAGCCAATAAAAGACATACCAAAGAAAGGAACACATTGAGGGCTTCGTGGGGGTGCGGCGGGAGGTTGTATTTGGCTGCAGTTGGACCCACTTACGCAGCACGCGCATACTACAGAAGACGTATACGACAGGCAGCACTTGTCCCAGACTCCATCTCGTCCTTGCAGACTGCGTGCGCGCTGTGTGCCATATACGCAATCATTCGGGACGTATTCGGCGGAAGTTGCGACCCAGAGCGCGACTAGGCGGCCGCACGCGCCGCCCCGATTCTCCTCGTGTCGGCAAGCGCGCCGGCCAATTGGAGGAAATCACGCGAGCCCCTCGTCGAGACCCGCTGCTCTTCGGCCAGCACGGCGCGGACGACGCCAACTCGAGGTCGGAGCGACGCGGAGAGAGCGATGGAAATAGAAAGGGCAGGGAGCCACGAGAGCCGCGTGCCGCACCTTATGCCGCCCGCGCCGAGATTGGATCTGCATACGGCGCGAGCGCGCTTCCTCGACGGCGGCTCAATTGGTCGGGTTCAACAAACCGGACACCGGCTGGGCGCTGCCTTTGCGCGAGCACGCGTGCGACACAATAGGCAGGCGAAAGGACGGCCCGACGGTAGCGGCGAATATCGGGCCGAGGAGGGAGAGAACGAGTCAACTCGGCGTTTCAGCGTCGTGTTTCATTAAAAGCATGCGGCGTTCTAAAAGCTGGTGTGGGCGTTAGTCGGCTTAACAGGCGCACGCATTATTCTCGGTCGTTCGTTGGGAAGTAGCCTTTCTGGTGCTTGCTAACGGTACCTCCTCTCTTATAGTTCGTGCAGGAGCGCGGTAGCAGATCGCCTAACGCCTCCCCCTCCCTCCCCCCAACCTCCGATCATTGCCTTCTTTCTCACAGCAAACATTTACACATAGAGAAGAAAGGACGTTGTACCGCACTACAGGCGCGTTTATCCGAACTCGAAGATCGCGCTTGCATATAGAGGGAAGCAGACACGGAGAGTGGTTGACACAAAGAGCAGCGACGCGGGCCAGGACAAACCCGGCGTGCAGGCGGCATCTTCAAAGGGCGCGGAACAGAAGCGTTTGTTTTTCGGCTGGGTCCGGCAAACCGCACAACCTTCTTAGGTGTCGCGGTTTCAAAGAAAGAGACGAGTCTTGCATTTGATTGCCTTTGGAAGGGAAGAGGCGCAGCTATAAATTACTCCAGCTTTCTCGCTCACTCGAGTTTGTTTCTAAAACGCGGATGCAAATAGACTATCCTGAAAGTAGGCAAAAACGCTTTACTTTATGCATAATGCTTGCATAGTACCTTCACGGTCGATTCGGATCTCGGCATTGTACTAATTCGGATACCCCGAGCCAGCATCCGTTGTGTGCAACGTGTTGGGGTTCGGTATGAAGGACATACCTAATCGCGCAAAGCTAAATGATAAGAGTCACCGACGACGAAAAGAAAACCTTGGATTAATATGGAAAGATGGAATCGGCTACCAAGAAAGTGCTCAAGAGAATGGTAGGGAGGTTGCTACTCCAGGCTGACCGTAGTTGGCTAGCCTAAACTGAATAAGCGGTAAAGGGTGATGAAAGATGAGCTGAACAGATGATATCGACAGTAACAATGCTCCACGCTCTACTGTAGTCTGCCACGAACTCCAGCAATGTGATTAACGCGTTTCTAATCTTCCATGAGGGTATCCTATGAGTCCTCAAGCGAAGAAAAGTGATACTGAATTAAGGTCCGGCACAGTTTCTTTCTTTCTTTACGTGAACCTGAGGTATCATTAACTAATATTGCGGTACTTATTATTTGCAGTTGGGATATTGCCGCGCTTTTCATTATGCGACCTTCGGATGATGCGAAAGGTTTCTGGGCTTGCGTAAAATTTGTATCGTTGTGATTGTAGCAAACCTAATTTTAACAGTTGACAGAGGTCTTTGCACCCACCATTGCATTTTTTTCAATTTTTACAGAGGGCACGCATGCCCAGGCTCGAGATGACCTCCTCTCCACTCATTGCAGCTCAGGTTCCTAAAATAGAAACAGCATTCACTTGGCCACATCTCATCCGGGAACGACAAAAGCGTCCCTTCCAGATCTCTTCCCTATCCAGCTAGCCCGGTTTTCACAATCCTGGCTGCGAGCCATTTCTGATCGACTAATTATATTCTGTACGTGTGTGTGTGTTTTTCTAAATTTATTGTTGTGATACTCGTACTGTGCGCTGCATTGTTTGCTTCGGCGTGGATTCTACCAAACCTCTCTGTAAAGGGGGCGTGACGAATTAATAAATAACATGGACCGTGTTCATTCTGCCGAAAAGGCTTGGGGCAACGTCCTCGAAATGATAAGAACGAGGCCAATTATTATACTGGGACGCCGTCACTGCAACGAAAATAACCTTTTCTCTTTTCTTGTTTTAAAAATTTTAGCTTTGAACTGAATTGCAATGTTTCTTTCTTTTCTTCTCATGTGCGTTTATGGCTAAATATATACTTCCCGTTGTGATGGTTTTCCTAATCTCCTGAGTACAACACATCCATTTTTTTCAAGAACCCGACCTTCTTCCACAGCTGCAGTTACTTTATGAATCTGCTTGCGTTAGCCTTCATTAAAATAAGAAAAAATAAAACAAGAAAACATTCTTGCTGAGAGACATGCGCCTTCGCGGGAAATGTTCGAGATTCAAAGATGCACTTTGTGTCGTATGTGGCACCGGATGTGCCTTTACATAAAAGAATATGATAAAAAATTACGTATATGCAAAAAAAGAAAAGATTCGTGAGCGATGCGCAGATGCATGCTTCCTTAGACTCACAAAAAAAGGAGAGAGAGAGAGAGGGAGAAACAGACAAAAAAAAAAGAGCTCCCTGAGTAGCTCTGCAGTGGAAGCAAGTATATGTCTTTCCCTTCACGTCTGTACAGCAGAGTGTGTCAATCGGCATGTGTCTCTTCATAGCACTTTACTGGGCTGCAGTTGTGGCGCTTCTGGACCCGTCAACCCTTCTGACACAATGCGGAAATAGGCCGCGCGGACGGAAAAAAGTTTTGGATCTTTGCCGGACGCGCGTATCGGCGCCGCCAAGATCAGGCGACGTCGGAAGCCTGCAGTCTGTGCGATGGCCATTCGCAACCGAGCCATGGATGCGTGCGCTCTTCTCTGGTTAAAACGGTGCAGCATGACGGAAGGCCACATGTGGCGTCAGCAGGTATGATGCCTTATAGATAACGCTAAGCCTAAGAGTTTGTAGCGCTGACTTTGCGTAGGTCTGCCGACGTTCCCATTGCCATTCTATGACGTGAAAACTTACAAACGAGAAAGGTTTCGGCTCGACCGTCGCCTTTCCGTATAGGGATTTGATGACCGACGCTCTATGAACTCTGTCTTACATTAATGCGTAAACTGGAGTGAAGTTACCGCTATAGCGTCATGTTGATCAGAAGCGCGGTCATACGAATTCGCGTGGTCATTCGCGCTGGAGCGCCGTTTACTGTCTCGAGATGTCTCGAACGGCCAGATCATGTACAGCCAGAATATTGTACACTGCACAGTACACTGATATATATATATATATATATATATATATATATATATATATATATATATATATATATATATATATATATATATATATATATATATATATATATATATATATATATATATATATATATATATATATATAAAGAGTAGCGGCCGTCACCACCGAAAGTTGAATGATCTGCTCCTTTCACTTCCAGGTCTATGAAAATAAAGAAACAGTGCAGCCCTGCACTATTTGATACCAGCTCTACAGTTTACGCATCGCTGCACGGTATTAGTGAGCTGTAGTACACGGACTAATCTGTGGGGCCGGCTCGGCACGTCAACAGTCAGCGACAGCTTCGCTACGTGCAGCTGTGCCGCAAAGCAGGCGCCGATCGAAACGCCGGCACGCCAAACGCTGCAGGGAGCGCACTATACATGCAAATGGCCACACGAGAGCGCCGGCCGTTGTTTGCTTACGCATTCCCTTCGTCGCCTGACGTAACAGATTGGCTCTCTGCCAGGGAGGTGCTTGAACTTCTTCACGCTCGCCACCGCACGCGTAATAGCTGTAACGTGGATAAACCGGCTCGGCGTTCTTAACGCGTCGGCCTGAAGGGTGTCGAGTTAAGCGAGGCTTAGTGGCCTGTCACTCTCGTTTTGTTTCGTTTGCATCGTTATACCGCCTGTAGGCGCGCTTGGCATCTTGTTACGATTTGTTTCAAAGCCCAGATACAAGGGTTGTCATTGGCAACAAAGAACGAAATATCGTCGAGGTACAACGACTCCAAACAGGCTTTTTACGTGTACGGGTTGGAACGATATGAAATTAAACACTGAATCAGCATTGATTACGGTCCATTATCCTTAATTTAGCTCTCAAAAACAGAATATACCGCGGGTAGATTCTTAAATAGAACAATAATTTATCTAATAATAGCAAGTGACCAAGAACTTTCGCTAGAATATACCCTCCCTTGCATAGTGGTCAACACTATAATGGTTGACCTGACAGCGCAGTAAATGAGTTATCACAGCAGATGTGCTCGGAACAGGCATTAAACTGTGTCCTTCTAGCTCGTTTTGTTTCCCGAACGCAGGTATACATCTACGCATTACAGTTCTAAATGTAGTTACAAATGTAGTTAAATATAAATATATAGTTATAAATATAGCGCTACATTACTGGCTCGTTTACTGACGCTCCGCAAATCACTCGACGCACAACTCGTGACGGAACTAATACAAGCGAAAGTTGGCGCGCGTGGAAGCGTATGTGCTGTCAGGACATCTTACACCAGGAAGCGCGATGCACTCGAGCGAGATAAGGCCCTTATCTGAACAGCGACGCGTACAGGGGTACGGCCTGCAGCAACAGTGTACGAAAGAGCACAGCGTCGCACTTAAGCGCCTATATATGCGTAACGCCAGCGTTGGTTTCGATACGAGTTGTTGCGCCTGCTGCAGGAGACGGGAGTCCTCTTCGTTGAGCGCACAGTAAACAGGAGGTAAAGGACAAAGTTGTAACACTGCACTTACGCGTCGGTGCCCCTTACTTATCTCGCGATACAACGCTCACACGGGCTCTCGCTTTTTTTCGTTCTTTTTCTTTTGTGCACAAGCTCTTTGGCTCTGAAATGGGTGGGTCGTCACGGCAAGTTCCTCACGCATACAGCGTACAATGAATCTAACGCGTCTCACTCTCTCGAAAATAATACCTACAGTTACTCTACTTAGACGACCGGCTTGTATACACCTACGATGTAGAATACACTACGTGATCTTTCTCACGGTTTCACTCAGGTTCTGTCCTGCCTTATAGTATGGCTTACAATGGCTAATTGGATAAGAACATGGAGAGAGCGAAAGCTCCCAGCACGAACTTTTGGTCGAAATCCCCAGCACTAGTCCTCTTTCGCTCATTGCAGGGTGGACAACCTGGTCTCAAATATCATATATATATATCCTATTATCATGCTTTTGATGGCATCTTTAGGCACTTAACATCTCGTAATATTTAGAACAATAATACTCTACGCACTCTATTTTCTCGACCGTCTAACGATACGTTCATTTTATTCTCTAAACAGCGTGTTACCACAGCTGTCCGCTTATACGATTCCTTGTAATTCAATATAGAAAGCACCAATATAAAGCCACGCTTTGGAAGTTTCTTTTCGTACGGCACCTGCACCCACTCCCGCGCTTGTGTAAATTTTTATATACCGCAACAAGCCTCATTTCCCAGCCTCTTTGGCGAGGTCATCCTTCGCATCGATCAAGCACTCGATTTGTGTACACACAAATGTACCCGCCCGTGCAATCAACGTCTTCTGAAAGACAATACCAGGAAGCGCGAATCACGCGAAACGCGACGACTTGCGTTCGCGGGCGAACCCAAAGCACGGACTCGGGTAAGCGCTTACCTTTTCCCACGCTCTTGCTTTTTTTTGGCAGAAATTAAAAGTGCGGGGTATACGCGCGTCTCTCAAGGTCGTCCCACAACGTGTCATTGCGTCGACGAGAGAAGATTAATGCAGTATTGCCACTTTTCGCCTCTATTCGTCATTCCTCGACGCTCATTCTATTTTCTCTTCCAGTGGATTTCTTTGACTCGCCTCAATCAGACCACGACCACCATTGTTCGATGCCAGAACGGTCACCCACAAGTGAAGCCCGTCTACCCTGCATGCCTCTACTGCCGCACGATGCGACGCGAATGTGGCAGTAAAATGAACGCACGCGCAGACCAAACGACTGCGAAAAGAGCGCAAACAGACAAGATTGGAAATCGAGATCATTCATTTCCACTTCCACGCACGCACGCACAAACAAACACTCACACAAGAATGATGAGGTGCCAGCCGTGGTCCTTTTAATTAGCTCGTGGCGCGTTTCGCGTCCTCAACGGATCGCTTCCGCTCTGTGTCGTCAATTTCCCACGCGCGTGCACCTGCTTGTGCGAGCTGGAAGAATAAGTTCGGGAACGTGACTCCGAGGTTGTCGCGGTCGTGTGGCGCCTGACTAATGCTGTGCAGCGCTGTGGAAGCTGTGACTGGCTTCATCCGATCAGAATCTACATTCTTAGGGCTGTCCGCACATGAAAACGATTCGGGGTTGGCCGGAGCCATTGTTGTTCATTGACAGCACAATACTGCCCGCCCAGGTATATATAACGAAACAACAAATTCATAAGCTTGGCCTCTACTTAGCCGACACGTTTTTTTTTTAATTGAGATGTATAAGACTGTATAAGATGAAATTATACCCTGGTCAGAGCACGCTACTCCTTTTCGGCTATTTTTACGAAGATCACGTAGGCGCATGATACTTTGATAAATACTAGAAAAAAAAAGAATGAATCTAAATAAATATAGAATGCAGAAGGTATAAATTACAATGAGTTACGATGACAACGCGTATATCAAATGTGCACATAGGAAAGCACAAAAGGTCATATGTATACTGCAAGTGACGTGCAGTTCGTAGCTCACATAGACATTTTGAGCGGTACCTAATGTAATTGCCGAAACAATGCGCGGCTTTCAGAGGTATAAACTGCACAGTTACTTTGCATGCCTATATTTTTTGCCGATTTAAGCCGCGTTCCCAAGCAGCAATGAGCGTCCCGTGTATACGCTTCGAGCGCAAACCGGACATTATCCAGGGCGTCCCGCGTTAAAACCTGTAGCGGTTAACGTTGAGTCCAAGTGGCCCGGCCGAGCCTGTTTATTCTCCGCGAAGGGGCCGCAGGCGACGTAGCGAAGGCGGTCCACTTGCTAATTGACGGCGGATTCACACAAGTCCAACCGAAGCAACGGTCACAGGAGAAGAAAACGCCGCTATTCGGCGGCCGCAGCTGATTCCAAGCAGAGATTAACGGCGACTACGTTTCGGGCGTGCGTCTGTGGTCAGCGCACCGCTGACCACGCGGGTGGCACGAGCTGCAGCGTGCGCAGCGCGTCTTAGCGCGAAATCGCCCGTTATTGCGACGCCCAGATAAGGAAAGATAACATCGTGGAACGCGGTCTGGCTTTTCTGTTCTTGTTTCGGGTGCACGGCTTCATTTCTCACATTACGATTACCCCTTTCCTTACATTTTTTGTTATCGTGCCTTTCTCTTTTTTCACTGCTCTTCCAGAGGATGCAGTGCAGACAACCGGAACCTGCTCTGGTTGTACACTCACTGTATTTTATCAGTGTTGTTTTCTCTATCTATCTCACTGTAGCTGCAGCGGAGCTGTGTTTGCTTTTCCGGGGTCTACGGCGTCTTGAACGATGTTTGCAGTATCCCAGTTTATGTTCTCTTTATTGCCACACTGGATGGGGACAACTACCAGCGTTGCTCCACTAATTTGGTGAAATTGCTGACACCCAAGAATGTCAGTCACGATTATTTATATCTATATACTAACGTACGATTCGCGGATAATCCTTATCGTGCATGTCTATGTCACCGGGTTGTTTACAGAGATTAAAAGCGCCAAGTAAACCGCTCGCGTAGTAGCGCACTCGCGCCTTCAGCGATGTAGCGACCAGGAAGACGTTGCCAAAGGCGCGTGTCACTAAAGCTGAACGCTGCGCCGGCGCAGTTTCAGATACAAGTGATGCAAGCTTGACAGTTCAGTGGGGCCGCTGCTCTGTAGGGAACGGGTTATTGCGTTCACAGCAGCTCTCCTACTCTCAAAAATATCGTTTCATAGCTGAGTACGGTAAACGTGTATCAAGCTGACACGCATGCTCATGAGCAAAGCGGGAGAAAGAATAACAGAGTGACAGGCTGTATGCTCAGATGTTACGCTTATAACAGCTGTGAAGTGACACCATCGCGGTATTGAGTAACGTGCATTGCCCGGTTATTTATTATTTATTTATTTATTTATTTATTTATTTATTTATTTATTTTCGTTACACCCATGAAAACAGCGCAAGAACTGATCACTTCATAGAAAAATTCAGACGCGCAAAGTCGTGCGCGAACCGACCTGCAAAACAACGTGGAACCAGATGAATTGCACAGGCTATATAAAAAAAAGGAAAGAAAAAAAATGAGAGAGAGAGAGAGAGAGAGAGAGAGAGAGAGAGAGAGAGAGAGAGAGAGAGAGAGAGAGAGAGAGAGAGAGAGAGAAATCATAAGGGAAAGGCAGGGAGGTTAACCAGGCTGAGCCCGGTAGGCTACCTTGCACTGGGGAAGGGGAAAGGGACTTGAAAGAGAAGGAAGAAAGAAGTTCACAGTTTGCACTGTTACACAAGCGTTCATCGCTGAGTAACTCACAAGCGGTCACACAGGCTGGTGCGTTTCAATAAACGCACTGTGCCTTTGTGGCCTTGCACATAGCAGACGCACGAGGCCACGGGCCCAAGATCTTCTCCTCTGTGAAGGGCCTGTCGTCTAAGTGCCCCAAAGCTGTCCGAAAGGCAGCTTTCGGACAGTTTTGGGGCACTTAGACTTTGGGGCACTTAAACAAAAGTAAGATGGGGCACACTGAAATCGCCTATGGGGTGTGCACGGTACGGGCTCAGTAAATTAAATCCCGAGCTAGCCGCAATGAGGTGAGCTATACCAAACGGCATCAAGCCAGAAAACAGCAATAATAAAAGAAGGTTACAAGAACTATACTCTGCCGAATCGGACATCCAGCAAAGAGCCAAAGCTAAAAAGAAAGAACAAAGCTAGGTTTTCTCAATTTTCGCGTGGCCGAGCCACAGTGCCAATAGTGCGTCTCCGGAGTGTGCGTGAGTGACGTATGGAGCACTTATAGAGCGCGTCGTGCCAGCGCTGGTGAGTATGCTCGTCAGAAGCGGGGGAGAAAGCACCATGCAAAGCACGTCTGTCAGTGTCACCGCGACTTAGCCCCGGGGTCAAGGCGCTCCATCAAGTCTTCCATGCACCCACCCTGTCTCCGCCCCATTTATGTTGCTGCGTACGCCTTGTTCATCTCCCCCTCCCCCCTCGCCCCTCCATCTCTCTCTCTCTCTCTCTCTCTCTCTCCAATATACGCATGCAGATTGGTCATGAACTAGTTTCATACAGCGCCCCGCTTAACTTGGAGTGGAAAAGAACACGCTCAGCCGATGCGTCCTTCCTCAGCTTCGGATCACCTTTCACCGAATTGCGGATGGCAGACGTCACCATCAAGGAGGACAAAAATGGAGAGTGTACTCGGATGAGAAATGAAACTCACTCTGAGTAAAATGACATAAGAAAAGAAGTGTACATTTATAAGGATGACATGTTCTGCTGGACTGAGGAAACTTTGAGAACTGTTTATAATTTGTTGAGAGCTTTCGGCACCTTGCACTTCTTTCATTTAGCGTCCTTTGTGGGACAACGATCGATGACGACGACGAAAGGAAGATCGAGTAAGCTTCGTAATATAAGGGCACACTTTTTTATTCCAATGTGCTACACGTATACTGCTATATTACGGAAGCACAGTCGCAATGTTATCCGAACGCTGCACTTCGTTGGTCGTAAGAGCCAGCGTCGACTGCATGCTTTGTCAGCATCGCTTGGTTAATTACTACGCCAGTTTATGTTTGGTTTGTCACTGGTCAGTGCGCAATGCCAGCGCAAGCCCCGTTCCTCCGTCCTCACCTAACTCTTACCAGGTACACGTTGCTCTCGTTTGCGAGAGACGCATACGCAGCCGCCGCAACACAGTGATTGGTTGCCTTCGGAAAGGCACGCTCCTTTCACCGGGAGCGGCGAGTTCTCTGGGTCCGTCGGCGCCCATGACTTCTGGCGCCGACGCGCAGTCAGGGGAAAGCGGCAGCCCGCGTACGCTGATGATATACTACGTGCGCGCAAATTTAAGGGTGTGTGCACCAGGGCAGGGGGCCATGTACGCAACCATTTCTCTTTCGGCGGCAGCTCTCGCTTCACTGCAGGGGCGGCCCTGCAGCTTCCACTTGAGCTGAGAGAGGTGTTTATGCAAATTGGAGCACGTGGAGAAGCAATGCTCACTCGCACTAGTACCGTGCACTGGTCTAGAAGTTGGGAGACGCGTCGAGGCGCTCAATAGCCAGCGACCGATATGTGGTTCACCAGAATTCAACTCGGTGTGTTTCACATAAATATCGAGAGACCAACGGCTAGGAGCTGCATGCTACGAATAACGCGAAGAAGAGCGGATAAGCTCTTTATACGCACACACATACACACACACAAGAGGAAATACCAAACATACAGCGGAGTGACAGAGTAGAAACTTTCAATCTTCCCACAGACCTCGTTTGAACCTTTGCTGACACTCAAAGTTGGTGGTCTATAAATGTTGCACGAACTTCTCCTATTGAACTCGACAACTGTCCAACGCAAAGTGACCTAGCCGTGATTGTTTGTGGCGCATAACGCCTGCGGGATAAATTACAGAAAAAAAATGACCACACGAGGAAACAGGTGCAGACGAGTTTGTTACCCTGTAATACTTGCCGCACACGGTGGAACATGGGACTCAGTGAACCTCGATATCTTGATCGGCTCATGCAGCCACTGGCCTCAACAGCAGTGCACCCATCTGACGAGGCAGGTTTTAGTTGCCGCTTGGGCGCGCATCCGCCTGCTCCCAGCTAGTGTTCCTGTATAGCTCCCGCAGGGAGCTATACAGGAACACTACTCCCAGCTGAAGACAGCCGAGCGAAAGTGCTGCCGCCGTGCCGAACGGGGTGGTCCGGTGTGGGTCAGCGGGACGCAACAACACGCCTCGCACGCCGCCCTTCACCCCCGAACACGCTCTCACCCTCCTTCCTTGCGCTTGGCTTACAAACCGTCCCTGTTACGATGCGCTCCCCGCTGCGCGAACATGCGCAAATCGCGTTCGAATGATAAAACGCCGACGCCTTTTTTGGGCACCGCGCACGATTTCGGTGTTCGCCAGTGTAAGAAGTGCGAGAAGCACACGATGTCCCATGCACCTGCGCTGACGTGTACACAGAGTCGGCAGCGGTCAAGATGGTTTGCTCCTTGACGCGGCGAGGGTAGTGAACATGAACGACGTGGCGTTGCGCTAGAGCATAAACGCCGCTCCACGCTGGGGACTATGGAACACGTAGTACGTGGGTATGATCGAAAGTAGACGCAGAGAGAGAGAGAGAGAGAGAGAGAGAGAGAGAGAGTAAATCGAGGTGTCGCGACTTTGAGACAATGTGGTAACAACGGTGTAGGATTTCTTCCGCCGCGCTGGCAACTGATGACCAACAGAACCTTTTCCATGCGGTTGTGCTGAGGGAGTCTGTTGAGGAAAACCACTCTGAGTTCTGATATAAAAATACGCTGAACGACAAGGGAAAACACGGTTGACGTGGCGTCGACGCACTAAAAGCAAATGATGTTGACGCTGCTTCGGACGCACGGAACCCTTGAGATTATTTCGAGGAATTCTGCAATTAGAAAGACGGCACGACGCGAGCGTTCGACGATAACACAAGCCTATATACGCGCTTTATTGGAGAAACGGCGACATGCCACGTATGTAGCAATCTCACAGCAAACATAGAAAGCCAAGCCGTCACAAGTACACACGTGCCTTTGCGTTTGCTGGCCGGTATTATTAGTATAGCCAATAACGTACGGGCACCAACCGACCACGAACAACTCGCAGAACGGTACAAAATGTGCAGCTGTACAAGGCGTTTTAGTTCTGGTCAGCGGTAGGTAGCAGGGGAATACTTCTGAGTTGTTCTGACAGCATATATATATATATATATATATATATATATATATATATATATATATATATATATATATATATATATATATATATATATATATATATATATATATATATATATATATATATATAATGAGAAGGCAACAAACACTGACACCAAGGACAACATAGGGGAAATTACTTGCGCTTAATAAATGTAATGAAGAAACGATAAATTAATGGAAATTAAAGTGGATGAAAAAACAACTTGCCGCAGGTGGGAACCGAACCCACAACCTTGGCATTTCGCGTGCGATGCTCTACCAATTGAGCTACCGCGGCGCTCTTTCCCAATTTACTTTCTTGGGTATTTATGTGTACTATAGTAGAACCCTGCGAGTGTTAGCCAGCGCCATCACTCACAGACCTTGGCGGCGGACGTGGAACGTCCTTGTTGCCGCAGGCATCACGAGAACGTGATCTTTTTGGGTGAAGGCAACTGGTCAATAAACCCACATATGCTTCCTGAAGGCATCAATGTTGCCGGATTCGAGACCCTCGTTATGTAATAAACGAGAAGAAAGGGGGTTCGGTGGATTCGGTTCCCACCTGCGGCAAGTTGTTTTTTCATCCACTTTAATTTCCATTAATTTATCGTTTCTTCATTACATTTATTAAGCGCAAGTAATTTCCCCTATGTTGTCCTTGGTGTCAGTGTTTGTTGGTTTCTCATGATATGACTAATAATAATCGGGCCCCTCGGTTAACCCCCTTTCTTCTCGTTTACATATATATATATATATATATATATATATATATATATATATATATATATATATATATATATATATATATATATATATATATATATATATATATATATAATATAACTTGGTCCTCGGGGCTACATAACAGCTCTTCACAAATAATAAAAAGAAAGATATTGCATAAGGGTCAAACGTAAAGACAAAATGTGGTAACGCTTGCTGACTTGGCTTGCTTATAAACGGTGCAAATATGCGAGAATGTATTCGTGACACGAGAGTCCCATTCAGGGCAAGTTGGTTCGCCCGTTCAACATGCCGAACAGGCAAATGATATTAACGTAAAAGATGCACTGTCCAGCGCGTCTTTCCCTCTTGTATCACCTCGCATGCACTTTTCTTCGCCATATCCATGAGGTCACAAACGTCACCACCACCATGCTTTTCCATGCAACCCAAAAACGGGAAGCTTGGCCACCATTTCCTCAGCTAAGAATACACCCTTTTCCTTTCTGAAATCACTCTCGCTATCTTGCCACATACGTGTAGTTCGGAAAGGGCAGCCTATATATCAGCTTAAACTCGTTTCACGTCCCTCATTAGCATTCCCCCTTGAACCGGAATGTGGGTGACACGTCGAAGGTTCTAATGAGACAGTGGCGCCGACCGCGAAGCGAGTGTCTTCAGAGTTGTGTCAACGTCCCGTCTGCCGACCCGACGTCGGAGGAAAGGGCACCGCTCATTCACCTCGGGGCGCGAACCAGGCAACTCCTCATCGGAGAAGTGCCAAACGGCCTGCTTCTCCTCATGCGCGCGAACAAGTGCGCTTCGTTTACGACACGTCACCGCCGCGTCGCCGTCTCGCGCGATGATCGAGTTGGGTCGCTGCCTTCAGTGGTTCGCTTTTTCGGAAGGGCCGCGCGGGTCTCGCTAGCGGGCGTCATCGGGCCGATGAATGAGCGCGCTTTGAAGAGCAGGCTGCCCCCCCCCCCCCCCCCCCCCCGCGACAGAGGCGGCAGCGCGCGTCGCCCTTGTTCCACATTTCGAGGGCGTTTTTCTTCCTGCGAGTTTCCTTACTTGACACGCGCGCTTTCGCTCCCGTCTGGCGAAGCTTCGGACATCCCCTTGCGACGGCGCTCGTCTTCCTGCAGACCTTGCGACGTCGGACAAAGAAAACAGCGGCGCGTACATGTGTGCGCGTATCCGTGTTCGCGTGCCCGGCCCCGTCTTCCGTTGTTTTCACTGGCGCTCGCGTTTCTACCGCAGAAGCACGTGTCTGGGACGGCAAAGGGTGGCAGCGCGTGCAGAGGCTGTTGATACAAACGAATGACACCAATTGAATGAGGGGCGAGTTAGTCCGCGCCAAGCAGAATACAGCTGAAGGGCTCGCGATGAATCCATTGGTGGTACTAACTATGCGTGCATTAGATTAAAACGAAAAAAATTGAAGCGAATATCGTTGGCCTGTACGGTACAGAGGGACGCTTCTGAAATGCGTCTCTGTTTATATATTCTGGGTTCCCACGGGGTAAGATCACGATCTGGTCTGATGAGGCGCTCAGGCAGTAGGAGGTGACTCCGGATTAATTTTCATCGCCTGAGGCGCATGGGGTTCCTTAACACGAGCCTAAATCTAAGCACACGCGAACATTGTAGGCTTCTCCCCAATCGAAGTGCGGCAGCCGCGGCTTGGATGGATCGAACCCGCGACCTCGAGCTCGATCAGCAGCGCCACGCCATTGCCACCGAGCTGGAGGTATACGCCTCCGTTTCCCCAGAAGGGTAGACTTGTGGATACCGGCGGCAACCAGTTGTTTTGGACCATTAGAGAGCGAATGCGCTTCGAATAATTCCCGGGCGTTGCATTGTTGCTGGCTGTGCGCGCCTTCTCTTTTTAACAGCGATGATTATAGTTTTTTTTCTCTTTATTCAGTATAGGCATGTATAGGCGCTGACAAGAGGGCTCTCTGGAAGTACTGAAGAAGGTCGACAGCTGCGCGATTACTGTCATTTTACCTGTCATGGCTGACGTCCAAGTACGTTAACCAACGAGGAAAGCCCATTGGTTCGCGTGAGATAATGACTGCGCGTGATACATTCGGCGGCGCTGTCCAACCACGCCTTCTTTTCGGGAATATCTACATGGTTTTCTTGCATGTCGCTGACAGCGCTAATATCAGTCGACGCATAGAAAAACGTTAAATGACCTGCGGGTTAATCTCTTCGCACAAGCTGTTTTACTTGCGGATATAACGATGCTTCGTCAGCGACGTACAAAAAGAGCAAAATTAACTTGTCCGAAAGGCAGACGCCTATCAGCTGGCGTCCTATAGAGTATGGGTGTCCCACGGTTTCATTTTGGAAAGTGGCTGCTTTGGAACAGTGGACCTGGATCCACAAAGGGGCGCACTTATGTGAGCGCATGTTATGATTGAGCCGTATTTTTACAACGCAGCAATCTTAGGCTCTTTAGAGATGATGAACACGTCTCACTTGTCTCGAATTCTCGTTTCCTAGTACTGTCGGATAACACTTTCGCTTTGTGTCAGCAAACTTCACAGTTCAAGAGGTGAGTTTGTCAGATTTTCAAGAGACAGCCTCTCTTGAAGCGCGGTTGTCTGCATTTTGTTTATGCAGCGAGGCGCGCCAAGAAAAATAAAATAAAAAAGCGCATGTGTAAGCAACATCTGACCCGATAGCGAGCCACCGTCAGGGATCCGCTGTTTTCTCGCGTCCGTCGCACCAGACAGCTGGGCGACGGATCCCGCAACTGGCTCTGCGATATAACCTTGGCCGTTGTCACGACGGTGACGGGCGCGCCTGCATAGTGCGCGCTCTCAGCACGCGGAGGTCAGGGAGTCGGTGAAAGAGAAAACAGGCCGATAAGGAGCAGGCATGCAGGACGATGAACCGGACAAAGCCGCAACCGGCTGTTCTCTTGGTCGTTCCGGAGAAGCGAATACATCACCGAGAGTTTTAAATACTTGACAATACTCTGCCTTGGTCCTTATCACATGGCCCCCCATAAAGTCTCCAATCAGTGCGAAAGAAAAGTATACTGAGAGAAAAAAAATCTGCTGTTAATCAGGTCAGCTGGGAGAGAGAGAGAAAAAACTTTATTTTCATGTTGGTTGGTATGGTGGAAAGGCCCTCAGTCCAGAGCCTCGCTTGCGGCATTCTTCAGTGCAGCACTGATAAACGCCGCAAGGTACCGTTGGTCGTCGGCGCTGGCTGCTTCTGTCAGCCACCCGGCATGGGGTTTAGGGGAAAGATTTGTGGGGGCAGGAAGGGGAGGTGGGGGTGGTCCACAGGACCAGAGGATATGGGATGTGTTCGGGTGTTCTCCACAATATCGGCAGGGTGGGGGATCTTCAGGTAAGAGACCACGGAGGAGGTGCATTCGCGCTGGTGTAGGGAGTGTTTCTGTCTGAGCCTGACGAATCAGTACACCCTGTTCACGGGTGAGCACTTTGCTGAGCTTGGGGAACTTGCGTCTTGCCTCTTGATATGGCCGCAGAAGCAGGGGAGCCCACCTTTTTGTCTGGGCTGGTCGCGGAATGCAGGGTGCCTGGTTCAAAGTCTCGCAGGCGAGCTGATTAGCTCTTTCATTTCCCGGCAGTCCGTCATGACCAGGTATCCAGATTATTTCCAGAGGACCCTGAAGGTGCTCTTGAATAAATGTCGAAATGTGGGCCGGGAGATCGTTGTGCAACAATTTCCTGCAAGCCGCCATGGAGTCGGTAAATATGATTCTTGGGTAGGCTGAGTTACTAAGGGGCGTGTGTTTGATCGCGGTTGCGATGGCTGTCAGTTCCGCTATGGTCGGATCTGTCTCTGGGAGTAACTCAGTATGTACAGTTTGCAGGTCGTTATTCACGACTGCTATAGCGGAGCCCCGTGCACCAACGCTAGCATCAGTGTAGAAGTATATGCCGTCAGGGTGTCTTGCCGTGTACCTCTTAAAGTAGGCAACTCGCTGTCGTCGCCTCTCCTTGCCTCGTTCTGGATTCATATGGCGTGGCAGTGGAGCTATGGTTAGGAGTTCGCGTTGTTTCGGTGGTAGTGGGCGCGTGTTCAGAAGGGGCGCAGCTTCTGGATGATGACCGATACTATGGAGGATGTGCGTGCCTTGACACGTGCGCTGCAAACGCAGTTCTTGGCGACGACGATGAATGCTGATTAGTTCCGCCACCGTGTTATGGCAACCGATGTCAAGGAGGAGCTTAGTGCTGGCACTAAACGGGATGCCGATGGCCAGCTTTGTCGCCTTGCGGATGAGCGCATCAAGGCGATTGATATCTTGCTGACGGAGATTGGTATAGGGCAGGTGATAGCGCAGGCGCGACATAATTAGTGCGTTTCTTAGTTGAAGCATATCTGCCTCTTTAACTCCATTTGCTCGGTTGGAGACCCTACGCATCATGTGCAGCACCTGTTCTCCTTGCCTGAGCAGGTGATGCACCGTCGCAGCGGGACCTCCATCTTTCTGGATATGGAGACCGAGAATCTTAATACATTTTGGTTGGGAAATCGGCACGCCTTCGTTTACAATTTGTATGGTGGGCGGTCTCCATCTTTTGTGATGGACCAGTAGCAACTCAGATTTTTCCGGCGCACATCTAAGGCCAATAGTTTGAGCAGACTCATGCACCCTGTTCATAGCCTGTTGGAGAGTTTCTTGGATATGCCCTGGCGAACCCGTGCTGATCCAGATGGTGATGTCATCTGCGTAGATCGCATATTTGATGTCAGGGATGTCTCGTAGTGCTCTATGGACTACGCACATGGCAAGATTAAAGAGTGTGGGCGAGATCACGGAACCCTGCGGGATACCTCTCTGCGGATGGGGATACTGTTGTGAGATGATGTCGCCTACTCGTAGCGTGTACGTGCGACTCCGTAAGAAGTCCCTAATATAGTTATAAAGCTTAGTTCCGCAGCCAGTAGCTTCGAGCTCTTGCAGCATAGCATCGTGGTCAACATAGTCAAAAGCTTTCTTGAGGTCTATGGCAAGAATAGCTTTAAGTTGAGCGCTGCTGGTTTCCTTCGTGATTTCTTCGTGTAGCTGCAGCAGGACGTCTTGAGTAGATAAGTGATGTCTGTATCCAATCAAATTATGGGGTAGGTGTTGTGATTGTTCAAGATGACTAAGAAGTCTGTTAAGCACGATGCGCTCCAAGGTCAGCTGGGAGAACTCTGCCTTCATATGTTCTTTCCCATGTACTTTCACATGTACGCCAGGACGCACAGATTCTTAGGGGTGATCATTGATCGAGACCTCAGTTGGAGTCCCCATGTGGTCTACCTGAAGAAACGCCTAACGGCCATTTCACACCTTTTCAAGTTTCTTGGAGTGAAAACTTGGGTTACGTCAGTACACGCGATGTTACAACTCTACGGGACGCTGTTTCTCGGGTATCTGAGGTATAGCTTAACTGTACTGAGCAATACTTGCAGAAGTAACATCCGCACAATCGAGAGTGCACAGGCGCAGGCATTCAGGGTTTGTCTTGGATTGCCGCGCTGCACATCAACAGCGGAGACAATTATGTTAGCTCAGTGTTACCCAGTCACAACTCATATGACATTGGCAGTGCTCAGAGCACACATCAGGCACTTTGCCCGCGCCCCTTTCCACCACCTCACCGCGCTGCCTTTTTTTGCCAGGAGATATCGGCGAACCGTGACTGCCTCCCTAGAGATTATACGCCTGCCGAGAGGCTCCTTGCAGCTCTTTGGTTGCACCCTTTCCTCTGCCGTTTATATGATGCGGCATTTATGAATTCATGATTCATGATCTGAATCGATGACGGAGAAAGCAATAGGTTCGATTCATCCAGCATACCATTCGGCTCTCTCTCTCTCTCTCTCTCTCTCTCTCTCTCTCTCTCTCTCTCTCTCTCACACACACACACACACACACACACACGCACACACACACACCCGCACCCCCTCCCCCCTTCTCACACGCACAAACACACCGCAAATACCCTGCCTCGGTCTATGTCCTCTGGTCTGTCCAGAGGATTAGAGGACCATCCCGTGCTTTGAGCCGCGTCTTCTAAGGCAATTTGTACTGAATATAGCCGAAAGAAATAAAGACAGGTATCGCACCGTTCGTGGTCCTCCCCTCCCCCCCATTTCACACCAGTGGGCGCGCTAACTGCGTGTCAGCATAAATCTCCACTGTGGCATACCTGGAATCCCCTCCCTCGTCTGCGTTCTGCCGCGCCGCTCTGGTGGGCGTCGGGAGAGCCGCGCCGGCTTAAGTGGTTCCGACGGGAGCGCGCGTGATGAAATCCCTTTCGCGGCAGACACGCCAGGGAAGCGCCGAAACACGAATGTCGCACCCCTTTTCCTCCGCAGTGCCGAGAAAAGACGCGCCGGGCATTCTGCTTTTGCTATTTTCGGCAGCCGCTTATATTTAGAGGCCGCCGCGAAGATTTGTGACTTTTATTCGCGCCCCTTCTCGCTCCTTGCTTTAGCTCCCTGCTGTTCCGACGCGACCCACAAGAGAGAAGAAGCCCGAGAGAAAGCGCCGCGTCCGTTTGCCATTTCTGCTTCGTCTGCTTTGTCGCCGCTGGTCGCGGGTACGTGAATAGGATCGCGGAAGTAGGGCCCTGGCTATGACCATAAGCGTGCCAAACGGCCGGCGGCGCGCTCCTGGGACGCGTCTGCCGCGGCTACTGGGAGCCGCCGGCTTTCTGGCGAGTGGGCGCTGCACCTGTACAGACCTCATTAGAATGCGACTTCCATTTGGCTCGGACGTCTCGCTATATATTTGCGCGGTTCCTGAGTATGCGTAATGGTGGTCTCCCTATAGTACACCGAGAATCGCCTGCGCAGTCTCGCGAAAACTGTGCGTCTGGCGGTATACGGGTATGGCAGCGTATAAGCTTATATATACTACACCGCGGATTGGTTCCGCGCGTAGCTGCTCGCGTGTCAGCCACACACCGCTGTTGGGCGTGGAGATCGCTGAGATAGTTCGGTGTCTGATTTGCGATATTTGCGGTATTTGCGGTATTAGCGATAGCGAATATAGGTCGCTTACGCTTCAAGGACGACGTTTCAAGGTCAGCAAACTGTAGTACTGTACTCTCTAAATATGGCATGACCTGGGCGATGTAGTCACATAGCCGACTGATGCCCCCGGGATGCTCTTATTGTGGCTTTGCATAAAAACACCTCTGCAGCTCTTACGGGTTTGACTCTGCAGATTGTTTCAACAGTACTGAAGTTCATACGATTGGTGCTGCTTGGGCTGTTTGGAACGTCTGCCCGCACTGCCACTCGTTTCCGTCAGTTTAGTTTTTGTATGCGTGGAAAAAGAGATATGGCTCAAACGTATGCCGTTTCAAAATTTCCTTCCGGAATTTAGTTTCTAGTTTGGTTGCTTTGTGCAATATATCGAAGTCAGAAGTTTATCACATAAACATTACGGCTTTTACACAGCATACAGAAACTTACGGGTCGCTCGTGCACTGTAGTGCAAGGCTGACCAATTTTAGGCGAAGTGCCTGACTGGTGTTCATTCAATCCAATGTAGTTATAATATTTTAATGGGGGAGGTGGACGGGATCGAAGGGAGTGGCCTACACGACACCTAGCGCACGCATCTACTAATTAAAGCTATATCCGGATGCCTTTATCGAAAATTAAGCTACGGACGTTTCCGCACAAAATACATTTAAAAAAAATACGTGCCAAAGCGCTTTTAATACTGGACGTCTCTGTACATAAAGAGATCGTTTGTCTACGATCTGTCGCAAAATGCTTTTTGAAGTAATAGAGATACAATATGTTATTTCTGACAATAAAAGCTGACACAGGGAGTAATTGTAATAGGCTCCGGCGTACGTGTGCAGGACTACAGACAGACCTCAGACGTACAGGCGCCGTATGCTGCCCGTGACAAACTTCAGCGCTGTCTTGCGATAGCACTGTTCGATGAGACGGCGCGACCGAGGACAGTAAGTACCTGTCGCATCGAACAATAACCTTCCCGGAGAAAGCGATGCGTCGGGAAACCCGATTCCGCCGCGGCTGGGCTTCCTCCGCACGCAGCGTGTGGGACCTGTCTGCAACTGCTTGTGTCATGAAATGAAATGAAAAATGAAACTGCCACTCCGCAAATGTCGCCGAGGATTCGGCCAAGGTGGTTGCGAAATTCACGCATTCGCTGCAGCATACGCAAGTGTTCATCAGTTGCTGTTGCTAACGCTGCTTACGTGCATGCGTTACACTGTCTTGTCATCTTCTCAAAGGGACATAAGCAACTCTATATAGGCTGTGTTCCAGCATTTGCCGTGGACGGCAAAATAGATGGCTAAGCGGACAGCGGTCACCTTAATTCTCGTTTTAATTCTGACACACAGGTCAAAGAAGACAGCTTCGCGAAGACAGCATCCACGTTAAGCACGATGCCTGGCTACCTCGCTGTCCCAACAAGATGGCAGGTGAGCATGGAGCTTAGAAACTCGACGGAAAGGTCGTCTGCACACAAGAAGACGTAGTCACGCTTTCCTATGCGCCTAACGTAATTCAATTCGTGTTTTTCATAGGTTCGCACGTGCAGAAACTTAAAATACAGAGATAAGATATACTTTTCTTCGTTTTTTTTTTTTCACCGCGAGGTGGCTTCACGTCGCAGAGGCGCTTTCCGTGCCTCTGACAGACGGTGCTATACGCGTTCCATTACTTGTGCTCCAATCTATCTCCTTAGCTGTCTACATAGACTGCCTCCGATGCTGCCCATAATTGGAACACTGAGGAACTATCTTTGTTGAAGAGTCCATTTTTTACTTGTATATTTATATTTTATTGACACTATATAAGGTAATATTGGCGCACAAATACGCCGCCGGCTATTCCTTGGCTCTTGAATAGGTGGTACATACAACGTACAGGTCTGTGGCATCTACTGCAGCTATAGTGTGTTTCGCATCTTTTGTTTTTTGCTTCTTTCCTGTCATATCAAGCCTCTGGTCTCGGTACGACTGACCTTCTTTTGATTTTATTGAAACAATTAAGCTCCACTTAATGTTTCTTTATGTAACTTTTCTCTTGGTTCTGATATTTGATTGCAGAGAAAACGATGAAAAGAGAGACACATAGCATACTGTGCTCGAGGTGTCGTTAAGCAATGTACTCATTATGCAGAAGTTACGTTGTTCTTGTTAAAGTCTATGAGCAAGTTCTCCCAGCGCGGAGTTCGTACGCCTGACCTTTATTGACCACGGCGCCTTCCAGGACACTTATTTCACCGTAGCCGACGGCCGTTAGTCGCCAGTCTAACGACTCCGCTGCCAGAAATTCAGGAGTCTCACAGACGTCAAGCGTTTACGCTTTGCTCTCCCAGTGCCAGTACCGTGGGAATGACAGATCGTGCATCGCATCGGAGGAAGAGCCACGCGCGCTTGTGTCTCGCCCGAAGCTACTTTCTTTTTCCATTCTCCATCCAAGGAACTTTCATTTCGCGCCCACAGCAGCTCTCAAAAAATGTCGCCCTCCATCATGCGGTAAGGGTCAACGACAACGTACTCGAAGCACGTATGCAAACGTATTTAGGATGGTAACTCTCCTTCTGCACTTTTCTCTCTACAAGCGAGCAATTCAATATCTGAGACAGCGAGGCACGCCTCAACTTTTTTGAAGGATGACGTGCCTCTTGCATACGACGGACCACCCTTCTGCGAAAGTTGACCGTAAATCCAACTCCGCCACGAACTCGCGTGTCTTCACCGCGCGCATTCGGGGGAACGAGGAGCGACACAATGCGGCGGTGTGAACAAGATCGTAAACGACGCAGCGCTCAAGTAGTGACGATAAGCGTAACCAAAGACTCGGCAAATGAGCATACGGAAGCGCGAGAGTGTGAAGGCGCGACTGGTTATGTCTGCCGCGCAGCGTGGGACTCGTCTACGGAGCAGCGAGGGAGAGCAAGAGAAGAACACGTGTCTCCTCTCCCTCCCTCTCTCCCCAAGCGACTCCTGTTCCGCGGCGCCTCACGGGTGGTTACCACTTTAGGACGACGGCGACATTCGTTTCGCGTCTCGATGTTCTCGACCGTCTGGCCCAGCTGTAGGCTTCCGCCCGCGTCATCGCCAATAGACTAAAAGCGGAAACGTCCCCTGCAGAAGGAAGTATTGTGATCCCTAAGCTATACCCTGTACTAACGCGCACGAACATAGTCATACGCTGCTGGTAGTAGTAGTATAATGGGCAGTTAAAGCAGATCGGAAATGCGATCTTGGTTTGAAATATTACTCGGCAATGTTAACAACGTCGTTGTTATCAACGAAGTTCCCGGGAATTCTCAAAGAGACGACCACACGTAAGATGGACAGCACCTTGAACATGTAAACAGTGCATGCTTGTTAGGGAGAGTATGCCTCACTTATACATAGTGTCATGATTAGCAGCTTTACGAAATCACACCCCAGTATTTCCTTCTATGCTTTTTTTATAACATCCTCTCGTTAATGCCTACAACGTGAAAATAAATAAATAAATAAATAAATAAATAAATAAATAAATAAATAAATAAATAAATAAATAAATAAATTTGTCATTTCTGCATTCAATATTCTGCCGTTGTCCTCCAGTGAATGCGGCACTAGAAGCCAGTGGCACCTTCTTATACCAATGTCTTCTGCATTTTGCTGCCATTACGGCTTCTCTATATCTAGGTTTCCAAGAATGCTGTCTTATAGCACTTCGACATACTCAATGTGTTTTACTGTGGATCGTTCGGAAACGGGCGTATACGTATTTGTGCGTCAAAGCACCGAGAACCAACCTTTTCTCGCGCAAATTCCGAACGGAGGTGCAGCCACCGTTAAACTGTCCGCCTGAGGGAGATCTAAGTTAACATCAGTCGTAACCTGGCCTCACTTGCAGCTTCGCCGTGAACAGATGCCGCGTCCTTTGGTTCGAGGGCCCAGGGAGATTGATTCGCCATAAGCGACTCGTAAAGTAGCGACGAGCGCGTCACCAACACACACACCTTGGGTGTGAGAGGTTAAAGTGAGGCCTTTAATGCCTCGTGCCCCGCCCAACCCGTCTCTTCTCTTGGTCTCTGACTCAGCCTATCGCACGAAGATCAGAGGATTGCCCTTCGGACAGCTTTAAGGCACTTGGACGACATATCTTTTTTACAGAATAAAATATTCTTGGACCGCGGCCTTGTGCGTCTTCAGTGTGTGCAAAGCCACAAAAGCGCTGCTGCGCTTCTTGGGGTGCACCAGCCTGTACGGCCGCTTGTGAGGAAACCAATTAACGATGCACGCTTCATTGCGTGTGTGTCCTTGCATACTCTGAAAATCTCGTTTTTCGCTTCCCCTATTCCCTTACCCAGTGCAGACTGACCAACCAGGCAACCTCCCTGCGTTTTCCTCATCACTCCTCCCCCCCTCTCTCTCTCTCTCTGCTCTACATTACGGCTCACGTGTAAATAATTGCAACTTCATGTCAAGTTCTTATTTACTGCGAGTTTCATTGCATTTAAGCGATTTTGAAGAGGTCTGAGGCCGTATTCACAAAGCTTCTCGTCCGTAAGTGCTCATAGGCAGACCGCCTTCGCTAATATGTCCAGCATCAGTTTTGGCTGGAATTCACTCTTACGAAACAGTTGTAGGCTAAGAGCTTCCTGTGGATACGGACCCTGATTGTCTCTATTTTGCTATTTCTCTTGCTCTCTCGTTCAGTGTTGTCGTCGTCGTCTGCGATATTGAGATAGCCAGCTCTTCAGTAGCCAAACTCTCCATGCGCCGCACAACCTCTGTCTGCCTTGCCTTCGTTTGCGGCTGACCTGCAAGCTGTTATATGCGGTCCTTCATCGTCTGCCGCTGTAGTGTCGTATTTAGTGCGATACTTGACATGGTATAGCGATCTTCTGAGTGATGTGGTATGCCGTGGTGTGGCGTGGTGTAATGTGATGTTCGTTGATGCATAACGTTTGGCGTTCCTTGACTGGTGGTGGCACTGTGGAGTGGCGCGGTGTTTGGTGTGGCGTGGCGTAACGTGGTGCTGTGTGGTGCAGATGACTGAAGTGCATCGCAATCAGCATTATCCATCTTTATCGTTCCTTTAAAGACCAAGGAACCAAAAATGAACCCCCACTGCGCTTTGTCGTCTGCCTGTCCCGCAATTTTGCGTGCACCAGCGCCCTTTGTTTACTGTCGCAACGAGCACCGCTTCCGCCTTCGGCTTTATGCTGACGCCAAAACCTTTCGAAAGAGCAAGAGCAGGATGGAAGACGCGCACTACACCTGCTCGGGATGCCCTTTCGTGCTCTACACCAGCGTGCTCTGGCCGGCGAGCTCGGCGCGGTGCACTGTTTGGCGCCGTTGTTGACGAGTCGCTGCTGCTGCCAGCGGCGGCGGCGGCGGCGGCTGCAGCTATTTCCAAAGTGCGCGCCAGCGAGAGAGCCCCGAGGTTTCTGACCCCGCCGCCGGTGCCAGTCGGTACATAGGGGAGGAAAGGAGTGAGCGTCTTTCATTTCGAATCTGTGCAATCAGGCAGGCGAGGCAGAGACGTCAGCGCCCTGCGGCTGCCTAGAATTTCTTAATTTATGCGGCTGCCCGAGCTCGCTCTAGGCGGGTCGAGTGTCGAGTGAGTGATTGTCCGGAACGCGTGCTTCATTTTCCTTCTTTTCCGAACCCGGTTGTTTGCCAGTTTCGTCTCCTTTCTTAGATGCACTCTTCGAGCGCGCACAAGAAGGGTTTTGTTGAAATAGTTGGCCTATAAAAGGGACTTAAGAGGAAGCCGAAAGACAACAAAACTAGCAGGATGAACGCTTGACGAAACGCCAATAAGGCGAGCGTGTGATTTTCACTGCATGATACGCCACGGTAATGCTTGATTATGTAGCAATTCGCTTCACGGCGTCAAGAACACATTACGAAACAGGCGATGGGGGCGACGAAAGGGCTCTGTTATCCGTACTCTTTTTTTACCCCCGCTTTGTGTGCAGTGAATTACGCCACTCTAACAAGCTATGCCATCTACCCTCGAGGTTATGGCGACGTTCACAATCTTTCAAAGGGCGCACAACACAACCACCATGCATGCACACAGTATAACAAAAAGGGCACGCTATAGCGTCATCGCATTGAATCGCCTCATACCATCGCTAATGTTTGTGTGCGTCCTTTTCTTAGAATTAGTTCTTAAATTCCACCATTATTAACACCGAAATTCACGCGTCATATCATGAAAAAAAAATAAATGACGACAAAGGCGCCTCAGCTAAAGTACTCGGCTCCAAAATAACGCGCTGTCTGTCAGATTTTTTTGCCAGAGGTTGTTCATCTAGCCGCTATTTAGTCTGGCGCACGGGTAAGCCAAATAGTTACTTTCCGTGAAGGACGATGTCTGCACACAGGCGACGCTAGTCCATTAAAATAGTTGCAGCTGCAGAAACTTTCTAAGCGGTGCCAGACTTGACTTAATTGTTTTACGGCTTCAGTCTCACCCGCCGACAGACAGACTTCGTGCAAAATACACGAACTCCGTCCTCCGGTGAATATCTTAGACAGGGTCTTCTGTCGGGCTTCGCCTGCATTTACGGCTTAACCACAAGCAACTAACTGCTCCTGCTCACGCATTGTTTGGAATGAGAACTCTGAGAAAGTGGTGCATTTTCGAGTCGATCTTCAAGAGCCAAGGCCGAGATAGCTTGGCCGCGTAACGAGAATTGCCCATAACTGTACTTCGGCTGAAAATATTGTAACTGGAGACAAGCAGAACCAAGTGAAAGGAAGTAAAAGGAAAAGATAGGCACAAAGGGAAGTTAAATGAAAAGGTGGGTGATTGGCAACCCTACGCTGTGTATAATAGAGAAGGGACGAAGTAAAATAAAAAGGGAGAATGTCGATAGCACACGCACGGCTTTACTGCAAGCGGTCACAGAATCCGGCAGAGTTTCAAAGGCATTGCATTCTGTTAGCTTTCTGTACAAAGGCGTTCCGTGTCCGTTTAACCAACAAGAACACGTTGCTGGGCTATAGTATATAGGTGCGCTCGTCCTTGTGGTCGTCGGGTTCACGCAAGGGTATTTTTATTTATAGTGACCCAAATTTGTTTCATCCTTAAACGGTGTATACGATCTGACCGACTAGATTACTGCAGTGGGATACAGCGCTCGTTGTATGAAGAAAAACGAAAAAAAAAAGCGTTCTAATCTTCCTTTTCAGCCGCAGTGTGCACCCGACACTACCAGACATTTGAATACGAAACGAGTATATGAGATAAACTTGATAAAAGGCGGTAATACGGTATATTAAAAGACATAAAGTTCAGGATGGAATCCGTATACTATCGGACAAGGTAGGAGCTCATTAAGGACACGGGCACCCCGGGAAGTATTGGGCATTGGTGAAACGCTGACACACACGCAGACCGGCAGGCAGATGCAAACAAACATCAAGCCCTTGCCCTGACGAGGAAAAAGGAAACGTACGAAACAATAAAACGAAACAGTCAACTCGAGCATATAATATACCGCATTTCCATGTGACACAACGGAGTTCTTCAGAGTAAATGTTGCAGTGCAGCGAAAAAAAAAAGTTACTTCTGCAGAAGAGTATCAAATATTATGACCAGCAATATGATCCGATATGACACACACTGACAATAACTACATTGGCCGAAACTGAGGCCGAAGGTTCTAGTTACGCTCGTCAGACAGTCTCGTCACGAGCGTCTCGTGGTACGCTAAATGCCTTTTGTCTCTGTTAGACAAGGTCATCTACCCTGTGAGAGAGTTAAGGGAGAAGAAACTGTGCAATAACGTCACGAACATTAACCACCCACGAAGTCGTCGGAGAACGCACGAGGTTCAGAGAAAGGCTGGGTGGGGACGACTCGAAACAACGCTGCCGTTCCTACGCTTAACTAAAGAGCCCGGATCATTCCGACCTCCACGGGAGAAACGCGAGAGCCAGGGTTAGAGATGGGGGCGCCCTCATTATCTTCTCGCGGTCTCTGAATCTCAGCTGGGGGAAAAGCGGACGGGCAAGAAGCCTGCTTTCAATCACGACGCCGGGCTTGAACTGCTTTTGGCCCTTAACCCGGTTTAACGGACACGACATCGTGTCCCGAGAAACAACTTGAAAGATGCGCGCCTGAGCGGGGAAAGTCACCAAATTGGAGCTCCGAAGTTCTGCGGCGATCCTCCTTTTGGTGTTCTAGTTTTCTTCGTCCGCGGAAAGCCCCGCTCCCGCCATTGCGCGCTCTTGAACTGCCCCGGAGAGCATGCAGCAGTGGAGCGCCGGAAATAGAGTGACTTATGTTCCAGCGGGTGAATGGCGGCCTCCGCTAGCGTCGCCAGAAAGAGAAAAAAAAGAGAAAAAAAAGAGAGAACAGTCCCGTTAACCTCTCACCAGTATCGTAATGGGTAAAGAGCATTCCACGGGAACGCGGATGAAAAACGGCGCGGCATCGAGACACCGACACGAGTCGAGCCTGGTAGGACAAAAAAATTTGCGTGGTTGCAAATTTTGTCTTTCCAGAAGTGCGCCGTCTCCCAAACTCCGACTGGGGAAGCACGCTCGATCAGGCGTCAGTCGCTCGCCGGTTGCTGTCTTCTCTCTGCCTCGCTTGTCTGTAGAAAGCGAACATGCCCAAGGAACGGTTCCGCTTCCCGGTGATCTTCCAAGTGAGCGTTTGGTGGGCTTGCCGTTACCTTCTCGCCTTTTTCGGCATCGGCCTGTTTACAAGCTATCTTTTCCTTCGCAGAAGATTTCTTTTCTTTCGTCTCACCTTCTCCTGTATAACTGTAACTGACCGAACGCCTGCGTGGGCCCACGCTTGAATCAGTTTACTTTGTCTGAACTTCGTGTGTTGCCAATCCCCCTTCCCCTCTCACTCTTAGCTTTCAATTACCTCAAGAAATACTAAAATACTATAAGATATCCGCCGTGGTTGCTTAGTGGCTATGGTGTTGGGCTGCTAAGTACGAGGTCACGGGATCAAATCCCGGCCGCGGCGGCCTCATTTCGGTGAGGGCGAAATGCGAAAACACCCGTGTAAATAGATTTAGGTGCACGTTAAAGAACCCCAGGTGATCAAGCATTCCCAACTACATGCGTGCCTCATAATCAGAAAGTGGTTTTGGCACGTAAAACCCCATAAAACTTTTAATGCTGTAAGGGGTTCGTCAGGCTTAGTTGCGGTGTTCGCTTGCTGAAAGTCTCAAACCAAACATTTAAAAAAGCATCTCTTAGTAGCCTGCAGAGCCTTCCTCGCTCAAGTCCTCTAGAGATCCAGCGAGACGCATCTCACAGTATTTTCGTTTTAACGACCATAGAAACTTGATTACATGAGCGGTGCGATGAACTCTCGGACCAGGCAATGACCTTTGTATAGCATCAAGATCCTCAACTGAAACGTGGCATGCAACGAAGAAGATAAATTATGCCTCTGCGATCGGTTTCCAGCTGAATCGTCTATGGCAGCACAGAGTTAAACTCAAAAGTCGTTTGCTTGTAGAGTCACTTCACCGCATATTTTTGTGTAAGGCTGTGAAGCATCAAGCATGGAAAAGTTTGGAGACTACTGACGGCGAAGCACAGCGAGCATATGCACAAAACTTAGGGATAACGCGTAAAATTACGAGTAGAAATAAAATGTAACACTACACTTTATTCAAATTGCGAGGTGTTCTAGTTATACATTCTTCAATCCACCGGTCGTATAGTATTGTAACGACCCGTCCCACTTCGCGTTCTTCTTTCCTTTCTATTAGCCTCACCAAAAAGGCCAATGCTAGCAATATCGGCGGCATAGCGGCGTCAGAAGGAATGACGAAGGGCGATAAGAATAACAAAAAAAAATGAAGTGACTAGTTTCAGAATGTGGCCTCGCAGCAAGACAGTCCAAGGAACCGTGGAGTGTTTTTATGATTTGCCTACACGTGCGCCACTCGTAAATTTGAAACTTCACTCTAGCGTTGCCAAGTTTAATATGGTCTGTTTGTCATAGGAGAGCGTGGGCGACGCCCATGTGGCCCTGAAAAATGTTTAGAAGCGCTAGAGCTAACGTAGCAAAGCGCATAAGCGGCCAGATAAAATCTATTTTTACTACCACCGTTTTACAGCTGCTCCTGTGCACGCTTATCCAAGCAAATGAAGTCGTAACCGTCGTTTTACTGCTGCGGCCGAGACGGGATGAAATAGTGCTATGGCATATAGTCTCTCTCACCAAATATGTGCAGTGTTACGAAAACTATAGAGATCTCATATGCAAGTTGGGGGCCACGAACTCATTCGTAAGAATGGTAAGAAAATGGCACCTCGACAAATGTGTTCCTGGCTATGGTATTTAGCCAGCGAACGAGAGAAGACCAATCAGGAACCGCCTTTGCGTGCGAGTGACTTCGTATTTTCGACTCCTGCATGTCCCACGTCATTTCCACAGCACTGCACGGTATAGTGACACTAAGTATAGCAGCATCCATGCCGCCTCTACTCCATCTGAGGCCAGTCAGTCGTTTGCGTGCTGCATTTATATACATTGTAAACGTTGACTAGTAAAACTTGACACTGACGCGAAGGCCCGAGAGTCGATGCAAGTTCCATTCGTAGTCGTCTGCGAGTGTGTGCACGTGCTTTTATGCAAAGCAGTGGGAAGGATAGAGTTTATCCACGCGTTCTCCGAGTAAATAATAATAATGAAAGAAACGAGGCCTTCCGGTTTCAGAACGCGGGTCGCAAGCACGCGGTGAAGCCATTGATTTCGTATTCCGCTAGCGTTTTGCGGCGCTTTGGGGGCGCCCCTGAGCCTACCGTAGCCCACGATAAAAGACGCGCTAGTGGCGAGCTGTATCCCACCCCTGTATCCATCGCTGTACCATTCAAACTGTCATTTGGTGTACCGGCTGGCATTTTACAATGTCCAGACTATGCCGGGAAATACTAGCTCACGCAGGCTATGATAATTCCTTTTTTTTTTCTGGTCGTTCCTTTCTCTTTTTGGGTAACCGAGCAGCGATAAGTCCAGCTCAAGAATTTGTCTGCTCGCCAGAAGTTTTCTCTCTCTCTCTCTTTCGACAGAAACCAAATTATAGGTAAAACTAGGCTGCAAGGGGGGGGGGGGTCACTGTACAATAGCGCCGGATACAAAGAACGCTGGAAGTATTGATATCAGTTAAGTCGAGAGATCAGGGCCTGCATTCACACACACAAAAAAAAATCGAAAAAGAAAAAAAGAATTCTTAGGCTAATAGCGCTAGATGTCAGCCAATCGTCATGTCAAACATATTTTATCGATCGCGGCAAACCAATGACAAGGACCGCTAGCAAACTAAAAGCTTTATGAATTCGGCACCATGCGTCTGGATATCCTTTTTAGGTTTGTTTGATCGTTTTCGTGTAATATTTCTTCATATCGCCTGCATTCCCGAACGCTAATTATCCTGGGAGTCTGTATACCCTTGGGCTAGAAATCACCACGCTTCACTTTCGTAAGAACTGTTTATTCCCACATTTTAAGAGACGAGTTTAATGACGTCGACCTGATAACAAAGATTAAAGGAGCCAACGAGCGATCTCTAAGACTGGCGAGGCTTTTGAAATGATAACTGATTGTTCAGCTCGACGCTTGATAGTCGTATACTTCTTTCAGCCGGGGAACCGAAACAAACGGTGTACTAAAGAAAACAGAGGTAACTTATTTTAGCACTTATGCTGTCACTATAGGGGCCTGTTGACGTCACTTGTGTATTCCGAAGCAGGCTTAGCGACAAACTTTGTCTTCAGTCTTTCGTATGTGCAAATAAAACAAACGACCGTGCAGTCAACTAGCTGCCACTTGTAGCCTCTTAACGGGAGCAGGTCTATCAGTTTTCTTCGTTGGGGTAACACAGCCCTCATACGCTTGCCTGCACACGCGTGACGTGCGCCAGTCGTCCAGCCGAACCTTAGAGAATTTGATATTACTATCTTTCTTTCCTTCTTTTCACTCTCTCTTCTACTTCATTTATTGATTCATTAATTTTTCTTTTTCACTCTCGCTCCGACCGCGCTAGTTAGGCTCATTGAAATTCCTAACTGGCGTGAAAGAACGCTCAATGCGGTCGTGGCGCCTCGTTCGACAAGCGTCGTAAAACACTGTCATCAAGTTGCAGGCCGCTTCGGGCCAAAACGATGATTCGGGTACATCGATATGAACACTTGTCTCCTCTCGCGAGATTATACCCGGAGATATGGTACGGGCGGCTCGCTAGCTCTGCTCGACTCGTCCTCGGCCTAAATCGCCGCCTCATGAATTAAAGCTAATGCCCCGATCGACGCCAGCAATGACAAAACAGCGCCGCGATTGGCCAGAGAGAAATACCGGCGTCGAACTGTTTCATACGTGATGTCCCGCTAAATCCATGCAGCGTATCGGAAGTTACGAGGATTGCAGAGGTGGCGGCTAGTGGTAAGAGGAAAGTGATATCAATTTGACCACAGTTTATGCCACGTATTTGTTATTTTGCACCAATGCGGACACAGGGAAATGTTTAATGATTTTAGGAATACGAAAGAGCAGCTAGAAATGTTTGCCTGGCAGCGCCTCTTACAGGCACATCCAAAGGACAACGGTGACATATGAATGGACGGAAGGGTAAACATTAAATTGAAGTCGGTATCGTTGTTAAAGACGTGCAGTTACATTAGGAGCACGAACAATGGTTGAAATTAATATACCCAGCTGTATGGCGTTTGTGCAATTAGTCTATTTTCATTAAAGGACACACACGCGGCCCCCCCAACTAGATCAAGCCTTTCTCAAAAGATGCCATTATCGTTGCGTGTTTTTGCGCAATTTATACATGCTGTTCTTTTGGTACGTCATCTGTGCGGACTGAGGCGACTTTCTAGACAGTGAACGACGTTGCCTGGTGTGCCACGGAGAGACAGCGCGTCCACATGTTCCCTATTCTGACTGAACAACGCCTGCCATAGCTTTAATAGTGTTGCACAGTTTTACAGAGACCGAGTGCAGAGCCGGCCCACGGTCCTGCAGCTGCGGCCCCAATTAAACGCCGAAGAATCCAGTTGGACGTGGCTCCTCGACGTATGGGCTCTAGCCACCGTGTCGGCACGCTCATCAGTATGACAAACACAGAGCTCCCACGCACGGCGATCTTCGGCGCAGCCGCGGCGCTTCGAAAGGAGCTGTCAACGCGAATTTACGATGGTGCGAAGCCAGGCCTCCCATGTTGACTTAAGCGGAGCAGCTTATTAGCAGCTTAAGGCAGCGATAAGAACTCTCTCCTCGGCCGCAAAATTCGGTGAAAAGAATGGACAGTGTTCTCTGCTCGGTGCGATGCTCGAGCGTGGTCTGCAAACTTCATGGCTGGCCTTCTTTTTTTCTCTCTTTCTCTCTCTATTTCGTTTCTTTTTCTGTGGGAGTTCTGGAATGCGTGATGTCTTCATACGGTGACCCGTATTGGTATTGGCGGAGACGAGGCGTATAATAAGCGAATAAAGTAGGATTACAACAGCCGCGGGCTCACGGGAAAAACACACAAAGAGGCGTTGCCCTAGCGCGCGCGCAGGATGACAAGAACGCGCAGGACTCTGCTGCCGAGTCCCGCGCCATGGTGGGCGCGCGAGAGAAGAAAAACTATACCACCAGCATTACGGGGTGCGTCAGTCGAGGGTGTTTCATGTCGATAGAGCTATTGACTCAGCATACGAATTGTGAAAGGTTTCGTCTTCAAATCAACGGGGAAAAAAAGTGACCTTAAGGTGAAGAAACAGAACGGCGCCTCGGCACGCGAACGTCGTGAGAGCAGAGCGCGACTTTTGAGAAACGTTTTACTTCGGCAAGGCAAGAATGAAATATTCTTTGAGGAAGTCGTAAATGGGAAACGTATATTACTCGGTCTCATGGGGATCATCCGTGAGTGCAGTATTCCAGTAGCACGAAGGATGTACACTAGTCTCACTAATACTGTACAGTGCTATAGAAGGGAGCGCTGGCACTAACTAATGAGGACAAGCGCGTCGCGGCGTTCTTTCTCTGTTCAACATATGTAGACGACTGTGCAGAAAGGGCACTTGCACCAAGCGCTAACTCGGAATGAAGAGCATTTCTGGTAGTTGGAAAGCAGATGACGTTTTAGTGAACGAATGTGGATCATTGATGATATGCCGAATTTCGGCACTTCCACTGTTACGTATATTCCTCTGCGCTGCATGGATTTTGTCGTGCACATAGAGCATGGGTAACATATGGGCAACGCGACTATAAACGTGGAGTATTTAGTAGTGCATTGCCCTCCGGAACATTGCCTGTCACCTCCGCGAAGTGTGCAACGAATAGGCCCGCACTTGTCTTAACGACACGGCGTATATATATTACAGCTTTACCGCACATGGATGTCTTAACTTTTGAATGGAACAGCAAGTTCTGTACATGGGGCTTTCGCACGCTATACACTGAAGGGGCCGTCAGCAATGCGCCAGGTACGGCGAAACGCTATGTAACCTTTTAGAACAAGTACATGCGCAAGCGCCCGGAATCCAGAATACAGCGCGACGAGGCCATCTTCGTTCCAGGGAGGCAGTTGGCCGTTTACGCCCGTGCATAAACGCTACGTTTCGTAACGTGGCGTGTTCCGGGAACGTTACACCGAACCTTATCGACCGTAAATGCAGATCTTAGTTTTCTTTTGGACATGCTCGCACGGTATACGTATTTCAACTCCGTGCTCAGCGGAGCAATGGCCTCAACTAACCAAACCAAGCATTTCATGATGGCTTCGTTTGGTTTGTGTATACCAGCAGCTAAAGCGCGAGAGAAGTTCGCCAGGCATATCCGCTCGTTAAGAAAGAAAACAAGAAACGATCACTGCGAATAAACCCCCGCATACTAACTTCCCTTTTACAGACAGTTTCTGGAAAAAAGGTATGTATACGCCACGGAAAGAGTTGCCTTGCGCGAGTAATTTACGACGTGCGGCCCTCTGTCTTCTTGTTTTCGTGTGCAATTCTGCTCGAAGCGTTCCACGATGAGAAGCGGCAGACAGGAGGCGTTGGACGACGTTGTTCTCGCTGCATGGCGCCCCCTGCAGCAACATGCCGCCAGTAACCCGCCCGTCCCGCAGCAGATCTGCTCCCAACCGCTTTTCTGCGCTTACGTGGTTCGCTGGACTTGGGTCGTACGTCAAGATGCTCATCACGCTGGCCCGCGCTCTTTATTGGTGGTTGCCCGTTTGGCAGCGCGGGGCCACTGCCTGGCGAACACGAGTTGTTTCGCAGCGCCGTGCCACGCTATACCGTATGCAGGGCGTGCACGAGCCTTTTGACAAAGATGGTTTATGTCCGGCGTTCCTCGCGTTCCTGTACAGAGCTTCGCAGCAGAGCACGGAGCATGCATGCGGGCGGCGCATGATACGTCTCGGCGATTTCTGGCCGACATACTTCACCACGTCGCACACGACCAGATGCTTCTCGTTTCGGGTCGAATCTAATTCCAGGCCATGGGCACTCGTTGCAGAACTTTGCCCACGCTACGCTGCACCATCGCTTTGCGACTTCGATGGTCATAGAGGCACGCAGAATCTCCAGAAAGTACGCAATCGACGATGCGCGCTTTATGCGTGCGGGTAACACGCATTGCCTGCCGTTCAGGGGTTCATCTCTATACGCGAGATGCGGGCGCCCCGCCGTCTACACCTCCGTCACGAAAGGCGAGCGTGAAAGACGGCTTTTAGCTCGCGTAAACACGACCTACCGAAACCGCAGTCCCTTAAATCGCACCCGGACCGTGCTCATCGAAAGGAAACGAGGGCGCGGCGCCCTATCCGGATATACGGGAGGTCCGTGAGGGTAAGGTACATTTCTTTCGTGCCCCGCGTCTAACGAGCCGGCGTGCCAGGGACGGGGCTCGATGTGTCATGCAGGTCTGTGCACTCTAGATACACGCATGCTCGATCGCTTCCTATACCGTGAGATGGGACCACTGACCCAGGCCTTCGTATCTTTGGAGGGCACCCCAAGCACAGCACTCTCACCAACTGCGGGCCGACTAGGAAGAGCGTCTGGCGGCCCATCGGAGCGGCGTCTCGTCTGGCAGCGGCCATGCATCCTTGTGACTGACCAGACAGGGCCGTGAGATGGTCCGAAGAAGGACGAGGAGGAGGTGGCGGCTGCCAAGGGGCTAGGGGCGAGACTGTCCAATTATGGACCCCCTAATCACACGCCTGCGCCTCCCGCCGCAGCTTCCTGCAGCTGCGCATGTTCGCATCATCCTCCTTACCATCCACCTAGGCGGCACGTCCTCCGCGTTCCTTCTAGCTGAGTTGCTCCTCCAGTTTTTCACGCCGAGAGCTTTTGATGCTTCCGAAACGCCATGCGTTTTTGCCCCTGCGTGCGCGAATTTGTTTGTTCGTTTGCTTGTTTGTTCGCGTGCGCGCGACCTTTTCGTTTCTCTCTCGCGCCGCTGCGCAACTTAGTTCGCGGCGATCGCTGTTGCTTCGATTGGGGGCGAGGGCGTCGGGCTGCCCCCCGGAACGTGCCCGGCGCGTCTGCGAGTGACGTTCCAGCATGAGAGAATTCCGACCGCGCCGATAGCGTTTGCCCGCTTGCTTCTTTTCTCTTTCGTCTGTGCAGCATTGCACGCGCGCTTTGAATGAATGGCACCGTCGCCTCCAGTCATAGTAACCCGTTTCCATCTCCGCCAGGCAACGCTCATTTGTCGGCAGTTCTCGAAGCTTCGTTCGGAAGGTATTGCCAATGTCCCTTTCGTCTTCTCAGCTCCTCAATCTACTCGATGTCGTTAAACGTTTTGTGTGTCTTTGCAGTGTCTACAATTGCAGTGCGCCGCGAAGCCGCCCAAGGTATGACCATAAATGTCGGCAGAATTGCGGAAGGGAAGAGGGCGGCCGGCAGTTGGCCGTGCAGAGGTCAGGACGAGACGCGCTGTGCGGACGATGGCCGTGCCTCACGGGGCCACTGACATTTGTTGCCAGGCCTGTACATTGGGTAGCAAATAGTCCGCGTTACTTCTGACGGGAAAGGAAAGTGTACCAAGGAAAAAGAAAAGCATATATATGTAGCAGACCGTCCTCGATGTTACCCCAAGGAAAAAGAAAACGAAATAATACATCAGTGTTGAAGTACAGGTGGGGAGGTCATTTACTGTGTAGAACGTATGCCACTGGTTCATTGCAGTATCAGAGAGGGTGCCAAGGCGACGAAAACGCAGCGGATCGCGGCAAATAATTAGCCGAAGTGATTCAAATGAGTAATTTTGCGAACACCGGATGAGAATACGGCTCACGCAGGCCAGGGGTGGTAGACTTCTGGCAGATGCATTCGCTCTTCTGTGGTACTAAATCGGTTGATGATAGCGAGTACCGTAATGTCGAGGCTTAGAGCAGCGTTCCGCAATTGCTAAGTAACATTACATTATTTTGGAAGAACATCATGTTTACCCTGGTCCTGAAAGATGTTCTCAGTTAATATAAATCGAATTGCGTTGTCCCTTAATTTAATATACTTGTACAGTTGCTTAATTATTAATCCCACGCTGTGCCAAGTAAATTTCAAACGGGGCAGTAAACCCCTGTGCGCAGAATTGAGCGCCGGGTCGACATCCGCAACGTCATTTGCTCAGAGCTCCGTGCGTTAGGAAAGCACAATAATAAATCTCTAGATGTGAGCCAGTGACGTATACTCTGTGGGCGCACTCTCATATATACTGTAATTCCGAGAAGATAAAAAAAAATATTGGAACCGTTGGTCTAGTATATTATACCTATGCGTATACTACAGTGCACTCACCTAAACGCACCGTAACAAAACGGCCTCTTATTGGACAAACAAACGAATAAGGCAAGCGAAGGGAGCAAGCAAACAAATAGAACAAACTTAATAATAATAATATTTGGGGTTTTACGTGCCAAAACCACTTTCTGATTATGAGGCACGCCGTAGTGGAGGACTCCGGTAATTTTGACCACCTGGGGTTCTTTAACGTGCACCTAAATCTAAGCACACGGGTGTTTTCACATTTCGCCCCCATCGAAATGCGGCCGCCATGGCCGGGATTCGATCCCGCGACCTCGTGCTCAGCAGCCCAACACCATAGCCACATAGAACAAACTTCGGTGATAACCGAACTGTCATAGCGGCGGCGTGAAAGAGCCGGCGACGCAATCGCACGCAAACAGTGGCTGCAGTGGTTAGAGAGTCGACCGCTGCAGACGTGGTTTGTTTAGCTGATGGATGGGCCCGGCCCGACACACTCAGGTGGACGGCGGATGAAATGACAGGTTGTCGCTGTTAGCGGTGGGCCTGCGCTCCTCCACCCCTACCCGAGCAGCTCGTTCCCTCTGCCACGCGTGTGGCGAGTCCTACCACTCGCCGCTCAAGTTCGCAGCGATGGCACGTTGACAGGTGTTTCGCCCCGCCATCGAGCGAAGACTATTCTTCGCACGAAGGTGGTCTTGGCTGGTCGTTCGCTCTCCCGCGAGGTGGCGCCGCGATTCTCGTTGGCTTTCGCGCTGGTTTTTTGTGTGAGCGAGTGTACGCACTGGGGTTTTTGCTGTTTCTTGCTTGACACGAAGGCGGTAATTTGCACTTGACTTCGAGGAAAACAACGGGTTGAGTTGCTACGCCTACTAGTTAGGCCCGTTGTCGTCGTTAGACACACCGCTAAAGCGGGCGAGGCGTGTTCGTTCATCCCTTTGTGTTCCTGGAGCGTGCGTTGTTACATTGTACTAACGCCTTCCAGTCGTTAACGCTACGTCGACGGGAAATAGCGGGGCGTTAACTGCGGTGGCCTGTTTTCGGCTCCACTAGCGCTATGGTTATCGCTGTGGTGATTTTTAATCTTACAAGAAGGTTCCTACTAGCTGGTTTCTGCAGGTTTCTGCAGCTTGCATTCTGGAGCGTCGATGGCCTCCAGTAACGCAACTAAATGCATTTAACTGCGAACTGGTTTCGCGCAAGAAAACAGTGTATATATATATATATATATATATATATATATATATATATATATATATATATTGTTGGCGCACATTCATGCGATCGGGTGTGCAGCGTTTCTAACCAGCCAGTTTTGCGGAGCTAGCCCCTCCCGCTACCTTCAATTTCAGTTCTTCTTTCTGTAAGATTTTGTTTCCTTTCTCTTTAGTCTCGCGGAATCGGTCGCTGGTTCTGCATGATTCACGCGACAGCGGGACCAGTCGAGCTGTAGCGAGTTGGAGAAGCAGCATCAGCAAGCGGGAGCCGGAAGCAGAGCCACCAACGTACGTGGCATACACGCGGTACGACCCGCGTGGTTTTGTCTCGCGGCAACGACGACGCCAAGGAGGCGGCGGCGACCGCAGACTGCATTGCGGTGCGTTTCGCGCGACTTGCGGCGAGCGAGGCAAGGCGGCGCCGGTCGCGCGGATGCATGCGCGCCACCGGAGCAGCTGTCGCCTCTGTCACGCCGAATTTGTCGCGCACCGGTGGGCGAGAACAGGTTGCGTAATCACGAGATGACTTCAGATCGCCTCGCTTTTGTGGCTGCCGAAAGGCACCTCTTTGACAACGGAAGGCGCGAGATAAAAAAATAGATACAGAGAGAAAATGAAAATCAGAGACGTTAACCAGGTTGAACCTGCTTTGCTACCCTATACGCTGCTGGAGGAGAAGGTGGGAAGGAAATGATAAACAAAGATTTGTAAAGAACTGATGTGCGTGCATGCAACGTATATCGATAGTTTTGAGCATCGATGTGGCTTACGCGGGAAGGCAAGGATACCGCACACTAGCATGTTGTTACTTTTGGGGGTACAATAACAGAAATACACGCACAATATCTGACCGTCAAAGAAAATCCGTTAAGTCAAGAACGACTTAACTGAAAGTAACATTGCAAATAAAAGGAGGCTAAAAAAGTAATGATATACAATGAAAAATATCAAAAGGTGGCATGGCCGCTTAGCTCAGCGCTCTCTCTTCCCATATCGTCATCTTTAATGGAAGTGTACATAATCTTTCTTTCATGACGGCAGATTGAGAGCGTGAATATCTCCCGTGTCGGGAAGGGCCGGCACCTAACATGGCTGGCAAATGTATTTCTGTACGAGCTATACACGGGCAAACTGTAGTCAGAAGTTAACTTTCTGACCATATATACAGTATTCGTAACTCGGTGAACATCTATAACTCCGTGAACGTCGTCCATCGTGTGTCCGGCTCCCCCGCAGTCTGATATTTTAATTTCTGGGCTACATTCATACATGTGTGTTAACAACAACCAGAACGTGCTATTATCGGCGCACACAGAGAACGCCACCCAAAACTAGTCTGTGCAATTGGCAATGTAAATAACCTAATGTTGCCGCAATACTTTGTTTAGTGCCAAAGCAAAACTTCGTGGTAATAAGAATGACCGGCGCCGTGCTGCAGGCAATTAAGAAGCGTGCGCATATGTGTTGTCGGTCGCCTGAACGTCAATCGCAAGCCGAAGCACACGTTTTCCACCACGAAAATCGGTAATTATGGCAGTGTCACATGGTGAAATGATGTCATGATGACAACAATGATAATAATCCGCATTTTAAAACAATCTCTTGCTGTCATGTCACTGGTAACTTTGGTCACAATGGTTGCGTTAGTCCAGCAGGAAGGAGCGAACTCTAAAGATGTCTGTTCTTATCAGTGACGTTGCGTGTGCACTAAGGACAACTGGCGTTCACACCGTTTGTGGTTGACACACACACACACACACACACACACACACACACACACACACACACACACACACACACACACACACACACACACACGCACACGCACACACGCACACGCACACGCACACGCACACGTACACGCACACACGTACACGTACATGCACACACGCACACGCACATGCACACGCACACGCACATGCACACACACAAACGCACACACACGCATGCACACGCACACGCACGCACACACACACTCGCGTATGTGTGTCAGTTACAAGTGACTAAAGTTACCAGTGTGTGTGTGTGTGTGTGTGTGTTGCGACAAGGATATCCTAGATTTAAACGGGACAGCGGTGAAAAGGTGGTATAAAAATAGAACGCCGGAGCGTGTCACGTGGAGGTAGACGAAGGTCTCCCGGACTTTTCGGAATGTGCTGACAATCGTAAGATAACCTGTAATGTTGTTCGCGGCGTCTACCATAGCCGGGCGAAGCAGCATGTCGCTTACTTCGATGTTGGAGGCTGACACATCTCGAGTAGCCGGCTAGAACACTCGTTGAGGTCGACCTCTCACTTTTCTCCATATAACAAATCTCCCCATTTCTCTCTAGAATCTTTCTATTGACATGTACGCAGTGAAAAATTGTGTTCATGCTTATGCGAAAGCTCGCGGGACACTTTGACGGGGAGACATATGCGGCCAACTGGAAGGTCTTCAACCCCGACGATCCATGCTCTATCACTGAAGGTCAGCAACCTCCAGCATCACGGAGAGGGTATTTCGTGAACGGGAAAGAACAGCGATGAAAACACGAGCGAAAAAAAAAAAGATACATGGCGTGCAAATATCAACCCGGAACAGATGGATTAGGGGTGTCGACAACAATCAATCATCTTTTGCGACGCTCTCCGTGCGTGCGTAGGCAAGCTCCGCAGTCGTATCCGCTTGGTTAAGTTGTCGTACAATAGATGGGCGTTTTTGAAATTCGCTTTCCAAGCATCCTGGGATACGCAGTAATGGGACAGGACCTTCGCGCACTGTGCACACCGTAGCTTCTGTGCACTGGTCGCTCAAGCGTGTGCGTCGAGGCACGGAAGCTCTCACACTCGCATCCTCACGTTCGTGGAGTTATTTTTCAACAATAAACTCTTTCTTACAAAACTCTTTCAACAACATCGGGCTTTGTTGCGGTTGTTGCAAACGCATGCCGGTACCCTAATGAAGGGTTACGACAGCGATTTCTGCACAGTATATAACACCCATTGATGGAGTTTATTGTTCAAAAGTGCGGACAATCACAAAATGCGTAGTGGAGAGGTTCGTGCAACCTATGTAAGGCTGCCAAATATCAACAATTCAATCATAGAGGAAATGAGCCATGAAATATAGTTGCAAAAATCGGGCAGAGGAGTAGTTACCTGTGTTGACGGTGGCACTGATCAAGGTTCTGATTCAGTAGCCGTTTAAAATCATTGAAGATAAGAAAACGAGGGATTAATAGAATGACCTGGGCCTGTGGTCTAGCCCCTGTGAGGAGCTCAAACTTCTCTGTAGTGCCCCTGAGCCTGCAGCGAAGGCTCAGGGGCGCGCGCCTTTCCGCGCCTTTCCCGCGGTCATTTGGGCCTGTAGCCAAGTCACCATTCGTTTTTCTCGATACCAGATAGATGGGGTAAGTAAAGGATTAAGGAGAGCATTCGGTGTCTGTTTTGGTGATCGAGAAAAGAAACAAACTAAAATGAATGCAGGGTGGTTAACTAGAACGAATATCCGGTTTGCTACGCTATACTAAGGGAGGGGGCGGGGGCGTATAAAGTTGAGAGAAAGTAATAGAGAGAGAGAGAGAGAGAGAGAGAGAGATCACACAATAACTGCTGTTAACAAGGACAAAGGCAACGAGAGAAAAAGTGCTAGGTGCCGGAATACTGACGGACAAGTACGAACGGTCAATTACGGACAATGCTTTACAAACCACTCGTGTAGTTTTTCTTTTCTTTTTTACGAAGTAGGCCTGCACGCATTAGTTTAATTATTATAGACCGTATAGCACCTTGTGTGGCAAAAAATAAATAAATAAAGTGGCGCCCATCTTTAGAAAAACCCTCAGTTATCGAAATTATAACTGTTACCTTTACATGTGTAAGACACGGCAATGTTCCGCTAATACTGTACATTGTTTCGAGGCCGGCCACTATCGCCTCAGTTTCGAGTCCATTGCGCGAGGTGGTTTGAATGTACGAAGTAACCGAAACCTCAAACCTCCAGAAGCTGGCGTCTCATTTATTGCAATTAGCATATCTTCGTCATTCTTTCCTACGGGACGCGCCCTCGTTTGGTGTGATACCCTCAAGTCGCCTTTTTTCTTCACTTTTGGGTCATATGCGGTTTCTTCTTTTCTTATAGTTCGTTTAACGTGTGGTCAGCGAACATCGAAACTCTAACCTTTAGTTAGAAAGTTTGTTTTTGCGTCGCGACGTCCTATTAAGCTACTTAACGACTTCGCCGATATCACCTGTTCGTATACGAATCGGCCGAATCCCCACGAAAGCTATACCGAAACTAAAAGGACATTTTTAAACAAACTTTCTGTGTGCAAATCAAACAGGGACAAAGAAAAGGAGCAACGCAAGGACTAGGCCGACTCGCTGTTATGCTAAAAGGACAGTCGGCAAAAACCAAACTGGAGGCCTCGTGAGGTATGTAGTACAACCTTAGCTCTTGCATTCACTTTCGGTCGACTGACGTGCGTACAATCTTGTTCGGCACCCCGCACGGAGAAAGCGTCGGTGGTTCCACCAAAAAGGAAAGTACATCCTCTCCAGTGGCCCGTGTGTATCGACACCTCGTGTCGGCCGGGGCATCTTTCGAAGTAGCACTGCTCTTAATGATAACTCCGCCGAACGGGTGGACCGGTTTTGCTCGTTTCGAAAATTATTCTTCCTGCAGTGCCAGCGATGCAGTAAACAGGCGCAGAAACAAGAGCATCGTCGCCGGCCAGTCTTCGTCCGCCGCGCAGTTTGCGGAGCATTCTCTATACCGGCTGCGTCACTGCAACGGTGCGAGGTTGTTGCCGAAGGCGTGATGCTCCTTTCTTATTTTTGATTTTTCCTGTTCGTTCATTTTTCTTTCTTGATAGATAACGCGTGCAGACCGTCGATACCGAAGCTCATTACGGGGCCTGCCTTGCGGCTTCATTAACACCGATACTCGTTTGGGAGTTCCTTCGTACGAAACAGTGGCCATTCGCTCTATAGCTCTTTGCTGGTTCCCTCGCACGTGCTTGAACGTGGGGCTTAAAACCGTGCACCGTAGTTGAAGCTAAATGTGGTGCCAGCTAAGCGGTAGTCCGAATAAAGAAAATGAAAACTATAGCGATTGGCACTTGACTAAGCTTTGCCGATCCTGTCGCTTTTTCTACCGTCGATTGGTCACTCACTGGTCATTCTCAATAGCCAGCGATAGGTTTTCCACGTCGTCGTCCAATGACGGACCGTCGTCACGAGCGAACGGCCGCCGTGAGTTCGATCTCTTGCTGTATCTGGCTCCAGCCGTACCGTCCACAATGCTGCACGTTTTTAGCGAAACTGCGAGTACACGCAGCGTAGAAGGATATACAGAGAGATAGATATTTCTTTTCCAAAGCAAGAAAATACAACTTCCGCATTCCTCGATATTTTCTTTCCGCTTATCCGATTTTCTGTCTGCCAAAGCCAACAGAAAGGCACTGAGCCGAAACGCCCTCTTGGTGCAGAGTTCAGGGAGATGCATGTTTATTTTCTTAGATGTCGTGTTCACAGCCTTCTCGTTGACGCCCTTATAATGCAATCTCTCTGCCCTCCGGCGTCTTCGCTGTGCCTATGTGCTACAATGCAACCAGTGCGAAAGTCACCACCGGCCTAAAAGAACCGGCTTCTTCTCCCGGCAGCTTAAAGCCCGGGCCATCGATGTTTTGATGCCATTGATAGCGCGAGCTTAAAATGGGCCGGAGTAGCCAGCGTCCCGTAATTCCCTTTTCTCATTAACAGCTGCAGCCTGAAGCACGCTCCGTTGTTCTACGGGAAATGGCTTATCAATCATCGTCTGTCACAATATGCCAGCACTGGCTGGCATACGCCTGAAAAGCGCCATTCCGGCGCGGAAATGAGTAGAAAGGATAAGCATGGCAAGCTTAAACCGCCACTCATGAGGTCGCTGACCAGAAGTTCAAGCGTGGCATCTAGTTGCAAGCGCCGCGACAATCATCCCTTGGTTATTTACACCACAATGTTTATGATGTATGAAGGACGCATACGTTTAGTGTTACGTTTAGTGTGTGTTACGCGAGATAAATCGCCTCTCGCCGCATTTACTGGATATCCTTAGGCCACTTGCGCATTGGTAATCGTCTGGTCACTCCTCTGAAGCGCTCATTGCGTGCGTGCCTTAGGATGTCAACTATATTGTGCAAACTGGTGCTGTTATCTCACACGCCTTCTATGTGTACGAAAGTAGCTGGCGGTTTCACTCGTGTAAACACAAAGAAACAAAGAAACAAACAAGCAAACACGCACGCACGCAACGCGACGACTGACTGCAGTGTTGGTGCTGCAAGCAACCAAACTTTGCTGCGCTGCAAGATTGCGGTGCACCTTGTATATGAAACCACAGACGGCCACTGCCATATGTTGGAGGGTTTCTCCAATAAGGCGTCCTCTCAAAGGGGGTCCTGTCTCCGAACGTGAAAGCAGAGCAAGGAATGCGGGGAGACGGAGTGAGAGCATGGCAGATAGGCAACCGTGTCGACGGGCACTCGAATTCACTCGAGCGATCATCTTATCTGGAGCCGCGGTGCCTTTCTCGCCTACCCCACGTTGTGACAGTGTTGCGAGGTGATCCTAGACGAAAGGGCTCGCTGCAGCAGTTGACGGACTACCGGGGCTGCCTTTATTTGAGTATGCGGATGAGCGACCGATAAGCTTCGCTGCACGCGTCGTCTGGGCGAGCTCCTCTTTCTCCGACTCTCTTCGTGTGTCCCATTGAGCGTGACGTAATCGCATTGAACGAAGCTATGTCCGGCAAGAAAAATTCCGGATACGCGTTCACGATGACCCGATTGGTGAAACGACCTTTGACTAGGAAGGTGAACGGGTTCGATGTATCTGGAAAGAGTTGTGGGATTTGATACACTTGCATGAAAGCAGTGTTTTAAAACCGTGCTCACGTCATGACGTCACGTGTGTGTGTGTGTGTGTGTGTGTGTGTGTGTGTGTGTGTGTGTGTGTGTGTGTGTGTGTGCGTGTGCGTGTGCGTGTGCGTGTGCGTGTGCGTGTGTGTGTGTGTGTGTGTGTGTGTGTGTGTGTGTGTGTGTGTGTGTGTGTGTGTGTGTGTGTGTGTGTGTTTTCTGAATCATCATTTTACGATCACATGGTTGGCAATTGCTATTCGCCAGGATACTTCCGCTGACACACCGCTGTCCCATGCGAAATTCTTTGCAACTTCGACTGCCGAAGAACGGCATTTGGTGCTCCTCCAGCCCATTTCTTGTTTTCTTCTTTATCACCGTACTGAATGTCCACCGAGAAATGGTGGCATTATTTTGCTGGCAGTTTCATCAAACGGTCAATCAGACATAGTTGGTTGGTTCTCTTGATGTCGTCATGATTCAAGAGCTACGGAACATCTAAAGTCGAATTCAGGAAGCTTTTCATTTCTCTCCAGCGCTTTTGTTATATTATCGCCAACAGCTGGGAATGGCCAGCGCCCGTTCTTATTCGAACCGTGGCGTGCGGCCTTCTGAAAGCGAGTTTTGGTGTGAGGAACCGGAAACATGTGCACAGAAGACCAGCGGAATAACAAACAAGAAAAGATGCAGGCATGACTACGGAACGATGTACGGAGCTGGGTGATACAGGACGCTTTGTAGAAGTAGTGGCCGAGGCCAAAGAAGGAAAGAACGAGTGGTTGCAGAGGCTCCTTTCCTGCAGCGGAAACGGGCCCGGCTGCCAGCAACGAATGACGAGGTGATGAATAAAACACTATCACCAAACTATATAATCTAAAATCAGTGCAAATGCGGAAATAATAATTACTCATGCGAATAGCCGTGTAAAAGACGAATAGGGAAGAAAGGGGGGGGGGGGTCGTAGCCTACATACAAGCAATGAAGCGAGGAATTCTTCAGCGGACAAGCAAAGAGAAAAGGGGGCGCGCGGAAGCAGCAGCACCGCTGAATGTTGTCATTTGGCGACAGAACAACATGATAAGCTTGTTTACACCAGATTAGACAAGCGTCAGAGGGCGAGTGCGAAGCCACGTGCAGGCATACAGGTATACGAACGCCTTGCGGAGTGCTCTCGTGTTGTGCAGAGAGGCCCCTTACAGTGCAATACAGCCGGAGGGCACACTTCTCCGAAAGAAATTTAGACACAACGGCTAGATGGTGCCCCTCCACCTATAATGACACAATCTCAGTGTGTTAAATAGACCAAGAATCGGTTGGTAGTAGCTACAAACAATAAATGCAGCTATTGAGGAAACATATGGCAGGTGTAAGATATCGTAGTGTGGACGCCTAGTCAGCCTCGCAAGAGCAGGAAAAATTTAAGCCCTTAGGTTGACGTTTCTATTTCCGTTCTCTTCCCCTTCTTCCAACGTTTACGTGCAAAATGTAACAGTGAGTAGCTAAATTTCCAAGCACTGTCCGACTGTACAACCAAACGCTATGACAATCTAAAGCAGTAAACATCTGAGAAAGATTATTTTTATACGTTCGAGGAGGAAACTTAAGCATTAAAAAAGAAAGGTTATCGGTCAAAGAGCCGGCTATCTTAACATTATCAGTAATACATGCCCACTGAGAACTAAAGAAAAAGAACAGAAGTATGGAATGTAAATAAAGAAGTAAGGGTAGGCGTGGCCGTTCAAAGACAGAGAAAGAATGCTTCAGTACTGCACGGGGAAGAAGAAGAAGAAAAGAAAAGAACAGCATGCACAGTTTGAGATCTCACGTAACAGGTGGACTAGACTTAAAGGATATTTCTAATTTGGACGGAGCGAATTTGACCGGTCAATCGAAATACACACATCGCAGAACGATCATCACGGTGCAAGAGGCTAAGACTCGGTACAGTCGGTTGCGACGTGCACTAATGCAGACCGCTCGAGCACACGTTTACTTTTTCTCGGATGATCGAGTGTGCTAATGCCAGCCCGCACTCAAATGTTAAGAGTGATAAAAGCGGCGGAAGCGTGACGGGAGGACTGCGCAGTTTCATACACCCTACACCTTTACGCAAGACTTGTCAACAAATCTCACACCGTGCATAAATGCTCAAAGTAAAACGAGGCCATACAGCGAGACGACGACGACGATGAACGCGCGAGCAGTGGCACGAGCGCGTTCGCGCGGTTACGCCGAGGAACGCCGACGCTCAATTAAACCAGGAACGGGCGCCTGAGAGCTGCGCTCTAAATGTATAGGCTGGCACGTAGACCTACTGTACAGCAACTCCCTTAGAGCCGTCTATACTGAGCGCAGGACCACAGCCCTCTAGATGCGATGGCGGGTCAATTATATGCGAGAATACTTGGGAATGTCGCAAGAAGGCGTGATAAAATTGGACAACATAGTCGGCGCACACAATCCTGTCACCTGGTCAGACAACCAAACTATCTAAATACTTCAACTTGTCAAGGAGATCAAGCGATGGCGCACACTAAGCCAGGTGTTGGACCTCATCCGTGAATTGCTTATACGCTTCGAAAATTTCACGCGCATAGCCTTTGTATCGCATAAGTATTCTGCAATGCTCGAAATTCGGTGTACAGCTGCACGAAGCTGCATGAACGGCTCTTTCGCCCTGTTTTGAGAGCCTGTGCTTGTTGCGTAAGTCGTTTAGACACCGGCCTGTTGATGTTATAGTGTGAGCTCGTGTTCTCCAATCTTGTCTCGTCTTCTCGCACTGTTCCCAAGTACTCTCATCAAGTTCAGCTTACAGTCCTTCTTTGTGGTTTATACTTTGTATAGTGTGAATAAGAACGGACTTCTTTTTCGCGCATGAAAACAAGAGAAGTAACAAAAAATGGTGTGTGACAGTCTCGTGCCCTTCTCGGACGTCGTCGGACACTACAAGAGGGGCTTTCAGCAATTTCTGTTGAAAGCAGGATGTGCGCTTGTAAAAGTAGTGCCAATAATCGGATGACGTTAGACAATTGAATCACGTCGAGGTTGATCGTGATAAATACGTACCTGTAGATGAAAAATGGAGGAAATCATCGGAACGTCGTTGAATCTTAATTGTCTCGTGTAAGCATAAGCGACCGTGAGCGAAGCTTATCGCACCGCCCGCTCTTGAAAATGTAATGGCGACAGCGCGGTGCCTCGTGTGCTGAACGCACTGCTGCCTCAGCTTCAGTAACAACTCCCTCGCGAGAATGCAACAGCCATGGAACGCAATTTTCGTCGGCAAAATATCGAAAATAAAAACTAAACGTGGCCGTGCGGTACCAGCTCATCGATAATCCCCGTATCGCGCCGGAAGTGTCCAAAGCGCGTGTTTTTGGCGCGGCTAGCAAGCCTAGGCCAGTGAGCAAGTGGGCTCGCAGGGCGTTAAACCCGCATCTCATGTCTTACAAGCACGGGCGAAGCCACCGCATACATAACGCTATGTCGAAAGCACGTTTCGTCTCACAAGTGCGCGAAGACAAACATACGCGCCACACTTGAGGACAGGAACAAGCATGGGGGGGGATATAGCAAAATCTGGGCAGGGACTTGGCGCGAGTTATGGAACCGTTCCCCCACCGGATGTCGCAACAGCGTCTCTCCGATACTCCGCAGATGGGAGCCTCGCGCCTTCAAAAATACCGGTCGGCTAACACGCGGGCTCTTGACCGGGTGAACGACATCTCGATGGCCAGCCTGCGTGCGTCTTCACGGCCTCCTCGCGACGAACGGCGGAACAAGAACGGCACCGCCGACGGGGGGTTCCAGAAGAAACACAAACAGGGCCTCGCGTCTGTGCAGGTGGCAACGCTCATTTAATCGCGCGCGTATCGTTTCAGCAGCCCGCTCCTTTACAAATCGGTGCCCCCCTCTGCTCGCGGCGTTACGCATACACGCACTCGACTGGAAAGAGAAACGAACGCGGCCAGCATCGATGACGCGAAGGTCATTTTTTTTCTTCCACGCCCATGACTTATGGATTTTCCGTCGATGCGATGCTGACGACCCCCAGGTCGTTTACATCTCTGACATGCAAGCACGGTCAGCGGCTATTTTCTGACGCTTATTGTTATTCTTTTTGGTGGCCCTGGAAGGACCGGCAAGAGTGAGAAGAAAGCGCGTGTCGGCTGAAAATTGTGAATTATCGTCGGAAGTTTCTGGCTTCGGTGGCACTCGCCTCTCCTCCACCTTCGAACCTCATTTCTCTTCACTCTCTCTTCCTTTAACCGCATCACTAGAACTGCGCAGCGCTGTCCAGGCTATGAGCCATGCAGTCACCAGAGTGATGAAAGAAGGGGTGCCGAGTAACGACGATGCTTATACGTTGCACTTGTTTACGTGGGTCACCCTCTCCAGACAAATTATGTTCGTTCACTAAAGCCCGCTGATGTCACTCCGCGAAATCTGAGGCACATTCCGTCAGCTATTTTCATCACCGCAGTGCGTTCCGCCGGACTTCATACTTATCCTTCTGCCACGCAGATTGGTCAGTCTTGCTCGAGAATGTGTGCAGGTACGTTTCTCGAGAAACTTACAAAAAAACGAAAATAATGGGGCTGCACTTGAACTCAAACAGAACCGCCACGACTATGATGCAATTTTCAATTATATTCCTATTCTGCTTCAAATCTTTATCAGTAATTGACGCAAAGGCCACCACGTTACCAAGAGGACTGGCGAGTAGGTAGAGCAAGTAAGGGCCTAATTAGCGTAATAGAACGTAACGTGTGTCAATAATGGGATAACGTGAATTTATTATCGTTAAACAAGCTTAAGCAAGGTGATCGCGGAAGCGGAGGCGCTTCCCCGGCGTGCACTCGCCTAACTGGCTTCAATCTGAAGCTCCGCGATGCTGCATGGTTCTCGGAGGTTAGCGCGCATGCAGGGCTTGGCGAAGCAGGACGGCTTCGCAACGTGGCCGGCGTAGCGCGCGTATTCTCCGCGTTCATCAGCGCAGGGCGCCGCAGTTTATTGCTTTTTTGGAACAATCTGACAGCGCGCCGTCGGCGGGCATGTTTTTGGCGGGCGCGCGGAGAAGCTCGGCAGCTCGCTCACTTTTCATCGCGCTTTTCGAGCCGGCCGCGACCGGGAGCGTTTTCACGGTCTGCGTCGCGAGGCCCCCTTCTTCTGCGCTCTTTTCTTTTTCCTATACACACACTCTCTCGTTCGCGTACTTTTCTTTGCTCGCGTTCGCCGCGAAGGCTGGGTTGGCCCCTTCCTGCATGTGTTTCTATTTGGAGCCTCCTGATTCAACGTGCGCGCATTTGTTTCGGCGGCCTTGACGTGTTTACAAATTTTAATCGGTGGCCATAAGAATGTGAAACATGTTTCACAGTGTTCCAGCCGCTGCCAATTAGAGCCTCGTTCTCGGAATGAGACGGGAAATACGCGTGCCGTTATAGATATGGCCAAGGAACGCTTGTCATGTTAATGTAAACACGGCGATTACGACGGCGTGTTGGCTTAAACAAGACGGAACAGCCTCGCCTCTATTCATTCCTGAACGTAAGTTCGGCTACGGCGGCATAATATAGTAGTTGCGCAACAAGCCGCTCAGCTTTCCAAAGCGTAATGATGATAATTGCGTCTTTCTTTCCTTACCCCATCATAGTATATTTATGGGTGAGACCATTTTGCGGTATCAGTTTGCCTCTTTCATCTGTGCAGTGGTTGAAAAAAGTAGCGATATTTTGTTTTTGACAGTTGACTAGCCATCCCGCCCTTCTTTTTACCAAAGTGCTGCCGCCAGATCATCAAACTCGGCGCGCATGCGACAGTGTGGGTGTTTTTGATTGCTACCTAAATGCCTCGTACAGTCAAGCGACATGTGATGATAAGACATCACAAATGACATGCATGGGGGAGAAACGACCTACATCCATTATCCAACTCAAAATAAGGCATTGCGTGACAAGTGTATAGAGCGGTTTACTAATGTCACGTTATTGCGTTGTAAAATGCATGCATTAAAGCTTCAACGACGTTACTTTGCGGCCTGCAATTCATGCGGCGCTGCATAATTAACCCAACTAAGCAAACGAAATCAACGAGAGCTGCGTTCTTGTTGTAAAATGTATAGCTTATTGAAAGGACTAGGACAAATAAGCACAGTGACGTCAGTTATTTTATCTGTCGAGCCCATAAGACTAAAACCTCAGAATCACTTTCCTGTGTGCGCAAAGCAGACCAAGTAGTTCTCGTGGCCTGAGTTCGATCAACTTGATCGTTAGGGCTACACGCGAAGCTTTTCCCCCTTCCTTTTTCAGAAAGCTCTCTACATAAATATTCCACGCGGGTAATACAAATTTCACAAATACAGGGATAAAGGACACATCTCAAAAATTATTCGTAGTTTCAGTCAGTATCGGCTATATATTCTTCAGGAGCCATCCAAACTTTCCTTTTTCGGCCTATCTACGCGAAATGAACATTTCCTTTTTTTTTTATCGCGCTGCGTCAGTACAGATGCACTCGGGAGTCATAGAGAACGGACCATTAGCGCGCCATTTATCAAAGCACCACCGCACGAATCGCCAGCAAAAACGCATCGAGTTTCGTGTACCTATAACGCCGGCCCCGAGAAAGTAACATTGACGCGTGCGCCCCTTATTTGCAAGAAAATAAAGCAACCCTCCGCGCGCCGCCCAGTTGAGATGCCGGCGATAGCGGATATTCGGCTGGCCTTCCCAATGCCGGCATAGCGTGCAGCTACTTTTTTTATTTTTTTCGAGATGGTCACTTGCTACACCGTACCCACGGCGGCGCCGATAAGCGTCGGAAAATATGTTCTCAAAGGCGCGCGATGTCGGCTTCGTCTCCGGTCGCCAAGTAGGAACTACGCGTATAAGCCTTTTCCTTGCCTCTCGAAAGGCGAGAGAATGGCACTTTGATGGCGGCGAGAAAGAGGGAAATAAAAGAACAAAACGGAGTATGACCGGCAGATCACCGCGCGCTGTGGAATCTTTGAGCCCGACCTGGGTCCTTCGCCCGTCTTTTTTGCTCTGGAAATCAAATCCAGCTGCCACGGTGTCTCGCTGTCTCGCAACAGTGCCGGGTACTGAACTGGTTTCTCCCGGGGGACCACGCGTGTGTAGAGCTTTTATGGGGAACGCGCGGCGTCTTCTTTTAATGCAGCCCCCTTTCTTTTAGCTTCAGCCGAGAACGTCACGCCGCAGGCACAGGGCCACGCCGGTGGTGAGAACGGAAAGGGTTAACGACCCACCCGGCAGGCCGAGTAGTGCGCGCGGTTCGCCTCGCGGAGAACTGTGCGGCACAACGCGTGAGCTAAATCATTGGCTCGAGCTCATCTGTATACAAGCGAAAACGGCGTGGGATTGGGGGATCGGTGTCTCCGCTTATAACAACAGGACTACGCGCATTGACTGCCTTGCCTCGCTGTAGATGAGGAGGCTGTGAAATGTTCCGGGCAGGGAGAACCGGTGGTCCATCGGCGTGACAGAATGGATGCGAAGTGGTTTGAAACGCGCAGTCGACGGCGGCAGCAAATCAACGGAGTCACTCGACTTAGCCCATAGACGATGTGCAGACGATTTGTAGACAACAATAGACCCCCCCCCCCCTCACACACACACACTTTTTTTTAAAAGGTTGACTTTCGTGTTGCTCGACTACCGACTGGCCAGCGCGCTCGCGCCAATTCATCCACGTAAACGCACACACTACTTCCTTCAAACGCCGACAGCTTTTGTGAATTTGGCCTCGTATAAATCGATGTGTGGTCAACTAATTCGCGGTTAGAACAAATCTCCTGATGACACTTTACGTAATGAGAATAGGCACCAAACGCCCAGGAGGTATTACAATGATGCCGTGCACGATATTCCTTTCAAGTCAATTATTTTGAAGCATTGGCAAACGCGGAAGTGCAAAACACCAATGGCTGTCGTTGTACTTCCTTATGAAAGACCGTGGGCGGCGTCATTTCAAAGTGCGTGGTTGGTTTTGTATAGCTATTTTATGTTATAGTGATACATTGAATGGCTATTACTCTCACTCTCTCTACATCTTAACTGCATGTCTCAGGAGAATGTAAGCGGATCGCCTTCAATTTCACCACTCGTGCTTGTCTAATTTCAGTCCGTCGTCTATACGTTTTTTGTGTGGCTCCAGTTCTTCCCCGCGGCTTGAAACATTATACTCAGCTTCTTTCTCCCCCAGATCGAAATACTATCACCTGATCGTTCCCTAGGCTAGACCTATTACCGATTCGCCGTGCTTCGTACTCTTGCGAGATTTATGTGTGGGCGTCGCGGATCTTTGCAGGTTCCAATTACATTCCCCCGTAATTACCGTCCTATGGTTCCCTCTGTGATCATTATCGTCAGTGTGTCACGTCCGCTCGTTACTGAAGATTTCATGTCCAACGAAACACTCAAGCGCAAAGCGGCTGTGAAAATATTTAGCAGTGAGCTAGGCGACCTGAGAGAAGTTCAAATAACTGAACCCTTTTACGGCCGACTTGCCAATATCGCATGTAATAGTAACAAGGACAGACGTAACGTAATGGAACCGATTCGCGGCAAATCTACCTATATCTCGCCGTGCGATCTGATATATGCGCGGATTTGGGAGGACGAAAACAAGTTGTCGCTCACGCGTTTTGCGCCAGAAAGCGTCGAATCGACGGAAGCCGCTGCACCTTCCCACCTCGCGGCACGCGAATCAGAGTTGCGTGCGTGTAAGGCGGTGAGATTATAAAGTCAAATGACGGATAAGGAGCGGAGTGGCAGCGGCGCGCTGTAAGTGGCCATTTCTCGGCGCGTTCATACAAGTGGGGCTCTCCGTCGCATAATCCTTTTCTTTTTTTCCTTCGCGCCGCCCGGTGGCCGGTCTTCGCTCTGCGTCGGCGGCGCCTCTGACTTCCATTCAAGCAGCGCATGTATGCACGCCTTTTCTGGTGAGAGGCAGGCGAGCAAGAGGGAAAGAGAACACGGGTCTCTCACTAAAAGTGTGCATGGCCACGGTTGCAGCGAGTGCATGCAGACGCTGTTAATTCCACGTGTGCACCAGTAAATACGTGTACAGTAGCGCGTCTCCATTGTGTACGAATTGAACCCGCCGCAGCGGTTCAGTGACTACGGCGTTCTGTTGCTTAGGCTGCGAGTTCGACTCTCGGCACTGGTGGCACGGTAATGAGCTTGTTGTGGTAAAAGTTAATCTGGAGCCGTGAGCTACGACTATCCGTCTCTCAATACGTATCTCATAGCCTTCGTGTTTCCCTGGTGCTTTAAAATCAATCAATCAAGCAATCAATCAATCGAGTACGCTTGAATTGACATCCAGTTGAAGGAGGAATAGGCGGATAGACACGTGACCAACCACCGCTTATTATCAGGCGGGAGTTCGAGCATTATGCATAAATACGCACTACCAAGCAGTTTTGGTTTCACTGTCAGCTGCGCAAAACACCTCGGCGTTCAGCAGGATGACGTAATGTTACTTCAGGACCTCAGAAGCAACCGTGTTTCTTCGCACATTGTACAGATATGTGCAGCCCAGTCTGATGCGGTGGTTATGAACTCATGAACCAATATTTTCCTCGCATCTCGATATAATTTAACAAAGCAGTGCTCATGTTGTTTTGTGACAGGTGGGTAACCTACTGAGTAGATATCGATGAACTGGATTTCCTCTGCATCATCGTGCGCCATGCTGTATACCCAAAGCGAATCAAGCCGTTTGCATTAGATGTTGTTATACGCACGAGCTTACTTTATCGTTTTTTTTTAACGTGGCAATTCACCTTGACGTCACCTAATATCATACCCCTGAGGGACAAAATTAATCTTTTCGGAACGTTGGCTCCAGAGACACCTATCCTTCGAACAGTATACATCATTTGTCATTTCATGCCGTTTTTTTCCTGGCATAAGTCATGGTCTCAAACGAAATATTTCAGTTATCAGTTCCAGCTCTATGTGTTCTTTGTGTGTTCTGTTCACCACCTAATTTCTCTCCGTGTAATCGTCCGCTAGACGTTATCGAATGCCGACGGCACTGGCGTGGATGCCGACACCGAGGAGCTGCGATGTGCGTCGGCTCGCTCCGCCCTGTTGATTGGCTGCGCACGGCAGCCGCGTAAGCTCCACGGCACTGCACGCTTTTAGCAGGAAAGCGTATAGGAGACGCGTTCGAGACCTTGCGGCGCCCCGCCGCCAAAGCCGACATTAATAAGGAGCGTGATCAATCGTAACGCCGATTGGCCCGGCCTTTGACCGTCTGTTCGGGAGCAGCTTCAAGCAGACGGCTATCTGAAGGCCTTTCTCCCTTCTTTTGGCAGCGTACAGGCATGAATGCACAACGGAGGCACGAATCCTGGAGAGGAGAATGACGCACGATAAAGAAGCAGCGGGAAGCCAGAATGATTGCTAATGAGTGGCCACACCGAACATAATCGACAGTTCGCTGTGCACGTAACAGCGCACGCTTGCGCATCGTGAGTTGGCGGCGCGAGCAGAAGAGAAAAAATTGCTCGCTATTGAACACGGGCGTGCGCCGAAACAAAATTCATCAGACGGAGAAATATGTTTGTATTCTCGTGGCATGGGGGGAGGGGGAAGGGGGGGAGGGGGGGCTCGTTTACATTGGGTTAAGTTTTAACGTGGTGGTGACGGAGTGAGTAACGCGACTTTGCCAGTGCCATCAAGATCTATTAGCTCAGGTAGCCAACGATGTGGGCGAGTGCGTAATTTATCTTACAGGGAGCCGAAATCTAGAGCAGATACCGAGATCGTGGGGGGGGGGGGGGGGGGTCGTCCTAACACAAGTACGAAATGCAAGGACATATACAGGAGTCCTAGCTGTTACACTTGATAGTTGCTTAATATGCGAAAAGGCAAAGCGCGCCGCTATAGTTTTCGGATGCGGGATTTTAAGTCGGATAGGCTTTGTGTGATGAGAACATTACAGAGCGACATTACTAATTTAACTGCTGTCTATCTAGTCCATGTTGCTCTGGAGTACAGGGGAAAATTGCTCGTGCTTGAAGGTGCGTGAGCAAGAAATTGTTGATAGACTTGGCTAAGTTGTTTGCAGGTTTTGCGAGGTTATGCTAGGTTTATCTAAGTTGTTGTCTCGGCGGACTTAACGCTGGAAGTTTTCGAGCAGTCGCAAGCCGGGATCACTTTCTTGGCGACGTTAAGCGTTCAGGCGCCGACTCTCGCGTTTATCCCGACTCGGCGTTGCCTCTTCTCAGCCGCAGATTCGGCGTGGCGTTCCGGATCAGCTCGGCGGCGACGCATTGCTTCTCGCTTGGAAGTGCGGCGCTCTTCCAGGTAAACCGCTTCTTCGTCAGCTGTCCGGAATTTCTTCGGTCTTCCCATGGCAGCAGCACGTACGCACAGAGAAAAGGAGGCGAGAGGCGTCTATATAGGTGTTCTGTGCGAGAGATGTGTCGCCGCACCGACTGTCCCGAGCTTTCACTCGCCTGTGACGTCCCGACTCCGCCTTACGCGCGTGGGGTGCGAGAAGGTTACGTGGCTCGGTGCTCTCGAACGTGGTTGCTAGGCAACGCGAGGCGACGCACAGCTGGGCTGAGTTTTCTGGTAACGCTCCACGGCAGAACTAAAAGCTTAAACAGCTCCGCTGTTAAAAAGATTGCTACGTCATGCTTTTAAACCTGCTTCATATTCTACAGAAAGGATGGTTCAGGCTACGTTATATTTGAATGGGATGGTGAAGAAGCAAACGAATCAATCTGTCGAATGATTTCAATGTAGGCGCAGCTCCGGTACAGCTATTTCTGTCGCGTTAATTTGTACACAAACGTGTCTTACAAGACAAGCTCGTGGTTATGAAAACGCTCCTGGCAAGATCAACAAGTCAGTGCAAGCAATTTACTCGTCATTCTACGCAAGTGGGACACTTCCATTTTTGTATCGCCTGTTTAATTTCGATGGCTTGTTGATCTTGCCAGCAGTTATATTTGCTCCCTCGCGTAATGAGAACATTCACCGCGAGAGAGCAAATATAACCGGTTGTCCTCTGTGCCATGATTAAACACGGTTATGCCAGCAAAGTAACAGAAAGCAAGCAGAAGAAACGTGCGAGTTTCGTTACGCCCGTTTCATCGTCTTGCGGCAAGGCCAAAACAGAGCGCGGCCTTCCACAGCGGAATTTTTACTCCACGCGTTCGCCACAGCGGGACGAGAACGTCGCCCTTCTCTGGCGCGCAACATTTTCGCACCGCTGACACCCTGAGCAGGCGGATCTGACGCTGCTAGCTCTCTCCTGCTCCTGACACCTCCAAGTTAGCGACAGAGAGAACGAGAGAGAGTGAAGAGAAAGGGATACCATGAGAGGAGTAGGAGGAGGAGGGTTTACGGCAATGACGGGGAGTATAGGACGCCTTAGCGTGCTCAGCGCCGGTGAGGTGAAATGAGGGAGAGAGACAGAGAGAGAAAGCGCAGGCATCCAAGACGTAAACAAAGCCAAAGATGCCACTGGCTTCCCTCGCGCCCTGAGCTTGACATTGGCAACAGCTCTAAATCTGTACTGATGACGGTCGGGAGAAGCTCACCGACGAGTGAGGAGGAATAGCTGGTGGGGCAGACCAGACACGCGAGAGAAGGCAGATGGGAAAGAACAAGCGAGTAGTTCTAGAGGAATACGGTGACATCTTTTATAATAATGTATGGATTACGCAAAATGACACGAAGGGAAAGAATTGGAAGGGGACGAAGATAATATATATATAAATACATATATATTGTTGTACATTGTTGAAGGAAGCTAAAAAAACAATGAAAAAGAATAAAAAGGTGCTTGTTATGAAAGAGGGCGAGTGACATCTCCAACTGCAGACACCATGACGTGACGAGAGCCGGCGTACGCGGCATGACGTGGCAGATGGCCAGAAGGAGAACGAGCACAGAAGCGAACTGAGGAGAGCAGCCGGCTGAAGAAAGTGCGAGAGAGAAGGAGGAGGAGAGTGCGCGGACGTCGAGAAAAGCGCACAGCGAAGAAATGCAAAAGCAGGAAAAGGTGAGCGTGTCCCTGGCGAGGTCTGCCCGATGAGGCATGGATAATTTCCGAAAGGAAGGTAGGAGTTGATTTATAGCGGCCGCGCAGGTTGATCGCCGCGATGAGGACGCAGGGGCGAGGGGGCGGAGAGGGCAGTGACGCGCATTGGCCTGGAAGCGAGAGAGTGTTTGCGCGCGAGTGATTTAGGAGAACAGTGAGACGGGAGTGTACACGTAAAATGTCGACCGAATCGCGGGTTCTCATTCAGAGGCGCGTTCTGTTTATCTGGCGAGTTCGCTAGTAACTGCCAGCCATGTTGATTAAAACGTTCAGCCCCGCTTAATTTCAAGAGAATGCGGCGACTTGATCAAGGAAGGCAGAGGGACAGCCTCGAGCGGGAAAGAAAGTTGATATCTCTGTTTTCTCCCTCTAAGAAAAAAATAAAACAATGTGAACTGGACCATGGCTTCGAGTGACAGGAAAGCTTGCGTCCATTTTCGTGGAGATAGCGCTCAAATCTTTCTTCCGAAAAGCGCCGAAAAAGTAGAACCGAAAGAAAGCTTTATGGAGGCCAAACATTTCATGCCTTCTTATTTTTACTATTCGACCAAAAGTCTTGCATTTTTCGCTTCCTCACTTCCTCCACTCAACTCGCGCTGAGGAGCTCCCGGCTGCTGTCTTCTAAATCAGTTAGCTTACGCATGCTGCAAGCGCTCCTTGAATAATGCGAAAGATCAATTGGTTCTGTCAGTCGTACCCACAAAACTGATTGCAATGTGGGCATTTGATGTACGCAAGAAATATCAAGTGACGGCCCGTTCTGGCATCCTTTCTACTGTTTTCTATGGTATTATTTAACATGTATAAGCAGAAAAATTATTCTCGTGCGCATTGAAACGTTATTCCATTTAGCAAACGTTAGCAATCCCGCAGGCAAATCAGTTTAATTTTAACATTTCGCACAAGTCCCTCGTGGCAGTCCTGACACGGCGTGACAAAGAATTTACACAATAGAAACAGCGCTTACTATTTCCTCGTGATGATTAACATTAACGCGAGCTGTCACGCTGCATACTAAAATAAAATACAGCGGTGAAGCGGGGATTTGTAGAAGATATCGTCGTGAACAGGACGTTCATAGATGCCTGCTTGACTGGGCAAACATAATCTTGTGGTCCCGTGGATAGTATTCTTTCCCGTGGATAGTATTTGTTTCAAGACGTAACAAACGCAATCGTCGAGTATCGGCTACTGAAGAAAGACAGATCTCAGTGCGCTGATATGCCGGAGGAACCCTATAATCGATATATCTAAACGATGTGGGGAAAATAAAAACATAATCATAAAAAGCAACCGTCGGAGAGGGAGGAGAAGAAAAGAAAATGCTAATGTATTACTGTTTTGCCCGCGGCTGTTCGTCGAAAGTGTTTTTTTCGTTTATTTCCCGCTCCAACACATTCGTTCTCGCCGCTGCCACCACGTCTCGGTATAGGCGGCAGAAAGCGGTCGACCCACTCCGTCAGTATACATATACATACACACACATTCTCGTTACAGCTACGGACCGAGGGACACATTCCCTGTCAGTGCATGGTGGGCCACGTCAGTTTTATTGCGGGCACACTCAACAGCAGCCAGTACGGCCTTGTGCACACACACGTGCGCGCGCATGCGCATTCCCGGAATTTACCGCCGTCACCGCGCCGTCCCTCTGCACAGTCGCTTCTCCCCGCAGCGCACGCGGTTTCGCGCGGCCGCGCGCGAGCGCGTGTGTGCGGGTACGGCGGGAATACAAAGTAGCCCGCAGGCGTCCAATGGCATCATTTTTCTTTCGCCGTCCTCCGCGTGGTCCGTGCACTGACCAGCTCTGTGCACCGCACTGCCTCGTCGGGCTTCGCCGCACGGCTGGTGCCTTATCGATGGCGACCGCCCCGGTGTGGTACAGCCCTTCACCGGACGTTACGGAATCTTGATTGATCCGCCGATCACAGAGTGCCAAAAAAAAAGAGAAAAAAGAAGAGAAACCGATACGGGGAGGGCAGCGAGGAGCGCCTGCGCGGCTTCCTTTGCGTCGCTCTGCGCTGCGCACCTTTCGGACAGCACATGACGCTTAGGAGTGCTAATGGATGGGGCTTTCGACTTCTGCCTTCGGACTACCGCTGACGCCTGCTCACACAGTATCCCGCACGTTCAAAGTCAAGATGCCAGAATGTGGAGCCTGGGGGCAACGCGCTTGCTTTCCGACAGCGAGAGCCGGTGAAAGCGCGGTGTCGATATGGAAAAACAAAACAGCGAGCGAACCAACTAACATATTGACTTAGAAATTCAGTTTGTAAACGTCGAAACTCACCTTACTTCAGTTGCTCGCTTGCGGTCGTGATGTATAATCAGAAGCATGGAAAGCTGGTTTTCCTGCTCTTGCTAATGCTTGCCCTTGACGGTCCCTGTCCAACGAAATTACACCTATGTGCAAGCCGAATTTGGAAACCGTGAGAGGCCATATAGTATAAAACTGTATTAGTTACAACTGACTGCCTTGACCAAACGTTCTTACTGCGGTCTTTGCCCGGCTGCGAGAAAATACGCAAATGCCTGAGCCGAGCGTTCGGGCATGATCGGGTCACCTATAGATGAAACATCCGTAGCACTCAGCCGAGCTGCCTCTGAGTAACGCAGACAATATAGAGAGTGCAGTGGTGCCTGTCTGTTGTTCTGCAACTTGGTTCGATTCGGGTACTATATAAAGGTGAACACTAGCTGTACGTAATGTCTTCATTGTTCTTTCCTGGAGCTAAGTGCGTCAAAGGTTACAATGCCGTAAGAACGCTCAGCTAAGACACAGCGTGTTGTTGACACAATGTTCTGTCGAATATTCTTCTTCAATGTTTGACTGACGAGCGGTGCGAACGAACGAACGAATGAACGAACGAACAGCGTGAACCCAAGCGAGATGGTCAACATGACCATCTCATACCAGTGTCACACGAACATTTTTGATCGCTATCAAGCACGATCCGGATCGTAATTCTCGACCGCGATCCTATCCCGCGTGCAGCTTGCTCAAAGGAGCCAATCACGACCGAGCATTCGATCCGGATCGGGCTTTGTCGCGATCAAAAGTGCGCCGTATGACACCCGTATTGCATACCAAAGCAAGTGCTCGCTGTTTGCCTGTTACAAACGCGTACCAACCGACTGAATAAACGGAATGGGGACAGCGTCCGGCGCTGATGGACATCCATAACTGCGCGTCCGTTCGAGTTGCATTGAGTTAAGCCGGTGCGCGCGCACCACGCCGTCTGCTACCAGTTGCGAGAGAAGGCGTCTCACGCGCGCTCCGCACGCGTTGGCAGGGAATGCGTTTGCTGCAGCTCCGTTTATTTACCATAAATCATTGCTTTCTCTCCCGCCACCGTGGTTCCCTCTCCGCTTCCCCTCTCGCCTGAGCTTGGTGTTTCGAGTTCGACCTCTGCTTCTCCAGACGCGATCGAGCGCTCTTCCGCTTTCGCGCGAGCAGACGAACTCTGCCATGCGCACAGCTCCATATTCAGCCTCTTTATATTCATTATCTCTAAGTATGCTCTGCGCCGTAAAAGGCACAGTTTATAGGATCGAAGTGCTAGCTGTATCTGTTGACACGAAGCAAAACATCCTCTGCTCTTTCTCCAGCTATCTCCCCCTTCCACTCGTTTTCTCTTTTTATCCCCCTACTCCTACCCTCTCCCCCCCCCCCCTCCCGTGCAGGGTAGCCAACCAGAAGTACAATCTGGTTAACCTCCCTCCCTTCCTTTGCATCCTTTTCTCTATCTCCTCTGTTTCGAGAAAAGGTAGGCCCATGTCTTGATTATCGCACCCGCCGTGGTTGCTCAGTGGCTATGGTGTTGGGCTGCTGAGCACGAGGTCGCGGGATCGAATCCCGGCCACGGCGGCCGCATTTCGATGGGGGCGAAATGCGAAAACACCCATGTGCTTAGATTTAAGTGCACGTTAAAGAACCCCAGGTGGTCAAAATTTCCGGAGTCCTCCACTACGGCGTGCCTCATAATCAGAAAGTGGTTTTGGCACGTAAAACCCCAAATATTATTATTATTATTATTGATTATCGCGTCATTGATATTGGTTTTCCACCACTGCTGCATCGTGTGCTAGAAGTAGCTATAGTCTTCGGCGTGCATCGATTGGTTAAAACAACGGAAGCAGACGCAAAAGAAATTTGTTGGGGGGGGGGGGGGGGGGCACATAGTATATTACGGTTATTTGTACATCAAGGGCATTCTTCATGCGCGTGACAGCGCATGATCAGCAGAAACGTCGCGAAATTGCTGAGTGCCTTTCGTTTTACTGTTAGATTGTGTTGGATGTTAAGCCACAGAAAATCATAAGGCGGCAACCGCGTAAAACGCATTGCCCACGTGTAGTAGGCGCAGCGGCGTCTGTTGCAATACGTGCACGCTGTAGCCACTGCTGAAGCAGATAGCCTTTCGTTGCCGCTTTAAGGTAAAATCACGTAGAAACGCCTATCTGCTCCCGATGTAGCCTGGTAATCGCAGCGGCGAGACGCAGCGATTGCAAACATGCCTAAAATACGTTCTGTTTTGGCGTCGCTAAAGTGTTGCGGAAAGCCCTTCATCAGTGCACAGCTCGCGGCTTCCACGCATGCTGCACCATTTTGACGAAACCGGAAACGGGAACATCTTTCTCTCCTCTCCTCAACACGCCCTGCGCCGTCGCTCATACCGTATAGCTTATGTCCGTGTCTGCAGTGTTGGGGTAAAGAGGTTCCTGCGGGTAAATTACGGCAGAGACGATAACAAGACATTGGGGCTTGGCCACGGGCGGCAGCGCAGCCCGGCGGGGTGCAGACAAGGCACGGCGTGCCCAAGCGAAAGCTCGACGAAGGGGTGCGAGTATGTCTACATGCCGGTCGCTTCCGCTTGGCGTGCGTGAATATATAAACACAAGAGTGCAGGAGCTTCAACGAGCGAAGCAGTTCCGCATGCTCGCCGGTGGCTTTCCCTTCTCATGCGCGATATGGTGAGATGGAAGTAAACGAGGAGAACTTGCTCCCTCTGCTCTCTTTCGATATTTGGTTTTTGTCTTCTAAAAGAGTGTTCGGTGCTTCAGTGCCCCTTTTTGCGCGTAATAAAACGAAATAGGCATTGCTACATAATCAGTGTATTAAATCGAAACAGTTGTAGTAAATTGTGCTTTAACGCCCCGAAACTGCACAGTTTACGAGCGACTCCGTAGCAGAGGGCTCCGAATTCGTTTTTATCACATGCGGTTCTTTAACGAGCGCACATAGCGCGGTAGACGAGCGTTTTTCATTTTCCCCCGATGAATGGAACCCACGGCCTCATGTTGAGCAGCACAGCGCCAAACCATTCTAGCCTACAGGCGAAGCGGGAGCTACGGCACGATGACATACTGGCTTTTATAGCGACATTCACGCGTCGTCGACAACAGCTGTCGTTTTTTCCCACTGGTGACAAAGCCTGATATAACCTAGTGAGGCTTCCATCATTACCTAAAGAAAAAAAATAGTAGATAGGGAGTACTTACCCTAAAGAGGTGCGCTGAATATTTCTTGCGAACGACGCAGGTATTGGACCACACTCAAAAGCAACGCTAAGTCCAGATGTACACTCATGAAAACACGCACGGATGGGAACAAAAAAAAAAACTGCGTTTTGACAGCGTACATCCAGCTGCTCGAGCTAATCTTTCCAGACTGCCATCAACATTTAAACGTATGCACAGGCGAGTACGCGAGCACGGTCACTGAACAACGTTTATGACACAAAAAATGGGGGGGGGGGGGAGGGGATTCAAAGAGCCAGTGTTAGCGAATGGTCGCTGTGAGCGTAACACAGGACCGTACGGGTTCCCCGAACCGCCGCCCGCCTAATGAGAAAGGAAAAAAATGACAGAACCAACAGTGCGCTGCTTTGCGCAGCTGTGCTTGCACCCTCGCTTCAGTGCACTCGTAATAGTATTGCGCGTGTACGGCGCGCCATTCTTCATTTGCTCCGGTCAAAAGGAGTGCCCGCTTCAGGAAGCAGCGCGGGAATAACGACACATAGTCCGAGAGGACCAGATACATTCCGTGCTAGCGGAACCCCGTAATAAAAGAAAAAGAGACGGTAAAAGAAGAGAGAGAGATAGGTAAACAACACCGGCACGCGAACCACCGAAGCACTACGCGTATTTGCGTTGCGTCCGCAAGAATCTTGCGAGTAGCCCGTGTATAGGAGTACAGCCAGTAGCGGCACACGCAGACGCGGCAATCCGCGGTTCTCAAAGGAGGGTGGGGAGGGAGTGGGATTACACCGCAAGACCGCCACAACCACGAACGTCGGCAAACGACTTCGAGTGCACATATGAGTGTGCGGCGGCGGTCAGTGCGGCGGCGAAGGGAGGGACGTTAAACCCAGCGTATCGATCACGCGCGCGCCGGCCAACACCGAAACCCCCCGCCCGCCTGAAACCACGCTCGCCACGTTTCTTTCGAGAGCCCGCAGAACAAACTGAGACCTTCTTTGCATCGCGCAGTGGAGGGTATGAAACGACGCTCTGCCTGAGGGAACATCCGTGTGCCGAAGGGGTTGCACGTACTGGACAGGTCAACGTACGGGCGTGCCGAAGATCGGCACGTAGTTAAAAGTCCTTACCCGTAGCCTGGAAAGTCACTATATGTCCCCACGTTCGGCTCTCGCGTCCAGATATCCGTCCCCGCGCACCAAATATTTGTTAAGCTTAAGTGATACGTTGAGGATGCAAAGTCTTCAACTGTGCACAAACTGCATGCGTGTGTGTGACTGTCGCTCGTGTATTAGCGTGCCCGACTTATAATTTTGCAGCTATATGTGCTTGAGGCAACATGTGCTTGATGCACATGGGTACAACTGGGAGTAAACTCGGCAAGGCGTATTTACGTAAAGTGAAAATGGGCGCAGCTGCCGTGTATATATAAAGGTAGGCTTACGCGCGTCCGCAATGAACCTGGCACACAGATGTCGTTATTTTAAACGTGCAGAAGTGACGTAATGAGCGCAAATAACCACAAGACATTGTCTCGTCTTACTTCTTCTTTTCTTTTCTTTATTTTTTTTTTGTCGATGATATGAGACAACGCACGGTTCTTTATTGCTGTCATACAACATTTCAGTTCTCAGATTACTTTGCTTTCCAATTGCACATATGCGTTTCCTCAGTCGCCAAAGCCGCTGAAAATGATGTGTCTGTTGCAAAATGGATAGGATTTACTCTTTCATCTCTAGAAAATGCTCGTCAATTCCTCAGCCATGAGGCGCCAAACGCTACAAAATCAAGACGTCTCACAAATGTAGATTATGATCACGGTGTCTACACTAAGGCAATGTCGCGCACGTGTATAGAGTTGGCCAACGCATTCAACACACTTTTTTTTCTTGCAGGGATTCTGCCAGAACGATTTTCCAGCTCCGACAGGGTAAGCCAGATAATTTTGTAAACCCGCTAAGGCTTTCTCCCGCGAAAAATAAGATGAAACGTAGTACAGGTTCATTTCAAAATAGCACCAGTACGAATTTCATGAAAGCGATATCGCAGGTACTCAAAAGGCGCATATGATACGTGCACTTTGTATAACGTGGCGTTAGCCTACATCGATGGCCGCAGTGTTTATTAAATGCTAATTGCAAAATTCGCCATACTTTACGAAATAAAGTGTGCCGGATGAGTTGCATGATAACATATCTCATCGCGATTACGAAAGACAGGCATTAAAGATAACGGTTGCCATTTCTTCTAACATATCGTACTTAAGCTGCACTGAATATCGGCTATAACCTGCTAAAATTTCAGCACATTTCCACTCATAAATCAGTTATGCTCTAAGTGCGAATAGTTGCTGCTAAACGAGGTCAAATTTATCCTTATATAACAAAGACTCCGAGGTGACTTAGCGGCTATGGTGCTGCGCTGCAAAGTACGAGGTCGCGGGATCAAATCCCTGTCGCGGCGGCCACGTTTCGATGAGGGCGACATGAAAAAACACCCAGAGTCCCCCACTACGACCTGTCTCATAATCACATGGTGGCATAAGCGCGCAGAACCACAGAATTGAATTCAATTTAAATGTAAGCGCTGGTTCGAGGTTTTCAGCATTGTAGGCGGAGATGTACAATGCGGTGAAGAGCGCATCACATCGACCTGGAGCGCGTGGTGCTGCACCCGAACACTGACATTTTATCACTCAGATAAAGAGAAATTCCTGTGAACATCCCTGGCAAACCAAAATGCAGGTGACGTCCACAAGTGAATGCGCTCCGCAATGTGTTTCTTTTCTCTCGTATCACCAACGTTTACATATGGGCAGAAAACATGTTAAATGTTTGCGAACCGCATTTTTAAAACAAATTAGCTTTTCTAAACCAGCCTTAGCACTTTCGTATTGGCCTGAGATCTGATCTCAGCAGTGAAAGCAGGACAACACAGACCCGCCACGACTATGGCGTTGCTCTGTCGAGCTTGAGGTAGCGGCGGCCGCATTTTGGTGTGGGTGAAATTAAGAAAAAAAATGATCATGTACCTAAATTTAGATTCACGTTAAAGAACCCCAGGTAGTCAAAATTTTTCCGGGGACTCCCACTACGGCGTGCCTGATAACCATGTTGTGCTTTTGGAAAGTAAAATTCCAGTATTTAATTTTTTAATCAGAACAACACGGGCTTGCTGAATGAGGCATGCGCTGTGGTCGTTCGCAACACAAGGGGCCCCGCTGCACGCCGACAGCAGGCGCCCGCGCGTCACTGGAACATCTCGTGGAGTAGAAAGTCACCGAGCGACTAGCTATTCACTAGTGACTCCCAATTCACTAGTACAGGTCAGGGCCGGAGAGAGCGCGCGCGCGTCGAGACCGGCCGTGTACAGGTAAACGTTGTAACATTTCGTTCAATCTTCTGAAATAAATATGAAAAAATAACAACAACCTGAATTTGAAGGTCATACGGTGTCAAACAAGGGATTGCGTTAAGCGATAGACTTCGCGGAATGGAGGTGTCATCAAAGCCCCTCTGTATGTAAAGGCCGCGATTGTCGTTCCTTGGGTCTCACGCGCAGGTTTAACCCCCGGAGGTTCCAACGGAAAGGACGCGAAGATGCCCGGTGTGTTCGGTATATTGAGAATGCTACCTAGAATTGAGAAGTAGGTCGGCTCAGAGATACTTACGAGAACTGCGCCCTCCTGTATCAACAAGATAAGCGGCACGAGACAAAGAACGACAGGTCAAATGACACCAGGGTCACGGATATATTATGGATATAAAACGGCTGCATTAGCGTATGTGCGAAATATTGCATCACCGTTATGTATACGATAAACGAGTCAAATGAAAAGCGGCACGAGACAAAGAACGACAGGTCAAATGACACCAGGGTCACGGATAGAGTACGGAGTTTTACGTGCCACGATTTGATTATGAGGAACACCGCAGTAAACATGCGTGTTCTCGCACTTCGCCCCCACCGAAATGCAGCCGCCGTGGCCGGGATTCGCTCCCGCGATCTCGTGCTTAGCAGCCCAACACCATGCCAGATTCACGTCCAAAGATTCTTTAGCATTAAGCGGCTATAAGCAGCATTTGCGCCAGATTCAGAAATATGTGCCAAAGACGAAGTCGTTCTGGCAAAAGTTGTTGCGATAACAAAGCAAGACTATAGAAATATTTAAACGAACAAGAAACGCATTAATGGGAGGCAAAGTCTTCAGCCTCTCGCTCGACGGAAAGAAGCGATGTCGAGAGAATAAACTAGAGCAAAACATCGACGTGCATGAATGTCAGAAAATAGATAATTACTGTTATCACCAACTTCAGAAGTGTGTGCTTCAAAATACGACACTACGGTCGCTATCTAAAGAAGATTTTCTGGAAAATAAACGTAGTCCTCATAAGTGATTATGACATACACCTGCGGTTTTCGTAACAGCCGCGTCTCTTCTCGAACACATTCTTGTCCGTCAGCAGTTCCTCCTCTCCCCTTCCCGTTCTTCTGATGCACCTCACCCGTGGAGTTAGTTCTCCATCGCCCGCTTTGATGAAACAGGCCAAATTACCAACTGTATGATCGGAACCGGGCGTACAACGAAAAGCATTTGTGCGAACGCTGGCACGATACACAGCGTTGTATCCCGAACACGTGGAGTAGCTGCTGCGTTATAGAGTGCGTAAAGAGGTTGCGTCGCGGACACCAGATAGCCTCTGCTTCAGGAATGAAATAATGAAATGAAAAGGCGTCGGCGATATGGAGAGGGACTGCCAATGCAGCGAAAGCGCGGATTGCTATCAGTTTTGAAACACGTGTCACGATAACTGCCGTCGGTAAATTGTATTTGCGCCATTCATCAAAGATAAGCCGCCCGACCCCGATCCTCCCTCATCTTAAGCTCCACTTCGTCGGTACTTTCTGCTTCAGCGGCTCGCATTCGTAGCGCTGAGGTAACTAATGGACTCTGCTCGACATGACCGACGCCTATGAAAGCACTCTCCCCGATGCCACGACCTCCCCGAGCCCTCGTAGCAAAATGGGACCATCGGGATTTCCCGACCTTTTCGCGCGGGTAATCAATAGTTGAAAAAAAAAGAGCAAAAAATGAAACGGGTGCATAGACGTATATGTGAAAAATGTTGCATCACCGTTCCGTACACAATAAAAGAGTTTGACAGTTGTAAAAAAAAAAGGGGGGGGGGAAACATGTGTAAGCAAGAACAAACAACGAAGTTAGTAAAGTGCGTGCTAAAGTTTGCGTAACACGCTGACGTCAGTACGCCGAGAAACCTCACTGTTGCTCGCGTTGGGCTGGACACCGAAGCACGTCACTCGGAATTCTGACAGCCTAAATTAGCCGTAAAACGCCGCAGGTCGCTTCAAGCAATAAGGTTAGGACGCGTGCAGGTGACGTGCGCCGTCGTCAGGTTAGCATGTATTGAGGTCACCTCGTCTCCGTTTACCGCCTCTGGGATATGCACAGAGTAATAAAACGCGGCGAACTAGTTCAGCCGAGCGCCATTTCAAGTGACGGCACGCAATGCATCCTCCTTTGAAAGCGAGCGCGCCGACCTTGCTCGACTCGCCAGGCAGGGTCACCAACTCGCTACTATATACCTAAGGCGACGATTGTGTGTAGACCCGCCCCGGTGTCCAGGCATAAGCTTTCACTTTGGATAGAAGCCCAACTCTCTCTCTCTCTCTCCCTATATATATATATATATATATATATATATATATATATATATATATATATATATATATATATATATATATATATATATATATATATATATATATATATATATATATGCACGCCTACCAGCAATATAAGCATAAAACGCTCGCGCGAGTTCTCATGAACAGTTCCGGACTACGCGCGCGCAAACCAGGCATCCCGGGTCGCGCGCACATGGTGAGCATATTGAGTTCGTTCCTATACCAAGTGGTAAGGTTCACGATTAAATTAAAAAGAAATCGTTTCGCCGTAGTCTTCGTACCGTAGTTTGTAGCTGAGCGCCGTTCGTGCTTCGCCTCACAAATGAGAAGCAAAAAAAAAATTAAATAACGCTGGAGGGGGGGAAGGCAGGCGTGCCGCACCGCACAACGCGAAAGCCATGCGGTGCAACAATAAAGAAGGCGCAGGGGAAGCAAAATTGAAGAACGAGAACTGGTCTAACTCCACGAGCGTCGGCATTTGGCTGCGTGCTACGTGCTGCAGGGGAGCGTCCAAGGTGCCGTCGCAGCGAGAGCGATAAAACAGCCGGGGAGACGCGAGGGGTCACCGGCGAACGATCGAGACCGGCGACAACTGCCGTCAGGATGAACTCCAAAGAGGACCCACGAGGGCACGCCGAGAACCAATTTATCGTAACTTCCGTCTATTGATGCCGACAAGTTGCTGTCGGAGGAAATAAAAAAAACTTCGCTTCGAATTCTACTACTGTCAGTATTACGTCGTAATCTGGCGAACGTGGAGCTCTACAGCTAATCTTGGCCGTATCAGTATCAGTCAAGGCATACGGCCTCGATCCACTGTTGTGCTCAGTGGGCGCTGAAATATATGGATGCGCAAAGAAGATATAGCTGACTGGTCATGAGTAATTATTGCGACGAGAAGCTAAGTAGCCAATGCAGCGTAAATGCATCAAGGCCAACACTGGATAAAGAAGAGAAAAAAACGTGATGCAGATCGGCAATCAACTGCGTCAAGCATTGACACAGACGACCGCCACCTCCTCCGCGCTATCACATGCTGGTTGTCGCGGCATTCGTCAGTCGGCTTCTTCGGCGGGACCGGCGGCGGTCGGCGGAAATTCAGCGCACAATATCAAAGCGACCTGCACACCGGTGCTCAGAGTGAGAACTGCGGTGGAGCACAGAGCCGTGCACTGACCGTATCGATTCCGGTCCTCCCTGGTCCCGTTGACCTTCCCGTTGGCGTGGATGACCAGGTTGTATCCGGTGCGGCAGTAGAGCTGCAGGTAGCGGCTCGTGCCGCGCGGGTGCTTGACGGCCTCGTTGGCGTCGCTCGGGTCGTCGGCCACCATCCCTCCACCACCACCACTGTCCTGCTCCTCAGACGAGGAGGAGCCTTCGCCCAGTTCATCGGCGTCCGCACTAGCAGCGATCGCGGCGGCACGCGCCCGTCCGTGTCGCAGCCGGCGCACCGTCGTCTCCTGCGAGCTGTCGCTGCTCGCGTTGTCGTCGGAATCTTCGGCGCTGGCGTCGACGCCGCGCGACGACGCCGCCGCCGGAGCAGCGCGCGCCTTCGGCGAGGCGGCGACCAGAAGGAGAAGGAGCATCGCGAGGAGCACCACGACCAGGTTCCGGCATCCCGGCAGCGGCATGCATGATCATCGCGGCACCGCGGAGCACTGCACAGCCTGACGGCCCCTGAGCCGGCGCCGCTTTTGAAAGCTCCCCTTTGCCGCGCGAGCGCACTACCCCCTTCCCCCGCGCGCCGCCTCGCGATTGGGCCGCCCCTGCAACCCCTTCGTCTTCACCCTCCCCCGCGCGGCTCTTTCCCCGCGCACTGGTGCGGCCGTCGCGAGAGCGAGACGTCGACGCGCGCGTCAAAGCCGCGTGTGTCGCGCGCGCGTGCGTCCGCTTCGGCGTACCGCGCCAGCCGAGAGGAACGCGTTACAACTTCTCTCCGGGGTCACCCCTCCCACTTCTTCCGCGATTCCTCTGCGGCTTCTTCTTCCTCGGTGATGCTGTAACACCGAATGAGTCACGTGTCCGGAGCGGCCATCGGTGGTCGCACTGAATCCACGCGCTTCTTCGCTCCCCCTCTCCGAGGAAATTCCGCCTCCCTCGCCGAATGTGTTTGTTTTAGTTTTCCGGCAAAAACGAGCGCGAGAAAGCGAAAATGCGGCCACTAAGGCGAGCCCGTTTCCTAATTTGGTTCACAGATTCTCCGGCGTGGAACGCTGCGATTCGAAGAACGTCGGCAGCGATTTGTTATTCCTCGTAGCCGCGAATCGGTGTTGAAATTGGAGATATCGCCTCACAGAATGAAATATGGGTCGCTTTTCTTAGCGCACGTGAAGAAAGTACGCGTAAGGTCTTCTTGGTCACACAACTCATTTGAGCCGTCTTGAAAACGTATTCCTAATTTCTGACCAAACATATGTAGAGTATAGGAAAGTAATCTCTGAATATTATGCAATTGGATCAAGAGAAGCGTGGATCCGTGACTTGAATTCATAAACCGGACAGCGGCTCTTTCTAATATGTGCCTGTTTCGCACCCTCACATTGACATGCGCTCATACCAAGCAACTTTCGGGTTTCTTTTTCTTTCTTTTCCTTCTTTTTTTGTTCTCGCTTTTTGTCTGACCGTCAGTGTTGACAACCTTAATTAGGCCCCTCCTTTTCTTAACTCTATATCAGACGCGCGAGCCATCGCCTCTACAAGCGTACGTTTACGGACAGCGGCGATTAACTCGAGCTACTCACGCGGAAATTCATCCGGCTGGTTTTGCCCTCCGTTCCCGTACACTTGTTCTTACGTTCACTGATAGTTTGGTCGGCTTAGGCAAACAACCCGGCACTTAGCTCTCTCCGGTGTCAAGGCTGCGTGCCGCGACGCTGGGCGATTATTGATCATTAAAGAGCGAGGGTTCGTCGCAGGCAAGAGCCATTTCTCGCCCGCGCAGGGCAGCAGCAGTGCAGCCGTGCACCGCCTGATAAAACCGGGCCCTGCACCTGCGTCGCCGCCGATATAAGAGGAGGCTCCCGTCGCGAGAAACCGGCAGCTGCTCCGACGCACGACGACAGGGAGCCGCGCGAGGAGAGACGTGGTTCGGCTCCTGCGCGGTGCTCTGCGCCTGGTTGCTCCCGTGCGAGCGCGCTGGACTTGACGCGCTCCCAGGCGAAGGTACCGTACGGCGGGCCCGCGGCGGCCGCGTCTCCGAGAAAACGTACGTAGCGCTACGCTCGTCGTAGGGTTGACGTGACCCAAGCGCCTGCAGGTCACCGCTGACCTAAGCTCGGGACCTGCCACAGAGTTGGCCATGTCAAACAGTCTGTTGCACGAAGTCTACTGGACGTGCTTACACTAGCCTTCTTGTCTCATTGGTATGTATATTACGCGGTCGTCACCAGCTTCGTTTTCCTTCCCATGACATTCAGTCCTCAGCAATTAGTTGCCAAAACAAAACACCACATTGGTTATAACAGAATTTTGGTTGCCAGCTGTACGCATCACATGACGGGCCATACTGTGATTTTTCCTCTGGATTTCAGCAGGAGTATCATAGATTTTCCATTGTTCACTACATGCGCGACTCGCGTTCATGTGGACTGACGCAATTTCGCCTCCAAAAAAGCAGCGATGGTTGCTGCCTTGATAGTGACTGTTGTCAGTTCAGCGATTTGTCATAGCGTCTTATTTACGGACGAAAACTGACACGTATGCGGCTTTCTGACGGCACTAGTGCAGGATGCAAGTAGGTGAATTGTTGGAGGACGAGTGATAGAATTTGTAATCAGTAGCCGGAATTCTAGTTCAACAACTAGGAATTTAAATGAGCGTTAACTTTTAAACTCGAGTAGCGTGGTAGGTGTCCTTCATATGCATACAGACAACTTTGTCGCTCTATCCAGGTTATCGGTTATCTGGTTTCTCAGGACATTAATACTTCAAGTTTATTTTCTTAGGCTGCGTAAGTTCTTGATTGTTATTAAGCGTAACTCATGTCGGTGGGACCCGCCGTGGTTGCTCAGTGGCTATGGTGTTGGGCTGCTGAGCACGAGGTCGCGGGATCGAATCCCGGCCACGGCGGCCGCATTTCGATGGGGGCGGAATGCGAAAACACCCGTGTGCTTAGATTTAGGTGCACGTTAAAGAACCCCAGGTGGTCAAAATTTCCTGAGTCCTCCACTACGGCGTGCCTAATAATCAGAAAGTGGTTTTGGCACGTAAAACCCCAAATATTATTATTATGTCGGTGGAGAACTTTACGCAGTTTAAGGCGTTTTATGCTTTCCTTGTTCTCGAAGCGAGGGCCACCCTCTCATTGGAATGTTCAAGTTATTGCTTGCGGCGTTTAGGTATTGAAGCACAAGCTTTAGCTTCGAAAAGCAAAGCGATTTACTTGTATAAAGCCAAAATGCCTTTCTTTCACTGTTTTTTTTACTTGTGTGTTCATGACCTAGGTTCATTAAAACATTTAGTTCACAGTATCCCCGTTTTCCTACTACAGCTTCCAAGTTTACAATGACGCTCTGTTTGTGCGTATTCGGGCTTGTAAGCCACCTAATTATTTTTGTATTTTCTAGCAAACCGGATCTACCCATCCGGTTAACCTCCCTGCCTTTCCCCTTCCTTTTGTCTCTCTTTTGTATGTTGTCAGAGCTTCGTTGGTGTGAATTCTCTGCCCTACCCACACTCTCTGCTTCAGATCTACAGCTGTCCTTCATAATGAATCTTGCGCCGCGGAGTAGTAGGCTGCATGGCGCAGATATCATGTGAAAAAAAGTCGCTAGTTTGTGTATGGTCTTTTGAACGCGAATGGAATGTTGAAGCAGTGCTTTCAGCCAAGCCTCGCCGCGGAAATCCGCCAGACGCTGAGCGTTCAACAAAAAAAAGAATAATAAATCAATAAAAATCCCTTTCCCCGAATTGAGCCTGCGGCTCACGTAGGCAACCGTGCACGTACGTCCTCAAGAGCACAGTGTGGTTGACTATAAAAAAAAAGCTACAGTATTGAGCTCGAAATTAAGACCAATGCGAAACGAGGTAAGCGCAAAACTGTAGCACAACGCAGTGCATTGACCGAATGACATTTTGTCGACCGCTTATGAACAAATAAAGCGACGTACGCACAGCACGTAGTCACCGCGATGGTTTTGTTTTTTTCCGCATGCGTAAACCCACTTCCTGTTAAGCCTGGCAGAGATGCACGTCACAAGCAGGAAAAGAAGGACCGAACGCTGTCTCTCATCAGGCTTTCATGCGTTACCGACTGCGCGTGGAGGTCCGGACTCCAAAAGTAAAAGTGAATGCGTTTCGTAATTTTGTTGTTGTTCACACTTGAAAAAGTTACGAAACTTACATCATATTGGCGCCTTATTGCACCAGTACTCATATATGTTATTCGTTATGCAGCAAAACTACCACTTCGTAATAAATTTTATACAGGCCCGCCGCGTTGGCGCACTAACTGTAACGTTCTGCTGCTGAGCACTTGCTTGCGGGTTCGATACCAGGCCGCGGTGGCCGCATTTCGGTTAGGGGCGAAATGCAGGAACGCTCGCTTGACTAGGTTTCGGTGCGTGTTAATGAACCTTCACAATTAATAGTGAGCACTCCACTGCGACATCCCTCATGACACGCTGTGCAGTTTCGAGGCGTTAGACCCCATAATCGCACGGAAATATATTTCTACAGAAACGCGCGCATGCACCGTACGCATTCAAAACAGTGTCCTACAAGCTACTACCAATACGCGGTAATTTAAATTTTTCATGTTCTCAGGTCAGAGAGAGAGAGCGAAAGAGAGAGAGAGAGAGTGTGTGTGTGTAATGCTAAGCGGACAGGTTAGCTTACAAGCTTAACATTTTACTCCAGATCACTGTTCAATCATACAGCGTTGTCCTCGTATAAAAAAACCACACACTGTGTCGTTCTGCATATGTTAGTGTAGACGAGATGACAGAGCGGCACGTTGGTGGCATTTCTGAGATGCGAGTGCTGCATTCCTGAGAGACATGTATATTAAAATGCACGTAGTTACCTTCTTTTTCTTTTTTCCGCCTCTTCCATGCGTACGAATTAACCAAAGCTCACGATTAGCCTGAGGGCTAGACAGAAGTTAAAATTTGCGTACAACTGTCAGCATACTCTCGAAAAATCGTAGTCACGTACCCTCGAAAGGGTGACAGACCACACTGACGTGAGAAGCAATTGAAGTTTTAGGTGTCGTAATCAGAAAGAGAGCGAAGGATGAGAGAAGAAAGGCAGCGAGCTTGACCAGATAGCAAAATCCGGTTTGCTGCCCTACGCTGCCGAACATGGAAGGCGGAGGTCGAAAGATAAGAAGAAAGTACGGAGAGATGGCACAGACACACGATCACAGCTGGTCACGATCACTGCACGTGATCACGTGCAGCGCAGTGAACACCAATTCAGGCTAAAACTGTTATGTGCAACAGGTATGTGGTCCTTAACAACTGTAAAAGTGCCTGCGTCGCACTCTGCTGCGATGTCTTATGAGGTCGGTATTCCAAAATGGTTCGCTCCGATAATGGTCATTGATCAAAGCGACCTAGCGCAGTTGCGAACTATCGTCTCGGTACATGTACTGCAGCGAGGACAGTCGCAAAGAACGCGTTGAAGGGTCTCCTCGCAACCGCAGTCATCGCGCGTGGCGTTGTCGGCCGTCCCAACGCGAAAAACAAGGCTTCGTAAAGGCCCCTCCTAGCCGTGGCCGACAAAGCAGCGTGGCCTCACGTCGGCAGAGTCCAGTTGCAGTCAGATTTTTCAACGATCTGAAAGGGTGCGGCAATTCAAGTTTTTCTCGCTTTCGTGTCGCGCACTTGGGTTTTTCTTTTTCCTTTTTCGCCCCCACTCCTGCGCGGGCACTTTCAGGGGGGTGTATACGCGCACGCGTTAAGGAGAAGTTTAAAACTTGTCCGGCTTAGGAGGCGGCGAGGGGGAAAAGCGAAGGGCTCGCGCATCCGGAGCTCTACCGAAGCAGGATCGATAGGGAGCCAAGAAAACAAAACGAAAATCACATGGATTTATACACGATTGGCATCCTTACGCCATTTACAACGCAGATCAGTTCACTGGGCATAATTGTTTTTGCTCCTTTCATTCAAGCGAAGTGAAGCGCACTTGTATGCTCGCCGACGCTTAGAGATACCGTGCTTTGCATCGCATTCTAGTGAGAGTGTATCACACTGTTTCGTGTCACCTTTTATTTGAAAGTTATCTTTACCCTCATCGGCAGCTCAGAGGCTACGTTTCTTCTTCTACATATAGCGCGAAGACGCGGGTTCGATCCCCAGTCTCGTTGCCTGAGTTCCGATTGTCGTGGATTGTAGAGACGCTCGTGTGCTTAGATGTAACTAAACATTAAAGAAGACTCCAGATGCTCTAAATTGACCCGGAGCCCTCAAATGGCGACGCCTCTTGCAGGCCAGATGTTGCTCTGGGAAATTAAACTCAGTGAGTCAAAATGGCGTTTCGTGTGTACTTTAGCTTAGGCACTGGATGAGCGCAATAGCGTCGAAACACATTTTTAAATAGAACGTGGTAGTCGGTATATACGAACACTTTCTCGTTGCTTTATCGTGGTGGAAGTAGGCTCTACGTCAGACAGGTCCGCGCGGGTATTTTTTTGCCCACGGATTGACGATAACAGCGTACGTTGAGTGCTGCACTCAGAAGGCCCCCCAAAATACAGCAGTCCAAGATGGCGGCGCCAGCCTCGCAGAAGCCGAAGTCGGCTGTTGAAGGACACGTGCGTGTAGGCGTCCGCTCGTAGGGAAAAGCATGGTTGGTCAATCTGCTTTTTTTTTTACATTTCGTACCGAGAGCGCTTACGAAACCACCTCATTAGCGAAGCCGCGGTAATTTAATTGTGTTCTTGCCGTTGTGCTTTTGTTTTGCTTCCTGACGCAAATAGGATGGGTGGGGCTTCGCGATTCAGCGCAGACAGGGTGAATGTCACAAGAGAAGGTCGCACGTTGTCCTTAATTTCCGCCGGTGCTTTTTTTTTTTTCTCGTGTATTCTTTTGCCTACGAGCGAGCACACGAGGTGATGATGGCCGATGAGTTATATATCTTCCTCGTAAAAAACGCCGTGGTGGGCGTTTACTCTGGTGAGAAAAAAAAGGAAAAAGAAAGACGCGTACGTGACATTCCAAACCTAAGATAGTACCGTGTTATTCGCTCATTGAGCACATCGTTGGGGTTTTTTTTTAATCGATTTATGCACCTCTTGTGTTTCCCTTCTGCTACTTTTTATTTCCTCGTAAAAGGCAGCGCTTGCTTCAAGCGACGCTGTTTGTTTCCCTTTAGCCACCATGCGGCGCGCTAACGTGCAAATACGGGGGTGGTGTAAACGGCGCCGCTGAATATTCATGGGGCTGTTTTCTCTGGCGTTATACACTGCCGCTGCTGCCGCTGCCTACGTGAGCGGTGGCGCGTACTAGTCAAGCCGCCGTTAAGAACAAAAAACGCGGCAGGCCGCGACCGCTAACAGCCGCGGCAGCTGCGGCGGCCTCTAATCCGCGCAGAGGTCGAACGCGTCAGCCAGCAGGCCGATCCTTGGTCGCGATCACGTAGGCCCCTCGCTGCTCGTTTCACTGTGCAACCCGCGATCGAGAGCGTACAATGGTTTTCCTTCCGCACCGCTTGGAGGCGGAAACGAGGATAAATTGCGGGTTACACTGCATCTCAGTGCAGCGTGCGAGTGGCCGGTGGAAGCACTCTCCCGCCGCCGCCGCCGCGCAACTCTCCGTCTAAGCGACCGAACCAGCACCACCGCCGCAACCAGCAGACACATCATACAGGCCCCCTTTCTCTTTTCCCGTTGTTCATTGTCCCACTGCGCTCGAGTCCTTCCGTCCCGACAGACCTCCCCCCTCTCCCTCCATCCCTCTCTCGAGTCTGTTATTCCCATTGCCCTGGCGCCGTCTGTGTCTGGTCTAGCCTATGCTCCATTACCAACGAGTAACTTCGAGCGGTGCCTTGCGTGCGTGCGCTGGGCTTTTCGGGGCAGCAGCAAGAAAATTTCCCGCCGGCGGAAACACGCTCGATCTGATTGCGCGCCCTTTTATATAGGCACCAATCGGTGCCTGTTCAATTCTGGGACAAAAAGTAACAAGCTGTCCTCCTTTTTTTTCTTTCCCTCTCCCTCTCTTCCTTAATTTATTTTCGCTCCTTCACCGAGTTGCGAGCGCGGAAGGAACAGCAGCGTGTAGGTGCCTACGTGCTCGGCAGGCGGTGGCGTAATGGTTGCACAGCTGACAGGAGAAGCCTTGTGTCTGTTTTCAGTGCGTGCGTTGTGTTTGTCTGGATGCGTTCGTAACGCGAGTGACCCCAGCCGATCGCTCGCGCCGCGCCCGACTGACTCGCGCTAGCGAAACGCGAGGCCGCTGCAAGGTGAAAAGCTGCACGGTTGACGTACGTTGCGTTCTCGTCTGCTCAAAGCTGCGTGCTGGAAAAACAAAACAAAAACGAAACAACACAAAGAGGAGCGGACGTGTAAGGCACCACTTCCGCTGAGAAGACGCGTGTAGGCAAAACAAGTGCGTGAAAAGAAGATTGATACCGACGGGACTGAGTATATGAACAATGCTGGACGGCTTCCCACCGATTAGCGCACGTTTTTGACAAGGGGCGTCGTCTTCGCGGAGCCCCGACGGAAGCGCGTGCCCACGTCAGAAATTATGCTCCAAACCAACCATCATTCCGGCAACGTTCGGGTTTCATTTTGATACATCGAAGATCTTTTTTTTTCTTTATTTATTTCATTTGGAGCTGATTCTTCCGGTTCTCATTGTGTGCGTCTGTACGCCATGCCAAAAAAAAAAAAGCTGTCATCATTACGTCACCATGTCAACGATGAACTAAACTAAACAAATATCGAACAGAAGAAGACACCGTGTAGACCTTGGGAATTCCCTTCCACTGATGCTGGTGTCGTCCTCGTCGGCCTATGTAAAGATGCTTTGGGTCGCACTTGAGGATTTCTTAAATTTGCGCCTCTCATTTTTTTTTTCTTTACGAAAAGATTTCACGAAGCACTAGCAAATCTTGCATGTGCTGTGAGAAGCGTATTGCTTCGTGCACACAATTGTGTACACTAAGATAGTGCATTAACAGCAAAAACACTGATTGATATAATGATATCTGAAATGTATCGCGTAATACTTGAAACACCTGTTGTAATTGTTCTGCATTTTGAATAAATGTACAAAATGGTTTTAGCAAAATGAGTGGGAAGGTAGAAGGTTGGGTGCTTTTACTCGATGTCAGTATGTCTTGCGCCACGCATAATTTTCATGTGACCGGATGAGTGATTTTCACGCTTTTCAGAACACGGAATAGCTGATGTTCTCATATTTGATGCTTCTGTAGTGAGTTATCGCGTGAGGTCCACACTCTGTAAACTTAACAAAGCTGACTAAAGAATTGAAAATTCGTAATCTTTTCTGCAGCTGTACACTTTCTATGATGCTGAAGAGGCAAGAAATGCTGCAAAGGTAAGTTTGCAATCATCAATATAACGTGGCGTCTGAAAGGGTAAGACGTACGCTGCAGCCGTAGTCGGGCGTAGCGCTGTCGAAGAAGCCAGCAACCGCAGTGGACACTTCGCGGTAGGTCACCTTTGAGGACGCCATTACCAGAACGCGTTGATTGCCTAAGGCAGCCGAAGTGAATGCACTATCAGGACTTCTGATTTTTCTTATTTATTTATTTATTTATTTATTTATTTATTTATTAATACTGCAACCCTAGAAAGGTTATCGCAGGAGTGGGGCACACAAATTATCAAACATAAAGAACACAATGTAAATTGCATGAATGCAATAAAAAAATAGGGACCATACATTGTCCTAAGAAGTACAAAGTAAGCACTCGTCGATTACAGCAATGAACTCGTTAAATGGCACGTTTAAAATGTCAGGGGGAACTGGTTCCAGATTTCACTGGTTCGGGGAAATGAGCTATATTGACATTTCTCAGCCCTTGTGTACAGTGGTGTAATACTTAAAGGATGAAAATTTATTGTCGTAGACGGTTTAGCAAACTTGATGTGCTCAAAAGCTGTGCAACGTTCAGAGTAATAGTAGTGTAAAAAAAAATTGATACTTTCTACCTGACGCCGTTGTGCAAAAGAACGTTCAAGAAAGGCAGTTTAGAAGGGGAGAAGTCGTTATCATAACGCTAGTACATAGATATAATGGCTTCCTTATATGCGCTGGCATTATAGGAGTGTCGAAGTGGAAAAAAATTATGCGGATCCCACGCACTGTTGGGATCGATGTGAGCGAAGCTTCGCATGCTGTTTTCTTTGATTGACGATAATTAGCAGTGGTGTTGGCGGCGAATGTGTAATTTATTCAGCGTCTTGATTCAGCGAGTTGATGTTAAACGCTACCTTGCGTGCACCGCTGCTGCTTGTCTGCGTAGTCTGGGTGTCCTCGACGCTGAGTGCGCACTTTGGAGCCATTTTGCTGGCGCGTGTTTACGTGCTCCCTCTGCACACGTGGCCAGCACGCCAGCGCCGAGCACTCTCTTCGTGCTGTGGGCGATTGCAAATTAGAAGGGCCGTAGCTTGAGCTGGTTGGCAATCCATAGTCTAATAAATATAATAATAATGAGGAGTTCCGTGTTCGTTCGCGCTTTAAACTTGTTAGTCGACTGTAATGTTTACATTATCACCACCCAGCACCTGCGTTTTTGTCGCATAGGAAAGCAAGCATAGAATGTGTCACACGCACAAGCCGTGAAACTCTGCCGCGGTGGCGGCGGTCGGGATGCGCGGAGGCGAGCGCCATCTGCTGGTGTTGCAAGAAACCCAGTGGCGCGCGCGAGCAACGCCACAGCAGCGCCCGGAAAGCCGGGAGAAGAGGTAAACAACCCTTCGCTTTAAAAATAATCACGTCTATACATATATATATATATATATATATATATATATATATATATATATATATATATATATATATATATATATATATATATGTATATATACATATATATGAAATTCAAGTGTCAGAACGAAATTAGCAAAGGAGAACCCATAACTCATGCAGAGCAAGATAGACACATAATTTTTCTTGTTCAAGAATGTTCCAAACTGAAACAGCAGTATAGTTTTATTTTAATTCATTGTTGTTGTTGTCGTTCTTGTAGCGCTACTGTGCATTGTCTCATATCGCATGCACTCTCCTGACGAATAAAACAACAAAAAGTCTTTCGAATAAGATAGTATTCACCCGCGAGGAGGCAAAGTTGATCGTATCGACTGCAGCAGACGAGGACTGTGTGTGCGCAAGGCCACAATGTGTGCCCCTTTGGTTATTAATCGTTGGCTGCGGAGGAAAATCGAAATCGCAAACACCGGCCAAATAGACTAAGCGGACGTTTGGTTGTGTTTGCTTCGTTGGCTGTGCTTCGCTAGCTACCTGATGACCAGCTTAAAAATAAGGAGACATTTATTTACGTCTCCATCTGGGAGCTTATCAGCGAAGTGAACTGCAAAGATAATGGCTTTGTTAAAGCTAATGTACGGTTCTGAAAGCACGGCCTCGTCGGTATCTTAATTAAAATCTCAAACCGCTGCCTCTCTTTTATTGCCCCGGTTATCCGATCAAAGGCCGTCAACCAGTATCTGGCCAGCCTTCTTTCTTTCTTCTTTGTCACACCCGTTCTCACTGCAAACTCTTTACTGCACGTGAATGCTGTGTTTCTTCCTGCTGCGAATCTCGATCGCAGGTCTGTCACGTGAGACCTTCGAATTTGTAAACACTGTTTCGTCTCGGAGAAGAACAGTTTCCCCATCGGCTCCTGCGCACGTGCCGTCTCTGGCGGAAAGCTGGCTAACAAAGCCAGCCGAGGTTTGACTTCGTTCGTTTCTATTTATATTGATGCGTACGTAATCACTCACGATGAACCACAATGCCGACAGTGTTACATCTGCCGTCATGTCAAGGGCTCCAAACCAGATAAACCGTAGACTTGCATTCGTGTTTGTTGCGCAAAATCGAAGACACGCGCACTGAGAAAGAAACGAAATGGGCGTTGGCCGACTCTCGTCCAGTCTATTACGTCTCTTAACTTTTGGCACGCGTCTTCTTCAATTTTACGCTGCAAATGCGAATGCAAGCTCTAGCAACCAAATGTGCCGCCTTGCCACCTTGACAGACCGAAGACCTCTCTAGTAGGCCAAGTTCTTGAGGTCATGGTCTCACAAACAGCAGCTGTGTTTATTTCGCGCATGTGGTCACAAAATGCCGCGTGCGTGAATTGTAAGCATATTCAACATGCACTAATTGGGGCTATTTCTTGAATAAAAAAAAAAGACAGCAAACAAACTGCAGCAAACAAAGATCGTTCAACACTTTTCCAATGCTGCTCAACAAAATGCTGAGCGCAAACGCACTACCTAAAGACGCCATAGTTCAGAACTTCACTGACGCTTTCTTGGTATTGTAAAGAAAATATATATGTTAATATTTATTGCTTTGCTGTTTAATTCGGTAACCACTTGTTTCAGGTATTCTTTGTGCATTGATTGTAGAGATTGACTTTAATGTGTTTGTGTTAAGCGTACCACTGTCTTCTGCTTTGAAGAGTGGCGAGTTGAAGGCCAGTCATGCTGACAAGTTCAGCTTCTTTCCTTTGGCTCGTCCACTTTCTGTACTTAAGTACATATGATTTTGATTAAACCTTGATTTGATTTCTCCATCTCTTTGTCCTCATCCCTCGCTACACCATATGGCATTTCCTATTACAATTCTTCTTTTTTAATTTTCTCTTTTGGGTGCATTGAGTGTAAGTAGCGTGTATAACAAAGGTACGGAGATATCACGGAAGGGAGGGGAAGATGACAGATGAACTACGTGTACAGAGCACATGCGATGGTCGAGATGACAGTGTCAACCGCGTGATTTTGTTACCCGCTGCCATAGCCACAGGGCTATGGCGTGTCATTACGTGTTATTACGTATTAAACGTGTCATTCTCAGTGTCAGGCATCCCGAATCCAAATTCCGCAACGCACTAAATCTTTAACGTGATGTCCGTGACGTCCGTGAAGGTTCAATCGCGGCTGTGGTAGCCGCATTTGGGACGCATTTAAGCCGCATTTCTATGGGGGTGAAATGCAAAAAAAAAAAGAACGCTTGTGTACTTAGATTTAGGTGCACGTTAAAGAAACCCAGGCGATTAAAAAATTATCCGGAGTGCCCCACTCTGCATGCCTCATAATCAGGTGTTGGTTTCGGCACCTAAAAAACCCAATCTTTCGGAACGCATTCACGATTCAGCGTAGCGTCACCGATTTGGCCTCATTCAGGCGGATGGCAACGGGTGATGCATCGTTGCCCCGAGCGACCCGTAGTGGGTCTGCAGACGTTGACTTGGGCATGGCATCGCAAGGGAGCGTCAGCAGGATTTCGGTATGCTGTCGCTCTCAGATCGGCCGCCGTGATTCAAGGCCTGACTAGCCTGACTTCACCCATTTCATGACGCCATATGTTTCGTGAGAACTTATGCGCGCACAATTTTTTTTTTCTCCTCTTCTTCTTCTTTCTCCTTTTACTCCCTTTACCCCTTTCCCCAGCACAGGGTAGCCAGCCAGTACTTACACTGGCTAACCTCCCTGTCTTTCCTCCTCTTTGTCTCTCTCTCTCTCTATGCGCGCACTGTGTACGCGCATAACCAGAGAGGGGGGAGGGGGAGCGAGCTCACCACGGCTTCGCTCCCCCCTCCTCCCTCTCTCTCTGTCTCTCTCATCCCGTCCCCAGAGTAGGGTAGCCAACCAGACGCATTTCTGGTTAGCATCCCTGCCTTCTCTCTTTATTTTCTCCTCCACCCCAATGGTCCACCGGTTGTCTGCCTTACGCATTCCATCGCCTGCTCAGCTTCATTTCCTCTTGCAACGTGGCTGTTTACGGCAAGGATCCCGGGATTTCTTCGTGGTGCGACGTCGACAGAAAACAGTGGTTGGCCGGCAAAGCAGGAGAGAGCAATGTCTCATAGCCCCGTAAGGCAGGGGCTACAAGCTCTGACTCATCTCAAGTAAAAAGGGGTTTGTGTGTGAGCTTCAGCATAACAGAATTAGGTTCTCTCGTATATTTATATTACAACCGGACGCTATCATGTCTGCAGGTTATGCATGTCGTACTTAAGGGATTTTCTGACGCATGTTTACGTGGAGAAATTCAATTAGTTCAGTAACGCTTATGCGCCACGCGGAAGAAGGGCCTGCGTGGTTGTGGTTCGGGATGGTATCTTTTGACGGACAACACCGCCGACGGCGGACGCCGACGCGGACACCAGATTTTCTGCGACCCGGGGCCCTTAACGCTCTCGCGTTAAAACCCTTGAACGATGACAGAAATACTCGCTTATAAAACCCCGGAGATTACGTTTAACCCTGCCACAACTTTCAGGAAAAATAAAGCAAATAAAAAGCCATTGTCAACTTGCATGACAGCTTTCGGAACATATTACTGTCGTATGTATGTGGTAATCCACCTTGACTTTGGCACGGGAAACAAGGAGTGAACATTCTACAGGTGTTCTTACGAGCAGCGACAGAAGCACAAAACAAGTAGTCACATATACGCAGAAAAATAACCATGCTAGCAGAATCATTGATCACTTCGAAAGAAAGGTGTTCCAGAATGGAAAAATGCAGATCTAACGCGCCTGTTGGAATCTCTATGAAGCGAAACGTTTCTGAAAGGGGTAATCAAATGCTGTACAAGTAACAGCGAGGCGTAGATGTCTGTATATAACGTTTATTACATCGTATAGAAAGTTTAATCACTTGAAATTTTTATCTTCACGCACCACACAGATCACAACTTTAATGTCAGGTAATATTTATGTTTATGTAATGCACCACTTCCAACTTATGCGAAAACGCAAACACTAAATCATGTGAACGCATAGTGTTAGATGTCGACGTAGCGATGTCACGACGATGAGGACGACGATTGATAATACTAATTATAGTTTGTTATTCAACCAAAGTACAAGATACAATGTGCAGGTTTGCCAAAGCCACATAGGGCTTTTCTAGCATAGTCTGGCAGACAGCATGCAACCACATTTTTTTTTTTAAATATAGAACAGAAAATGAACTAGTAAACGTACTTCGGGGTGTTAAACCGAGGTTACCAAGAACAGTATTTCACTACTTCGATACATGGGACAGAAAGGGCTTATAAATTTGACATATCACTGACAGGTAATCAACAGTAATAACAGTATATCCTGAGCACATACTCAAAACACTGCAAATACGGAAGAATACAGTACAAGAACAGAAAAACAAATATGCGGGAACAGATATACTGTATCGCTTATGTGCAGCACTAAGTTAAATCTAGGCTCCTGAGGGATCTTTTAAGCTCATGTTTAGTTGTAGGTAACAATATGGTGCGGTGCAATCTGTTGAATATATTTATGGCATAAAACTCGCGCGTTCTTTCCCGATATCTGGTCCTGCAGCGTGCTATTCTGTCTATTCGGTCTAAGGCAGCGAGGTATGACGCAGGGTATCTTGAACTGATCGTTCCAAAAATGTCTGACGATTGTTTCGATTAAAAGAGAGTTGAAATTCAGCATGGCGAAAAGGATGGAGTGTTTATCAAGTTGCAAATCGTAAGGTTCCACCTTTAACAGAGAGCGCAGTAAAGCATTAATTCTGTTTTGCCATCGAAGGGACCAGTGACCGAATGCTGTAATGCTATAGCGGAGTGCACTGTAAGCTACAACATGTAAAATTGTTTTTCTTATCGATAGTGGCTTGAAGTAACATATCTTGTATAACAAACACAGCACCGCGCATAATCTTTGGCAGATATAGTTGCAATGCGTATTCCGTGCAAAATCACTGTCTAAATGTATGCCTAGGTATTTCATCGAGGTTGAGTAACCAGTTGAATCACAGGCACATGGGGATCAGGAGGTTGTATGAGGTAAGATTCCCTGATTAAGTTGGACCTTTTTTAGGGGTTGTGAAAATAAATGAGTTGTGTTTTGGCGACGTAAGGAGGGGGGGGGGGGGCAGGGTACTAATCAAATTCGCTGCAATCCAGTCCATTTCCTTAATTGCAGCATCTTGTAGGTAAGAGAACGCGTCTGTGAATTACGGTGCACAGGACAGAAGAACAGTGTCGTCAGCATAGTGAAATAACGGAACAGGAATGGTAATAGAAAGATCATTGACCTAGATATTGAACAGCAGTGGACTTAGTTCCGACCACTGGGGGACACCTGCTTTGATTAATGCCTTACCACTTCAGGAATGACCTATGGCATGCGGTAACTGGTCTGTAAGAAATTTTTTCAGTAGTGATAAGACAGAACCACGGAATCCTGTTAGGGAACGCTCTTCCAAGAACAGGTCATGACATAGACTGTCGAATGCTTTGCTCAAGTTTAAGAACAGGGCGTATGCAACCTGCTTTCGGTCAGTGGAGAGGTTAAGCGCGCCGGAACAATTATCAAGAAGAAATTGCATACCTTTTCCCCGTATGAAACCATATTGATTGGGTGAGAAAATGTTGTGCACATTCAGGAAACTGTTCATGGTCAAAAACAGGTCCTTTTCTCAAATTTGAGCTAGACAAGCTAAAATTGAAATGGGCCGATAGTTATGAATTTCATTTCGATAACCGCTCTTAAAAAGCGGAATAAATTCTAACAGTCTTCAGTTTAACAGGAATTTCGTTGGTGTCAATAATGCCGTTATCAATTGATAACAAAACGTATTTGATGCTTGAGTAGTTATGCCGTAGCTAAATAACAGAAATACCATGAATACCAATCCAATTAGTCATTATAAGGCTAAAGACAATCGATTTCTGATCAACTTCTGGGTGAGAAGGGAGGTACGCCAATTCCAGAGTGCAAGTTTGCAGAGTGCACCTACTGTACTGGTTTCCAACAGCTCTTGATATTACAGGGACGGCAGGAAGACATTCCCGCACCCCCACCACACCTTGACCAGAGCCGAACAAACAATATACAGGGAAATCCAGGCAGGATCCTTTCCCCACCCCTGCCTCCAGAACAAAATATACCCAGAGAGATACAACAACACATGTCCTCGCTGCAATGCGTTAGGCACCCTTCGGCACGTCATAGGAGAGTGCAATTTTTTCATAGACCACCTCCCACCTATACCCATAACTAACCCCCCTGCTATCCCCACCCTTTACGAGCGATGGGAGATCTTGCTGTCCAGCCCCGCCCTGGAAGACCAGCTCCGACTGATCCACAGGGGCCAGGCGGCCCTGGAAGCATATGGAGCCCGCGAAGAGGGAGCCACCCCATCAGACGCTTAACGCGTTTCATTTCATAATGGACCAGTAAAGTTGTTTCTCTCTCTCTCACGAGCAAAGAAATGATGTTTGTCGAAAAAAGAAAGATACGGAGAGGTGTATGCACAGAGAAGTAGGAAACATGTCTAAATATATATGCATAAGCATTAATACTACATTAATGCCTTAAATGAAAGAATAAAAGGCTTCTCTACTCCTTCTGTCACAATGTCACATACCCATTCTGAGAGAGAGATAGAGAAGTCGTAAGGGAAAGGCAGGGAGGTTGACCACGCTGAGCCCGGTAGGCTACTCTGCATTGGGGAAGCGGGAAAGGTGATTGAAAGAGGAGAAGGAAGAAAGAAGGTCAGTCTCCACTGTTGCGCACAAAAGTGTGCACCACTGAGTCAATCACAGGAGGTCATAAAGGCTGGGGCTTTCAGAGGTTTTCTGTGTGCCCAAGTACTCAATACCCTATTCTGGGATATTGGTAAAGAATGGGCACCAACCCAGTGGCGCCTACCCGTTTGCTCGTACCCGTGGAACAAATGTATAAACAAAACAAACAAAGAAAAACGATGAGGAAGTAAGCCTTTGAATATAAAGTGCTATTTTTAAGAAGTATGTGTGCTTACGAGATACCTATGAGCCCACGTTATAGGTACACGTGTTATGTTGGGATATATTGCCTAATTCCGCAGAACAGCGGTGCATTCACTTGCACTACGTTGAAGGTCAGAAATATGTGCTATATTTAGAGCTTAGAGCTTAGTCAAGCTGCACAGATGCAGCTTTTTTCTCTGGCCCCTATTTTCGCAGTAACAATGTACTGTCTACGGCGAAAATAAAACTTGATTGATTGATTGATTGATTGATTGATTGATTGATTGATTGATTGATTGATTGATTGATTGATATAAGCCGGAGCATCTGGCGAAGAGATACCGACCGACCCAGCAGCAGCAGCCACGCCAAACCATGGGGGATACAAATGAAGGTATCGTCAAAAATGTGTTATTGTCGTTGATGGTAACGTTGCCTTTAGCGGCAAATAGTTAACGGGAGAAAACGAGTACGCAAGAAAGCAGTCAATCGATGGTTTCCGGCTTCAGGTATTAAGAGGAAGCTTTAGCTCGGGTGCTCCTATCTAAATCCCTGTAAAAGGAGAGTTCGTTTTTCTCGGCAACCACGGCACCAAATTTGACGAGGTTTGTTGCATTTGAAAGGAAAACTTAAAAGCTAGTGAGTATTCGTTTCGAATTTTTGAGTTAGGTCGTCAATTATTTATTAAAATTGACAAAAATAGAAAATTTTCAGAAAATGTAACTATCAAGTTTGCGACTCTAACTCAGCAATGAAAAATGATATCACAATTCCGTGATTTGCATCTAATAGTACATCTAAAGCGGACAACATTGATGTGTTACGTATAAACGCTAAAAACATTGGTAATATGGTAATGCAGCTTTTGCAGAACTCTTGTACACAACGTAACAAATTCAAGTAAGATAGAAATTGACATATCAAATTTGTCCGCTTTGAATTATCTAATGGATGCCGTCCACAGAACCGCGATATCTGTTTTGAAGCATAGCTATTAATTTGTAAACTTCGTGCTTCTATACCTTTCAAACTATCAAAGTTTCGAAATTTCTTTTTACAAAATTGAGGCCCTATAGTGAAATTCCGCTCCCCACAATCACTAGAATTTAACATTTTCCCTCAAATGCAGCAAATTTCATTAAAATGGGTCCAATGGTTATCTCAGAAAAGCGTTTTTGCGTTTTACATGTATTTGAATAGGCAGCGTCGGAGTTGGGCCCGAGCTAAAGCTTCCTCTTAAGAGTAGTTTATGCTCTTACAGAGTTCAGTAGATCACATCACGCAGTTCATTTCTATCAGAGTCCTTCAGCACTTTTTAGGACTCCGTTTCTGTGATTCTATGTGCATGGATTGGTAGCAGGATAAAAAACCTCTATAGTGCGGATTTATAAGCCTTTACGCGCTGCAGTGAGTGAGTGAGTGAGTGAGTGAGTGAGTGAGTGAGTGAGTGAGTGAGTGAGTGAGTGAGTGAGTGAGTGAGTGAGTGAGTGAGTGAGTGAGTGATTAGCTGAGTTGGTTAGCTGGTTAGTTAGTTAGTTAGTTAGTTAGTTAGTTAGTTAGTTAGTTAGTTAGTTAGTTAGTTGTGTGCCAGGCACGTACCCAGGATTTTTTTTCGGGGGGGCCCACCACCTCCATCATCATCATCACCATCATCATCATCATCATCATCACCACCACACCTTCTTCTTCTTCTTCATCATCATCATCACCATCATCATCATCATCATCATCATGTTTTATTTCCACTGCAGGACGAAGGCCTCTCCCTGCGATCTCCATTTACCCCTGTTCTGCGCCAACCGATTCCAACTAGCGCCCGCAAATTTCCTAATTTCATCGCTCCACTTAGTGTTTTGTCGTCCTCGATTGCGTTTTCCTTCTCTTGGTACCCATTCTGTAACCCTAATGGTCCAACGGTTATCTAACCAGCGCATTACATGACCTGCCAAGCTACATTTTTTCCTCTTGATGTCAATTAGAATATGGTCTATACACGTTCGCTCTCTGATCCAAACCGCTCTCTTTCTCTCTCTTAACGTTATGCCTAGCAATCTTCGTTCGATCGCTCTCTGCGCGGTCCTTAACTCATTCTCAAGTCTCTGCCCCATATGTCAGCACTGGCAAAATGCACTGATTGCACACCTTACTTTTCAATAATAATGGTAAGCTTCCGGTCAGAAGCTGGCAATGTCTGCCGTATGCGATCAAACCTATCTTTATTCTTCTGTGAATTTCCTTCTCATGATCAGGGTTCCCTGTGATTAATTGACCTCGCTAAACGTACTCCTTCACAGTCTCTAGTGGCCGACTGGTGATCCTGATCTCTTGTTCCTTTGCCCGGCTATTTATCATTATCGTCATCTTCTGCATATTAATATTCAACCCCACTCTTACACTCTCTCTGTTAAGGTCTCCAATCATTTGTTGTAACTCGTCTGCATTGTTGTTGAATAGAACAATGTCATCGGCAAACCGAAGGTTGCTGAGATATTTGCCGTCGATCTTTACTCCTAAGCCTTCCCAGTTTAATAGCTTGAATTCTTCTAAGCACGCAGTGAATAGCTTTGGAGAAATTGTGTCTCCCTGTCTGACCCATTTCCCTATAGGTATCTCCCTGCTTTTTAAGGTAGCGGTAGAACCTCTGAATATATTCTTACGCCAAGGACGAGCCAGTAAGACGAGAAACTATTTACAGATTATATTTCCAACAACGGTTGCAGCGCTGACCGGTTAGATTCACAGCGCGAGCCCAGGTCGTTCTTCCTCCTCTTTTCTGGAGTGATGGCGCCCACGCGCCTCGTTCAAACAAATACCACACGCGTGTAGCAATATTTTTCAGGCTTTTTACGTAAGCGTTCTGTAGTCCTTGATTACGTAGTGCCTCTAGACTGCTGGTATCTCTACTGAATCAAATGCATTTTCGTAATCTATATAAACCACATAGAGAGGCTTATTGTGCTCTGCAGATTTCGCGATAACCTGATTAATGAGATGGATGTGATCCATTGTAAGGTATCTATCTCTTCCTGAAGCCAGCCTGTTCCCTTGGTTAACAAAATCCGGTGTTGCCCTTATTCTATTGGAGATTATTTTGGTAAATATCTTATATAATACTGGGAGCAAGCTAATGGTCCTATAATTTTTCAATTCTTTAACGTCTCATTTTTTGTGGATTAGTATAATGTCTGCATTCTTCCAGTTTTCTAGGACCCTTGCAGTCGATATACACTTCGTATAAAGAGCCGCCAGTTTTCCAAGCATTATGTCTCCTCCATCTTTGATTAAATGGACTGTTATTCCACCTTCTCCTCCCGCTCTTCATCGTTTCATGTCTTGCAGGGCGCTTCTGACCTCATCGCTAGTTATAGGAGAGTTTCTGTATCATGTTCATTACTGATTCTAAGTGAGGTATCGTGACTCCTCTGGGTACTGTATACAGGTCAGCTTAAAATTTTTCCGCTGCTTTTACTGTACCTTCGAGATTGCTTATGATATTATCCCTCTTATCTTTTAGTGCATACATCATGGTTTGTCCTATGCCAGGTTTCTTTTTTACTGATTTCAGGCTGCGTTCATTTTTTTACGGCTTCTTCAGTCTTTCTCATGTTATAGTTTCGAATATCAGTTATTTTCGCCTTGTGGATCAGTTTTGACAGTTCCGCGAATTGCGCAACGCTGTGAGGCCACCAGTCCCATAAAACCACGTAGAGCGCAGGACTCTGCGATTCTAGACGTACTGCGCTCACAGAGAAAGGTTAGAAAAACACCCACATAAGCACAGCAGAGAAGTGGCTACGTGAGGCGGTTCGACCGATAACTGTATAAGCGTCATTCAAAGCAAGTAATTATTCTCCACTTCCGGCGGCGTTTTCTCTACTTCCTTTTTAAATAAAAAGATGTTGAACCATAAATATTCTCATAAACAACGGTTAACATTTTTATTATTCGCTTTTGCTTGCAGTTTGGTTGTTGCGTTGGCTCTCTCCCTTAGTAGATCGCTTAATTTCTCGACTCCTTGCGATTTTTGTTTCCAGTTTCCAATTTTGCACGAAAAGTGCTATACAATTAAGGAAAAACAGACGAGGTAACGGGCGACAGTCATCTTGCTTGTGGGTTTAAGGGTTATTGCAGGGTATCATGATGGACGCTCTTTCACATCATTTTATTTCCCACCTTATCTAACCCATATCACGTGTATATGGTTCCGGGCATCTGCCAGCGTCGCGGCGAGTCGTACCTCAAGGAAATAATGAAGCAAAGGGAAAAGTTAAACGCAATTGGCGTTTTCTCCGGCCGCAACTCTTTCCATGAGAGTACAGACCAGCTGAGTAACAGCCGCATCCCTCTCCTGGTCTCAGGATTAGCCTAAACAAAGAAGGTTGAACTAACAAAAGCAACAGCTATGCGGGTGACGGTTGAATACATGGTGACAACTGAACGCATCTCGAGTTAATCGCGCGGGTGCGGAATCTATGAGAAAACTGTCCTGCACATTACAAGAGATGCCGATAACTACCGCCATCTAAAAGGAGTGAAGAAGGCAGCATAAGGCTGACCGATGAACAGCTGCCAAGTCTCAACATTAATCTGGCGGCGCTTTAGGAATGTGTGAGGAGTGGTGGCGTGGGTGGGGAGGGGGGGGGGGGTATGCCACTTGATTTCGGGGGGGGGGGGGCCCGGGCCCCCCCGGGCCCCCCCCTGGGTACGTGCCTGTTGTGTGCTCCAAGTGATGTATATGTGATCCATTATGTAATTACAGCGTAGCAAGTCCGTGTCCGTCAGTAGCTTCAAAATGGGGGCGGTGCCCCCCTCATCATAGGCTTCATGTTAGATCCTTCAGCGCGCTGTCATGTGGTTGTACTTAAGGGCTTCACACATGGGCAAGTCACAAGCGCCTGGCTTTGAGCACGCTGTTCTCTTTCTTGGGTTCAGTTTCAGTTTCAGTTTATTCAGACATACATTGCCTGGGTTGAAAGGACCAAAGGCAGATGAACTCTGCCTGACCAGGTCCCTCCACCTTACTTTACCCTATTCTTTTCATTTTGCATTTGTTCGTAGGCTATTTCATTTATTAGACTACAAGTACTGTTGGCAGCATTTCACTTGGGACCAAGGAACCAACAAATCTCATTGGCAAGCCTGTCAGACTTTCATTCAAGAACAGTGAAAAAGCAGCAATAAAAAAAAAGGAAAACAAAGGCCGGGTATAAAGTTGTTGAGCACATGTTCACCTTCCTGTTTTTCGAAGTGGTAAAATTAAGAGCGCTGTTGGGTTATCGTGCGCGTTAAAAAGCTCCAAGGAGAAAAATTACTCATTCAGTGAGGACATTCTTTACGTCGCAGAGAAACCTTGGCTTGCGAGAGCTGAGTGAGGATTTGCGCTATAATTCGGGTTTCCTGCGTCTTCCTCCTTTTCTCTGAAACTTGTAAAGCTGTACGATTGCGCTGAGCTACACGTAAAGACTACTACGCGCTCCTATTGGTTCAATAAAAGGTTGCATTTGTGGCTGAATTTGCACTTCGGGTTTTTCTTTGGCAACAGATTTTCAGCGAGCGAACTCCTTGTTGGCCGTGATCACCTTGTATACGTGCGTATAGGCGACGAGGGTTTTACGTGAAGTTTATGACTTCAGCCTTGGTTTTGGAGAAAAAAACGGCTCACTCTAGCAAACGCTTGTATCGTTATAGTCGGTGTAACAAACAGTGATAACGCACGCATTTCACCCTGTTTTCATACTTTTCATTGCCCTTGTTTGGCAGCGAACGAACTATTTCAGGTTTGGTCGCTTGAAAACATGCATCGGCTAAATCGAATTTATCGTCATATGAAAAGTTCACATTTGCGGAAGTGCGTGCCTTCCGACATTTAATTCGCGTGCTCTTGCTTCTAATTTTAATTCAACTTTATTTTCTTTCATTCCAATACCTTGCCCTGTGGCGCATGCCGGTATGCTTTTGTATTTTGTAAAATATGTTGTAAACAAATACATAAACAAATATTGAATGAATGAATGAATGAATGAAAGCACGGAGGTTCTCCTTGTGCAAGAATTGAATAGCGGTTTATAGAGCTTATTGTCCATTAGCCTACGCTTACAACTGTCTGTCTGATCAGTTCGTTAGTTGGCAGCTCTGAGAATTCTCTCTCGCGTAGCGTTCACTCCTAAGCGGTAGAGCCACAACAGTTGGTGAATGTAACGGATGGTATAACGGCCGCCCGAAGTTCTACATCCAGCTTTGCTGCCTGTAACAGCTGCTAACTTGAAGAAAAGTTACAGATGGTGCAATGAGGGCTGGGGTGGAAAATGACAGACGTAACGGTAAGAGATAAGAGAACGGTAGCGTTGGTTATAGTATAAACGTGGCTAGCGGATATGATAATCAAGTTAAGAGTAAGAGTGAAAAGTAGAGCTGGGTAGGGCGTGCAGTGTGTAGCAGATAACACGTGGTCTAGTATAGTAACAGAGATGGGAGCAAGGGGAGAGAAATGCTGTCAATAGTGGCCGTTTATTAGATGGTGTGATAAGATTGGAAATCATGATGACAGAGGACGGAGTCAGCTGATGCAAGGCAAACGTAGCCGATGAGAGGGCGTACGCCCTGCAGTGGTCTCGAAATTCATGGCATAGGTTGACGAGGACGATGATCGGTGGCAGCAGCGCGGTGCAGCTTTCCTGCGCTGCGCATGCGTAGATGCCAACCGGAAATGGCGGTAAGGCCAGAAATGCTTAAAGGACCTAGTGGTATAAAATATTCTGAAGGCCGCCACAATTATATGAAAAAAGCGTGTCTCAGGTTTATTCCCAGTAGACTTACGAATCTAATGGCAATGCAATCGACGCCCGTGACGGCTTTTAAAGCGTCCCGCGGGCCGGCGCTCTGAGGTCGGCGGCGTCTTCCATATTCCGCCGCAAAGCGCGAGGCGACGGCGGCGAAGCCAGCGCCGTCCTCTCATCGGAGCGCAGAGTCGTACGAGCGGCGGCGGCGGCGGACGGCGCATACACAACAAGGTCGCGCGGTCGACTCTCCTTCCCACCGGAGCACGTGCTAATAATAAGCATACCTTGCCGCTCCGGCCGGCCAACGTGCCGCAGTGCACGTAGTGCCGCCGCTGGCCGAGGCACAGAGCACGGCCGACGTCGATCGGCTCTCTGCCGCCTGCCCCTTTCCCCCGTTTTGTCTCTTTTCCTCCCCCGGCATTGCAAATGCAGAGTAGCGGACGCGTCGCCGCGTGACGTCACGAGTGCGCGAGCGTCGCGTCATGCATACGTGTACCGCTCATAACGGCGGCTGCGCCGACGCGAGAGTAAAAGTCGCGCCGGATAAAGATAGCAGGCGACGCGAGCGCTGTCCGCGCGACCTAGTGACGTTAAGGTGCGAGGGGGAGGGTGCCGGCGACCGATGATGGGATTGCGAGCGGACCTGTGGAAGGAAGGGTTGCGCGGCGCGCTAAGAAGCCCGCTCGAGAGGCGAGGGGTCGTTGACGGACGGAGTTGCGCGAGCGGTGCGGTAGTTTCCGAAGGGCGCCAGCTCACGGCCCGGAATTCGCGCCACTGCTACGCCGTCGCCGCCTCGAATTGCGGTCGGGATTCTCGAAAGCGCGCTTCTTAGACGCTACTTGGCGACGAGCGCTGTACGGTTGCGCTGGAAGGCGTAAAGGGAAACGAGCTGGTTAATCGCGACTACGTGCGGCGGCACACGGGTCTGACTAGACGAGAAATCACGTTGCTCCTAGGACGCGAAAGTAAACGTGCGAGAAAATGTTCTAGGAAGAGACACCACCTTCTTCAGCGCGCTCACTCCTCGGGGTAGTCCCGTCCAGTTTGGTTCATCTCTATGTGATGAGCGAAAAAAGAAAGTAAAACAAACCCCCTTAGTCACTCTCGGCAGCAACATGATTCTTTTGGAGGTCACGAAAGTATTTTGCGATTTATAAGCGCTGAAATTGGTTTGTTTCTCTTTCGCTTTACGGACAACCAATCTTCTGTGCGCTGACGACCGTTCTTATCATCGTGCTCACTAATATGAGCGTAAACCACCATTCAGGTCACTTTGCAGCGCTCTTCAAATGATTCACGAAGACGGAGCACATTTACCGATTCCAAGGCAGCCCTGCAATGCCTGATGTTTGCTCTACGTCGTGGACCACAACACCAACTATTACAGTGCTGGAAATAAGACAGCTGTATATCACTAACTAGCAGAGAAAGGACATGACAACACTTTTCAGTGGCTTCCAGGCCACTGCGACATCAATGGCAACGAGAGAGAGAGAGAGAATGCATAGAAAGGCAGGGAGGTTAACGAGATGTAATTCCGGTTGGCTACCCTGCACGGGGGGAAGGAATAGGGGAATAAAAAGAGAAAAAGAGTGGAAGGGGAGAAAAAGAGAAAGACACGCACTAACAAACCGTGTACACTGCAGAGCTGTAGGGGGTGGCGTTCACACACTCCCGCGTTCCCTCTCTCTCTCTCTCTCTCTCTCTCTCTGCGTGTGTGTGTGTGTGTGTGTGTGTGTGTGTGTGTGTGTGTGTGTGTGTGTGTGTGTGTGTGTGTGTGTGTGTCTTTGTGTGTCTTTGTGTGTTTAAAGTGAAGCTTTCTTTGTCTCATTGATTCGTCCGTGAGCGCGGAAAACGCACTGCAGGACAGCCAACTTACGTATCGGCGTAGAGCACTACAGTTAACACTCGCAGTTGTACAGGTAAGAACAACGTTAACAATGTCGTGCTCTCGACCAATGGGAAAACGCCACGCTACCCAAACCAACTGCACACTCAGACGAACGCAATGCATTCCCGGCCATCACCAAGTGTAGGCCGCCTGAAGAGACGCAACTCTTCAGGTGGTTCCGCGTCGGGTCGCTGACGTTTGGCCGCGTTCTCCCGGTTGCGAACCTCGGGATCAGCGGGGCGACGACGTCTGGTTTCCGTTTCGTTGATGCGCACGCTTGGATCGAATTTAATTACATAACGGTTGCTCTTGAGCACAGCCGCAGTTTGTCGGGGCAAATGGAGAATAATGAATCATAGCCTCGGAAGTGTTAAAGCAAAACTTGCGTTGCCTCCTCGTTGGAAATGCGGCTTCAGCGGCCACGATTGAACCCACGCTAAATCTGTCTCTGACGCTTATGCCGTCTTCTGGCACAGTAAACTACACTTCCACCATTTGCTATTTCAGAAATATGCATAGTTTAACATTACAATTTTTCTGTAGCATACTTCTAATGCATATATTTATCAACGTCCCCCCCCCTCCAATGCAGGTTAAGTCCTGCACATCAACCATGCACGGAAATTTGGAAATTGCTCGGTATTGCATCGTACCCCCGCCACATTGATACGCGTTCAAACTGTCACCATTGCATTCGCCGAAGCTTCTCTGCCTGCGTCATTCGCACCCGCCGAAACGGCCTGCTGCAACGCATCGTGACACATGGTATGTTATAACGTTTTCTTGTATGCTACAAAACGTGGATTAATATACATTTTACAGGTTTACTAACGTGCATGTGCTCCCGTTTGCAATGAAATATGTACCTCAGGCTCACCAAAAATGCTGACCAACTGATATTGACGGGTACACTGAAAAGTTCGCATTGCTATAGGTTTGGACTGGCGTTTAACTCAATTTCAATTTACATTCATAGGCAAAGCAGAAAATCGTGTCGGCGTCCATGGTAAACCCGGAACACTTCCACGAGATCGTTTATGAGTGGTTTTGTTCATTATGCATCTAAGTCCTCCGGAGGAATTCCGTTACAGTGCACACAGGTTTTGAGTCATCCCGCTTCAATTTTATATCGTGCTAAGGGTTAGAAAACCGCGAACTATTTTTTTTTTAAGTCTGTCACCTGCAGCGAGCATTAGTGGACGTACAGACGTAGTTCTTCCAGTGCTGTGCCTCAGCCGCTGGTTTTTTGTCCTCCATACTCCGCGTTTTCCCCGGTAGCATATCGCACAAATAAAACGAAACTGAGCACCGAAACTGAATCACAAAGCAAACAGTGTCGCAGACTGTATATCCGTCTCATCCAGAGTCCATCTGTCGTTCCTCCAGCACCTCCTCCGGCCGCTGTCGCTTTCGAACCAGATGTATTGGTGTTTGGGCGGCCACTATAGGCTTTACATCAAGTGGCCTTCTACTCTATCTTTCGTAAGATCTTTTCCTCCTAGACAGAAGCTCTTTATAGGTGAAACATGCTATTGAGACCGACAGCTATTGAATTCAAATGGTCTAGAGGCCATTCTGCACATACTTTTCCATGGTTTGTGGTTAGCCATCGCCTTTCCATTTTTCCTTTCGCCGCTTACTCTGTCGGCCAGTGCCCTTGGCAGCGAGGCTGACGCGACAAGGGCGGCTGTCAGCGCGAGATTCACTTACGTGAGCTGCGGGTATGTTTGGCAGCTGCTGCTGCTGCTTAGGCAGGAAGCAGCCCAACAACAGCTCGCTTGCAAAACTCTTCTGTTATCGGACATCGCAGACCGCTTGTCTTCGGACCCTTTCGCGGATAACCACGGCTAAGTAACACTCGAGGAAAAAGAAGAACGTGCGCTCCGCCTCACATGGAGTTGCGGCGCGATTTTGGCTCTCATGCAAAAGGACATCACGCGTTGCGCCGCATAATGCTATCGCACTCTCTCTCCACAACTCTTTCTCTTCGGGGCGTTCGTGACTGGCGCGTATTCCGTAATGGAGGCCCTCTTGTTCAAGTACATGCGACCTGGCTCCAGGATCAATTGAATGAATTATTACGAAGCTATTATCGTACACCGGTCATTATTGTTCTTCTCCTCCGCTTCGCCGTTGCGTACGTGAGAGGAAGCTTCCTGTGTGTGCGTGTGGAAGGGGGGGGGGGGGGGCGTTGCATAGTAAACGTTGCCTTTTTTTTTCGTATTGCTCGCGGACAGTTTTAGGCGTCAAAAGTAGGCAATTAACTTGAATTATTTTACAACATGTTGCTTTGATTCGTGCAATAGCTCTTTTCGTGCAGTCTTTGATGATGATATCACGAACTCGATCGGACACAGCTACAGGAACTCAGCTTTGTTACTCTTAGACATATTATTTTCCTTTGTCTAGTAAACATCCCTGTGTGGTTCCTTTCATTTCTGTGCATCTAGTGCATCTCCGTTCCGCACTTGCCATAAAGCAAGTGGAATGCAGGGAGTCTTATTCATTATACCTTTCATTCCAAGATACTTGCGGAGGACGGTGGAAAGGATACATTCCGGGCATTGTCGGTACGCCTGGCAAAGACCTAGCACGTCCGAAGTACGTGCGTGGGAATTGCTTCATGCTTTGACGAAGTCGGCACCACTTGTTGTCAGCCCTCATGGTTGCTGGGACAAGCTCCCGTGCACACTTCGCATGCCACGTCCCCTGGTGAGCGCTGGTCAAATTTTTCAGAGGTCCATCTTTCGAGGTGTCGGCAGTGGTAAAATGCACCTCTTAAGCAGATTCCTTCATTTCCTTAACGAAAAAAAAATACAGGGGGGGGGGGGGGAACAACAACTGGAGGCTACCTATAGAGGTCGCTCTAACGACCTTCAGGGACACGTAAGTGTGGCGACGAAGAATAGAGGCAGAAGAGAGACAAAAGAAAACGAGCGGGTGGGGGCAAAGTCAGCTAGAGGGGGAAGCCGGCTCGTTTGCGTGCGCTAGCCCTCGTGCATACTGAGAAGAAAGAAAGACGTGCTGTTCTTGGCAAGGTCCCTTCGCATCGCGGCGGATCCCTTGGCTACGGCGCTGCTACAGCACGTCGGCCTATCGCGGAGAGAGAGAGGCTCGCTCTTTCCTCTCGCCCACAATGCCTTCCCAATGTCGGCCGCATCGCCGCTTTATCGGGGCGTTCCCCTCACCGGGCGCCTCGCCTGCTTCGGTGTGTCAGGGTTACAAGCCGCGCAGGGATTCCAGGAAGGACACGTCCTGTGCACTGCGCAATCTGTCGGCCACGCGGCCACCCGCGAGAAGACGCGCGCCATGTCCGCATACGGGTGCGTGATTCTTCAGGGCAAAGCAAATCGGAGACTCCCATTCAAGATCGGAACTCGTCAGCGAATTATTGTCCGTTGGCGGCTTTGGCGTCGCGAGTAGCTGTTTGCAGTAGCTGTTGCGTTTGCCGTTCTCCTCCGAATAGAAGGTCGCGGGTTCGATCACAAGAGCAGTAGCCGCATTTTGATGGAGACGGAATGCGAGAACGCACAAGTGTTGAGATTTATGAGTGTTTTTAAGGCATCTCAAGTCGTCAAATATAACTGGAAATCATCATCATGGTATTCTTGAGAGCTTCTAATATGTTGTAGCGCAGGCACAACGACACGGACATAGAATGCGCACGAGACAACACACAGCGTTAACTTCCAAGAACAGATTTATTTTCAGTTTTCACAGACGTACTTACGACACTCGAAACGTCACGGGATACCTGTACATATCAAAGTGGAAAGTTGGGCGTGTTAATTGGTATACAGTCATAATGGTAGCACGAACAAGAACGACGACGGAGTGAAAGGACACATGCGGGATGCAGGTCCTGTGTCCTTTCACTCCGTTGTCGTCTTGTTCGCGCTGTTACCATTACGAATACCTGTACATTGCTAGGTAAGCACAAACAAAACCTCAGAAACCACAATCACGCTTTTGAGGACACACCGAATTTAGAAAGCGTTTTGCTTAGCGCATGCGAAGGTATTCTTTTCTTTTTTTTTTCATAATATCATCGAGGGTTTATAACTCATGCGTCACCAACTTGAAGTTGCTATGTTTCTAGCTTCCGTAACCAAGCGCGTCATTTTCCACTTGCTTTTGTCCGTGATAGTGTGCTTGATGAGGTTCTTGACAGAACGCTGACAGTGGGTGGTGGCAGTGACAGTAATGTAGCGGTAGTAATGTTTTATTTGTCTTTAGCGTTGAAGACTTGCTCGCTGGCATTTGCTTCACCAAAGTGATAGTAAGAAACTGTTCTTTTTATAAACAGTTGAGCAATAAGTATTTCACTGCTGGTCAAAATGTCCGGCGTCTTGGAGAAATGCGAGAAAGACACACGTGATCTCTCGTTTACCAGTTCGATTCCTGCCGCTTTTATTTGTTTATATATACATTTTGGGGACCCAAAGACAGTGTCTTCTGCAGTGCCTGTTGCCTGTCCTCTGTGTCTGAAGCTTCCCTTTTGGGAAAAGAGGGCACTCTTTAAAATATAAAGTGTACATGACCAGGAACATAATAGAAGACGCTGTGCCCTTTATAGCATGCCCCTTTCTACTGTATTAGGCACACTTTTTTTTTTAGCTTGCAGACGAGTGCAGCACTTGTGAACAGAAAATAAGCATTTTTATATAAGGTGGCACAGGCGTAACAACGTGGCGGTGCATTGTAGTGCGCATATATAATACAAGGTGGGGCTTAGGTTGCCTAAGCACAAACACATACCGGAGCAAATATTCGCTACAAGATGAAGCATTTGTGTGCTGCGGCAATAACCCAGAGACTACTCAGTACATCGTAAGGAATGCGAAGGGATTCACCCAGCGAGACCTGGAGGTAACGTACGCTTTCCACAAGTGCTTGGAGTTAAAGTGAACGGGAGCATCAACCGGTCAGCAGTTGGGAAAAGCAAGAAACGCTTAGAGTATCGGTGGGAAAAAAGAAGCAGGGAAGAAATTGATACGACCGGATCCGCTACATGCAGGCATAGGTAGCGATACAAGGTAAAGAAGTTTTGAGAGAAAAAAGGAAAAGATTATGGAGATGTATACAAATATACCGGAATGAAAAACATGTACAGTATGCCTGATTATATAAAGCAAGCTAGGTGGCTATTTGTCACCGTCCAGTTTGGGATGCCAATAAATCATCATCATCATTATCATTGTTACAACCATTACTACCATTATTTCAAACTTCGTACCTTGCAATGTTACGAGATCGAGCAAAAAAAATTACCTTGCGTGACATTTCGCAGCTGAATCGCTGATTATATAAACCTTCTTGTGCACCAGGGCACTTTGCCGTGTAGCACGTAAACTTTGTTTCAATGTTGTAAAGCGATGCGTACTTTGTTTTCTTGCGCACTGATATATCTACGAAGCGTTCTTTTAAGAGACGTCAATTATTGGGCTTAGTTTTCGTATTTGTCGTGTTTGTGAATGCTCGTGGTCGCCCTTTTAATCTTCTTGAAATGTCTTGAAGTAGAAACCAACTCGACCACCAAGAATTTCTATTGCACACCGACCACTTCGGTGTTCCGAAAAAAGCTCTTTGGTGCGGTCCTTTCTCCTATTCTGAGTGAACCACTTTTATTACTTTCGCTTCGCTGTCTCACGCGTAAGCATCACAATCATGCTTTCCTCAAGCAAATTCTTTATTCTTCATTTTAATCCCTTCGTCCTCCTTGCAAGGCGTTCTGTACGAAAACCCTCTGGCCACGTAGAGCTGATAAAGATATTTGTCCTTTAAAAAAAGATTCCTTTTTGTCCACGGTGGCAGTTGGGAAAAAAATCGCAGCCTCATTTAGCTGCCATATATAGCTCCCAACACGTTGCACGCTCTGTCAAACAAGAAGTAGTTCGATTCAGTGAGTGGCTGCGTTACACCCGACACTCCACCTCGCGTGATATCTCTCCTTCCAGATGGCATTGCGGTTATCTAACAAGAGCAACTGACAGCGAATATTCTTTTTTAACACTCCACGCGTGCGAGATAGCACGAGCCGTAGTATTTGAAGCGCATTGTTAATCTGTGGACGAAAGTCCTTATCGGCGGCTTGAAACAGACCCTGTGGTTTAGCGCGATGGCTAAGCTTTCGTCGTGCGGCGAGAAGGTCGCGAGAGAGATAGCTCGAAGGAGCACCACAGATAGACCCTGCTCCTCGTCATACGGCACGAAAGTTCCGTCGCCCGTTCCTTCCGAGCTCGGCCAAACAAGCAAGTTCTACGAAACTCGCGATACACTTCTGTGAGTTCTCGAGAAATGACCAATCGGTGAAGTTGTAGGTGATATAAGCTATTCGAAATGCACGAACAAAACTGTCAGTGTCGATAATTATATCAGATACAACCTGCCTGCTTTGGAAGGATTAACGTCATCGATTGCACTGGTCCGTGTCGTTATGCATAATCTATTACCTTTTTTGGCATGATGTAAACTTGCCGCGCACTCCTCGGCGTCGCGCGAATGGCAAGGTGAAGCTTCCAGTACGTGCTGATGAAAGGAAGAGTTGTCATTGACCGGAATGGTGGTCTAATGCTACTCACAAAACTCTTTGTAGCGTTTCCTTTCATGAATCCCCTTTTATGTTGCAGTTTACACTTTCATAAGGGATACAAGTGCCCGGTGGTGTTATATACAGGGTGTGCAAACTATCATGCACAAAGATTTTAAAATATGCATGTGCCGTGTAGCTGGACAGAACCAAGGTAATGTTCTTTGCCGTTTTTGCATTCCGCCTAATTACATAATTAGCCTTAATGAATCAACTGATCTAATATTACAATTAGATAAGTGTAAATGAGAAAATTGTAGAGCAACATGAAAAGCTCCTAGTACAGCTTTCAGTTGTTCAATATGTGCTACATTCGCATATCTTTTTAAATTTTGATGCATGGTAGTTGAGATACCCTGTAGAAAGGGATCCCGCAGCATGAAACTGCAGCCCAACCTCACGTTATCCTCTGCACAGAATACGTGAATATATATGCGTCAGCTGAGTTTAGAAAGGAAAAAATAAACCAAGACACAAGTGATACAACCTCTTCGAAGTAACAAAAATTTACCTTTGCAGCATTGGGATAACATTCAGACATAATCGGCAGCGTTTAATATCATGAATCGTGCACCTTGACCTTGTTGTTATCTTCGTAAGTAATTTAGAACAGAACTAAACGTGAATTAATATATCGCGTGGCACTTTTGTGAATTTTCCATCTTTAGGAATGTGCGACATGGCGTTCAAACACAATATTCATACGACGAAATCAAGAAAAGAATTCGGCAGACGTGACGTAGGTAGAGGATGGAGTAGTTGACAAAGATTTCAGATGGAGTGCTCCTGCACTCGCATAGGCGATGTGCCGTCAACGTTGGCAAGCTAGCAGTAATGGCAGTCCAAAATAGCCTTTTCTGCAGCCCGGCACTGACAATAGTTGGCACCGATATAAGAAACGGGACCAATGCTGGACGCAAGGACCATACATGTATCCTAGCCAACATTGGTACAATGAGGTTAACACTTTAAGCCTCCATAGGCCCTACCACGCCTATATACCTCGCTACCAATGTTTGCCCATCGTATTGGGCTGACTGGAGAGATATCCTAGCGGTGTTCTACTGCATATATCCTCCTTAGACTCGAAGAGAGCTCAGGGACATAATCGCTTTTCAAGCCTTCTCTTATCACCGATTAGTATGCTACGGACGTGAAAAGCAAATTATTAGTTCAAATACTGCGATTAAATGCCAGGAGCAGCGTCTCAATGTATACGTGGAGAAAGTAACCGTCGCCTCGTGCTCCTTAGTGCAAAAAAACCTCTTTTCTTTATCTAAACCCAGTGAGGAAGATACAACGAAGTTAAATAAATTGCATGTCGAACAGAGTTGTTACGGATATTCTTCTTTTCTTGTAGAATGTCGGACTCAAACAAGCTTCTGATCATGTTGCAACTATTGCGCCAAACGATGTGTTTAATGCATCCTTTAGATGGCATTTCATGCATACGAGCTGATCCAGTCTTGAGTGATGATATTTTCTTCACATCATGTTTAGTTGTAGTCTCGATTTTACATTGTACAATTTCGTGGCTAGCTTTCCTCTACATGCATTGGGTTTCGGGAATTGCATTGGTGTACTACATCAATACAAATACACACAGACTGTAATGCCGGGTAGAGCTTTATGTAATGAAATAAATTAAAAGAAAGAACAATATGTAGCAGATAGACATGTGATCTTGGTGTTATATGCAGGATTTTAATGTCAACTCGAAGTATTCTAAGCTCAATTCACGGGTATTTTTCATTGTCTATATACATAAAATTAGTGTCAGTTTTTACCAAAGCTGCCGGCAAGAATATGATTAAACTATTTTTATACTGTTTCGCATGTATGCGGCTTTATATCCGGTACTAATTTTCGAAGTAATCGTTTCAAGGTCAATTTCGAAAAACTAATAAAAGGAATATGCATTATAATGTGCAAGGAGTCTTGAAAAATATAGCCACTACACGAAGCCGAGCGATAGGCACGTTTGCCCCAGGGAACATGGGCAGACGCTGACAGAGGAGCGGCTTCTTTATTGCAACGGTGCAATAAAGAAGCCGAGTGCACCCCATCCTGTCGGCACCGCTCTACAGCTGTTATCCAACTGCTCCACAGATTAAACATACGACCTCGTCCTCGAGCGGGACATTCGGCGAATTTTTTTCTGCGTGAACTTGTGACCTCTGGTCATTTGCCTCCGTCTGTACCTACCGTACGAGCTAGGCTAACGCCTGTGCATGATGACCCATATGCGGACTCGACACCAAGGCTGTCTGCTACCTATAGCAAATCTTTCAAATTTATTTATTTATTTATTTATTTATTTATTTATTTATTTATTTATTTATTTATTTATTTATCGCAGTAAAGTGGCGAGGAAAAGTGTTGAGCAGGCATCTGGACTTGGCAATACCATATCGCTTAAACAAATCAGTAAAAAAAAATTTGAGGCACAAGCGAAATTCCCGGCAACAAGCAAGAATTTAAAACGCCGGCGCTACCTGCACAGATGTGCGTCAGCACGACCTTCTATTCATTCACTTACGACACTGAAAAAAATTAAATTAAATTAAATTAAATTTAAGAAAGTCCTGACTGCATGCAAAACGACACCTCGAGTGATATGCGCTCACAATGAACAGAATTCGTAACTCTGCTCAGCTTGGTACACATAGGCTCATCCACTCACAAATTGAATCCGATAATAATCAAATGGACATCACCCTAACTACTAATGCTTGCAACCCACTCTCAGGTAAAATAAAAAGAAAAAAGTAAGAAAAGTTACGATAGTAAAAGCTGTTGCATCACTACAACGCTGCTGGTATGACAATCGTTAGAGCATTGTTGCTGGAAGTATAAACACATTATTAAACGTCCACATCCACACTCATGACAAATTTCTCTTTCGTGATCCTTCCTACACTTCTAAAGGATCTCCGCAAAGCTAATTTGCAGAAATCCAAATATTATATTATTCAGGGAAATCTCACTATATTATTATTATTATTATTATTATTATTATTATTATTATTATTATTATTATTATTATTATTATTATTATTATTATTATTATTATTATTATTATTATTTGAAAGCATATGTACACTTGACAGGAAATGGGAGGAAAGAGGAAACAAAGAGCACTATGACAAATCTCAAAGAATAAAGGTCACGCACAAGGGCTGGCCACTGTGGGCACGCTACTAAAGAATGTTAAAATCGAAGAAATAGTGTCTGCAGTCTTCTCATTTGAAGACAGAAATGTGCTACGAACGCGAACCTAATAGCGTCTAGAACACTCAGGAGAGGGCGATGAGCCTGATCACGCCGAGACGCACAACCACTGGGGTGCAAACATTCGTCGAGTGTCGCACACCGGAAGCCAAGGTCCTTCACTAGCGACGTGCGCTGCTCAATGAAAGCGGGACACTCCAATATTAGGTGTTGAAGTGTCTTGCAGCAACCGCAAGACGTACACGAGGGGGGGGGGGGGGTAGGGGAGGGCACACATCCTTGTCGGCGTGAACGTTCGCCCGCGTTCGCACTGCCAACACTTAGCTTGAGTAGTCTTGCTCAAGTATTCAAGTACGACGTGTATCTCATTATATACGGCGTTTCGAATAAACCACGCACATCTTGGGCATGTTAAACATCAATAACAAATCAGGCAATGATTGAGACAATTTTCAGCCAATTCAGACAATTTTCAAGATTACGACATGAAGACTACGTGCACAATTTCATTCCGGTAAATATTCGTTAATGCAGTGTATGGTGTCTTGTACTGATCGGCATTACAGTGGCTGTTTGCTGCACATGCTCACCAATTACGTACAGGAATGCTTCACAAGGGCATGCTACTCTTATCAGTTGCTGTACCTTGCATGTCCGTCGCGGATGTTTTCGACACCACAGGTTTTCGAAGGCTACAACCACCCTTATCGGCTTCTGTACCACACGCCTAATATATCCCCCACCCCTCCCCCACTTCCATTAAAAAGGAGAGAAAAAAAAACCCCGATGCGTTTCGTCTACTTCTGCTAAGGGGCAGTAAGCTCCTCACGACCGCAGGATGCAACCACACAACACACTTCCACCGCGAGTGACAGCTCGGACTTATTACGTCGCTCATGTTCTTTGTCTTGATCAAACAGTCTTGCGCTACGAAACTCCGTCCCAGAAAAAACTCTTATCTGCTCTGCCAATCACAATCTCCCGACATCGGCGTGGAGACTACGGCTCGGTCACGGCACCGAAAAGTTGCGCAGCCCCCTCTTGTCTGCTGCCCCCCGAGCTTTTCTTTCTTTCTTTGTGTGTGTGTGTGTGTTTCTGTTACGTAATTTACGAACCCTCCCCCGTGTAAAAGAAGATGGAGGAGGCGAGGCCTCCCGTTATACCGCGAGCCCACCGACACGTTGACAAGCTGCTGCAGGGGGGCGCGATAAGCGGAAGCGTCACTCTGCGGGGAAGGCAGCACAGCGATCGAGTCTCTGCCGCCGGTGAAGGGAACGAGAGCCGGTGATGTAGTAGGGAGAAGACAACCTCGGATTCACGTGGCACTGGTGTTCCGCACCGTTAAGCCTCCAACGCGCCCGCGCCGTCAAGCAATGCAGTTCAAAGGTAATGGAGCGGAGGTGGATCCATCGTGAGAACAACGGTTGTGAATCTCTTCAAGTTATACTGTCTCGCGTGAACGTTCTTCAAGAGAAGCAGCAAGGGATTGAAAGGAGCAATATCAACGAAGGCAACGGCTCGGCGCGTTAAAATCAGACAAGAAAAACAAGCGGATAGAATAGTGGGTAAATTGGATAACAATAGCTGCGAAAGCGGCTAAGGTCGTTCAATTTCTGCCAGGTGCAATAAAAAAGAACTAGCGAACGGGCGTGGCCGAAGTGCAACTGGCCACAAGGCCATAAAGACGCGCCGTTTGAAGCGTACGGCGATAACAATGGTGGCGAAATCAAAGCAGCCATAGAAAAAATAGATCAACTAACGTTCTTTCCCGCTGCGGGCAACGGAGCATCCACAAAAGCCAGCCAGAAAAGGGAGCGGAAAGATTCAAGCGGCTGAGAGAATAACCGGAGCAACGCGGGGAGTGCAGAACGATGGCTCTAAGGAGCCATCGCAATCCCAGGTGCGCTCGGCGGGATACCGGAGCGAGCGGGCGAAACGGGCAGCGGGCGCGCGGGGAGCTCGGCAGCAGCGTGATCGCCCGCGGTGCGCAGCTCCGCAGGGTCTCTGCGCGGCTTCGCTGTCGGCAAGTCGCGGTTTCGATCACGCCGCATCACCGCTATCTGGGCTTGGCGCGAAACGAGACTTCGACGAGAATGGGCGCGCGGCCGCTTCTCTTTGATCAGGGAGGCCGCCCCGGGAGGTTTCTTTGTTTAGGCGGCGTCCTTCACTTGCCCCGATCATGTAGGAGCATCGAGAGGCTCGGCTGTGCGGCATTCAGTGAGGATGAGCTCACCGAGAAGGCATCGCGTGCGAGACTTCCTGTTGCGGAACGACCACCTTCGCGCGGTTCGTTGCTATTCCCGCTCCAAGTTAATCGGATCACCAACAAAGTAAAAGCGGAGGAGCGAGAGCGCTGAAATGGGTTTCTTGTTGATAAACAGAGGCAAGCAACGAACAACGACGACATTCATTAGCGCGCAAAGGTGTCTGAATTAGAAACATTGAAAGAAAGAGGAGGGGATGGGGAAAGGATGGAATGCTTGGTTTTCCATCGAGGAGAATACGGATCCTCAATAGGCTCCGCAGTGGGAGGCCTTGAATGTAATGTGGCAGCGGACGGTTGCTGAAATGTGCGCAGTAGTTGGACGTCGTATACGTTGCTTTGGCTCCTATATCGCCCCTTTCCCAACGCTATTTCGTGGCAAGTACAGCACATGTGGCCAGAACTTAAACGACGGAATGTGCGCGTAGGGTACATGAAGCAACGTGAAAATCGGCTTCTGCATATGTATACTAGGTGAGGATCTGTCATACGTAGCCCTTAGTATTAGCGATCTAAGCAAAGCACTGCACTTCTACTATACCCAGAACGACTGACAACGTAATACAAAGTTAAAAACGACAGCAACGAGTCGCATACGGCTTACAGGTGTAGAACGCATTGATTAACACGCTAGCGCGGTGCACTCGGCAAGTGTGCGGCGTTGTCTCGTTACGAGTGAAGCAGCTGCATGTTACCCTTAATATTATCTCCGAGGCGGTGGCCCTGTTCCTTTCTGCTCTCTTTTTACTTCAATTTTAACAAGTTTATTTACATTGCGCCTGGACTTCATTGCACTGGTATTCAGGGAGAAGTGTAGTGACCTACGAGCCCACTGAAGCCAGGTACGAAGCCTTCTTTGCCTTTTCCCTCGGAATATCTCCAACCACTACGGCGGTAGTTGAGCCGAGAACGGCCGCACGAGCCCTATGACCACTAGCGTGTTTTGAGGCACATGTGTGCAACACAGGAACACGTCAAAGATTCTGCCAGCACACACCATGTGCATGACATCATCAAGCCGCGGCACAGCTAGTCCTTGAACATCAAGGCGCTGACGGCCCGCCTCCGTTGACCATGGTGGAACCCAGCGAACGTGAGAGCAAGAGACCTCGTCTTGATGAGACACCCAATCAGGAGAACGACAGTACTTCAAACTATGACCTAAGCTATTGTGAAACCACTGAGTGTGATGAAGAACCTTTCAAATTCGGGACCTACAAAAAGAAGTGAAGGAATCCCAGCGTTGTTCCGACCATCAGAAGAAGGACACATTTTTTGGAAAGTGAATCCAAATCATGCTGCATCAGAAATTGTCTCGGCGGCAAAGGAAATAGTTCGAACGTTCCGAGTAAGCAGAGATGGCAGTTTTTAAGTGAGTTTTACCTCATGTGGCATGTGCGAAAAACCCGCTTTTACTGCACGAAGTCGCAGGGATAAGAGTTAAGCCCTATACTGGCTTCGTACACTCGATATGTCGGAAAGATTCGTCACGTGCCACTTCAGTACACTGAAGGGCAACTGCTCGAGTTTTTGAAAGATTTTGGAGTAGTATCAGTCCGTACTGTCCATACTGTTTGCTGCAGTGGGAGCAATTGTCACAGTTCTACTTCAGGCGAACAAGCTTCCAGAGGTAAAGGCACTGTGGTCTATGGAGCCATTAATGAGCCATCTGTCCACATCACTGCTGCCGGATGGCAATCCTGAATAGCCATGACGAAAATGTCGTAGTATTTCAGTGGAACGCTAATAACCTTCGATCCAAATCTGCTGATTTTCGCAAGTTAGTCGCACAATACAGTATACGTGTTCTGAGCATACAAGAGGCTGGAGTACGTGATGACTTCCGTCTTCCTAATTACATAATATATAACTCCTCTCGTCCAGCTGGAAACAGTAGAACAATGCTCTGCGTTCGAAAAGATTTGCCCTCTCCCCTCATTCAATCAAGTAGTTCAGATTTTCCTGAATATGTAGCCTGCAAGGTATATCTCGCAAAACTATATGTAACAGTCGTAAGCATATACCTGCAAGCATCGAGATGTATTAAGATTGATAATTTGGTAAATATTTTTGGCATCACAGGATCAAACATTATCATATGTGGGGACTTTAACACACACAGTAACCTGGGGGAGTAACCACTGTGATGCCCGTGAGAATATCGTTCAATGCGCCGCGGAAAGATGCAGCCTGTCAGTTTTCAATAATGGATCTGTCACATTTATGCGGGGATATCGCTACGCCAGTGGCATAGACGTAACACTGTGCTCTAATGATCTTGTTACCGACGCTGGGTGGACAAAAGACGTAGAAAGACGTGGAAGCGATCACTTCCCAAGTCTTATATCACATCCGCGTTTAAGAAGTACTGGGAAACGAAGATACGTAGATATAACACTTGTCCAGTCGAGTGGATTGTGAAGCTGACGTAGAAAAACTCACATCAGCGATACGAACACTTGTCCAGTCGAGTGGACTGTGAAGCTTACGTAGAAAAACTCACATCAGCGATACAAGAAACAATGAAAATGTGTACGAAACAACTGCCTATTCCTGACGAGTACACATCAGTTTATGGAGAACATCAACATTTGAGAGCTGTAAGAGGAAGATCAGAAAGAGCTTATCACCGGAGTGGAAATATAGAAGCATACGGAAATTCGCAGCAAATCCACTCAGTCATGCGAAGACGATGAAAAAAAATTGGGGGAAAAAATATGGCGTGAATTTTGCGATACGTTGTCTCCCCAGACAACAGTTCAACGAGTATGGATGACTGACTATTCGTGCAATAAGCGGCCCTGTTGCTCAAACACAACAATATCGTGCTCTCGCAGTAGCCAAGGATACTTCAGAATTAGTGATTGCTGAGGAATTCTGCAAAGTTATAACTAGAACAAGCGTATCTATTATTAGTACTGAGTTTTAATGTTCGGTTGAAATGGCAAAACAAAAAGTTCTTGCGTGTTTTCAGTAGAAGCATGCACAATTAGACTACGAATTCCCTATGATGGAGCTAAAATGTGCGCTTGCGTCTTTTAAGACAAAGACTGCGGCAGGTCCAGATTTCATTGCATACGACATGTTGCAAACCATGGGACCTAATGGTCGATTGTCACTTTTGGAATTACTCAATGACTTGTAGAAAAAGGAGTCTGTCCCTGACTCTTGGAAAACGGCACGTGTGATACCTATATTGAAGCCTGGCAAAACACCTCTTTCTCTTGAGTCTGACGAGCTGTTTATGCAAGGTCTGGAGGAAATGATTGACACTCGACTGCAATGGTGGTGTGAGCAAACAGAAGCACTTCCCGATCACGACAGGATTTCGAAGACGGCGATCCACCATGGATGCAATTTCGGATATCGTTACGTATGTTGAAGACGAACGAGCTAGGGGAAATGTCACAACAGCGGTTTTTTCAGACATTAAACGAGCCTTCGACACAGTCAGCCATGCTCACATACTGTGTCGCCTGCTAAAATTAGGAGTCTCTGGAAGGGCGCTACAGTAGATATCCAACTTCTTGAATGGCAGATCAATATTTATTCAAACAAGCGAAGGAAAAAGTTCCTCTCATTCAAGGAGTCCACAAGGCAGTGTCTTAAGTCCGTTTTTCTTTAATTTTGTGATGGCGGGTTTACCGCGGGGAATAACAGCCTTGTTCAATCAACTTTGCAGGAATGCCTAAACATTGTGGACAAATTCTTAAAGGAAAGAGCAATGGAACTGTCTTACAGTAAGACGGCTGTGTTGCCTTTCACTATAGACGATACCTAAAGGATTTTCAGTTATGCCTTGAGGGACAACCTTTAGACATCGTGAAACAACACAAATTTCTGGGGGTTATACTAGACAGGCAACTTTCTTGGAATTCTCACGTTAAAGCCCTCGAAAAACAATTAAACTCAATAATAAATGTTCGTCGCGTAGCAGACACGACACGGGGAGGGTCGATTTCATCCTTACTAAAAATACATAATGCAGTTATAAAGCAAAAGATAGCATATTCTTCACCTTTTTTTGCATGGAATCATCCGTTCATCTGAAGATAGACTCCAACGATTAATAGCTAGGAGCCTTAGAGTATGCTTAGGCGTTCCTCGAGCAACCTCAAGTTCCTTAGTAATTGCAGATGCACGTCATCCTCCATTTCCTATTACGAGGACGGTTAAAACCTGTCGAGACTACTTTCGCGTTTCAGTGCAACACAAAAGGCACCCACTAGCATGTGAACCAATTGAGAGAGACAGCGCGAACATCAATTCGGTGATTCAGTTGCACAAAGATCTGCTACCACATCACGAATTTTGGTTCTCAGATAGCTTTTAACCTCCATGGCGACTCGTAGCTTCAAAAATTTAACTTTCGGTTGAGGGAATTCTTGGCAAACGAGATATGTTTATGCTAGAAGCACAACAACTGGCGTTATACCAACTATACTTTCGATAACCTGGCTATATTCAAGCGTATACATATGGGGCCTTATAACGTAAAACTATTCCAATGTGTTTCTATTCCAATCTGCTGATGTCAAATTTACGTAATCACCGACGCAAGCACTAGGCGGTCACCCGAAGGGTTGTCTGAACAAACCAATCAAACGCTCTCCTCGTTCATAGGAGGTCACTTTTGTTTGCTTGAAAAACGAATAAAATTGCCTACACTGAGCGGCTTATCGTATCTAATTGGCTGACAAGAGGCGAGGAGAACGCTCAAGTGGAGAGGGATTCACTGGGGCAGAGCCAGTGCACTGAAAATCGATAACCGGATGAAGAGGGTGGTGCCGGCGCTTGCGATTGGTCGGCTTTCCCTTACTTAGCTTGTGGTGGCTAGTCGAAAATCAAGGCGGCATGCAACGGAAGCTTAAGAATGACGCTAAAACTACCCTCAGCAAAGAAGAGTTGGCAGAATGAGGTGGTAAACGTGCCCAAAGGACTCGAAAACGTTACATGGCCACGCAAGAAGTTTATTATACGCAAATACACCCATCCTCTCCGGCAGGTGCGAGTAGCCAGCGTCTCAGCGATCGGCGACAACCATCTTTTATTCCTTTCGGAATGGGGCAGCCTGCGGCTATTCCGAAGAAAATTCAGCTTTGTTCGGCGTATTAATGCATCTTTATCGCGTACACGTCACTTTGACGTGGTGAGTTTGTGCGGTTTTGTGACGTCGCGTGACAGGCAGGTGAAGTGGGTGCAGCCCGAAAACTTTTTACCAATAGCTGAGGGCTAATGGCGAAAAAGGGTCGAATCAGAAATAACTGTTTTTCTTTTTTCTGTCAAATCATGCATAATCAGTGCGTACACATCGTATCAGATGGGGAGGTATCGCGGTTTTCGTGACGTCGCGTGACAGACAGGTGAAGTGGGCGTGGTCGAAAAAAAGTTTTTGACCAATTGTGGACGGCTGATAGCAGAATTGGAATAGAAAAGTTTGGAATAGCTATACGTTATAGCGCCCATGGTTCTTGCTAAACAAATTCTTCTTCAGTTGCCTTTGTCATTCCAGAATGGGACCAAATACAAATATTCAAACTATCTCACACGACGTCATCAACAACAGCAGAGCTTTTTGCAATATTGTCTTTGTTACGCTACATAATTTCAATGCAAAAAGGGTAACAATGGGTCATTCTTTGTGACTCGCAGGCAGCTTGGTCTTCACTTCATAGTGACATCAGAAATTCGCGAGACATGGCGTTAGTTAACGAGATACTCATGGAACTCACAATACAAGGGAAGAAAATTGCACAGTAACGCTCCAATGGATACCTGGCCACTGCAATATCCCTGGGAATTTTGCAGCGGATAAGGCAGCTGGACAAGAGCATGTTAATAACACTACACATGGTCTCCTTTTTACACAAGGCACTCCTCTTTACACAAGGCAAATTGCGCCACATACTAAGACAGCTCTCAGCCCGTGGTGGCAAAGTGACATGGTTTGATCAGAACTCGAAACCTTCAAGTTTACTTCACATTGACCCATCACTTCAATTTAAGATCCCGTCCACATTAAATACAACCAGAGCCTTTGAAACGCTGATTCATTGTCTGCGGCTCGGTGACGTGTACACAAAGCAATTTCTACATAAAATTTTAAGAGCTGATAATGCGGAATGCACTTGTGACCACGCAGATGAGGATGTGCAGCGTCTTCTGGTAGAATATCCGCGACACGACACACACAGACAGCGCTTAGCACGTGATTTAGTGGCATTCGATCGCTGCAGGCCCTTCAGCCTCAGGAAGATCTTAGGTCATTGGCCAACAACACTCATTGCAAAGACGAGCGTTACTGGTCCTTCAAAGATTTCTAGAAGCGAGCAATATTCTCGGAAAGTATTGAGTAGAGTCTTTAAATGTGATTAAGCGCATTCTATGTTTTTCTTTTACCGGACTTTAGCCAATTCAATGCCCGATTTTTTGTACCTTCGTGTGAATTGAATCCATGATTTCTTATGTGCCCTGATTTTAGTCTAGCTAAGTGAGTGGCCTTTGTGTTTACTTTAGTGCACATATGCGACTGGACTTTGTGTTGCTGTGTAGTTTTAGTTTCACTATGTTTATTATTTAGTTTCAGTTTATTTCTTTAATAGGTATATATACATGCTTACACAAGTATACAGAAAGAGGTCCCAGAGCATGTGGCTGAAAAGGGAACTCATGTCAGAAAATATGTACATTAGAGCAAATATACAGCATAAAACAACAATATAATAGTGACTAATTTATTCTTTTTTTTAATGCTTATGTGAAAAGGAGTAGCCGGCGTCAATTAAAGGCGACATCTTCTAAATACCATATAATAAAAAAATAATAAAAAAAGAAACTGTACATATCGAAAATTTTTGTAAAGCTGTCTTCTCTGAGGAGCGGTACGGCTGTGGGGTTCGCCTTGTTCGCTCTCGAAATTGGCGCTGTCTCCATTTCTTCTCTTTTCGTTCCTTTTTTTCTTCTTCTCTTCTTAACCGGTCCACCAGAAGAACACCGTTCTGTGCACCTCATCTTATGCCAGCCTTCGTGCGAGAGCGCATTCGTCGTTGTTTGCTGAAAAATGTCACTGGGAATATTTTCTTCACTTGCTGTGTAGCGAGCTCTTGTTTTTCTCGCTGCAGCGCACGTGTTCGCGGTTGTTTTCGTCCCGCTTTCTCGTTTCGAGTCTTTGTGCCCTTTCCACATCCGGCACTTTTCTCGGCGCGCATAAAGACAACTGCATGAACCTAGTGCAGAACACAATGAGCAAACTCTCCGCCCCAGTCTACCGCCGAAAATAACCGTTAAATTGGACAACTAGCGTTGTCCGCTATCCTCACTAGACTTTGCGGCACCTCACGAACAACTCATTTTACCACTGGCCACATGGTCGGCCGAGTACTAAATGCTACTGCAGATATATATATATATATATATATATATATATATGTGTGTGTGTGTGTGTGTGTGTGTGTGTGTGTGTGTGTATAAAGAAGCCAAGAAACAATGACAGCAACGACAGCAAATGGGAAATTATCTACAGTTCTTAATTGCAATAAAGAAATGATAAATAAATGCGAAAATTAAAGTCGATCAAAAGACAACTGGCCGCAGCTGGGATACGAACACACGTCTTCGCAGCTGTCCTTGGTGTCATTGTTTGTTGACTTCTTATGATATATACTATATGACGTCTTTTGCATGAACTTGCGAATGCGGTTCTCGATTGCATAGTCAAAGTTGTGACATTACGCTTATAGCGCACTGATAACTAACCGTGTACTGAGATTTAGGTATACACTTCAAGCGCTATAAGTGCGAAAGTATTGACCGAGAGTCTTCCACAACGTCGTCACTCATTGCTGTCACTCTCTTTGGCATGGTAGGATCGTGCTTGGTTTTTCATATGACCGAATCGAGAAATTGAATCGTCAGATTTGCATTCCTGCCAGAAATATTGTTATTTAGTGCTTCTACAACATTTTCAACTTTCCTTAATAATGAACAGTGAAACGATACAGTTAATAATACAGGAAAATTCGGCATTTCTCTTGGGTGGGGGCGCGTTGTGCCGACTTTGCCCCAGACATGTGTAGGCTTTACATAGGGAAAATGACCGAGGAAATGGCGTCAAGGAACATTGACTTGCGGAGGCGAGGTGAGCTAGCGACTGGACTCTTTTGCGAAACGTCACGTCTGGACGTCATGTCAACGCTGACGCTGTCGTCGCTTTCTTCGCAGTTTATGACGTCACCCCAAAAGGACAGCTCCGAAAAGAAATCCTTGCAGAATACGGCCCCGGTGGGGACGAGCTCCGAGAGATCCACCCCTCGTCGTTCGACGGAAAGTAAGAAAAATGACTCTGCGAACCGGCGTCACCGCGGGAAAACGTCGCAAACATGCGTGACAGGGACATATTTCTCTTCTGCATGTCGCAGCTGTTATTCGCAAAGCCCGAAGGAAAATCTGTGCAGCCAATTCGTAAACAGCAGTCACCGTTTTGTGTCAGTATAATCCGGTAACGTACGTTAGCCTAATATAGGATGGGTGCCGTCGTTCATTCTATATCACTGTAGAGTTGCTGTATGTGCTCCCCTCCCGTAGGGAGCATGCACAGTAACTCTGGGAAATGCAATGGGAAGCGGAGAGCCACCTGGCGAAACGACGACGACGACTATATGGAATCATACTATGGAGGTATTATTATTATTATTATTATTATTATTATTATTATTATTATTATTATTATTATTATTATTATTATTATTATTATTATTATTATTATTATCGAATCTACTTGGCGAATCCCGAGCCAGAAAACCGTGTGAAGCCCACTTGAAAACAATATGATACAATCGACTAAAACCAGCAGATTCACGCTGTAGCAAAGGCTGCAGTGAACGCGATGCGCAAACACGAAGAAAACCACGCAGTAAAGGATCGTGCGTTGACTTGCGAAGGACTCTTATTTACGAAAATCTTGCGCTAAACATAGTTTTGAACACTTGAAGCTAAACATTTCGACAGAATTGCCTGTCTGGTTGGGAAATTGATTATTGAATTGATTTAAAAGCGGCACACCGCCACCCCCCGAAGAACAACCCCCCTGAAGAAGGAGCCGAATGGGCTCCGAAACGTCGGGCTAATAAAATTCAGTTATTTGGTTGGAGTCAGTCTCAAGTTCTAACATAGTTTTGAAGTATTTGTACGTAAGTATTCTGTGTCATCCTTCGTTGGCCGTGGTTGCGTTGTCGTGTGCTTGGTCACGCATAGGAGCCCGTAGGCCCGTCATTGTTAATAACAGCTGCGAAAAAAAAAAAACGATTTTGATCTCTACCGTATGCCCTTTCAAAGTGGAGTTGCTACAAGGTCCTCATTGTTCTGCTGCAACAGCAGCGATTCTTGCAGACACAGAAGCATGCGGTGATTCTTGTGAAAGGTCAAAACCTTCAACATGTTGGATGGGTAATAAGTTGAAAGCGACCTTCTAATCGTCATAACGTGAATGCACGCATAACGTACAGACGCACTCCTCCCTCGTGCAAAATAATAATAATATATCAAAGTAAATTAGTCATATGGAATTGGCGGAATGGTTTCGTTGAGATACAGCTGTCCACAACCTTTTGAAATGTTCCGTATGTGATTCCAATAATTCCGCAAGTTTTCGTATAGTTCTTACGGAATCTATAGATTCCGCATAAATTCCTTAACTTTCCCATAAGAATCATACGGAAAAGATACGGAATTACTAGAATGCGTACGGAACGTTTCAGTAGGCCAACGCTGTGTTGCACTTCGCTTTCGTTTGCTTAAGAATACCTTAGAAATAACATGTGAGAATGAGTATTTCTAAAGAAAACAAGTTGGACGGGCAAAGTTTAACGGGGTTCTGTTGAAAGCGCACAACTGTGACTCGTCGACGACTGGACGGACGCCTTCCGCAGTCTGTAAGCCCTTCTAAAACGGCGTCCGAAGAAGACGTCAGAAGAGTCCGCCCTTTAGAAGTCTAATAGAAATGTATGGCGGGTCGTGCAGGGTTGGAGACAGGTGGTATAGACACGCCGACGGATGCATTGCGCGAAGGTGAAAGGTCTCCAGGTGAACCCATCACGCTCGCGAGTCGTCGTCGTGTCCCGGTGCCCGGATGGATGGCTACTAGCAGCGTTCCTGGAAGCGGCGGCGGCGGCGGCGCCACGGTAACGCAACACGGCGGCGAGGCCTCACTGATTGATCCCTTCTCGAACACTCACTCTCTTTCTCACGTGGGCGTAAGTCTGTACAATTGCTCGTAAGTTTGCGGCAGCACCACAAAGAGAGTGCTTTACGTAACAATTCTGAAGCCTTCGTTGTATATGTGAAATATTCACACGTTCAAGCAACAAAAAAGTATTATACTTTTACAAACATTTTACACACACGCGCACATGAACGCACGCACGCACACGCACGCACTAATAATAATGACTAGTAAAAATGCGGACCCCTGGGATGCACGCTAATTCTGATCGGAATTCATAATTCTGACGTTGCCTGACGTCGGTTGTTTCGGATTGCCGACTTTCCCCCTGAACAGAAAACTGACCTAAAATATTTCGGTTTCACTCCTAAACAAAATAACAAATAACGTTTCGGTTACGTTTTCGTTCCGGGCAAAAATATCGTTTCGTTTTTCGTTTTTGTTTCCGTTCCGTTCCGACACACTGCTTCTTTTCCTTCCTCCGTGCCTTTCGTTCCTCGACGGCGCCGCGCAGAGGCGCGCCGATTTTCCAAGGAAAGCAACCCCAAAAAGCTGACCGTTCCGACGATGTGAAAATACAAAGTAACGACACGAGCTCGAATGCAGGCCATCTTTGCTGTCTGTTACTCCAGCTTTTTCTTTTTTTTTTGCGTTTCTGTGCTCGCACGTCGTGTGTTAGCTCATTTGAAACGCCATTATCGGTGTTTGGGCGTGGATGAGCTCGTTTCCACATCGGGTGTTTTCCTGATGGATGAAGGCGGTCATCTCGCGCCGGCACAAATCGCGCTTTCCAGATACGCTAACGCCGCCGCGCGGATTTTTTCGGAACCCGGGAGGGGGTGATGGATTTCCCACCCACGCGGTTTCTGCAGCTGTGTTGGCGTTTTGGTACTCTTTGATATGGAAAAAAAAAACTGTCGACGAGCGAAAACCAACCGCATGTACAGTGTGCCACAATGCACAAATCGTGCAATATTGGGAAAAGTATTAGGAAAAGCACCACTTTCCAAAAGAAAAAGAAAGACAGGAAGTTGTGGGTGATCAAGCTCCGCATCGGGAAGCAAGTGAGCGAAGAAATAGTCATATGTAGCGAGAATTTCAACAAAAACTTATTTTGGGGCCACCTTGGTGAGTGTACTTGACTGTTGCTCAATGATTTCACTTTATTTTTGTGGCGAGCTCTTACGAAAGCGGCTGAAGAGAAACGCTGTGCCTTCGCAAAAGATCCCGCTGCGGTCCCACGAAGCAAGACTGAGACCATGGTGTAACTGAGACCTAGCGTTGGCCGAAGAAGGCCCTCTACAGATTCCCAAAGTAAATTTAAGTACACAAGTGTCACCGTTTATTAAGTTTTCTGCCTGCACTCGCGCTGTTTCGGCAAATACTCTGCGACGGTGCCTGACGCTGCGTCGCGAGCATTGCAAACTAGAGAACCTATTCCGCAACTGTTCGTAGTCGTTTTGTGTGAGAACGAAACAGGCGGTCTATGCAGAAGGAGTTCGCTGATTTTTTTTTTCTTTTGCTGTATTCAAAGGTGTGTACTGATCGGGGGTCGAGCGCACGTGTTTCTGATTTTGTAGTTTTGTTTGGTCTTAAAGTATCTCTTCTATAACAATGTTGCAATAAACAAGGGCCAGGACTACGTACCTGAAACGGTCATTGATGAAGAATGCGCATGCGAGCTTCTCTACAGCACGCGAAAACATTAATCGTACTGTAAAACGGGGCGCGCTGGTACACGTCATAGTGTCACTCATATATTGTAAATCGGCACTACTGAAATGTTTACGTATTATCTGGCATCATTAACAAGCATTCCGTATATAAGCCGGTGCGTCGAGCCATTTATCTCATCGTGAATGCACCCAACGTTTACCTTATGCAGCGGCATAAAGCGCATACTGCGCTTTGTTTACATCTGAGCGCTACCGATTAACTGCTTGGCGTCAATTCTTGTACATCGCGTATAGATTACGAAACGTAAGGATACATAGTGACCTTTACGGCGCCGGTTACACTGCAGGGGCCCTATAACGTAAAACTATTCCAATATGTTTCTATTCCAATTTCCTGACGTCAAATTTGCGTAACCACCGACGCAAGCACCGGGCGGTCACCCATAGGGTTGTCTGAACAGACCAATCAAAGGCTCTCCTCGCTCATAGAAAGTCCTTTTTGTTTGCTTGAAAAACGAATAACATTGCCTACACTGAGCGGCTTGTTGTATCTATTTGGCTGACAAGAGGCGAGGAGAACGCTCAAGTGGAGAGGGATTCACTACGGCAGAGCCAGTGCACTGAAAACCGATAACCGGATGAAGAGGGTGGTGCCGGCTTCTGCGATTGGTCGGCTTTCCCTTACTTAGCTTGTGGTGGCTGGTCGAAAATCGCGGCGGCATGCAACGGAAGCTTAAGAATGACGCTAAAATTGACCCTCAGCAAAGAAGAGTTGGCAGAATGAGGTAGTGAACGTGTCGAAAGTGCTTAAAAACGTTACACGGTCACGCAAGAAGTTTTATTATACGCAAATACACCCATGCTCTCCGGCAGGTGCGAGGAGCCAGCGTCTCAGCGATCGGCGGCAGCTATCTTTTATTCCTTTCGGAACGGGGCAGCCTGCGGCTATTCCGAAAAAAATTCAGTTTTGTTCGGCATATTAATGCATCTTTATCGCGTACACGTCACTTTGACGCGGTGAGTTCGTGCGGTTTTGTGACGTCGCGTGACAGGCAGGTGAAGTGGGTGCAGCCCGAAAACTTTTTACCAATAGCCGAGGGCTAATGGCGAAAAGGGGTCGAATCAGAAATAACTGCTTTTCTTTTTTCTGTCAAATCATGCATAATCAGTGCGCACACATCATATCAGATGGGGAGGTATTGCGGTTTTTGTAACGTCGCGTGACAGACAGGTGAAATGGGGGGTGGTCGAAAAAAGTTTTTGACCAATCGCGGAGGGCTGATAGCAGAATTGGAATAGAAAAGTTTGGAATAGTTTTACGTTATAGCGACCCAGACTTGAACTTTTATAGTATGCGGCGGGCCTCTCACGGCGCTTGTCTGCAGGCAGAGTTACTCGACCTGAACAGCCGCGCTTGTCGTCTTTCGTATTTCACACCATATTATATGGCCAGCGTTAAACGTAGCCTCTCCCTCTACAACACATCTCTGCGTTTCCTTAGCAATGTTAAGGATCGCGCTTAAAGATACCAGAGGCCCGTAAGCCGCCTGCTCCTGCAGATGCGCACGCTTTCGTATCGCCTCCATCACCTCTATCCCCGCCATATTGCAACGTTCTCCGCGCCACCTATAGGCGCTGGAAAGTGCGAATAAGCGGGGCTTCACGCCGAAGATCGCAAAAGGGACACGTGAGGAGGCGTTTGATTTCGTCAAGAGAACGAAGTCGGGAAAGGGAAAACACGTTTAAAATGTCTGTATGCCTGTGTGATCGATGTTATTATACATACTTATGCACTCAATAATACTCGAATAGAATTCTACCCTCGCGCCCTCGCTGGTTACTCTGTGCTGACGGAAGATGTGTCCTTCGGAAGGTCCTCTCACCAAAGGAAGTACTTCTGCGAAGTCGACGCCTAACGTTGAAAGTATGCCCACGTGTCTAAACTCGACAGTTTTAACAAGCTTAATTAGGACAAGCTGTGCTCTCGAATATAAAAGCTGTATTGTAATTGGCCGTCCACGCTTTGCAAATTCTCGTGATCTTTACTCCTACCTACGCGAGCGCAAACTTGCCCTACGTGGCGTTTATTTAACGTTTTTGTTCAAAAACTTTTACCAACAGGCGTAAATGAATAAGAACTTGGTCACTCTAATCTTGAAAGCTTTAAGTTCGACCGTGAACACATGTGGACAGGTATACAAGCACACAAAAACAAATGCAAAATAAAGGTAGACTTGAGATTAACGGTACATTTGTTTAGATTGATCAAGAAATAAAATTTGAACTAGCGAAATAAAACCTTGGGAGGGAGAAGGCAAGAATGGAAAGAACACATCGGGTGCACATACTGCATGTGTTCGCGAAAGAGGATTTTACTGCGAAGTAGACAAAACAAAGCCGGTAAATTATGAACAGCGTCGAAGATCCATGGTTCTTGGAAACGACGCACATACGTTAAGAATGACCCCCCATATCACTTTGGCTTGATTCCTCGGCGGTAACAAAAAAAAAATAAAAAATTAAACATCCGTCCCAAAGCACTTATTTTCGCTTCGAAACGAAAACCGGCTAGCCTATACGAGTAAAAAACAAAGGAGGACTCGCACGCGTGATAGAATAATGCAGGATAAGCGCGGTTATAAACCATCCTTCACGTAATAATGACATTGATAAGCTTCCAGAGATTCCGGAAACCTTCACGAATTCTGCGCTGTCGTTGTTGTGTCTGCTGTTGTGCTGCAGCGCTTATCCGCTATTTCAAGAGGCGTTCGAATAGAAGGAAACGTTCCGGCATCCGCATCCCGCGCCACGTCGCAATCAGATCCGCGAAATCTAACGTTGTTTCTCTTCCCCAAAACCAGCAGGACAGTCTGACGGGACCCATTTATCGCGCCCTTAAACCACATTTCTGCAAAGCCCGTAAGAACTGCAACAGGTCCACAGCTTTCGACTCCCAAAGAATACACACACATGCACGGTCACTGTTCTCAACACCAGTTGCCTGTTAAGCGACGCTATCCGCGGTTTGCCCCCCCCCCCCCCCCCCCCCCTGGTACATTCTCTCATGCTTATACCTCGGTGCAGGCGAAGAAGCGAGATGCTAACCTCCCACATGTCACCGAAGGCGCTATACAGGCACTCTTAATTCGTCACTGTGAATAACGCATCGGCACGAGGGAAGGCCGAGAATATCGGGGTTAGAAAAATATTATCATTCGAACGTACGCTGACACGCATATTTCAAGAAAGGTGACACAGATATGACGATGGCCAAACTCAGTTCCATGATGATACTTGGCAAAGCATCATTTCTGATAATCACAGGTGGCATCGCCATCGGAACTTTACGGGCTTATTATCGTCGAGCGGTAATCTTTGTTTTGCAGGACTGTTAATACGATAAACGCTGACGCGGCACACTACAAGTGATTTTAGTCCGGGGCATATATTTCGTGTACCATATCATGCATTTATTGTCGAAGCTTCGTGCCCGCAAGGCACAATAAAAGCGTGTTAAACTTACGCATTCATGGAGGAAATATTATATTAACAATCCAGAATTTAATGTAACGGCGCTATAAACCGAAGACCAGACGTGGGAGAGGGGAAGAGAAGCGGACCTAATGTCGGCTCCTCCAAACTGCTGCGCTGGAGGTAAGGAATGAGAAAGACTTGACGTTATTGGGCGAGTTGATGCATGTGAGTCTTGCGTGTTGAATTCAGCACAACAGAGACGAGCACAAAGACTGCGACAGCGCAGTGCGCTTACTGGGTTATAGGACATGACAAAATACTCTAGAAAAAAAATTTGCGGTAGCGGGCCGTCATTTTACTCTCAACGCCAACGAAAAAATTTTAACCCAAAGGCGTCCCAGGACTAACTCGGCAAGCCGCGCAGACATGGCGGGCCACCGCACCGGGTACAGCTGACACTGTATAGTGGCGCCACTGTGTTACAGACGCCGCAGTGGATGGACCTGCGTTAGCTTTGACCACCTCATGAAATTTGGTGCTGTCGACGCAGAGCAAATCGATTGCTCTGTTTTCACGTACCTAATTTGAAGCTCCCGAGGTATAATGCTTCCTCTTTAAGTAAAGTGGTCTATTGGTCAAAAATACGTGTTTGCAGTTTTATATTGACCTTTCTATAGATCTGACCAACATTCCTAGAGAGAAAGAAAAAAGAGCAAAGTCGAAGGTCAGAGCATCGCCGGCGGTGCTCGACTTCGGCTGGGCAGCCACATGTGGACCGCCACGAGGCTCTCGCGGATGCAGGCTGCCTGCGTACAGAAGCGCCGCGGACTGCGCGTCCCATGCGTCACGTCCAAGCAGATCGGTCCGGGGAATCTATCCCGGTCTGCACGGCGCCCGCTCTTGTTGTGCGTGCCTGCGAGCGTCTGTGCGCACAAGCAGTGCTGGTTGCGCAACGTGCGGCGGGGGGTGGGGGCCAGCCAGTCGTCTGTCTCCGGCGAGAACACGAGAACGACCGGTGACGACTTGGCTGCCCGTAGGACGCACTGTGTACACAAGCGGACAGCACGCCGGTGCAGATTAAGCGACACCGATCAATCTTGCTGGGGGCACCCCGTCTCTCCTCACAGGGACCGGAGGCCCTCGTTTAGGGGCAGCCCACCTCGTAGGTGATATGTGTGCCGCGGCGACTCCGACGCTTCGAGAAGAGAGAGAGAGATGATGCGCAAGAAAGAGGAATAACGTACGCAAAGCGCATAGTCACTATACTTGGGCTTTGTCGATTTGCGTTCACGCTTGCTGAGAAAGGGGACGGGTCTTGTGGTTCTGGGGCCACACTTTCATATATACGAATGCCTTTGACCGCGCTTCTTGCGCTTTCGCGTTCCCATCCCGCTTACTGCGAAGTGAAGTACGAGCTCAGATACGCGGTGCAAGAAAGAAAGACGGCAAAGGACGCCGTACTCGAATTTGATCTTCGTTACATCGATTGTTGCTGTGTTTGTTTGCATACCTTGTCGTGACAATGTTCAACCTCCCTCCACAGGCGCCCCAGTGACCTCTCGACTTTCGGCTATGGATGCATGTTCAGTGTTTTCTGCGAGAATCATTGTTCTCAATGCGGCATTGGACAGTGAACATCAATCCAATAAAAATAACGTTTCTTGTCAGTTTCAGGGGTCAGAGGAGGATGCGCGGTGCGAATTTTAGCAGCGCTTATGTGTCTGCGCGCGTGCGCACGTGTGTGTTCAGCCGCCGTGAGGCGAAGCGCAATCAGGCTACAATATCTGCCGTATGATTATGATATACTGTGCAGATGTAGCATGTGCGAAAACTTCAAAATTTTACCCAAGTTTTCGCTAGAGAGAGTCAGGGCGAGAAATCATTATTACGTATGGAGAACTTGTCTATGCATGGAGCCAGCGGCTCCAAAGCTTTTGATGCTGCTTGAGTTAGTGAGCAAAGAAAGAAAGAAAGAAAGAAAGAGAAGGAAAACGTGTGAGCCTGTGAATAAAATACACGAATTTTATCGTAGATGCAGACTATCATTACCTTTAATATACTCACCTTATACAATGCACGTAAATGGCAATGGGGACTATGTACACTGTTAACATTGCACGAGGCGCATACATTCCATCAGCGCAGAGTTCAAGCACGAAGCGCAAGTCATTAGTCACAAGCATATTGAAGAACTGTGGACAATATCAATGTATACAAAAAAAAGTGTCGAAAGTGAGCAGTCTCGCTACGCCTGCTTTGTAGTTGATTTGCTTGGGCAGTCTTGTGTGTTACAGAAGTATGTTCTTTCTTTTTTTTTTCTACGCCTGTTCTTTCTCGTCATCACTTATTGTTCGCTGTCAGCTTAGTGCTGCGAAAGTCACGTGCTTATCACGAAATAAATTCAAAAATTCTCCCGTTTTGTCCTCGAACGATCGTTCTTTTAGGCCCCCGACTATGTAATGCTGGACGTGCAGAACGTCACATCGAGAAAAGAAAACTGTGGGACCAAATCCTAATTTTAATTCCGCCACGAATGGCTCTGCACGCCATCTTCATGGCAACGTGCACAACGCAAGAACTACTGTCCCTATATTCTGGCCTAGCAACTGAATCCATGTTGTCACGCAACTCAACGAATAAAGAGAGAAAGAAAGAGGTGAAAGGTAGAGAGTTTAACAAGATACATTGTCCGGTTGGTTATACTCTGCGCAGGGAGACAGGGTAAGGGCAGGAAAGATGTCGAGAAAATAAAAAAATAAAAGGAAATTAAAAATTACTAGAGTTTTTAAAGCAGTTCGAGACGACGTCGATTGAGACCAGGGTCCAAGAATTCTCGTTTCCGTAAGGGGGCGGTTGCATTCTTGTTGAGCGTGGTGCTGAATACTTTAGTTTGTGCATTGAAACAACGACAATCGCACGGAAGATGCGCTATCGTGGCCATTCCTATGAGCTATATAGGAGTAGGCAGTAGGAGCTACTCCAAGGCATAGAGGACAAGTGATAGTTACCCCCCGACGTCAAAACAGATGCAGCTAGAAAGCTCCATGCGCTTTATTATACGCGAGCTTACGTTGGCCCAATGGAGTTCGGCAGATGTTACAAACCAGCGCCTTTGTTCCCTAAATCACAATCTTAAAGAGTGCCTTCCGCATGACTTAACGCAACTCAGTGTATAATAGGGTTACTGTGATCAATGGCAGGTTAAACAAGCAGAATTGTTGTATTTTTATGTGAAATATAAATGGCAGCTCTCTTTCTATGGTGATGCTTCAGTCATGTCTTGTTTTTGCGGCAAGCAGAATGCGCTAATGGGTTTTCTGCTATTACTCATCTACGGGCACGAAGCGGTTCTTCGTTGGCCGCACCCACACAAGCCGCATAGCCCGTTAAACTCTTCCTTTACCGCTTCAGTTCGCGCGCCGTGCGAGGTCGTCCCAGCGCACCGTCGTACAGCTTGGCGGTCGTCACTGCGCACGGCTTACAAAAAGGGCGCATTCTGGGTGCGGTAAGGGGTTACCAGAGGTCGTCATTTACAGCGGAAAAGTTCAAAACTCTGGCCGCCGTTAAAGCCCACGTGTGCAACGAACGCCAACCGATTTTGCCAACGGCAATCAAGTTTCTTCTCCGCCTTTCAGAAGGCGCAGAAGGAGACCGGCGCTCGAACGAATTCCGGGCGAACATTACGCGTGTAGTCCCGCTTCGCCTGTGGCTCGAACGCCAAGCACGAGCCATAATTCTCTGAATGCTTTCGCCGGCCGGACGATCAAAACGTTCGAGCTCGCAGAGAATCCCGTTTCTGGCGAGCCCTCTTTCTCGTACGCGCAAGGTGAGGGCGCAACGTGAGCTACGAATAGAAAGAAGAAGAAAACGGGCGAAGTAGGCGTGGTACGGTGTGGAGGGGGTCGGGAGAACGCAATTCTGATGGGGTAATTAGACGCCTCCCTCGGCTTTAATTAGCCGCCGCACCGCGTAAGCCGCGCGCGCCCTACCTTTCGCTTATGACCTCCCACCTGCGTCCCTCCGAAAACTTTCATTACCTGGATACACTGAAAGGGAGACAGTTACGGGCGACCATAAGTCACAGACATCGGACGCGCACTACGCTTACACCTGAGATTAAGTATTACACAATTCCGCTGCCGCGCGCTAACGCTTCAAGGGGAGATCAAGGTCAATGAAGTACAATGGCCGCAGGGCTGCGCACTGTGTCTTCGTGCACTGTGCGCGCTCCCTGGCGCACCGCCGTCCGTTGCACGCCGATTGAGACAAACGGAGAACTGCACAACGCTCTTCAAGATTTTTTCGCTTTTTAAATCATGCAGGCTTGTTTATGGAAGTGCCAAGCGTGCCGAAGCCGTTCCTGGTGCCCGATCTAATGTGAACATTTGGGCGTCTGTTGGTGTTAAGGCCGCGCAATAATCACAACGCTGAATGTCACGCCGCACATTCTGCAGCATCACCTGCTTACAGTGCCAACCAGCGCTTCCCACGGCGTAAGTTGTAATGGGGTCATTCCGATATCCATTTAGGTTAACAATGTTATCCGCCGCTGCCGGTGTGCCGCAACTTTCAACCCTGCAGTGGCAAATAAAGTTGTTTCTCTCTCTGTGTCACAGGCATCCCCAGGAATGAGAAAAAAAATGTTCCCGCCGGGATCGGATCAGGGCACTCTGCACGGCAGTCAGCTACTCTGCCACTGCGCCACGCAAGCTTTCTTTTTTTTTCTTCTTTTTTCGTATTTAATATTTATTGCATCATGTATATGCAAGAATCGCACTATACGCGAGAAACGTGCAAGCACTAGCCGACGCATCTCGTATTCATGGCCTAGGAAGGACCTATAAATCCCATTGAGCACACCATGCACCACACAAGAACTACAATATAGTCAAGAGTTCGACGAAAGTTCGTCTGGTCAGGTAACATGATGATGAAGAAATTACGGCCACTGACCAAGTCAAGGTGAAAAAACACACAGAGACGTTTCGGGACCCGCACGGGTTCCTTGATCACACTAAAAGCGGGCAAAAGCCGCAAGTCGTTTTTATGGCAAAATGTGACGTAGGGAACGGGTGCAGTTAGCAGGAAGATTCCCATCAGTCCTGTTGATATTGTTGTCAGTAGTTTGAATGAATAAAGATTCTAACAAGAGTCGCGTCATCGAATTCTTTTCCTTAGCTATTATGACAGCGTTTTCCCAATCGATGCGGTGACTGCGATTATCGGCGTGTTCAGCAAGGGCGTTCGATACTTTTTTCTTGTTGGAGACGTCCCTTTGGTGCTCTTTTATTCTTCTCGTGAACTTGCCCGTTTCACCGATGTAGCTGCAACTGCAGTCTGCGCATGGTATCTTGTATATGACACCGGGATAATTCTTGCTTTCAAGCTGATCCTTTACGTTAACAAGCTGATTTCTCAGCTTGTTGGATGGCATGTGGGCTATTCTGAGATCGTATCTTGACAATACGCGGTTAAGAGCTTCGCTGACGCCAGGAACATATGGGACGCCAGCGCGTTTCATGAGCGACTTGCCTTGAGACGGCTTTGGATGGAGGACCTGGGCTTCCATTTTGTCAATAAACTTCTTGGGGTACCCGTTCCTGGATAATTCGTGACGAATTTTCTTCAGTTCATTCTGCATTTCATGTTCACTTGAGCAGATGCGTGTGGCCCGCGTCACGAGAGATGAGACAACGGATTGCTTATGGCAAGCCGGGTGGCATGAATTGAAGTTTAAGTACTGGCCGGTATGAGTCGCCTTCCTGTGCACCGCAAATGAGAGCCTCGTTCCACTTCGCCGCACGAGGACGTCAAGGAAGGGGAGGCTGTTGTCGCACTCGTATTCTGTGGTAAATTGTATGGCTGTGTCTGCCGAGTTGAGAAGACGTAGGAGGCGTGAAGCGTCCGGCTTTCGCACAATGCAAAAACAGTCGTCTACGTAGCGGACGAAAACCTTGGGCGCGGGAGCGAAGTCAGTGAGGGCCTTCTGTTCAATGACTTCCATGACCAAGTTAGCGGTAGTAACGGAAATGGAAGCACCCATAGCAGTTCCGTTGATCTGCCTGTAAAACTGTTTGTTGTAAGTGAAGTAGGTGTTGCTCAAACAGAAGTCTAAAAGCTCGCAAATGTCTTCTACTTCCAAAGGGGTGCGCTCAGCGAGCGTGTCGTCCGCCAGCAGGACATCTCTGCACGTAGCTACGGCCAGGTCAACAGGCACTGAAGTGAAGAGCGACTTCACGTCAAATGACACCATAGTGTCGTCTTCATCCAGGGAGACGTCGCGCACTTTCTCCACGAAGGCTGAAGAATTTGAAATGTGCGTCGCTGTCTTGCCGGTGAGCGGGCCCAGCACTTGGTGTAGGTAACCTGATAACCGGTGCAGCGGTGACCTTGTAAAGTCTACAATAGGCCGTAGTGGAACGCCTGGCTTGTGAACTTTCGGTAGTCCGTATATTGCAGGTGCGGACCCGTTAGTACACAAGAGGCGATGGTAGAGATGCTTTTGCTGCGGTGGAACAAATTTAAAAACCTTGGAGAGGAGCTTCTGCAGTTTTGTTTGCAGGTTGACCGTGGGGTCTTTCTGGATCGCGACGTACGTATCCTCGTCTGATAGCAAATCCTTCATTTTCTCATTGTAGTCACTTCTGTCGAGCAACACGATGGCATTTCCCTTATCTGCCGGAAGGATGGCAATGGAGTCATTGTTCCGGAGGCCCTTGACGGCTTGTTTTTCGGCAGGTGAAAATCGGGCTTGAGGGTTGCGCGTCCGCCACTTTGAAAGAACACCAATGGCGCGGGTGCGAGCTTCTTCTCTTACTTCGGAAGGAAGTTGAGAGACGGCGCGTTCCACGGCGCAGATTACTCTAGCTGGGTTGGGTGACGCGCCAGTGTTGAAGTTCAAGCCCTTGTGCAGCAGAGCGGCTTCAGATTCAGTAGGCTTGTAGGAGGATAAGTTGAGGATGACTTCCCTGGTTTGCGTGGGTTCCTTCGGCCTAAGAGCGTCAAGCTTACTTTCTTGCGACTTCCTGCACTGGCGGTCTCTTAATGTCGCCATGAAATTTGCATGAAGCTGTACGTCCGGGAAGTCCTGAAGAATGGTGTGTTCTAGCTGGCGCCTTGCGAAGAACGTTTCCGTTTCCAAATCCTTGATTTTCTGTCGGCATTCTTGAACCCTTGCTGCCAATAATTTCCTCTCGGCTTGTCGAATTATCTTGTGGCCCCACGCTGATGCAACCGGTGTCTTCAAGCGCAGACTTTTTGGGACAAGGCCCTCAACTTTGCACGTCTGGTTGAAGGACATGTGGCACTTGAAGGCGGCTATTCTGCACGTAAATGCGACAAACCGGCGAATTTTGGTTACGACGTCTTGCCCGTAGTTAGTTCTGTAGGAAATATAGTCAAGAGTTCGACGAAAGTTCGTCTGGTCAGGTAACATGATGATGAAGAAATTACGGCCACTGACCAAGTCAAGGTGAAAAAACACACAGAGACGTTTCGGGACCCGTACGGGTTCCTTGATCACACTAAAAGCGGGCAAAAGCCGCAAGTCGTTTTTATGGCAAAATGTGACGTAGGGAACGGGTGTAGTTAGCAGGAAGATTCCCATCAGTCCTGTTGATATTGTTGTCAGTAGTTTGAATGAATAAAGATTCTAACAAGAGTCGCGTCATCGAATTCTTTTCCTTAGCTATTATGACAGCGTTTTCCCAATCGATGCGGTGACTGCGATTATCGGCGTGTTCAGCAAGGGCGTTCGATACTTTTTTCTTGTTGGAGACGTCCCTTTGGTGCTCTTTTAATCTTCTCGTGAACTTGCCCGTTTCACCGATGTAGCTGCAACTGCAGTCTGCGCATGGTATCTTGTATATGACACCGGGATAATTCTTGCTTTCAAGCTGATCCTTTACGTTAACAAGCTGATTTCTCAGCTTGTTGGATGGCATGTGGGCTATTCTGAGATCGTATCTTGAGAATACGCGGTTCAGAGCTTCGCTGACGCCAGGAACATATGGGACGCCAGCGCGTTTCATGAGCGACTTGCCTTGAGACGGCTTTGGATGGAGGACCTGGGCTTCCATTTTGTCAATAAACTTCTTGGGGTACCCGAATTATCCAGGAACGTTTATCCAGGAAATATCCAGAATTATCCAGGAAAGTTTTACAGGCAGATCAACGGAACTGCTATGGGTGCTTCCATTTCCGTTACTACCGCTAACTTGGTCATGGAAGTCATTGAACAGAAGGCCCTCACTGACTTCGCTCCCGCGCCCAAGGTTTTCGTCCGCTACGTAGACGACTGTTTTTGCATTGTGCGAAAGCCGGACGCTTCACGCCTCCTACGTCTTCTCAACTCGGCAGACACAGCCATACAATTTACCACAGAATACGAGTGCGACAACAGCCTCCCCTTCCTTGACGTCCTCGTGCGGCGAAGTGGAACGAGGCTCTCATTTGCGGTGCACAGGAAGGCGACTCATACCGGCCAGTACTTAAACTTCAATTCATGCCACCCGGCTTGCCATAAGCAATCCGTTGTCTCATCTCTCGTGACGCGGGCCACACGCATCTGCTCAAGTGAACATGAAATGCAGAATGAACTGAAGAAAATTCGTCACGAATTATCCAGGAACGGGTACCCCAAGAAGTTTATTGACAAAATGGAAGCCCAGGTCCTCCATCCAAAGCCGTCTCAAGGCAAGTCGCTCATGAAACGCGCTGGCGTCCCATATGTTCCTGGCGTCAGCGAAGCTCTTAACCGCGTATTCTCAAGATACGATCTCAGAATAGCCCACATGCCATCCAACAAGCTGAGAAATCAGCTTGTTAACGTAAAGGATCAGCTTGAAAGCAAGAATTATCCCGGTGTCATATACAAGATACCATGCGCAGACTGCAGTTGCAGCTACATCGGTGAAACGGGCAAGTTCACGAGAAGATTAAAAGAGCACCAAAGGGACGTCTCCAACAAGAAAAAAGTATCGAACGCCCTTGCTGAACACGCCGATAATCGCAGTCACCGCATCGATTGGGAAAACGCTGTCATAATAGCTAAGGAAAAGAATTCGATGACGCGACTCTTGTTAGAATCTTTATTCATTCAAACTACTGACAACAATATCAACAGGACTGATGGGAATCTTCCTGCTAACTACACCCGTTCCCTACGTCACATTTTGCCATAAAAACGACTTGCGGCTTTTGCCCGCTTTTAGTGTGATCAAGGAACCCGTACGGGTCCCGAAACGTCTCTGTGTGTTTTTTCACCTTGACTTGGTCAGTGGCCGTAATTTCTTCATCATCATGTTACCTGACCAGACGAACTTTCGTCGAACTCTTGACTATATTTCCTACAGAACTAACTACGGGCAAGACGTCGTAACCAAAATTCGCCGGTTTGTCGCATTTACGTGCAGAATAGCCGCCTTCAAGTGCCACATGTCCTTCAACCAGACGTGCAAAGTTGAGGGCCTTGTCCCAAAAAGTCTGCGCTTGAAGACACCGGTTGCATCAGCGTGGGGCCACAAGATAATTCGACAAGCCGAGAGGAAATTATTGGCAGCAAGGGTTCAAGAATGCCGACAGAAAATCAAGGATTTGGAAACGGAAACGTTCTTCGCAAGGCGCCAGCTAGAACACACCATTCTTCAGGACTTCCCGGACGTACAGCTTCATGCAAATTTCATGGCGACATTAAGAGACCGCCAGTGCAGGAAGTCGCAAGAAAGTAAGCTTGACGCTCTTAGGCCGAAGGAACCCACGCAAACCAGGGAAGTCATCCTCAACTTATCCTCCTACAAGCCTACTGAATCTGAAGCCGCTCTGCTGCACAAGGGCTTGAACTTCAACACTGGCGCGTCACCCAACCCAGCTAGAGTAATCTGCGCCGTGGAACGCGCCGTCTCTCAACTTCCTTCCGAAGTAAGAGAAGAAGCTCGCACCCGCGCCATTGGTGTTCTTTCAAAGTGGCGGACGCGCAACCCTCAAGCCCGATTTTCACCTGCCGAAAAACAAGCCGTCAAGGGCCTCCGGAACAATGACTCCATTGCCATCCTTCCGGCAGATAAGGGAAATGCCATCGTGTTGCTCGACAGAAGTGACTACAATGAGAAAATGAAGGATTTGCTATCAGACGAGGATACGTACGTCGCGATCCAGAAAGACCCCACGGTCAACCTGCAAACAAAACTGCAGAAGCTCCTCTCCAAGGTTTTTAAATTTGTTCCACCGCAGCAAAAGCATCTCTACCATCGCCTCTTGTGTACTAACGGGTCCGCACCTGCAATATACGGACTACCGAAAGTTCACAAGCCAGGCGTTCCACTACGGCCTATTGTAGACTTTACAAGGTCACCGCTGCACCGGTTATCAGGTTACCTACACCAAGTGCTGGGCCCGCTCACCGGCAAGACAGCGACGCACATTTCAAATTCTTCAGCCTTCGTGGAGAAAGTGCGCGACGTCTCCCTGGATGAAGACGACACTATGGTGTCATTTGACGTGAAGTCGCTCTTCACTTCAGTGCCTGTTGACCTGGCCGTAGCTACGTGCAGAGATGTCCTGCTGGCGGACGACACGCTCGCTGAGCGCACCCCTTTGGAAGTAGAAGACATTTGCGAGCTTTTAGACTTCTGTTTGAGCAACACCTACTTCACTTACAACAAACAGTTTTACAGGCAGATCAACGGAACTGCTATGGGTGCTTCCATTTCCGTTACTACCGCTAACTTGGTCATGGAAGTCATTGAACAGAAGGCCCTCACTGACTTCGCTCCCGCGCCCAAGGTTTTCGTCCGCTACGTAGACGACTGTTTTTGCATTGTGCGAAAGCCGGACGCTTCACGCCTCCTACGTCTTCTCAACTCGGCAGACACAGCCATACAATTTACCACAGAATACGAGTGCGACAACAGCCTCCCCTTCCTTGACGTCCTCGTGCGGCGAAGTGGAACGAGGCTCTCATTTGCGGTGCACAGGAAGGCGACTCATACCGGCCAGTACTTAAACTTCAATTCATGCCACCCGGCTTGCCATAAGCAATCCGTTGTCTCATCTCTCGTGACGCGGGCCACACGCATCTGCTCAAGTGAACATGAAATGCAGAATGAACTGAAGAAAATTCGTCACGAATTATCCAGGAACGGGTACCCCAAGAAGTTTATTGACAAAATGGAAGCCCAGGTCCTCCATCCAAAGCCGTCTCAAGGCAAGTCGCTCATGAAACGCGCTGGCGTCCCATATGTTCCTGGCGTCAGCGAAGCTCTTAACCGCGTATTCTCAAGATACGATCTCAGAATAGCCCACATGCCATCCAACAAGCTGAGAAATCAGCTTGTTAACGTAAAGGATCAGCTTGAAAGCAAGAATTATCCCGGTGTCATATACAAGATACCATGCGCAGACTGCAGTTGCAGCTACATCGGTGAAACGGGCAAGTTCACGAGAAGATTAAAAGAGCACCAAAGGGACGTCTCCAACAAGAAAAAAGTACCGAACGCCCTTGCTGAACACGCCGATAATCGCAGTCACCGCATCGATTGGGAAAACGCTGTCATAATAGCTAAGGAAAAGAATTCGATGACGCGACTCTTGTTAGAATCTTTATTCATTCAAACTACTGACAACAATATCAACAGGACTGATGGGAATCTTCCTGCTAACTACACCCGTTCCCTACGTCACATTTTGCCATAAAAACGACTTGCGGCTTTTGCCCGCTTTTAGTGTGATCAAGGAACCCGTACGGGTCCCGAAACGTCTCTGTGTGTTTTTTCACCTTGACTTGGTCAGTGGCCGTAATTTCTTCATCAACAAGAACTACAACTAGCTTTGCTTGCGCAGCAGCTAGCAAGCGCTTGCGTGGCGCATGTTTTCTTTAATTGCGCCACGCTGCGGAATCATGCCATATACACGCGTCCTAGCGTGGCAGGAGACAAGCGATGTGAGATGCACGCCGCGTAGCGTTGATGCATGCACATTTTGCAGTGCAGTCGCATAATATTGTACCAGCGGGCACGCCATGTGGCAATTGCATAGGCAGCGGGACAAGGTGGATAGGTGAGTTTTGCGGAAGAAAAAGGAGTTAAGGAGGTGTATACAAAAATGCTAGAATTAAAAACATGTATAGCATAGATGATTGAGTCCAGCAGGCTATAGGTGACTATTTGTCACTGCCCCGTTTCAAGAGGGATGCCAATAAATCATCATCACCGCCAGCAGCAGCATCGTATTGTGCCACTTGTCACGCGATGTAAGATGCGCGCCACGTAGCGTCGACCATACGTGCAAACTTTGCATTGCAGTGGCGTTGTATTACGCCAGGCGTCCCGACATGTAGCAGTTGCATCGTATCGTGCCACGTGTCACGAGATGTGACTTGTGAGCCGCGTAGTCTCGATACCTGTGTTTACACCTATGGCGCCTCCTCGCAAGGCACGAACCGCTCTTGAAGAAGCGAATCGTATATATAGCTAACCGCGCGGCTGCAACCAGGCAACCTCGGGCTCAGCAGGCCGCTGTGCTGAGACCAGCACAAGCCGCAGCTCGCCGTCGACGGCGGGCGGACAGTTCAGTTTGTTCTCGTGAAACCGACGCAAAGAGACTTCGCCGCGAAGACCCTCTAGTGCGTGCTGCTGAAAATGCAGCTACTATGGAGCCGCTCTTCCAGCATGCGCTATGACTGTGCCCCGTGTGCCGCGCAGGCCCGCGACTTTCTTTTTTTCTTTCTCTCTCCTTTTGTTGACTCTGTGGCGTAAGCACATAAGTATAGCTTAAACAACGACGCACGCTTTAGTAGAAATGATATCCCGATTGATTTGCGACCGAGGAATTTTGGCTGAATATGACAGCAATTTGAATCCGATTGCTTCATCATTTCGTTACCTTTACGTCAGTGCGTTTCCTGACGTGGGGGTAACTCATTGGACTAGTTTGTTAAGTGATGTTCGCGAGCCCCTTTCTCCCTTGCTGACCGCTACTGAGAAAGCCGGCTCTTGCATGCGTTGCTGATGAGAGGAAACTCAGACTGGAGTAAATGCGTTTCGCTTATTGCACGATGCACACTCGGCGCATTCTGAAATCCGTCTCTCCAGACGCTCCCTTAAGGTCTGATTAAAGCCCCCGCTGCACGGGGTCTTCTCGAGTTCATTCACGGCTGCCTCAAGTAAGAGTCATGGCACCACGGTCAAGTCACGCTACAGGAACGCCTCCAGCCGTCGTGATGTAGGACCACCGTAGTCGTCGGGCCGTGGCGCTCAGCAGAGTCGCAGTCCGTGGCGCGCACTCCAAGTCATAAATCGGGGCCCCGCCGTTCGCTGAGTAAACGATCGGTGCCCTTGTCCACCGCAGTGGTTCGCGCCCGCCGCGCGGATGTGCGAGGCGCTGACGGATACGTTCCGGCCAACACTGCTACGCGAGTTCGAGGGCGCGTTTCCAGGAACACCACGCCGAAGCAAGCTGCGTTCGACCCGTGCCGACCACGGCATTCCGCCCGCAACTCGCTTTCGTTTATAGGAGCCACCAGCATCGACGTCTATAATGCCTCTGTATTCGCGCATTGTCACAGGCGTCGCGTCGTTATATGCCCGACAGTTGTGTATGGGGGGAGAGAGGGAGAAATTTAATGGACGCTGAAGATATCAGCCCTGCTACATGCAGGCTTGCTACTTAAGATGAGGTGTTTGGAATGGCATGAAAAGGAAAACATAAAGAAATTTTAATAAGACTAGAAATATGTAAGCAAATCAAACCCGAGTGTCTAACAGAAGTTAAAAGTGTCTCTATAAGACCTGACTGGTGTAAGTAAAGCAGGTCATTCGTGGCTTGAATTGTGTCCCCGCTTTTCTCTCAGGGCCCTAGGAAATCACTAGTCCGTACATTTGTCCTCGTATACCAAGTGATGCCTTTGATGCTAACCGCACGGTGGTATATCCGCGACAACACGCGTACTTATTATCAAATCAAATCGAATCAAGGTTTATTTTCATTATGTTGAGATCCTGTACAAAAACAATGACAGTAAAAAAGAAGCTGTTTTAGAGCAGCTTGACTGTTTCACAGCCGTGTAATAATTTGCGTCAGGTAGGCCTTAGCCCCGTAATAAATATCGAGTAGTTTTAACTCGGCGCACAGTAGTGAATTAAGTTGCCCGATCTACAAAAAAAAAAAAATCACTCGCCATCTCGGCTCTGCGAAAGTGGATGTCCAGCGAAGCTATTGCAAAACCATCACTACAATTGCTGAGGGTGGGTATGCAGTGCTTTGTTGATGATTCGGATGCTTGTTTTGAGCTTCTTCTTTATCGAAACGTACACTGTTCTATGTGTTGTATGGGTGATTTCAATGTATGTATGCGCTGGTTGCTTCACTTTGCCGATGTGGAAACACGCACGAATAATTATGATCCCCAAACCGGGCAAGAAATTGGCAATTGAAAACCTCAGACCCATATCGCTCACCTCCTGCCTCGGCAAGGTGTACGAAAAAATTATAAACACGAGACTACAGAGACACTTGGAAGATAACAAACACCTGCCGGACACCATGTTCGGTTTCCGCGCAGGCCTGTCCACACAAGATGTGCTACTCCAAATCAAGGAAGAAGTCCTCAGCAACGTTTCCCGCTGCGGCGAACACGTCCTCCTAGCAATCGACATCAAAGGGGCTTTCGACAACGTCAGCCACCAAGGAATCCTAGAAGGGCTGGCCAACACCAACTGCGGCGTGCGAACGTACAAGTATGTTCAGAGCTTCCTGAGCCACCGCACGGCGGAGCTGAAGATGGGAGAGATCCAGACCCCAGTGTACCACCCTCCCAACAAGGGAACACCACAAGGTGCTGTCATCTCTCCCACGCTGTTCAACGTCGCCATGATCGGCCTCGCAAGCAAACTGCAGGACGTAGCGGGTCTGCGGCACGCAATCTACGCAGACGATATAACACTCTGGACCACAACAGGGTCCCTCGCTGAAAAAGAAGAACGCCTGCAAACTGCAGCAAATCTAATCCAAGAATACGTCAGCCAGCGGGGACTACAATGCTCGCCCGAAAAATCTGAGCTCCTACGAGTCTGGCGAGGCCGGGGTAACCACGCAGTCCCCACAGACCCAACAAGAAGACTCGAGGTACGCCTAAACGGGGGCCCCATACCAGAGAAGCCATTGCTGAGGGTGCTGGGCATGTGGTTGCAGTCCAACCAGCGCGCTACACACACCCTTACACTCCTCAAAACCAGTGTAAAGGCGATATCACGCATGATCTCCCGCGTAACATCCAAGAACAGAGGAATGAAGGAAAGGGACACCCTCCGACTGGTCAGTAGTCTGGTGGTGAGCAGAATGACATACAGCCTGCCTTACTACCACCTCACACAGTCCGAGACGAAGCAGGCCGACACACTTTTGAGGATGGCATTCAAGACCGCTCTCCGCCTGCCGATGAGTACATCGACTGAAAAATTATTGGCGCTAGGGTTGCACAACACCCTCAGCGAACTGACAGAAGCCCATTACGTCTCGCAACAACAGAGACTAGCGCGGACTCACACGGGCCGGCAGGTCCTACAAACCTTGGGGTTCCCAGCAATAACAACACGAACCCAAGAAACCTGCTTAATACCTCGTCACGTCCAGGACAGGTTTCACGTTGCCCCGATACCACGCAACATGGACCCTAACCTACACTCCGGCAGGAGGAGAGCAAGGGCCCAGTACATGGAGAAAGCGTTCAGGTTCAATACCACGGCCCGTTTTACGGACGCCGCCATGTATGGGACGAACAACAAGGGCGCAGTGGCAGTGGCATGCGACCACCGAGGCAACGTTACCTCCGCTGCATCGACCCGCCCCTGCACGATCACGGAAGCCGAAGAGATGGCCATCGCGTTAGCCATCCGCGAGGGCCTACGCGCAAACCAACCACTGACGATCCTTACGGATTCCCAGCAGGCCTGCCGCAACTTCCTACAGGGAAGAATTGGAAGACCTGCAGCACAAATCCTAGCACGAATACTTAAGGAGGACCCTGAGGACTTCACCACCCAAACCATCATCTGGATACCGGGCCACACTGGCATCACGGGCAACCTGCAGGCCGACAGAGCAGCTCGAGGATTCGTACATAACCGAGCACTCATCACGCCGGCTGCAGAAGACCCGGACCCTGTCGACTTCGAGTATTCAGCCATCGTTAACTACCACAGAGGGCGTCGCTTGCGATATCCACCACCCCATCGAAATCTAAAGACAGAAGATGCCGCTGCCTGGCGTAGGCTCCAGACAGGCACTTACACGAACCTACACATATTACATCGGATACACCCCACAGCCTACACAGACGAATGCCCATGGTGTGGGGCCACGCCAACCCTATACCACATTACGTGGGAGTGCACACTACAAAACATAGAACACCTAGACACGAACACCACGAGGGAGCAATGGGAGGCACTGCTGTCCAGCTCGGCCCTCGACGACCAGCTCAAGCTGATAAAGAGAGCGGAGAAGATGGCAAGAGCCAGCGGAGCCCTGGACTAAGGGCCCCGACCATTAGCGGTTTTCTGATTATTCTTTTTATAAAGTTTATCTATCTATCTATCACTTTGCCGAGCGCTTGTACGTGGTCTCTGCCTTACAGGGGTATGAGCCAGGGCTGATGATGATAGATGCTTCTTTTGAACTCGTTCTTTATTGAAGCGTACTCTGTTCTGCACGTCATATGCGTGATCCTAATGAATGTGCGCACAGTTTGCTTCACTTTGCTGAGTGGTTGTAGCCTCTGTATTACGAGGGTGATGACCCATTCCATTTTTGCTTGCTTAGGGAAGTATGATTCATTGCTGATGATGATTATTTCTGCTCACGGACGGACACAAAAAATGCTTCGCTGTAAAAAAGAACAAATCTTCTGGTGTACAGCTACACGATGTCTCAAATGTTCAATGATGCCCTCGGCGTGCTTGCCCATGCAGTCCCCGTGGGACGTTGTATGATGCACTGAAAACGGTCAATGTGGAGAAATAGGACGCATACACTGTGACGATCAAGGTCGGTCCAACAAGCAACTTGCGTTCGCCATCTCATGTGCGAGACAAGTGCTCTAATGTCCTCTCGGGAAAAAGGGATCTGTGTAGTGACTTGCACAGAGTGGGCCTCCTTGACAATGGCGTCTCCCGACGTTTTCTATAACGTCCCAGTGGTCCAGGTAACCACTGCAGATCTTGTGACCTGCGCTTGTCGCTCACGTGTGTGCAGCGTTTCTTTCACAGAGTTGTTGACTGTGTTGCTTTCAGAACTGCCGGCTATGTATGTCAGGCTATCCCCGCCTGCTGCAACACCACCACCACTAGCATTTCGATGATCGCAAGAGATGAGCGCGAGCATGTGAAAATTACCCACTTTAGGGCAAGCCGATCACACACATGTTGCAATGCCTTCAGGATGGCTGCCGGCTCAGTTGTAATAGACGACGCCCTATGGCACATATTCTATTTGATGGTTTGGTAATGGTTGAGACTGTGCGTGATTCTAGCTCAGATATGCACAGACGAAAGACCGGAACGACAATGAACACTAAGTCACCTTTTGTGCCATTGCTGATGATGCTGATGATGCTAAACAATTACATGCAGCACGCAGTGAGCTTTTTATGTTGTGCAGACTCATTGTGTACGGGAGCCACTTCTGATGGGCGATGTCGAGTATGTCCTTCCTCCATCAGCTATAATACCGTGCTCTGAGCAATATTCTGAGTTTAACCGTTTTCGGGGCCGACAATGAAGGAGATTGCAGGCGATTCAACGAAGCCACAACCTGGATGCGTGACAAATACGAGTGTGCACTGGCGTACGATCTGAGGAGCAGATAAAGTAAATACGAAACCGATACAGTGAAGAAATATAAGCAATATTTCGCACCCTATGACATCGCCCGACGTTGCACGCCCGCCATACCGAAGTTATCCAAGAGGTTTTAGCACGTTTGTCTGATGAGCACGAAATCGCACGTTCTGTCAGCGGTGATCGCAGTTGGATGCGAGTAGAAATGCAAAAGCAGCTGTTTGCAAATATGTCAGCTAGATACCGTGTTACTTACAGAATTTACTCTTTGCTGTGGCATCCTATACGCGTTTTTTTTTAATGTTTAGGCTGATGCTCTCACGGCTACCTTTTCTTTGCACTCTGGGTGTCGAACGTGTACACGAATCCAGTTACGTCGGCGAGTCACGTGCAAACAGTATCGTTCATGCACGAATTGTGTTATTGAACGTCCAGGTGGCACAAACCACGTTGCATGAGTTGATTTTTAACTTTCTGGCTGACAAGAAGATCGGCAACTTATAGATGACTTTTCGTTGTAATTCAATTGAATTCTGGGGCTTTACGTGCCAAAACCACTATTTGATTATGAGGCACGCCGTAGTGGGGGACTCAGGATTAATTTTGACCTCCAGGGCACCTTTAACGTGCACCCAATGCACGGGACACAGGTGTTTTTGCATTTTGCCCCCATCGACATGCGGCCTCCGCGGCCGGGGTTCGAAGCCGCGGCCTCGTGCTTGGCAGCACACCGTGGCGGGTTTTCGTTGACGTGCTCTCTCGCCTAACATCACAGTGCATAAGGTGTAACTGGCGCGCCGATCGTCCAGAAGGCACCTGCAAAAGGTAGGGCTGTGCAAGGTAAATGCTACTTGTACAAGGTAAACATCACTGACACTTCCGCAATATCAGCAACCACCTGTCGCATGAACCACGGAACTGCGACGAACCACTCCCGCCACTGCTGTAGCGCCTTCTGCGGGAGAAAATAGCTTAAGCGCATACAGGGCGTAACCGCCAGAGCATCTGTAAAAGCGCCACTTTCAGCGAAATGAGCCTAAATTTGTTGATGATTTAAAGCCGTGAGGGACGGCTCAGTGTTACCTCAATCCGTTGAAAAGGCCGTCACGGCGGGTAGGTGTAGCGAGTGAAGCTGTTACCCTTTCAATCCTCGTCGCTGAGATGCTATCGCCCCCTTCGGTCATGCGAAACGTGAGCCTTTAAGCAAGCCGCCATGCGTGCACGCACTACCGCTGCCGCAGGCTTCCGCAGTCACGCGGACGATCGAGGCGCTGTCGTGCTGCTAACTTCGGGAAGCGCGCGAGTGAAAATAGCCAATAATCACAGGGCGTGAACGCGCTTTTTTGTTTTTCCTAATTAAATCTGGTTGCATTTTCGAGTTTGCTATTCCTTGGAAGGGACGAAAACGGCTATGAGGGCCTTACATAAACTGTATACGGAGAGCGCCGTCCGCCCATCTTAGAAAAAGCCGAATGAATCGAGGGCCTTGTCTGTCCCTACGGGCTTCTTGTTAGCGGCGGTTCCGGTAGGACGATGTGCGAGAAAGAGAGGAAGGGCGGTGTACTTATGTATATATATCAGGCTCGCTCTTTTTTTAGCGCTGTCCATTCGCGACGGACCGAAGGCTCTAAATACGAGCGCGGCGGTCTGCGCTGAGCGGTGGCGAGCGGCCGAGACTCTTGAGAGGAGCGGGGATTTATGCGGGCGGTCGGGGTCGTTCCTTTAACACCTGTACGGGGGCCTCCCACCGACAACACGTTATCTCTCCCTCTGACCGGCAGCCAGCGAGGAGCCATCTCTGTGGGACACAGTACTGCGCACTTCAGAGAGAAGTAAAAGCGTATCCGCCGCGAACATGAAAGGTATACACATGAACTAGCTGCAAGAATGGAAACACGAAATGCGCAAAGAACACTTGCAAGCGATAAGAACGCGAAGTTATATCGTAACTTTGCAAGTGTCGATAACGGACGTTGGACGCGGCGGCACGCTGGGCGTCGCAATGTGGGCGAAATGGCGAAAGCTGTGCGCGTCTGCACTGAATGCAAATGTTTCTTGGCTAAAGGAGAATGGCATTCAGGAATGCCACAGGAAAAAAAAAAAGATGTGAAAGAAAGGAAAGTAAGAAGAAAACGTTGTAGTCCATTTGTCGAAGCCATGTAGGTGGTTGCCTCGCCGTTATTCTTCGCATTCTTGCCCGGCGCTTGGACGGCAGCCCACCGGCGACCAGGATTTAGAACGGAAAAAAGAAAAGCGAGAAAGAGAAAAAGAAAGGTTAACAGGACATGTAGCGTGCTCACTTGAAGTTGTTCCCTGATAGGCGATGCCAATGCCACAGGAATGCCAGCCTGTAGAATTTGTAAAAGCCGTTGAGCATACTACTGCGACAAGGTATATATAGCGTGTGCAAGAATGATACCTGTAGTTCATCTGGTCGTTTCCGCTGTGTTCGCTTGATCGCATGGATTGTTATGGTATAGCCTATCCTATACTAAAATCGCAGGAATAGATCAATCTGCCGCAGTGTACACCGTACTTCCCTTACATGGTGGCAGAAAAGGGCGCACATCCAACCTTAGTATGGAATCGATGTAGTTTCTCTTTAGTATGGCACATGCCATTGAATCTTTGGCTTGCGTTGCTTTCCTCCGAGAGTGGCTCACACCCACTCTGGGGAATCGGCCAAGAATCGGGTGATTACAGAAAAGATTATCCGAGTCTCAAGAGAATCGCTTTTGAGAAATTTTGAATGGCTAAAGGAATGAAGTCAGATGAATTTTAAGAATTTAACAAGGAAATCGTCCTGATTCAATTATAAACTCCACAACTGCTGCACCAACATCGCCATGAGAATGTCCCAGAGAAGAGGCTTCCGAATATAGAATATCGGGAATCGTTATATTCAGTGCTATGAAATTTTCCTTCTAGAGTGTGTTTTCTTAATGCGGAGAAACGGCGACGTGACAGGACGAAGGGTTCTGTTCCATCTTCACCACAGTATGAGCCCAAGGACGAGGCTGCCAGACCAGATCGATGTAGATAATAGTTTAATAGTTTAATGCATGTATTCGGCATCGGAATTTCGTCAACATGAATTCAACTTTCCTATTACGGCAGAAGTTTCTTTTCCAAGGAAATAGAAGGTGTCGGTAATCACTTAAACTTGTTAATGTTAGATTCCAAGAATCTTGCATGATTTCCGGTCTCTTGAACCTAGCAACAGTTATGAAAGCAGATGCAGGAAGGATCGGCAGAATTGGACCACTCATGGCAGCTCTCGCCAAGATGTCTGCTAATTCATTGATAACTAATCCTTTATGACCAGGCACCCATACCAATATATTTAGTGTTAAGTGAGATGGAATCAAACAATGATATGTACGTGAAATAAGTGAGCCACTATTTGCAGTGAGAGCTGAACATAAGGATAAAGAATCCGTTATCGTTACAACTTCCGAGATTGATGAGTTCACTTTTCGCAGAGCCAATGTAACCGCCAGAAACTCAGCTATAAATACTGGTACGGTACGTAGTCAGAAAGTCTTAAAGAGAAGGACCAGTCAAAAACGGAAGGGAAAATTCCTATTCCAGATTTTTCTTCTGTTTGCGATGCATCTGTCGACTGCGTTTATTTTTAACTCCAGTAAGTGATTTTGTAATAGCCCACTTAATATATTGTAAGAGAGGTGTTTTGCATTGTGTGGGTATATATCGTCAAGAATAATCTGGCGACTCTGTTTCTCATTGCAAATAGGAGGGATCTCGCATAATCGTACATATAAGGGACCAACAAGTCCCTGAACGAAGACGACCTGAGGAGTGTGGAACCGAGGCCAGGAAGATTGAAAAAAAAAATGAAGGTTGAGAAATAAAAATGATTTGTAATTTTATAGAAAATTCACACATCTTTAGGAATGTTTGGACTGTTAATAACAGAAATCTGCACAAAAAAAGAGGGTAAGTGTGTTTCTAGGTATAATACATTGTTGGCAACGAGCTTTGGTAAACCAAAGCACAGGCGTAAAGCTTCCCGTTCCAGAAGAACAAGGAGAAATAATTTATATATGCCGGCGCACCTGAATATAGAACACATCCAAATTCCAAAATTGGCCGTATGCACATTTTATAAATCATCACAAGAGAGTCCCTCCGCATCCCCTATCGACTGTTGCAGAGCCTTCTTATCATTCCAACCGCTCGCACTCTTGTTTAATTTATATATTCAACGTGCGCGCGCTAACTAAGCCGGTTATCATATATTATGCCCAGGTACTTTACCGAGTCCACCTGAGGTATATTCTGCAGGCGGTCGATAAGGTTTTATATGTATTGGACTCATTAAAAGAAAAACTAAAATTGATCATTTTCAGACGTTAAGGGTGAGGCGAATATTCTGTAACCAGGATTCTATGGTGTGCAGGTATGTCTGCTATCGACTATATAAAGAGTGGATGCCATTGTCTGATGCAAAAAAACGCGATGTCATCTGCATATACATATGTGCATATGTCATTCTGGCAAGGTATACGCGTAGTAATATAATAAACAACTAAAGTGGCGTGACAGCTCCTTGTGAAACCCCACGCGAATGTCGATGTCTATTTCACGAACATACTTTTAGAGAACAATAGGAACTCAATAGAAAATAGGAACTCATTAAACCATTTTGTTGTAGATTTTTGAAAATCAAGATTTGTTAATTGATTTAATAAACCTTCGTGTTCTACACTATCATAAGCTTTAGATATATTTAAGGTTACTAGAGCTGCTCTAGCATCATGCCAATTTTATGCGGCTTTGTACGTCCACATGAGCGAGCCAAATGGAACAGCCAGACCTAAAGCCAATTTGGAAAGGGCTGAGTGCATCTTTGTCCTCTACTAATTTCATAAGGCGAACATTCAGAATCATTTCTATAAATTTAACCATATTAGAAGTTAGAGCCATTCGTCGAATATTGTCAAGCGCAAATCCGTCACTATTATCGTTAGGAATCGGAATAATTTTAGCAAGTTTCCCACTGGAAGGTATCCACGAAAATTGAGCAGAAAAATTTACTACGTCTAAAAGAACATCTGGGTACTCCTCGAATACATTTTTTAAACATTTTTGCGGTTATTCCGTCAGCACCTGGGGGGGAACGTGGCATATTGTCCACTGCCGTAGCCAGTTCCATCGTAGTGGTCTCAGTAAAATCACCTGGATTCGTAGCTTGGGACATGGCGATAACAGGGAAGTAAATCGACTTTCTAAAGCCTTTGCGATTTCTTCTAACATCTGCGTCATTTTCTTTTTAGTGAAACCCATCGAGTCAATGTTACTCCGACGCGGAAGTATCTTTCTGCTTCGAAGAAAATTGAAAAGTACTGATCCAGGCTCCTATCAAGCTCCTCTTTCTTCACTTCAACCATGTCTCTGCTACCTGTTTGTTTGTTTGTTTGTTTGTTTGTTTGTTTGTTTGTTTGTTTGTTTGTTTGTTTGTTTGTTTGTTTGTTTGTTTGTTTGTTTGTTTGTTTAACTTCCTAACAGGTCGAGTGAGTCAATTACTCAGTCCTTGCTTGTGGCCCGATCAACGCACCCAGATTCTCCCTGGACACGCCTAGACGAAAGTTATGTGAACCAATATAGGCCTGATTCAGGCACGACAAGGAGATTCGACCCGGCTTTGTCGGGTTCATTTACATGTGGCTTTGTAGAGAACTCGGAACTCAAAAAAGGCCACGCACAACACACCACACGCGTGCGGCCCGCAAGCGACGATATTGAGAGCTCTGGCCTCAGCAGCACAGCAACGCTTATTGCACATGCTTGTCTTTCTCTGTAAGTTCACGTGTGGGGCTTTCAGCTTAAATTCAGGCTTGTGCATTTCAGACGACGCAGGTTGTGCAGCCGATCCTTTTTACTCTATGAATGACCTCGCCAAGTAAATTGTTCGCGTTTCTCGTATTAATATCGATTAATGTGCTTGACAAACAGTGCGATTGGGCTGGTCGGTGCAGATCCGTGGCTGCATGCAGAGCACAACTGGTGGAGACACGGAAGATAGCCTGCTCAAGAGGATGCAGGTGACACGATATGGTTCGTGCCGTGGCCTGTATCTCGTGTCGTCGTCGGTTTTGCACAGCTGCCTCTAGCGGTGATATACCTGCCGCGAACAAGAGAGATAAAGAGAACAAAACCAAGGAAAGTCGAGGTCGCTAACAATAACTCGCTCCGGTTGGCTGTCCTGTACTAGCGGCAAGAGATGAAGGGGGTGGGGTTGGGGGCAGGGAGGAAAAATTTAGCTGTACGTAAACACGCGAGGAGAAGAGCAAAAATGTGCTGCGACTGATCAACTCACTACACCAGAAGCGGAGTCACTTCTCCGCTGGTCACGCGCGCGCCTTAATCCCTACGTGTGTCTGCTCGTAATCTTTCTCGGGTGGAGGAAGCCTCTTCGGAGAATACGTGCTGGGGCTTTCCTTACGCCTTCCGTCACCTGGACCTGGGGTGCAACACGTTAATGACCCAGTGAACTACCCAAGCTAAAGTATTCTGCTGCAGTTTTTACGGCGGACATTCACCAGGAAGCTATGTCCAAGAAAGATGACGCAAAGAGCGTCCAAGCTCCGAACGGATCAGGCCGACAATTACAGGCGTTAGCTCACGGACGACAGCTTCGCCCAGCCGCTGCTGCAATTTCTGCATGAGGAGGGTCTCGATACGCTTTCATTTAAATAGACAGCTATGTCGTAGGGTAAGTGCCACGAAAAGATGTGACAGTCTCTCGAGTATCCTATACGTGACTTGAATGTCTTCTCTAAGTCGTCGCCTTAAATTAAAACTCTACCTTAATCCAACTTGGTCTAATGTGTGCTAATCTTAATCCACTTTAATCCACCTTTATGCATTTTAATTCACGTTCATCCATTTTACTTCACCGTGGGATTTCGCAGTGCGAGCCGCTGGAGGTCCAGCGCCAGGAACGTGACGTCATCGCTTGGTCACTTGGGTTTTGGTTAACGGCGGACGCTGGACGGACGCCGGACTTCCCGCTTCATGGGACATGTAAGGTTTTCGCCTTAAAGGAAAAGTCGCACTGAGAGGTGTGAAAAACTCCACGATGGGAGGGACATGGGATTTCCAACATTTTCAGTCCATTTCTCACGCTGCGCAGTCCTCAGCCTTTTGCCGCAACCGACCTTTCTTCCGGAAAGAAAAAATTATAAAAGCACTCATTTCTTCACTCATTTAACATGCACCAAGACGTATTTGCAGCAAGTGGGACGTTTTTGGGCTTCGCTCTTAGGATAATGCGTTCTTATCGACATGCGGTCGTCGTAGGCAAGAACCGAACGTATACTGCGCCGTTTATCAGCAACAGAAGGCTTTATCCGACAATCTGCTTTCCCATTCGGCGCCTATCAGTGGCGTGTCCTCACAGCACGAACTGCTCGCGCCAGCCACGGACTCCCCTCAGACGCTTTCAAGGACGCCTGCGGGTATTGTGACCGTATAGTCTGATAACCGCTGACCTATATGTATACAGAGCGATTTGCCGGTGTATGGCTGACAGATGCGCCGTCCATCTTTCCTTTTGAACCAGCTGTGATATGCGATGTAACGATGAAAAAGAAGTTGTAACGGTTTCGAAATAAAGAATACCGGTAGGGGTATGCGGGTTCTGACCATGTAGGAAAATGTGACGCAGCTGTTGCGTGCATGGCGAAATTCGCAGCAGCTGACGCTGTGTCTGAGTATAGAACTGCGGCTGCAAAAACGGCTTTTGTATAAATATTTGCGCTCCGTGACGTGCGCTTGCACAGGTACCTTTGTGAAGAAGTAAGTGTATTACCCGGTTTGGTGCAGCTAATATGGAAAGCTCTTTTCTTTTTTTGTAGAAACGTAAGGTTTTCGTAAAACGTACTGAAGCCACGCCGCCTGTGGCCCTGTTGTCTGACCCCATATATAGAGACGGACAACGCTGTTCACTCTCCTGAGGTTTGGGCGTCGGGACTGCTGTAGCAGCTCCGCTACAGCGTCCAGCCGCGTGTGTTGTCTCTCACGAAGCGGCTACGAAACTTTTGAGGTGTGTACTTCCGGAGTGCCGAGCGGAATAGGATTTGTGAGCAAACGTAATATAATGATGTGGCGACTATCATGCTGCTGCTTGAATATCGTTGCAAAATTGACACCAGTCGTGTAGTCAACTGATAGAACCTGTTACTCTTCCGTTTGCATTATCTCCTTTCAAACAGCAGGTCAGCAGTCGCCATAAGAGACGCCACGAAGCAAGAGGCCACGATTTCTCATCAGCTTGGGCGCTTGCGCTTCATTATGAACTTCGAATGACAAGTTCATACGTACAAACAGAACGCGTTAGAGATTTCGAGTTGAACACATCTAGGCAGCTGCAAATACTTCTAGACCTGACATTCGTGGAGTCCGGGCTTTATTTCGACTCGAGTTTTATGCTTCACGTACGCATCGCGAGAACCTCTTCCTGTCACTTGGCGTGCATGAGGCGCACAACCAGAGTTCTTGATCGCGGGATAGAGCGCGCGGCGGGTCTGTTCTGAGGGCGGTACAAGAGGAAGCTGGCAGGGGCATCTAACTCGCCTCACAAAAAGTTATTTCATGCGTGTAGACGTCGGGAAGATTAATTTTGGAGGCACTTATCACGGTAAGCACCTGTGTCATTGAGTGACAGTAGAAAAAAATTGAGGGGGGGGGGGGGGGAGCAGTGTTATTTTGGTTGAAACCAGAACTACTTTGCTTTCGCGCAGCAATTATGAAAAGAACTAATATAAAATTACAAATAAACGTCGCAAGTTTGAGAAATCAAAACAGAGAAAGAGCTTGACGAAAATTATTTAGAAATTTATATCAGCATTTAGGCACAACCATTTGTCCAGAAGCGTTGACGAAAAAGAAACAGGACAACTTTTCAAGGAAGCGTTGACCAGGCACGTACCCAGGGGGGGGCCCGGGGGGGCCCGGCCCCCCCCCCCCTCCCCCCGAAATCAAGTGGCATACCCCCCCCCCCCCCCTCCCCACCCACGCCACCACTCCTCACACATTTCTAAAGCTCCGCCAGATCAATGTTGAGACTACGCAGCTGTTCATCGGTCAGCATTAGGCTGCCTTTTTCACTCCTTTTAGATGGCGGTAGTTATCGGCATCTCTTGTAACGTGAAGGACAGTTTTCTCATAGATTCCGCTCCCGCGCGATTAACTCGAGATGCGTTCAGTTGTCACCATCTATTCAACCGTTACGCGCATAGCTGTTGCTTTTGTTAGTTCAACCTTCTTTGTTTAGGCTGATCCTGGGACCAGGAGAGGGATGCAGCTGTTACTCAGCTGGTCTGTACTCTCATGGAACGAGTTGCGGCCGGAGAAAACGCCAATTGCGTTTAACTTATCCCTTTGCTTCATTGTTTCCTTGAGTTACGGTTCGCCGCGACGCTGGCAGATGCCCGGAACCATATACACGTGATATGGGTTAGATAAGGTGGGAAATAAAATGATGTAAAAGAGCTTCCATCATGAAGCCCTGCAATAACCCTTAAACCCATAAGCAAAATGACTGTCGGCCGTTACCTCGTCTGTTTTTCCCTAACTGTATAGCACTTTTCGTGCAAAATTGGCAACTGGAAACAAAAATAGCAAGGAGTTGAGAAATTAAGCGATCTACTAAGGGAGAGAGCCAAGGCAACAACCAAACTGCAAGCAAAAGCGAATAATAAAAAAGTTAACCGTTGTTTATGAGAATATTTATGGATCAACATCTTTTTATTTAAAAAGGAAGTAGAGAAAACGCCACCGGAAGTGGAGAACAATTACTTGTTTTGGATGACGCTTGTACAGTTATCGGTCGAACCGCCTCACGTAGCTACTTCTCTGCTGTGCTTATGTGGGTGTTTTTCTAACCTTTCGCAGCGAGCGCAGTACGTCTAGAATCTCAGTGTCCTGCGCTCTACGCGGTTGTATGGGATTGGCGGCCGCATAGCGTTCCGCACTTCGCGGAACTGTCAAAACTGATCAACAGGCGAAAATAACTGATATTCGAAACTATAACATGAGAAAGACTGAAGAAGCCGTGAAAAATGAACGCAGCCTGAAATCAGTAAAAAAGAAACCTGGCATAGGACAAACCATGATGTATGCACTAAAAGATAAGAAGCATATCATCAGCAATCTCGAAGATATAGTAAAAGCAGCGGAAAAAGTCTAAGCTGACCTGTATACAGTACCCAGAGGAGCCACGATAGTTCACTTAGAAACAGTAATGAACAGAATACAGAAACTCTCCTATAACTAGCGATGAGGTCAGAAGGGCCCTGCAAGACATGAAACGATGAAGAGCGGGAGGATAAGGTGGAATAACAGTCGATTTAATCAAAGATGGAGGAGACATAATGCTTGGAAAACTGGCGGCTCTTTATACGAAGTGTCTATCCACTGCAAGGGTCCCAGAAAACTGGAAGAATGCAGACATTATACTAATCCACAAAAAAAGGAGAAGTTAAAGAATTGAACAATTATGGGACCATTAGCTTGCTCCCAGTATTATATAAAATATTTACCAAAATAATCTCCAACAGAATAAGGTTAACACTGGATTTTGTCAACCAATGGAACAGGCTGGTTTGAGGAAGATATACTTTACAGTGGATCACATCCATGCCATCAATCAGGTTATCGCAAAATCTGCAGAGTACAATAAGCCTCTCTATGTGGCTTATATAGATTACGAAAAGGCATTTGATTCAGTAGAGATACCAGCAATCGTAGAGGCACTACGTAATCAAGGAGTACAGAACGCTTACGTAAGAAGCTTGGAAAAAATTGCTACATGCGTGAGGTATTTGTTTGTATGAACGAGGCGCGTAGGCGCCATCACTCCAGAAAATAGGAGGAAGAACGAACTGGGCTCACGCTGTGAATATAACCGGTCAGCGCTGCAACCGTTGTTGTAAATGTAATCTGTAAATAGTTTCTCGTCTTACTGACTCATCCTTCGCGTAAGAATATCTACAAAGGTTCTACAGCTACCTTAATTCTACACAAGAAAAGCAGGGAGATACCTATAGAGAAAGGGGTCAGACAGGGAGACACAATTTCTTCAAAGCTATTTTCTGCATGCTTAGAAGAATTCAAGCTATTAAACTGGGAAGGCTTAGGAGTAAAGATCGACGGCAAATATCTCAGCAACCTTCGGTTTGCCGATGACATTGTTCTATTCAACAACAATGCAGACGAGTTACAACAAATGATTGGGGACCTTAACAGAGAGAGTGTAAGAGTGGGGTTGAATATTATTATGCAGAAGATGAAGATAATGATAACTAGCCGGGCAAAGGAACAAGAGATCAGGATCGCCAGTCGGCCACTAGAGACTGGGAACGAGTACGTTTACCTAGGTCAATTAATCACAGGGAACCCTGATCATGAGAAGGAAATTCACAGAAGAATAAAGATAGGTTGGATCGCATACGGCAGACATTGCCAGCTCCTGACTGGAAGCTTACCATTATTATTGAAAAGTAAGGTGTGCAATCAGTGCATTTTGTCACTGCAATATGTCCAATGCCAATGCATTTGCCAGTGCATTTCCCAGTGCATTTTGCCAGTGCATATGGGGCAGAGACTTGAGAGCAAGTTAAGGACCACGCAGAGAGCGATTGAACGAAGATTGCTAGGCATAACGTAAGAGGGAAAGAGAGTGGTTTGGATCAGAGAGCGAACGGGTATAGACGACATTCTAATTGACATGAAGAGGAAAAAATGTAGCTGGGCAGGTCATGTAATGCGCCGGTTAGATAACCGTTGGACTATTAGGGTTACAGAATGGGTACCAAGAGAAGGGAAACGCAATCGAGGACGACAAAACACTAGGTGGAGCGATGAAATTAGGAAATTCCCGGGTGCTAGTTGGAATCGGTTGGCGCAGGACAGGGGTAATTGGAGATCGCAGGGAGAGGCCTTCGTCCTGCAGTGGACATAAAACAGGCTGATGATGATGATGATGATGATGATGATGGTGGTGGTGGTGGTGGTGGTGGGGTGATGATGATGATGATGGAGGCGGTGGGCCCCCCCCCCCCCGAAAAAAAATCCTGGGTACGTGCCTGGCGTTGACCAACCAGAAAGATAATTGCATCTTTCTCATCTTCGGTCCTTGGAGTTACCATACGTAGTAGGCTTAAGGGATCCGTAAGTTAGCATGCGTAAGGAAGTAAGTAACCAATAAGCAAATAAGTAAGTAAAGAAAGGAAGACTGGGATCATCTACCTGCAACCAGATGTATGGTAAGGCAAAGTGCTCCTTTATATATATATATATATATATATATATATATATATATATATATATATATATATATATATATATATATATATATATATATATATATATATATATATATATATATATATATATATATATATGTGTGTGTGTGTGTGTGTGTGTGTGTGTGTGTGTATACGTATGCGATTGCGATGCGATATATATACGTATATATACGTATACGCGTGCGATTGACCAGTTGCCTTCACCGAAAAAGATCACGTTCTGGTGACGCCTGCGCCAAAAAGGACGTTCCACGTCCGCCGCCAAGGGCTGTGAGTGGTGGCGCTGGCTAACACTCCCAGGGTTCTACTAGGACACATAAATACCCAAGAAAGTGGATTGGGAAACGGCGCCGCGGTAGCTCAATTGGTAGAGTATCGCAAGAGAAATGCGAAGGTTTTGGATTCGGTTCCCATCTTTCTTCATCCACTTTGATTTCCGTCAATTCATCGTTTCTTTCTTTCATTTATTAAGCACAAGTAATTTCCCCTACGTTGTACATGGTGTACGTCAGTGTTTGTTGGTTTCTTATGATATCACTATATATATATATATATATATATATATATATATATATATATATATATATATATATATATATATATACTTTCAACGTCCTCCACTGCTGTGTGTCGCTAGTATGGTAGACTATAGTCGTGAGGAATAAGCGCAGGATTTTCTTGTTTGCAGTACAACAGCGAGCTCAAATGCTGCGCGACAGGGACAAAGCTATAATACAGGCCTAAAATGTGGCTACCATGTGAAATGGACGCCACGTGGTGCGCCGCCCGATTCTCGACACGACTTGGCTCTCACGCTACGGGAAAACACCGGGCATGCTTTAAATACTGCGTCGAAAACGTGTTCCTTTCGATTACTTAAGCGAACCAGCGTCTGTGCGACAGTGCGACTCTGTATGTAGGCGTCTTCCTTCTCTTCAAAGAACAAGGATAAGAAATCAAGGTTTGTGTAAAGCATGAACCTGAAGTGTAACTATATATAACAAAAGGGGTAAAACAGGGCGACGTCTTACCTACTGTAGCCCCTGATGAAGCCTCTTTAAAAGGAAGCACGCGCCTCCTTTTTGAGCTTGCGTCCTCGGGACTGAGCTATACCTGCATTGGCGTAATGCAAGAGTCACGCGACTGCTGCACGTGTATATACGCGGCACGCCGACCGTCCACCTGTTGGGCCCGTGCTCGCCGTGGGTCGACGCACCCTGGCTCTCTGCCGAAGGCTGTCGACGGCCCGGTGCTGGCGTTACTCTTTCAATAAACCCCCCCCACTTCTTTTCCCAAAGCCGAGACGCGAGCCCTTCCGTGACGCATGCAAACAAGAAAGGGCGAAGGACGCGCAGCGCGAGAGATACAAAGTGTACGCTTCACGTGTACCCCCTTCAGCACCGCTTTCGCGAAGCCATTGGCAGTCCAAAAAAGAGCAGAAACGGCACGTCAGCGCAGCGTGCCGGACTGTAAAAAAGAGTTCTGGCTCGTACCACGGGGTTCCGGCTGTGAGCTCTCGCGTGTTTCTGACCAAGGGCCCGCCGCCCACGACGTCTTCCAAGTGTATAACCAGCCGCGATCTTGTTTAGGCTTCGCGATGGCTGTTTTTTTTACCGCGCGCTATCAGTGTTTTTTTATTCTTCGACTTTCGAACGCGTGCCCTCGCTTCCTGGAAGCCACTCGGTTCGGCTTCGCTCGCGTGCCATCAGTGTTTAGGCTGCTCGCGTCCCGGCGCATCGGACTGTGCGCCAGTCGGGGAAAGGCCACGACTCTAACGAGAGCCCCGGGATCGTTCGTTTTATGGACACGCCGTGATTGAGTCCATGTTGCGAACCATTGGTCCATCTATCTAGCGCGGGCAGCAGCCAAAGGCTACAGTCGTACTCGTAAAAGCGCCATCGCTTTGAGTAAGTGGCCTCGAAAGTTGTGTCTACTTTGCAAACTAATAAATTAAGAACAGTCACTTAAGTCGAGCCGTACAAGGGCTGCCACGACAGCGAGCTGTTAGAGACCGCGAAGGGAGGAATGGGCCGTGGTTTTAAACACGAGCGAGTCAAGAAGAGTGATTTGGAGAAAAAGCGGGACATGAAGGGTAAGCAGAAGGCACTCACGCGCTTTTATTTTTTTTAAGGCTCTGGTTCTCAATGGTCTTTGGCTTAGGTTTAGAAAGAAATAGAAAATCTGGGAAATAAAGAAGTCAAAATACAGAAGTACGCTCAATTAAGCTAAAAATCGATATCAAAAGTGTCGTAAAGGACAATTATTAGACTACTACCACATGTCACTTTATCGATGACTTGTTTCTGTATGGTGTCGTCATTTCTTGGCGAGTCTCATGCACATCACGTTATCATTTACATGCTGCTCACTCATTATTTTGGTTCTAAGATCTTTCTCATTGTTTCTTTTTTTTGCATACCCGACAAGACCAATTAGGCAAACAGTGGCCACTTCGTTCAGAAGTCGTTATCTACGCGCACTGAAGTAAAAATATATCCCTAGAGAAATTAGAAAGAGCGGCTAACACCTGGCCAACAATATATTATGACTCCGTTTCTAATGTTAACGCTTAGGTAGCGCAGGTTCTGAGAGGCACCGAGGACGTATGTGTTTTTTTACCTTACGCAATGACTTGTAAGAGTTACTGCCCTGAATGCCCTCTTGGCGTACAAATAATGCGTCGAGAACAATGTGCCAATGGAGAAAATAAAGACATATCAAGAGGAATATTTCCTCATGTACTTCCCAGAAGGCATAAAGCACTCAGAGGAGGCATAGAAATAGAGAGGTAGGGAAACAGCTAGAATTTCGTATACCTACAAGAAGACCAAGTTAGGTGTTGCAATCGGCGAAGACGTTGTGAGAAAATGAAAACAAGGAAGTATGACATTGGGGAAAGGGTGAAGTAGGTGAGAACGAGAAAAATGTGCGACTATAAGAGCAGGTCGCTCGGAATTGGATCCACTTAAGAGCTCGTTCACCCAAGTTGCTTGTTTCGCCGACTCTGCTGGCCGCCCCCTTCGCCGAGCACTTGTCTGTCTCATCTTTCTTTTTCTTCTTGTGACGCCATGACATGATCAGCAAAACGCACGGCTTCCGCGAACTTGCAACACCTGAAGCAGCAGATAACATATTTGGTTCTACGGCTGGGCACAGACAGGAGGTGTGTGGACACTCCGTTGTTTTGGATATATAGACTTGCATGACGAGAACGCGTTCGTGTGTTGCACACCACTCCGCCCAACAAACATAATGTCCAACCACAGCAACCGGGAACCAAGACCGTGAGTTCTCGCCCTCGGCGGAAAGCACGTGGCACACCGTTGAGGGCCTCGCAATACACAAAGGACGCCCCATACCTCCGCGCTTCTATCTCCTTCGTCTAAGGCATTACACCATAGACTCAAATCCTCGGCCTTCGACAGGACCGACATGGCGACAACGCCTCACGAGCAGAGGACTTTCAGTCACAAGACTTTCCCGCTGTTTCTGCTTCAAAGGGACCCGTACTCATTTCGCTCGCACATCGCCTACTTTCATCACCTCATTATGTCACGTGAGAAAGATAAGAATACAACAACAGATAATCGAGAGTGTAGTTCGCACGCGCAAAACGCAATTAACCAGGGCCACACCCGACGAGGCATTAAAATAGTCAACCAGATGTCTGCGCAGGGCTCTCAATAAGAGGGGTGGAGTACAGACCAGACTCCCTGACAGCGCGCCCTTTACTGGTGTATTTCCTGCGTGTGCACCGAAACTGCGTTCCACTTCCGACGTGCCTGAAGAAGGATACGACCAGCCTTGGGCAGTATGTGCGTAAGCCTTTGCAGATAAAAGACGGGACGCAAAATCACATGGTCTGCCAGCGTCTTGGCCTCGGTCAAGTCAGAGAGGATCAACGCCTCCTCCCAACGCGAATTAACGGGAAGCCCGGCTTCACATCGCCTGTAAAGATTAATGCACCTATGCAAATACTAATAGGCTACGCAAGAACGATGGCTTCTACGGGTACGGTTTAATTGGCTAGATTTTCGAACCAGCTTACTTGTTATTCTATTTACACGGTACATACATACATACATACATACATACATACATACATACATACATACATACATACATACATACATACATACATACATACATACATACATACATACATACATACATACATACATACATACATACATACATACATACATACATACATACATACATACATACATACATACATACATACATACATACATACATACATACATACATACATACATACATACATACATACATACATACATACATACATACATACATACATACATACATACATACATACATACATACATACATACATACATACATACATACATACATACATACATACATACATACATACATACATACATACATACATACATACATACATACATTGAACAGTCCATCGCGGTTCCCACTCCTCGTTTCTATAAACTGACTGTTTAAGCACTGATTTCTTTAGTTGAACGTTCTCGATATTTTTTTTTTCGTCGCTAAACCTGTACTAAACCATACTAAGCACCGGTCGCATGGACACTAATAAAAAAGGACGTACATGGTCAAAGCACTGATGATATCAGAAAGAAAGAATACTTTCAGTGTTTGTTTATACAATGGTCGCAGCGCTGAGTCTCGCAAATGACAAATACGTAGTTAAGTATGTTGAAAATAGCTTGCTTTGTTGCCTAATTCTCCTGCGCAGAAATTATTGCATTCTATTGTTTCCGCCTTCTGACTAACTGTGCAGACGGGACGATGCATTCCGCCTTGATTCGTTTTTTCTTTTCTTCTTCTTTTTTTTAATCTCCTCGTGGTTTAAAACCGGATTTGCGGTGTTCCGGTGTTGTTGTTGCGAGTGCTATTTTCGGTTGTTGCGCTTCCTTGACGTATTCCCTCCACCGTGCTAACGTTTTGAGCAACCGACGAGACATTTATGGCCGAACGTACGAAACGCAGAGGAATCGTGCGCGAGCTGCAAGGCTGCAGGCGTTGTGGAGGAGGCCACGGGAAAGAAGCCCGGAAGAACCTCCGCTGCTGTGCTGCGCGTCTCACTAATACCGTGCATCGTTACACGATATACGAGGCACACTTAGGCGGTTATTAAGGCGCCGCGAAAAGTAGCGCGTAATTTGAGTGGTACCGTGGCCACACCTGTCGCTGGCGCCAAACGCGATTCGCGCACTACAGTGCAGTTCTTGCACCTGCCTGAGGGACCGTTTATGGTCCTTCTGTGAGTGTTCCGGCATGCGCGCAACGTTCCTTTTCTCCCTCATTACCTCTTTCTATTCCACGCTTTCTCTTACTTCGAGTGTGGGGTAGCAAACTGGACGCTCGTATGACTAACCTTTCTGGCTTTCCTACCAAATTCAGATTAATTTTGTTTCGCCATCTGGATGGCTGTGGTTAAAGAGCTATCATTGCTTCCTCTCTCTCTCTCTCTCTCTCTCTCTCTCTCTCTCTCTCTCTCTCTTAGTGGTACTTCCTTGTACTGCGCACAAGTGCACACACAGAAGGACCATGAACGATCGCTCCAGTCGGTGCTTTTCAAGAACTGCAGTATTGCACGAAAACCGGTTTGAGCCCTTGGACAGATGTGTTCACGGTCCCAGAAAAGTTCCGCACTAATTTCGCGGCGCATTGGTAACTCCCTAAAGCACCAGTTCTGCTTCTCGAACAAGGGAAATAGGATGTGTTCAGGGAAATATTTTACATGCATGGTTTGAGAGTATACCCTTTCTTGGCTACGTGCAATATTTGTTCCTCTATGGCGGATGATAAAAACTATTCTTGAAGCCGTTCTCCAGAAAATCGTTCACTTGTGGGGTCGCTGCTTCTTCGAAATACTAAATATTCTCGAAACGGTATCGCTTTCACTTTACAGAGCAGAAATATGAAAGCGAGTGTCTGTGCAGAATGTCAAGTTACCAAGGTGGTCTACAAAGGGCTTCGGGGACAGGCCTCGTGTTCTGGGGCGCTATATGCATGTTAAGTGCGGTTACCCGAAAGGAAGGCTCGAAACTTTTGCCGCCACTTTACACAACGCATACAAAAACCACTAAATTTAAGCAGGATTTCTTATTCGTTCGAACGCGTTGATTACGCGGCGAAATCACCCGGCCTCAAGCACTGTAACGTGAAAGGCAAATAGATATATGCCGCAATGATTTTTAGAGAAAGAACGACGAGTTGGGCAAGTTGGTTAAGGTTCATCATTAGCGGCAGCGAGAACGACAAGGACGAAGCGACAAAGACGGCGTTGACACGAATTGTAGAGATATGACCTGCCTACAGAATTCTGTTTCAAAATCTCATCGCTCGAAAAGGCAGTCAACCAAGCGCAGCTATCTAAAGCAGCTTTGCTAAATTACAAACGTGAACGTTTCCAAGACCTTTGCCTGTCTTCGCCAGGCATCTCTTTCTTTTCATGTGTATAGAGAAATGCTCTGCGCAGGAGAAATAACCGAATAGTGCCTTGTGCGTTCAATGGCACGTATATTCACTAAATTGAACTTCTGATCGCATATCACACACATATCTGTTACCCGACTGCAGTTTACGTTAACACGGGCTAAACCCTGCTTTCAGAAGCGCACGACGTGAACGCCGATGTGCGCGCCGCACAGTGAGCGCCCGTGGTGGTGCGCTCGGCGTTCCCGCCTGGCTGGCAAGCCGTGCATGACGCGCTGCACCCAATTTAGTGCATGTCGGAGCAAGCACCCCTTCCGCAGCCGCCGTAAAGAACGGCTCGCTGTGTGAGCAGCAATGTTATCGTTACCGCGGGATCGGCCACAAATTGAATTTCCGGATGCCCTTACTAAAACCGGCAGGATGAAATCACTCAACTTGATATTATAAATATTTCGATGCGCTAAACCACCCTCAGTTTTTTTGTTGCCTCTGCCTGCACTGCCCTGTCTTCATTGCTTGTATTCTTTTCGTTCGCTTCACTGCCGCCAGGGGCCTTCTTTTATGGCGGAATAACTTGGTCTGTCTTTGATTATACGATGTAAGCGTATCTTTCAATTCTTTCAAACATGCATATGACACGTCCGGGTACGTATACTTAAGGGTTTGTTGAAATTCCACTCAAAATTTTGGGTTATGTATAAGGGAACGACGTTGGGATAGTTGGTGTTGCGTTTGGACGTGGATACAGCGCGTAAGACGAGGACAATTGAAGAACAACACATGCGCTGATTAACAACGTTGTCTTTATTGCAATGAGGCAATGTACAGAACCAGGACAGCCCCCCGCGTGCGCGTCGATCGTGTCGTCAAGGATAACAAGATTATTGATATAAAGTTTTCTAGTGAAAGGGTGAATCATCGATCGAATTATGAATTGCGAAATATGAATTAAAATGTTTTATTTTGTGTTAGTAGTTTCATACCCTGTAATACTTTATTCTGTATAATTATGCTTCTTGATATATGTACTTAATTTTTCATTTTCTCTTAACGATGTATTGCATTTCGCGTATTCGTTTGTTTTCCTTGAACTTATTAAAAATCTTGCTGCTGTAACCCGCGTCTTGTATGATTCTTTCTTTCTTTTTTAGAACCGAGAGTCCCGTTCCAGCCATTGACTTTGGGACCGTTGTTTGCAAGCTATCTGCTACATGACCATTGTTATTGAATGGCTAATAAACTGAAACTAATGCTGTTCACTGTGCGCATGAGTCGCCATATATAGCACGGGCTTGATAGCCATTACTTTCCTATTTTAGGAGTGTTTCCCCCTGGACTATGCGAAATTAATGCATGTGATATATTTTAAACTAATGAACGGCGTTTTGTGATCAGTAATCATTACCTTTCCGACCTGCCGCGATAGCCCAGTGGCTAAGCCGTTGCGCCTCTGAAGTCGAGGGCTCTGATATCAGCAGCCACATCAATGACCTGCCACGCGTACAGAAATTGGTAACTGCATAACCGAACAAACATCGTGTTGTACATGTGCTCTCAGTGTACACGTGATGGCAGAATTCGCCACGGAGCCTGTTTTGATGCTATTTGACCTATAAGTTTGATGTAGTTAATGCAGTTCCCATCATTCTTCGAGCTTTGCAATTTTTGGCGCACAATTTTAATCCATTTACTAGGCTCAGAGCAAGACACGTAGCGATTGCTCACGGGATGAATTAAAAGAGCCCACAAAAAGACACGGACAAGACAAAGAACAACACAGGTGCTTACTAACAACTGATATAGTTCAGGAAAAAGTAAAAGAAAAAAATTATGGGGTTTTACGTCCCAAAACCACTTTGTGATTGTGGGGCACGCCGTAGTGGAGGACTACGGAAATTTCGACCACCTCGGGTTCTTTAACGTGCGCCTAAATCTAAGTACACGGGTGTTTTCGCATTTCGGCCCCATCGAAATGAAGTAAAGTAACAGTTCATCGTCTGCACATGTGTGGAAAACAAATGCCACCAGGCGTAATAAAAATCAAGCTCAGCTGATCCTTTATCAGAAGTAAGGACTTTGTCATACACAAGCCTTTTTGAGCAACCTGTTTCCACAGTAGTTGTAGAAATAGTTGGGGCGCCATAGTTGGGGATTTAGCAGCTCGAGCCGCAAAAGTAACTTGCATAGCCGAAGCCACAGACCCATAATCTGGGGCTTCTTCTTCTTCTTCTTCTTCTTCTTCTTCTTCTTCTTCTTCTTCTTCTTCTTCTTCTTCTTCTTCTTCTTCTTCTTCTTCTTCTTCTTCTTCTTCTTCTTCTTCTTCTTCTTCCTCTTCTTCTTCTTCTTTAGCAGGATTTAGCAGCTCGTCTTCTTCTTCTTCTTCTTCTTCTTCTTTAGCAGGATTTAGCAGCTCGAGCCGCAAAAGTAACTTGCATAGCCGAAGCCACAGACCCATAATCTGGGTCTTCTTCTTCTTCTTCTTCTTCTTCTTCTTCTTCTTCTTCTTCTTCTTCTTCTTCTTCTTCTTCTTCTACTTCTACTTCTTCTTCTTCTTCTTCTACTTCTTCTTCTTCTTCTTCTACTTCTTCTTCTTCGAAGCCGGTCATTGGAGGCCCACAGTGTTTCAAAGACTGTATACACACAACGGTTTCGTGCCGGAGTGGTTAAACATAAAATCCAAGGAATGTAGCAGTAACCAGCTTATAGAATTGGCACTGTTTGCTTCTGTTCACAAAAGTTTAATTTTATTTCATTTCTCTTTATTTTTTGCCTAACTCCTCTCCAAATGGCAACATACTTTCGTTTCAAGTCCATACACAAACTACGCTCATTAACCTGTTAACTGCATAGACGAGCAAACCTAAACCTGTTGCAGCGTATACTGCAACAGCTGCTTGAAAGGGCAGACACCTGAAGGAAGCTACGTTGCAAGATCAACACCGACTTATGAAAATTTGTGCGCGCGTCTGCAATTTGTCTTATGTATATTCACTTGAAACACAATTCGCATGGAGTGAAATAGGAGAATTTCTGATATTAGGCAGTCGCATATGTATGAGCTGTATAATTATAGTGCAAAAAAGCTTCTATTGACTATGATTGTTTCGCTGCTTAGGTTATACAACTGCAGTCAGAGTTATAATACTGTATGTGTTCCGCAGACTACAACCTTGTGGAACTACTTTCACCGTGCTGTTCTAGATGTTTTTTTCTTCCTCTTCTCTTTGAGTGCTTAATTTACAACCAATGTTAATTTGCTGCACTGTGTCGAACAAAAATAGCGCTGTCAGCATCCTCTTTCACATTAATAAATGTGCAGGGCAGCTTCGCCGCATAATACATGCGCTATGCGTGCTGCCAGCTCGCAGAAAAATGAAGAAGCCCAGACTAGGATCTTTAAAGGAAGGAACATCTGACTGACCTTTAAACATTGACATCTGTAAACGTAAAGGAAATAAAAATAAATAGTTTCGATATATGTTTATGTTACACACGTCGAATAGCACACAGACTAATTGTGTCGTGAGAGTAAGTTAAGTATGGCACGAAACAAACAAACAAATAAACAAACAAATAAATAGAAACGGGTGCGACGCCGCCCCATTCAAGTTCCGAAATCAGCTCCTTGTGTCGTAACAAAATTCGTCAATGGCCGACCAAGACTGTTTAATCTTTGAGAATTTTTTTGAAGTCACAGTCGCCCGTCCACCTTTTCTTTCATATGCATGGTGCCGTGCCTAATCTTTCCTTTCTGCGCGAGCTTTTCCAACAGTGCTCCAGTCGAGCGGAGAAGCCTACTTGCAGAAGCCCTCGCAACGCCTGTCAAAAGAAACAAGCAGCTACTATAAAACGTGCGTTGCGGTGTACCGCTTATTTTTGTTTGTTTCTTTATTACCGTGCCGCATTGATGCTAATCACATTTCCAGGGCTTTCACCGTGAGTGGTCTGAAGACGGTACACTGAAAGATTACCGTTCTCTGCAGAGACGCCGGGCTGAATCTCCGCGGCAGCATTCCCCGACTTTCACAACCGAGGAGTCGCAAAGACTGCTGCGAAAGAAAACTCTGTCTCAATCTGCACCATGCACGTGGCGGTGTCGTGGATCGTGGACTGCGTTCCTGCAGCGGCTGCACGCCGACGTCTGTCGGATATCGCCGAAAGTAATGCGCGCTAATACTCTATTTACGATCGTCTTGAAACACTCGCTCTTCGCTTCCGATCGCCGACTCCAATCGAAGCCGAGAAGCTCGCCCTCGTTCTTATTCTTTTTTTCCCGTGCCTCACGGACCTCCTGCGGCGCGATGCGCTACCATGTATGTCACATATAGCTATCACTCTAGCCAGCAATTGCGTGCTGCGTTTTGGAAGCTAGGAGACGCTATACTCGTTCCGTGCCTATCTATCTATCTATCTATCTATCTATCTATCTATCTATCTATCTATCTATCTATCTATCTATCTATCTATCTATCTATCTATCTATCTATCTATCTATCTATCTATCTATCTATCTATCTATCTATCTATCTATCTATCTATCTATCTATCTATCTATCTATCTATCTATCTATCTATCTATCTATCTATCTATCTATCTATCTATCTATCTATCTATCTATTGTCTGTCTGTCTGTCTGTCTGTCTGTCTGTCTGTCTGTCTGTCTGTCTGTCTGTCTGTCTGTCTGTCCGTCCGTCCGTCTAAACTCTAATCCAATCTAATCTGTAACCTCGCGGAAATTCGTATGCATGCTCTCCTTTCCAAAGCGTAATGTGCTCAGGTCTCAAGAAAAAAGTTCTGGCAGAACCGATCTCACGATGAATGTCGACGTTAATACGACTAGCACTGAAGCAACGTAGCGTCACACCGCATTTGCACCACCGAAACGCGCCATGCATGAGGCGTGTATGCAGCCGGGTTCCTCTCTCGCGCTTCCCACTGGATCTAGTGGCGCCGCTGCGAAGCCTACGCGTGGCGCCTGTTCAACTCGCGGGTTCAGTCCCACCCAGCACAGGATAAATCTCAAACGACGTCTTTTCATTGAAGAGCGGCACATACCTATAGTTAGACATAGCATGTGATCCAAGTTGGCCCGACAGTCGGTTTTGAACCCTATTCCCTGAGCACAGTAGCCCGATCCTGTACCCATTGAACCATGGACCGTTCAGTACGTGATACAAATGCCAATCGTATTAAAACAAGCCAAACTGTCCCAGAGTCTGCTGCACATTCTATAAGTACGAAAGAACTGCCGGGTATGCTCTCCTTTTTACGTGACGTGGCCGCTGGCTTGTCCAATGAATGCGCACTGAGACATTTCATGAAAGTGATCGATCGAGAATGCGGCGTTCGCACTCACCCTTCCAGGCTCCCAATCGTATTTCCATCACGAAGCGTCACCTAAATTTCGCGTTTTAGCGGAACCTGCCCCCCGTAAGGATTTAAAACACGATAGTTTAATTCCACCTGTGAAGGCTGCATCACCCTGTAATCATGCGCGGCGTTTCTGCGGAGCAGATATCGCAGCTGACTTTCTTCCATTCGATTAAGTCAGACTCCTGCCACGGTTGTTAGAAGCTACCAACCCGCTAAAACTGAGGCATGTACAAAAGCGCGAGGTTTACTGCAGAATAAACGATTAGAAGCAATAATACGACGCATGCACTGTTTGTTATTATTGTTCGTCCTGTTTCTCGCATTGCACTTCTCCTGGGTATGTTTAACAACCTTACCAAGCTTGATACTCAAGTTAGTATAATTAATAATTTATATACATACATATCATGGACAATAACACAACCAACAGACAATGAAGCCAAGGAAGAGAGAGAGAGAGAGAGAAACGTTTATTAAACGAAACAGTGTCCCGAGTGAGGCCGGGTATCACCCTAATGTGGGAGGGCTCCTTAGTCCAGCAACCCTCTGGCTTCGACCAGAGGGTAAGCCAAGGAAAGCACCGGGGAAATTGGATGTGGTTGAAATTTAAATGTAAAAAATATTAAGGGGGGGGGCGAAAATGATCGTGGATGAAAATATAACTTGCCACAGGTGGGAGCCGAACCCACAACCTCCACATTGCGCGTGCGTTGCCCTAGCAATTATGCTGCAACAACAGCTATCAATTCGTTCATTAACTTGGGTATTTATGCTTACTAGATATAGTGTTAGCCAGCACCACTCAGAGCCATGTTGGAGGATGTGGAACATGCTTTGTTGCCCGATAGCGTCACGTAACACGTGAACATAGGACCACCGACACGCGGTAAAAAAAAAGACAAAAAAAATCTTATGCTATATACCTTATGACATCAAGGCTGCCAGATTCGAGACCCTCACAATGAATGAATGAGAGAAGAAGAAATACCGAGCTGCTCGATGTTTGTTTAAAACTAATGGGGTTTTATGTGCCAAAACCACAATCTGATTATCGGGCACGCCGTATAGCGGGGGACTCCGGAAATTTGGACCACCTGGGGTTTCTTTAACGTGCACATAAGTACACGGGTGTTTTCGCATTTCGCCCCCGCCGAAGTGCGGCCGCCGTGGCCGGGGTTCGATCCAGCGACCTCGTGCTCAGCAGCACAACACCATAGCCACCAAGCAACCACGGCGGGTTCAGTTCTTGTTAATCGTGACCGTAATGCAGCCAACGGATAATAAAGCCAAGGACAGCATCGGGGCAATTAGGTCTGGTTGAAACTGAAGTGTAAGAAATAATTAAGAAAAAGGAAACGGAAGTGGACGAAAGGATAAGTATCAGCTATCAATTCATTCATTAACTTGGGTATTTATGCTTACTAGATATAGTGTTAGCCAGCACCACTCAGAGCCATGTTGGAGGATGTGGAACATCCTTTTCCTTAACCTTTCGTCCACTTCCGTTTCCTTTTTCTTAATTATTTCTTACACTTCAGTTTAAACCAGACCTAATTGCCCCGATATATATATATATATATATATATATATATATATATATATATATATATATATATATATATATATATATATATATATATATATATATATATATACACACATATATATATATAAAATAAGCACGGGGTGTCGATCATGAACATGCTTTCCCTGTATGGGGGTCCACAATTCAAGAAAAAGGGGGCCACCATTGAAATTCGCAGTAATATAAGCATCTATTTTTTGAAAGTCCCTTTGTGTTATTCGAAGATCTGACGATTATTCAATTAGGTACAACAAGGAGGCTCCGCATTACATAACGTACCGACATGAGCGTGGTTATTTCGAGCTCTCGACGTCTATCATGCTGCAGGGAACTGTAGGGAGCAGGGGAGCATCGTGTCGTGGGCTGCTTCTAATCCTCTTCCGAACAACCCCGACGTGTCACGAAGACCGCTCGCAATCTTCGTCTCTTCGTCAGAGCTCTTTCTTTTTTTCTTTTTCCAATAAAACAAGGAGCCTTCTTTGATGCCCACTTTAGCGCCTGCGGTCGGTAGATTACGGCAGTATGCCCTCGCAAACGATAAGGAAACGATGCGCAGCCCTCGCGCGTTGATTACCTAGAACGTATACAGCAGCTCTTCGGATCTCACCTTCACGAGGATCCGTTTTTCACCCGGAATTTGTCAGCTGCGTGGTCCGAAAGATGTTGTATTTAATTGTGGCATATCACGCAGGCTCGCGAGGTGTTCGCCGAAGACTGGGTATGTTTTATTCAAGACAGAGTGGCTACCTGAATAAAGTAAATTTCACGCGCACGGCGTTCGTATAAACAGGTGTTTCGAGATAGCCCGGCTCCTCAAAGAAAGTGCGTCTGCACGGCGCACACGCCGTATATGTACGGTACGCGTGATTCCTATGCATGCGCGTGCACCGTATGCGCTATGTACGCGTGTAACCGCGCCGCGTGCGTGTAACTAGTGCTGCACGCGTGTAACCGCCCTTGCTACCACTTTCACGTGCGTCTGAAAATCTAATTGGCGGATCCAGAGGAGCCACACCTCTTGGATATACCGATACTCGTGCGCTGATGACAAACGTGAGCGTCCATAAGTGGCCGGACTTCCTCGATTTCCCTATATGGCCATAGCTAGTGCCGGAAGTGTGTTCACTTCACTTCAGATTATTGCTGCCACTCCAGTCACGTGTTTATCCTTACATCTGCACCTGAGTTCAACCACACCTCGGATGACAGCCCTTGCCTATGGCGTGTTCAATTCTGTGTACCAAAAAGAAGGGAACGATCATCAATGCAACAGAATCAGGCACAAATAATCCTGTGGAACATGGGCCATCGTAGTCTACCTTCCCTCGTCGTCTCTTCCTTAATTGTTCAATCAATCAAAGGCGCGTTCCTTTCTTTCGCCGTGTCGTCCGTCACTTTAAAGGTCTATGCTAACAGCTGAGTCCATGGTTTAGTTTGCACTTCCTTGAAGGCTGAGTCACCAAGTTGTACGTCGCAAGCGCATAGAGTTTATATAAGTATGTCATAAAAAAAAGAAACTTGAAAGGTGAGCATTGTGGTCTGCGGTTACTTCCGCGGCTTCTACCGCCGCACTGATCCGTGAAGTAATTACTCTGTGCAGGGTGCGCGAAGTGGTGGTCGCTTTTAAATGGCAAGGCGCTCAAATTGCGTCGAACCAAATTTTCGCATGAATGCAGCGGATACCCGCTAAAGCACCAAACTCGGGAGTTACGCAGACTTGAAAAGCCAAGGCCACTCGCACTTGTGCGTGGGCCGCGCCGAAGCGAAACCTTCCTTTCTTTCTTTCTTCCTTTCTTTCCTTCCCCTCCCTCTCTTTCTCTTCTTCTTCTTCTTCTTCTACTTTTTTTTTTCTCGAGAGCGCCAACTATTGCTCTGAAAAGGCGCCGTGTGCGCATATAGCATTTTAGTTAGAATTGATTGGGTACACCCATTTTGAAAACACTTTCGTGATTATATGCCTTCTATCACTTTCTTCTGAAAGGGAAATCGCCCGCAGAATGCGACTTTCTCGTCCTTCCCGAATAGCCTTCATAACGCTCTCGCCGCTCTCAGGTTGCGAAATGTGCCATACGATAATTCATAAGACATTTATTTAATTGGCAACGTATAGTTACTTAGTAAAACAACTATATTGGTTAATCCACATTTACATACTTTCATATTGCTGCAAGTAAGCGTTGACGAACAAATTTTATTTCCACTACACTATCTTTGAAATTTTCGGCTCTTCCCATATAAAGCATTTGGCATATAGCTGAGGATGTGGCTCCGATGTGTGGCATCCATGTAGTTTCGTAGAACCTCATGGATGCCAGTATTATCCAGTATTACCAGTATTACCAACTTCGTCCAAAGTTTTTACATTTTAACTGTTACGAACCTTGTTTTGCTGAATGTAATTTCATCTTACACCGATTTCAAGACTTAAATATTATTCTGGGGTTTTACTTGCCAGAATCACAATCCGAGGCGCTCCATAGTAGGTGACTGATGATTAATTTGGCCCCCAATGTGCACCCAATGCGTGGTACACGCGCATTTTTGCAAGTGCGTGTAAACAGCGTGTCCAGGACCCTAAGGGGGCAACGGGGACATCAAAGCTGGAATCCGGACTGATCCCAGCTTTGAACTAGACCCGCACTGCCCGTTGGGTGCCCTGGAGATTATGCTCCACCTGCTTTATTATAATCTCAGGTGCTATCCTGTGATGTAACCAACGCAAGAGGGAACACAGAAGATAGGAAAGGCGGCAAGGTCAAGCACTAACTTCCAACTGGCGTGTGTTACAAAAAGGCACGAATATGCCTTTTTGAATATGAATAGGCCTTGGCGCACTCTTATTGATTTGTGCTGCTCATGCTAACTTGCACAATTATACCCGGTTGTGGTCAAGTGCGCTAGGTTATACATTAATGCCTTTTTGTAATAATTAAACACCAGCTGGAAGTCAGCGATTGCTCTTGCCGTTTTTCTTGTGTTCTGTGTCCCCTCTTGCGCTGTTTACATCATCATGGAATACCAACTAGCCCGGACTCACGCCTTGCTCTTCTGAGACCTCCGTTCGAGGCTGACCGTCCTGGAGTGTCGGGAAGCCGAATCTGAGAGAGATATTTTTCCCTGGCGTACTGGCAGCACATCCTTATTCATCCTGTAATGTTTCTCGGTCCAGAAATGTTTTTGAAGCCAATACAGTCATAGGTTTCCTGGAATATGTATTAGCCCAACGAAATCGTGGTGCATCCTCTCTTCAGAGGATGCTGCTGTGATAGTATTTTTGTATAGCACATGCCTCCAGCCCCTTGTGTTTCAAGTGTTCTGGTGAAGCAATTTTTAGATCTGACATATTTTATATATCGTATCATTCTTTCGCAATGCATCTTAATGCTCATAATATACGTCATCGGCCATTGCCATAATATTATTACACGTAGATTTTACGCCCTCCACAGAGACTATATTTAGGCCCCTTTACAGCCATGTCACATCAACTTCATAGAACTCATCTCTCCACTGCAATCTCACTAACACTGGCATGGCGCTCTTTAACCCCACCTGGCCCTTGTGTCACTAAGCAATACCCATTCATTCTACATCTCCCTTCGCCAGAATTATTTTCATGTTTGAACGCTAAGTGAGCTCATAGAAGCTAATTTGACAGGAAATACAAACAGTTTCCCGCAGAAAGATGCGAGAAAAAAAGAAGAGGCGCGTTCTGCGCGCCGCCAGATAGGATTCCCCGCAAAGAATATCTGCCTGCTTGACCAGAGAACACCTACAACCAACTTGGCCAATCAATTAACTTGACTCTACGATGGTAAGTTAAACGACGGCAAACCAGCGGCCGTGTTTGAACTTATTCTAAATTGGCGCCTCTGGCGCAGCTAGCTTCCGAGATTTGCGCGCGCCGACTGTTTTGCTAGTTTTTCTTCGGCTGGCCCATTAACCGCGCTCCCCAGCAAAAATGTAATGCTGCGCGCGGGCTTGGCTACGCCGACAGGGCGCTGTTATGGCTTACCAGTGACTCTACCTCCGCCGTCCGCTGTGCAACTTAATCTCGGAGGCCACGTTTACAATTTTTATTGCTGTTCACATTACCTACAATCTATAATAATATTTTTTCAATGACTGACAATAACTAATAATTAAAAATTAAAAAAACTAAAGTCGCAAGAGGCCGCCGAGAGCCAACATTGGCCTTGGCGCAGATGTGTAGAGGGTTGGGCCGGCGTTGGGCGTACCCGGTGGTTCTAACGGGTACGTTGCGTTCACCCAAATAGCCAACTTATTACTGATTTGGCTTGGCTCCCGTTGGATTTTTAAAAGGCGGCGGTAGTGCGCTTTGGACATTTCTTGAATTTCTTGTGAGTGTCTGTGCAACAACGTGTAACCTTTCTCTATGGTGAAACCTTTACGAGGTGTTTCTGCGTTGTATGTTCGATTTAAGTGGTCTTCGCTGCCGTGGTTAGTTTGTTTGGCTGGTTAGTACATGTGCAAACGGTCTTTTGTGATGTTCTGGAGTTGTGGAAAGTCGTCGCCCCTATTGCAAGTACTTGCGTTGTCGCGACATCATTCGAACACTATACGATCAGAGCAGAAACAAGTGCTGTAACCTACCCCGGTTATTGTGTAGGCGTCAGCTCTCGAAGTATTGGTCAATGCACGGTGGGAGCCCGTTTTATCTGCGGATGCGTGCTTGCACCAACTCTGACGAAACTCTGATCATTCGGGACCTATGAAAGCAGTGCTGTGTTGTTTTTGTTCCCTGCTTAGTTCGCCTGTTTACATACTCGCCTGAATGTGTGCTATTGTGGTTTTTAAGTTTTCCCCCGTGGGTCTGTACCAGATACCTCGCATTCAGCTGCTTGTCACCTGTGGTCGTTTATAACTTTGCTGCAGAATTTTGTCCTTAAGTCGAATAAACTTTGGAAGGAAATCGTGAAGCTTTACTCCCGGAAAGCGCTTGTACGTCCATAGAATTTACAGTTCAAATGCAACACATATCCTCATTTAAATTTTAGAAGAATTTATAGTTTCCGTAAATTGAAATTGCAGATAAACAGAATTCAATAAATTGAAGATTTCTATATGCACACCAAATAAGTTCTGCAAAGTAAAACGGTTTGTTACATTAAAGTTCAATATATGGAGGTCTAATTGTACAAAATTGATTGATATAGGGGTTGATTGGATACAGGGTGTGCATATTCACACGCTTCCGTAGTCAGTCGTTACGTGCCGCTCTACTTGGGCAATAAACCAAGCAACAATGTTAATGTTTTCGAACTGTTCATATATCGGGAGCACACCAAGAAGGTGATCTAAAACCTCCAGGCATATGGTGACTTTCTGTTCCAAAAGAAAAAAAAGTAATAGTAATAATGTGTACAGTGGCATAGCAGAGTAAACAAACAAAAAAGCTGTCTTTTTAAGACAATGCTACATTTTTTTTTCCTAATTACAGCAGCTGTTCAATGTGTTCTAGACCAGTTAGGATATTTGAAAATTCAGTGTGATGGGCCAGTCTGTTTCCCTTAGTGTTATAATGGCCTCATATTCTTGCGAAGTTAATCATATGACTCCTGTATCCTTACTACGTTGAACTCCTGAAATGTTCATTCCGGCCACTGCTCCTCATCCACCATGCTGCTTCTGCTTAATAGTTCTCAAGGCAATTATATTGCCCTCCTCTCCCTATTATTCAGGCGGAGAAACAGATCCACATGGCCATCACAAACTAATTTTCACTTGCACATGCCCTGACGTTCAAAACATTGCAGTTGAGCTGGAAGCTAGAATCAAGCTAGAAGCTAAAGGGAAGCTAGAATTAGCACTAGTGAAATGTGAAGGTTGTTAGCAAAAGTGCCCACAGTGTGTGATGCCACAGTTTATGCGAAGATAAAAGTTTTGAGAAAAATTGTATAAATTTTGCAGTTGATATTGTTTTATTAATGCTGCTCTTGCTTTAGTTATCCTTTTTTTTTAGTCACCATATGTGTTAAATGTCACAGCATTTGATATTATAGCATTGACATATATCAGTGGGGTGGGGGGTCCTCATCTGGATAGTTCATTTCTAATGCATACACTTTGCATGGCTTGTTCGCGTTGCCAACACCTACTGTATTACTTTGCTAATAAAACCTTCACAATTGTTTTTCACACATAAATAAAACAAGCAGTCTAAAAATGCTCCTTTGTCTCATGCAATATAGCGCTCCTCTCAACTAAAGCTGTATGTTCTCGAGACACAAGTTGACAGCTACATGTTAGCTGCAAAACCTCTTAAATTTGCAACAATATTGAATATATTGAGACAAAAAAGCTATCTTGGTGAACATAATGCTGCAGATGCTGACCAGCACATGAGTAGTGCTTCTTTTATTACAAACATTTAATCACATTGCAGAGAGTGTGTACCACTTAAATCACAATCATTTTATTGAGATATTTTTGTGTCATTTGCATGTGGCAGAAGCAGGAAATAGTAAGCTGACTTTGCCTTAAAGCAAACATATGCATGAGAGAGCGCTTAAAGCATTACTTGTTCAAACCGAGGCTTTGGTGTCTAGATTTCACGACGAAGAGAGTAAAATGTGAGGTCACTTACCCTGTATTCTGAAACCATCTATGACTGGAAGCTTCATTCCACTGAGATGAGCGCAGTGCCACCCCTTGACTGAAGACGACGCTGTGTTTCACAGTAATTGACATGAAGTTTAATTAAAGCTAAGCAACCGCCTGTGTCAAGGAGTGGGGCTGCTGTGCATTTGAATCCAGGTGGAGGGTTGAGTGGAGAATAAAGAAGTTAGTCATCTTTACCGATCCTTGAGCCTCTTAAGAGATTTCCTACAACATCTAAGCTCAGCCTTTCTGTTTTCTTACAGCATGGTTATTACAGGTGGTACAAAACATTCCATTGTACAGTTTCTATAATTCTTTGGGAAAACATACATCACCTCACTAAACAGGAATAGGCTCAATAGGTTCACTGGTATCATCTATAGTGTTTCCATCCAAGACCTATTGCTATTACAAGGCATTGCAGACATTCAGTGACGTAGCCAGAAATTCATTTCAGGGAAGGATTCTCCACTGGCCACTACCACTCCCCCATCACCTCTCTCTCTAGCACTATATAAATGTGTGGAGGGTTTTACATCACACCAAGACAAACTCCTAGCACTCCCCGGACAGGAATGCTTTAGCAATGAGGATGCACATTTTTACGTTGCCAAAACTTTGCTTAACTTCTGACAAAAGTTTTTCATTGCTAAGACTACGCCTTAAATTATGCTATCATCCTTGTGCTGTTTTTAAAAATGACTATATTAAAAATAACATTTTGTTTACAAATTCATGTATTTATATAATGTATATTATGACCTTGTTGGTACATTACTTAGGAAAGTGAACTGTGCTAAAAACATGACAGCGCTCTGTCTTGTGTCTTCTTGTTTGCAGCCCAGACTTGTTGCAGCCCAAGTAACAGTGAAGGTCAGCGTTATTTTCTTACCAGATTTGCTAGTGATTGGTTCAGCCATGGCTGTGTATGGAAGAGAGCGGGCACTATTTTGCAAGTCGCCTATTACTTAATTGCAGGCATTATGGGCATGCTTCCCTGACACCTGCCTATTCTAAAGACTGCAAAGCAGCAAGCACAGCACATGCTATGACAGGGTAGGTGAATCTCAGCAAAGGCAACTGGCCACAGCTATCTGGTGTTGAGCGATCGAGCAGTGATGAGACAATCCCCCTATGTCCCATAATTTTTCACTTCATTCTTGATGCCCTTAATGCGTGTCACCACCCTAGCCCCCTTACTGTATCATCCTCCCCACTCCCTGGAGCTCTCTGAAACTCTTTTCACCTAATCACTGTCCCGTTTTTCAACATTCACGGGGTTGTTGAATGACACAGCATTCTATAACATTCCTATATTTATGTTTCTGTGTGGACATCGAAGCCATTCACCTAGCTCCCATAGTTTGTTGTGGCGGCTTCTTAGCTTCCCTGGTCCACATTCTGTAGGCCTTTCTTTCTTGTCCCGTTTTCTCTCCATTTTTTCATTCTTAGCAGTGTGTACAAACTAGCCTGAGAGCAAGGTCTTCTGAAGTTTATTAGCATAATGAAAGTCAGAGTCAATGGAAAATAAAAGAAGAAGGTGGGGGGAGTGTTCTTTATGAGTTTTCTAAACAAGCAAGTTGATATAAGTAAGTTGTATAATAGCAAGCACCAAGTATAAAAGAATAAAAAACACATTTGCACTTCTCGTCTGACGAAATTTACTGTGCTTTTACAGAAATGAAAATCATTGAAAAGGAAGTAAGTGTTTACGTTGAGATACGAGCACATAATCTGTAAGCCTCGTAAGCTTATGTCAAGTAAAACAACATGAAATCCTGAGAGATTGAGCTTCTTAAGTACACGTGTTATAATAGGAACACCAACCTTCTTCAGTATGATAAAAGCACTGTAGATCAAGGTTCTCCACGTAGTGGAAACATTGTTAAATCTGTTAAGATGTGAATGTGGGCAAGTTGGTAACAAAGTTCTAACTTGCTAAAGCACATTACTGTCCTCATCGAACTAATGACTATAGTTTCTTGTACATGTGTCTTGATCACATTCAGCACAACATTATGCATTTTTAGCTTTCTTTAATACATTCTGTAGCCCCTCAATGGATTCAAGATGCTAGAAACCTATGTTGAACTACAAAGTGCTTGCCATTAAAAAAGACAAGAAGTCAGTTCCTGTGTTAGAAATATTTATTAGTTAGAGAAAGGCTAAAATTTAGTATGAACATTAGCCATGTCTTGAAGTTTTCATCCTACTCATTTTACAGTTGAAGCTAGCTTGCTTCTCAGGTTACTTGTGCTTAGAATTAAAGCACAACAAACAGATGAATGGCTTGCCGGGGCGTTATTCACAGAAAGTGGTCACTTTTCTCACTCTCTCCATAGAGTTTCGGCTACTGCTGGTACTGTTGGCCGCATAGCAGCCAGTGCAGAGCCACTGAGTGTCGTGTGCCGATGTGCCAGTTTTTCTTAGCATGTGGACTCTTCTCCCACGAGTTTCTTCGATGTTGTCTTGACGAGGGCCGAACAGTGAATGAGCTAGTTCATCTTGAAATTTTATAATTGGCGTAGAGTTTCCTTCAAGCATGCCACGAATGTTCCACGCATTTATGATGAGACATCCAACAAGCAACTCAACAGCTACCTTTCTGTACCACTTGAGTCCTTTTCTAAGGCAGTTGTGGTATAACGTCATTTGGTCACTATAGTCGACGCCCTTTTTTGCTGCATTGTAATCGAGACCGGCCTGATGTTTCATGATCGGTGCATTGTCCCTTGTTTTCTTCCCACTGTCCACCAAAGTTGCTTCATATTTGGCGACAGATGTGAGTATCAGAACAGGCCTCTTGTCCATCCACTTCAGTGCCTTCACTCCATTTTTGGACTGAAGTTCGGTAACACTGCCATTTGCAACCTTTACTTCAGTGAGATCTTTTGGCAGCCCTTTCCTCACTGAGCAAACTGTGCCACGAATGAAAGTGTCTTCCTTTAGAAGGCGAAAAGTGAGCGGCAAGCTCATGTAGAAGTTGTCTACGGACAGCGGGCACACAACTTCCTTGTAATTTTGCAGGAGTTTCAAGCATACATCTTCGGCATGTCCGATGCCAATTGTTCAGTCACACTTTCCGGCATATACATCAACCTTTAGCCTGTAACCGTCTTTGGTACATGCCTTGAACAGCCTGACTCTGTAAGAACAAAAGTCTGCCACGCCATGGCACTATTGTTTCATCTATCACAACCTCCTTTCCTGGCTCTAGCACAGTGGCAAAAATTTTGGTTCAATTTCTCTACCAGAGGATGGATCTTAAAGACATGATCCTGCAACTCTGCAACCAGTTAATTGTCCGCAAAATGCCGGAACCTCAAAAGTAGGGAAAAGGCGGTCACGGCTCCTATTTTGATGAATGAGTTCAACACCATACAGGTTACTTTTTGCCCAGTAGTGACTGGGATAGGAAGATGGACGAGATTAATACAAATTGGTATTCCAACAAATGCTTTCGTTTGTTGGAGATTGGTTTCCATCCAATTTTTCAACTTTGATTTAGATTTGGGAGTAGGAAGACGGAGGAGACCAATACAAATCAGTATTCGAATAAATGCTTTAATTTCTTTGGCATTGGTTTCCGTCCAATTTTTCAAGCGTGATTTAGATTTAGGAGTAGTTGACTTCAACACTTGTGTGAACCTGTTTGTTTCATTGACCATCATTTGCCAAATGTCATCCGTAATAAACAGTGAACATAAAGATGGGGCATAACGGCTAGATGGCAACTGAATGATAGTGGGCGGCCTAGAGTACGTGTGGTGTCACACTAGGCGAAGTGGTTGTTGCCGGTGTCCATTTCTCTAGAGATGGGCTGAGAGAAATGAGAGCATTGTATCCTGAATCATTCACCTCAGAATCATCAGTCAGGTCTGACTCTCCATTCGACATGCTGGCTGAGGTCTGTGATGGTTCGTAAACACTATCTTTGTCACTGATTTCACTGTCCACTGCTGAACATCTGACACTGAAGCACTTGACTCATCCGCTGGTGATCGCGAAGTTGCTGGTGCATTCTTCTGGCCCAAAACTAAGTTTATTTGTTTTCTCTGCATTGTGCTTTTTTTTTTCATCCGTAAGGGGCATGAGGATCTATCTATTAGACACGCTGAAAAGTTTGGGAGTAGCAAGAAAAATGCAGGTACTTATTCCAATGGCACGTATTTCAAAGACTGCTGCGAAAGTTTGCCAGAAACCCGACTGAGAAATGCGCCGCCACTCCACTCTCCGAAACAAACATGCCACCGCATGTCCAATGCAATAAAAATATATATTAGTTGCAATTTCAAACCTCAGATGGCAACACAAGAGCGAGAATTCTTGCGTGTGGGTCACTGGTGAGTCACGCCACACACAGCATAAAAACGTTTTCGTTGAGTGCATCGTGGATTGCCAGTGGTTCATAGCATTTAACATCAGACAAGTAGTCTACTGGCTATCTATAATCTCACACAACAAAAATCGTACCTCTGAGTTAAAGTGTCATAATGTTATCGCAGCAGCAAGCAGATGAATGCCCGTAACTTTGCTGCTGCATAGGAGCACAGGCTGTGCTGTGATGGCACTCAGAGTGACACGTGACTTAGATTCAAGGCAGCATCAGTTATTTGTTGAATCTGTTGCTGCAGTGAACTAATTAAAGTTTAGAGAAATAATGAAAAATACAACCCGAATGTCTGGGTGCTTTTGTTTTACTTCGCACTGTAGCAAGAGAGATGAATTTCCGTTTCGTCTCCTTTTCCCGACGTTTGCACGCGCGCAGAGAACGAAACTATACGTCATTGTCTACATGTGTTCCAGCATTGCGATCATAAATGCTCTCTTATCCTCTCGCGTTTGCCTCAGTGCTGGGGCACTGACTTATACCGCTAATCACGTGTTCTCGTGTAGAGCGCGCACTATCGTCCGCTACAGGAAACGAGACAAGCGCAACAGCTCGCGCGACACCGTCACCGGAAGTGCGCCGGTGACGGGACCCCTCGGCTCCGGTATGGGAGAACGCAGTGAAGGAAATTTGCTTACACAGGCGAAACGGGGAATGTCGAGAGAGTGTTTATATAGGCGGCGACGCTCGCCTCCTGAAATCATGCGTTCGCGGCACTTCAATCATTCTCTATCTGCTGTTAATGAACCAATTTGAAAAATGCTTGCGGTAGAACACTTCTTAGAGGGCACGTAACAACTTTCAGTGTATAACCAAAATTTGTTATGTAGCCTGTGAGGGGCCCTTTAAAACAAACTCGGTAAAAATCGGGTGTACTGTGGGATGTTGTTACAGCTGCGTCGAGCTTCACAGCCCTCTACACAAGCATTGCTGTGAAGCCTGTGGCAGAAATAGAGTTTTATTCAATCAAAGGACTGCATAGAGCGCGCTCTCGCGTTGTGCTACGTGAATTAAATCATTCGTTTCCTGCCTGCACAAACGTTTGCGTCTCGAGTGGATTTCAAGCACACCGTATAATAACGTGCAGTTCCGTCGTGCTTCGCAGCACTATACACAAGCACTGCCGTAAAGCTAGTGGCAAAAGTAGATGTCATGAAACCAGATCAATGCATATACCTCGCTATTTTGGTGCGCTGCGTGAATGGAAACATTGCTTGCCTGCCTGCACAAACGTTTGCATCTCGAGTTAATATCAAACAAATCATATAATATGTGCAGTTTCGTCGAGCGCTTCACCGCACTGCATGAGAGCATTGCCGTAAAGCCTGTAGTATAAATAGGGTTTCATGAAGTCAAATTAATGCGCAAACCTCGCACTTGTGGTGTACAAGGTAAACAAAGAATTCGTTGCCATGTCTCCGCAGTAGTTGGTCACGTTGATTTGTGTGAGCATATTGGTTCATGTGCCCCATCTACCTCTGTGATGAGAAAATAAGCAAGAATATCAGCTGCTATGTGTCGATGCATATGCTTTTTATTACAAGGTGTAGGAGCAGTACATCTTACTGCATGAGTAAACCACTCATGGAAACAGTACGTTCCTTGAACATTGTAGCTATTTAATAGCCTAGGAAGCGCGCTATATTGAAAGTTGCAATTTTTTTTCTGTTCGCAAAATTCAATAACTCGATGCTTTTTCTAAAAGCAAAAAATTATAAATTTCGCAATGATACGTATGCTGCGTCAGTAAGTTAAGTAGGCAGCACATAATTAGGCTAAACCAGAGGAATATCCGCAGGTAGGGATTTATACAAATGTACAAAGTATTTTAAAAAAAAATTTTCTCAAATGTTTTCAGTGTGGAGTAAGGAGTTGCATGTGCGTCCAGCGCTGATTTCCAGCGCTTAATTTTTGTTGAACCTTGATGTAACAAAGACGTAACACTCAGCACTCTATTTTGTTACATCAATTTTTTTTTTACAATGGAACACTGCATTCTACTATAGGTGCCGCTCATGCGCCCCAAAATTTTGGCCCCTCTAAGGAAGTCACTGTTCTCTAAGTTTCGCCCGAAACTTAGATATCGCTACTTCCAATTGACACTCGTGAAACCAGCAGCCACGTCGGCTTGCCGCCTTTACACCGGCCGCAAATTACTTTTTAAAAATGTGGCACGCGCGGGCCGTGTATATGCACTCTGCTGCGCGCGGACAGCCATATGCACGGGCACGGCCGGGCATATGGCCGTGCCCGTGCGCTCTCTGACCCTAGCGCGCACTTGATCACGGGACGTGGACAGCGCGCATAAAGCTGCCATCCTTCTCGGCTCACCCTCGCACCCTTTCATTCGCAATTAACCCCAGCATGTGGGATGCAACGGAGCACTATAATTTTTGTCACACTTGGACTTTAAACCAAACATCAGGGCGATGGCGAAAATTCGCTTAGGGTGTCCAAAAATTGCTATCGCAATAATACACTATGGAGAAAGGTATTATGTAAATTATCTGTGAATGGGTCGAAACCCCCTAATTTCCCAAACACGCACCCATCCACTGGCACGCTGCACACATGGATCCCGCGCGGCACGCTGCATCATTAAGGCGTATATCGTTCTTCGCTAGCTCTATGATCATTTATGCAGTAGTCACTTGGCGAGAAGCTTAATTTCCAACCTATGCGCAAGTCTCGTAGATGAATTTCGAAAGTACACGGACCATATATATGTTGGCAAAATAATCGGAACTCACTATTTAGACTCGCCAAAATTATAATTAGCTGCTCACTTGAACTCATAAGAATATATATTCTTATGAGTAGTATATACTACTCAGCCGAGCTCACTCGGGCTCAAACTCGCCAAAATACTGCTCAGCTGGGCTTACTCAGACTCATGGGATGATCTCAGGGAGTTGACTCATCAGTGAGTTTGCCAGCGTATGATGTGTGCTGAACCACAAACCTGGCTTTCTTGAATAAAAACAGTTGATCGCTGCAGCATATGGATGCACATAAGTGTAATTCAGAGAGCGCGGCATTGTAAAGGCTGCCACAGTTACCATGCCATGCTGCAGCTCATTTCAATCATGTCAAATGCAATACCCCTGCCAGCTTTTAGTCAGTCGATCAAATGTGATTGCTATTTATCTCATCACAACACCTCATTTTCCTGCCTAAGGCTTTGGGTGAATTTTCCTTGGCATCCATTTTGTTACTCTAACAGGTTACCAGTTATCTGTTGCCTATACGAAATTTGAAGTTGTGCACATGTCATGTGGACTCCATGCCAAACTCGTAGTACTGCATGCGTTTTTGCAGTTAGGTCTAGAGTTACAGAATCGCATATATGTGGGAGTTACTTCAGTTAGCAGCTGTAGCTTTGGAACAAACACGTGCATGAGAGTGTGCTTAAGTGTTACCTGTCAAGACTGGGAGCACCAAGGCAACTTGTGCAGTAAAGGCATGGGCAGTACGAGCCCACAGATTTTACTAAGTGTGGCTGAGGTGATGCGTCTAGATTTCACTATGAAGAGAGCCAAATAAAAGGTTGCCTATCCATCATACCTATTCTGGAACCTTTCCTTGAGCTTTTCTAAAACATTAAGCTCAGCGTGTACACTTTATCACAGCATAATTATTACATGTGATATAAAACATTGTATTGTGCAGTTTCTCCAACTCTTCGTGAAGGCATCTATCCATACATTAAACAGGAATAGGCTCAATGTTGACATATCTCCACAGTAGGATCTCCAGGACCTCGTACTGTCACAATGCATCACAGACATTATTTAAGTGAACTCCAGAAGTGAAGCTCTTCGTTAACATTGGCTAAAATTGTATTTTTATATAGCAAAGTGATCATGCATAAATCTGTATGTCATGACAGAACACTTTGTTTCTCACGGACTTTAGTTTACAATTGTTTTCAAGATCAGGAAAATTGTGCAGTGTGCTAGTTGGTTCAACATACTTAACACTGTTGTGCGGAGTGACGAAGGGACAGGACTTGAGCGAGAAAACAATAGACACCTGAGCACAAACTATCAACTGGTGATTATCACAAGGCAATGATTCTGCTGAAAAGTAGGAACCAAAGGAAAAGACAAGTCGTGGAAGCATACAACCTCAAGGTGGCCCCACAGGGCTCATGTGTCAGCCCGCCGTCTATTTCACTCAGCAATAAAGAGATTAGCATAATCACTGACAATAGAGGGTGTAGGTAGACCGGGAAGAGGACTCCTGTGCATGCGTGTAGGCTTTATGTACGCTTCACTTGCAGAAAAATAAACCAGTTCATAGTTTGCGCTCAGGTGTCATGTGTTGTTTTCTCGCTCAAATCCTGACCCTTCATCGCTCTGCGCAACAGTGTTAAGTTTTCAGGTTGTTCACTATGTGATGTAGGAAGGGTAAAATTGATGGGAAATCCCAATATTCTCGGGCATATCGCGAAAAATATGGCCCAAGTCAAAGGCTTCACTGTCCCCTTATATAGGGCAAATAGTAATAGTTCGAATTCTATGGACGCTGGTTGCTTTTTCTGACTTGACCTAGGCAGTGCTCAGCTCTCAGTTGAAAGGAACAGGTAAACAGGAGGACTTGCCACATAAGCAGAAGGTAACACTCCAGACTTAACCTTAATATACTGTGTGCTTCCACAGCCCTAGGGGGCTAGTCTGTAAGTGTTGACTAAGTGGACTGTCCATTCCAGTACATGCTGAATGAATAGAGCACGAGAGCCCATGGTGATGATTGCCACTTGCTCTACCAGCTTATAGCTCTACCTAATCAGTGTGTGCTGAAACAGTCCACGTAGTGGATCCTTACAGAATCCTTCCCTAGACTGATGTTTATGTTGGTAGGTTGCAAGTATTGCACTTTCTTTCCTTTGATGTGGGCAGTTCCCACATATGGATGCAATTTAACATATTGTATTCATATTGCCTTTGGTCTATACATATCTAATTAATGCTTATAACCAGGCCTACAAGCTCTTGTCCTGCATATTTATATAGCCTTCTCTTTGGAGAATGGAGTCATTCTCCATTATACCCTCAAGCACGTGAAGTAGACACTGCAATAACCCCAAGGGAGGGGGGACAGTAACGCAAAAACCTTATTGGGCTTGTATTGCTGCTGAAGGATGCACATACCATTTATGCTAAAATTCTCAGCAGACATTCCAAAGTTTGTACGAGTTCGACTTTAGCTGGCTAAACTGAATGATTCATATTGAAGGCAATTCTTGCAACATTTGGTCAAACTGAATGAAACTGGACAGCACAATTAGCTGTGTTCATCTACCATTTATACGACTGCTGCCCCGAGCATTTTGCCTGTTGCTTTGCCTTTCGTTTCTGTACTATCAAGTTCAAGTACACACGTACTTTATCACTGTACAAGTAGAATGGCTTCAAGGCTTTTCCTGGGCATTCAACAGTCACTATTTATTCCTATAAACCTTCCTGCATGTGAAGGCAAAAGAAACTTATTAATTCATGCTGGAAGTATAAAAAGACAGGTATTTGCACAGAAAATGTTTATTTTGAGCACCGAGGTTCTTGCTGATGTAGATATGGTGCTGGCTCCCTCCTTGCCCGAAGCATGTGCTTGCTGTAAACAGCACCAGATGATGGCTTCCTAGGTCAAAAGATCAAAGTGAAATAAGAGGCATTTTGTTTTAGCCCCGGAAAGAAAAAGCAGGATTGAGACATTAACATGTATAAAAAATACTTGCCTAAAGAAAAATTAATACACAAGCAAATTCACTAATGAGAGCAGCATTCCGGGCAAGTTGGTAATCCATTGCTTAAATGATATTGCGCGACATAAAAAACGACACGGACGTGAAGGAAGACGACACACCAAGCGCAAACTACAACGTTTGAGCAGAAGTACACACACAAATGTGAAATGCATGATAAACGAGCCTAGAATCTGCCAACAGCAGCTATGGTACAGCTACTAGACAGGTATATAATAATTGGCAAAATGCAAAAAAAAAAGCTACGTGTGCCTTGCGAAGTCTTACGGCGTAGGTGCAGTCAGGTACCTGTACCTGGTTCCTTGTCTGCAGTGGTTCCTCCCCTTTGCCATGCACAATGGTATTTCGACTGTACACACACACAGCTCTCACTTTGATTGCACCTGTGCCGCCTCACAGAGCAGCATGCATTTCTTGAGTCTGCTTGTCAAGCACATTAAAAAAATAAAAAGGCAAGCTACAAAGCTAACATTTTAAGAAAGGTTTTCCAAAATTTAAAGATGGCTCAGTCGCACACAAGGCCCCTTTTTGCCATGAGCAAGTCAAATCTCCTGTTCGATCGCACTTTGCCTAGGATAGTGCGTGCCTGGCTCTGCCGCACAGCCGTGCGCTGGCTTGGGTCAATCCGCGCACGCACCGGCTCCCTCAACGGCACAGTTTTTGCTTTGCACACGGTCAGCCTGGGAATCCGCGATGCAGCTTTGGGTGTCTGCAGCGCACCAGCAGCACTGGCCTTAACGGCGAGGCGGGGTATGCATGATGCCGATTTGGGTGTCTGAAGCGAACGACCAGCAGCACTGGTGCTCAATAAGATGTTGCGGCGGGCAGTGCAGTCTACCACGGACTTCATTTTGGCAAACTCTGCTGCATGAAGCTTGGTGAAGTTTGGAGTCTTCCTCACTTTGGATGCCAACTTTGGCATGGGAGTTTTTGCAGCCGCAGCATACTTCGGCGGCACAACGGCTTCGACACTCGACTCTGCAGCAGCTGTGTCTGGGGCAAAAGTCACAGTACTGTTTTCTTTGCCCTTGGCCAGCCCACAGGCAACGGACTGTCGGATGAACTTGACAACTTTGGCCTTCTTCGGATTGCCCTTGTAGGTGTACCCCAGCTCCCGGGCCAATGCTAGGAGCTCGGCGTATTTCTGAGACTCGAGGTCCTCGATGTCGGGTTGGTTTAAGCCTTCCATGAGCGAAAGAGCGGCCATAAAGAGCGGCCATAAAGAGCGGCCATAAAGGCTCGAGTCTCAGAAATACCTATCATTCTTCTTTCCATTGCTCGTTGCGTCGTCCTCAATTTGAGTAGAACCCTTTTCGTAAGCCTCCAGGTTTCTGCCCCATAGGTGAGTACTGGTAAGACGCAGCTATTATAAACTTTCCTCTTGAGGGATAATGGAAACCTGCTGTTCATGATCTGAGAATGCCTGCCAAACGCCAAACCTCCTATATGAACTGGCAAATACCGATGTCCAAATCCGACAAAGCAAAAACGACATTTGCTAACCCTGATGGGCTCTACGAGTTCAGTGCAATGCCTTTTGGACTCTGCAATGTGCCTGCCACATTCGAACGCATGATCGATAAGTCTTGTGTGGCTTGAAATGGAAAACCTGTCTGTGCTATCTCGACGACATTGTGTTTTCAACCATGTTCTCACAACATTTGCAACATCTTGATGAAGTCCTTGCCTGTCTTGCAAATGCTGGTTTGCAGCTCAACACACGCACACGCGCGTGTGCGCACACACACACACACACACACACACACACACACACACACACACACACACACACACACAAATGCAGTTTGGCCAGCAAGGCCATCAAAGTTCTGGGGCACATAGTCTGCAAAGAAGGTATTCGTCCGGACCCCGAGAAGCTTACTGCCATCCTCGAATTTTGTGTCCACTGCGTCAAAAAGACATGCACAGTTTTCTTGGACTTGCTTCTTCCGGCACTTCATATGCAACTTCGCTACACTTACGTCCCCGCTCCATCAACTCCTCCCCAGTAATGCACCCTTTGTTTCGTCCGACGAATGTGAACATGCTTTCCTGCTTTTGCAACATGCCCTGACGTCAGACCCAGTACTGCGCCACTTTGATCCAACCGCGCCCACCATCTTTCACACCGACGCTAGCAGTCAGTCTCGGTGCCATTCTACTACAATGCGACAACACATTCCGCGAACGAGTAATTGCTTAGGCTAGTCGTGCACTAACCAGTGCAGAAAATTACTACACCATAACCAAGCAGGAGTGCTTTGCTGTTGGGCTGTGCAAAAATTTCACCCATGTCTTCATGGCCGCCATTTCACAGTCGTTACCGACCATAACACACTGTGCTGGCTTTCATCGCTAAAGAATTTATCAGGTCACCTGGGTTGCTGTGTGCTTCACCTACAGGAGTACGATTTCAATGTCACCTACAGGGCTGCAAAGAAGCATCAAGACACCAATGCTCTCTCTTGCTACCCTCTGCCGAATCGTGACGATTCACCATAACCTCTCCGTGATTGTGTACGTCCTGAGTCCTCTTCATCGGCTTTACCCATTGTAGCCCTCGAATGGCTAAGACACAACAGCCCATCTGTCCTTGTGTCCCACTAACGCATCGACCCACACTGCTGAACTATTCTCCAACGCATGGAAGATTCTTCGTCACCTCCAAACGCCTGACTTCGTCGACAACTTAATCAATTCAAGCTGCACAATGGGGTTTTACATCGCAACATTTATCACATCGATGGCAACAAATGGGTCCCGGTCATACCATGTTCTCTGCAACGTGAGGTGCTTGAAGCCTTTCACGATCATGCGACGACTGGTCCTCTAGGCTACCACAAGACTTACAACAGAATATGAAGTTGCTGCTCCTGGCCTGGCCCATCTTCAGCCGTTGCGAAGTATGTTGCACCCTGCGTTCATTGCCAAAGCAAACCCAACAGCTCCTTCTGGCTTTTTACAACCTCTGCCTTGTCCCGCTTCGCCTTTTGAAGTAGTTGGAATAGACTTGTACGGTCCTCTTCCCATGACCTCACATGGAAATCGTTGGATTGCAACGGCCATAGACCATCCAACACGCTATGCGGAGACAGCATCTCTACCATCCTGGACTGCTGCTGAAGTCGCCGATTTCTTTCTACACAACATTATCTTACACCGCAGCGCTCTGCGCGTTCTCCTCAGTGACCGCAGCAGTCTTCCTCTCTTCTATCCTTACCGAAGTTCTGTGCGCCTCTAACACAATTCGCAAGACGACTTCCAGTTACCATCCGCAGACCAACAGCTTGATGATTGCGATGTACAGTCACGTGCAATATGAATTGCAACACCGGTACCCGTGGTCGAAGGGGTTCCAAGGCTGTACGGCTGTGCAGACACATGGTAAGTTCCAGACCGAAACACAGCTTCAATTAGTGGTGTCTATTAAACTGCTATTTCGAATGTCAGAGCTGCTGCGCAGCCGCGGAGCCCCTTCAACAACGAACAAGAGTGTTGCAAGTCATACTGCATGCGACTGTACATCTACCCTGGCCACACGAACGGGGATGCAATCCTGTCGTTCATGACATTCGCCTATAACATGGCTACGCAACGTACCACTGGATTTTAACATTTTTTCTTCATCTATGGCTGTGCACCAAGTTTCATTCTTGATGTATCATTCCTTTCGACTCCTGTACCCCCATCAGTTCCTTTCTTGGAACAGTTTGTGTCTCGCCTCGCAGAATGCAGACGCCTCGCCCCGTTTAACACCGACGTCTCCCAGGACGCTCGCAAGTTTCGTTACGACTCGACCCACTGTGCTGTAACTTTTTCTCCTGGTGACCAAGTTCTTTGGACTCCTGTGTGCGTTCCTGGCTTATGCAAAAAATTTTGCAACACTTCTTGCTTATGCAACACTTCTTGAATGCCCACACCACCATATCGTCGGGCAGCGAGCACAACCTGCGACACCCATGTGGCCAGTGACGAGAGGCGGCCTGCGCAGCTGGCCGGTTGGGGTCATCAGGTTGTCGCCGGCCATCCACTGATTATATTGTTCACGGACACGGTCTTTAACAGGCTTGTTGAGCACGACGTCCAGTGGCTGAAGTGTTGACGTCATGCCTCCCGGAATGACGGCGAGTTCCGTCCTCCCGTCGCGGAGTGCCAGCTTCAATCCTGCGGTCAAGTGCCCGCGAAAGGCATCCAAGACGAGCATGCTCGGACACCGCAAGAGTGCCCCTGGTTGCCGATTCCAGACGGTCTTAATCCAATTGAGCATGAGGGCCTCGTCCATATAGCCCTTTTCATTCACGCGAACGACATCCCGTGGGAAAGCCTCTTTCGGCAGCGTCTTCCTCTTGAATATTATGTATGGGGGCAGCTTTCTGCCATCTGCAGTACACGCGAGCATCACCGTGAATGCTCGTTCCCCGTAGAAAGAAGCTCGACTTCTTTTGCGCCGCGTTCGCACACTGTGGTGAGCGACGGCATGTCGAACCACACCGGCATTTCATCAGCGTTGCCGATCTGTACCAACATGTAGCCATGCTGCTGCCGGAGACGGATAACATAGCGCTGGAATTCGACCAACTTGTCCTCGTATGCCTCTGGCTGCTTCTGCCAGATTGATTTGCGCTGTCGAAGTGCGAATCCCTTGCGTTGCATGAAGCGACGAACCCAATAAATGGAGCCCTTGAATTGTTCCTTGGGCAGTCCGGATTCTCGGGCGATCTCAATAGCTTTGATGCAGATGAGTTCTGCTGTGACTGGCAAAGATCTGGCACGATGCTCGCGGACAAAATCCGCCACCCTGTCTTTGAGCTCCGGGTGCACTGCGCCATAGAATAAAGAACTTCGTCAGAATAAAGAACCGCGCAGCGCCCGCGAGTTGGGCCGCGTCGGTCACCAAGAGGGCGATAACAATGTGGATGCCGAAAGGTCTGCGCTCCTACATGCTGCCAGACGACTATTCATGCTGTGCCAAGGGCCGGTATGTAAGTCAAGGGGTGAACTTTTAGTAATATTTTTGGGAAAAAACCTCAACCTATATTCCGCACTATACGGTACTCGCACTGCTGGAGACATATGCCGTGGCCGAGAACCTACGGCTTCCCGACTACTCGGGTGCCACCACCTGTGCCACACGCAGTTGCACTGCGGCACCCTGCCTAGATGGAGTCCATAAGCCAGGAAAGCCACGCACAGCAATCTATGTCCGCAGCACCCTGGCGCGTGCTGTTCTACCTGTTGCTGACATCGCCGGTGGCCCCTTGGAGTCATGCGCCATTGTGGTACGCCTTGGCAGCCAGGACACGGCTGTGGCGAGCATCTGCATCCGTCCAGGAAAGCCGTGGGATCCCTCCAGCCTCATCCAGCTGGCTGTTTGCCTTGGTGGGCATGCAGTCCTGTGCAGTGACTTCAACGCACACCACACGGATTGGGGAAGCCGCAGCTGCACCCGCTGAGGCAAAGGCCTCACAGATGCCATCAGCTGAGCTGGCCTGCTGACCTTGGAACACCAGGGAGCCCACCTACGTCTACCGCAGAGCTCGCACGGCCATTGACCTCTCCCTCAACACTGAGCAGTGCTCCTACTCCTGGGCCACAACTTCGGACAAATGGGGGTCTGACCACTTCCCTATTGTGATCAGCCCGAGGTCTGGGAGAAGGCCTAGGTCAAGAACTTATGTCACAGACTGGTCCCTGTTCCGGAAGCACTGCAGCAAGTTGGACGATGGCCGTGACTTCCTGAGCGCCATCGTGGATTGTGCTCAGGCTGCCACCGTTCAGTGCTCTACCCAACCAGATACCCCCGCTCCGGACCTCCACCTGCTCAACATTCGTTCCTCCAGGCGCCGTATGGAGCGTGGAGCAATCCGGATGGGCAAGGCAGAGCATTGGACCGAGTACAGACGTGCAGATGCCCGCTGCAGACGCCAAGCCCGGCGCAGGAGGAGCCTCTGCTCTGCCATCGAGGGCAGGTCCAGGGGACCCCTGGCTTGGAGACTGCTCAAATCCCTCACCAGCAGGAGAGGAAGCCTACAACCTGTCCTCGCCGTGGCCATCACGCTGAGCATCAGCGAAGAGGCCCTTGCGGAGCTCCTCGCCAACCAGTTTGCGCTGGCTGTACCACGCACTGCAGCCATCCTGAAGGTAGGGCAGCCTTCCGTCAGCCTGCCTAGCTGCCTGCACAACCACCACACAGGGTCTTCGCTTCTGTAAATGGCCTGTCATCCAGTCTTGGGAGCCTGGCCTCACAGTTCATTGGCCCAGAAAGCAGTCCGAGCGCTTTTTCGCTACCTGAGGGCAACAGACTTGAGTGCCCGACTATAGACATCCTACACTTAAGTTCTCTCTCTTCCTCTTTCACTCCCCATTCCCCTCCCCACGTGTAGGGTAGCAAACTGGACTCAGCCTGGTTAACCTCCCTGCCTTTCCGTCTTCCCTTCTCTCTCACCACCCAGGGTGGCCATCGAGCCAGGTTATGGCTATCTACCAGGACCCGCTGACGCTGCACGAGCTCCAAGCATCGCAGTGCACCAGGAGCCCAGTGCACCAGGAACCCAAATGCTTCGCAACCTGGCCGCCAGCGAGCAGCTGCACCTGCTTGACTGCTTAAACATCTGGCAGTCAGGGCAGGTGCCGGAGTCATGGCGCACAGCCTACGTGGCCCCCATCCTGAAGGCCGGCTGAAAAACGTGAGCTCCTATCGGCCAGTCTCACTCACCTCTGCTGCTTGCAAGCTGATGGAGGCCATTGCTTTCTGGCCGATGAGCAGATAGGCTTCCGGCGGAGCTGATGCAGTGGGGACTCCATCGTGGACGTGGTTTCCACGCTGGAAGAGGCCAAGGCCTGCGGTGACGCCGTGCTCCTGGTGCTTATCGGCATGAAGGGGGCCTTTGACGGCCTGCCCTATCCAGTCGTTCAGCAGGCCCTGGACCTATTTGGTAGAGGGCGTCCCACAAGGATCAGTGGTGAGCCCTTTCCTGTTCAACCTGGCCCGACTGCCTGCTGTCCTGCAGACTGACCCCCACAACCACGTGAATACCTCCATCAACGCGGACCACATCGCCCTATGTGTGCGAAATCCACCACACAGCCACAGCAGTGCGCGCTCGGCTCTGCAAAGAGCCCTCGACACCGCCGCTGCTTACCTGAGCTGCATTGGCCTTGCCATCTCGGCAAGGAAGACGGAGGCCATGCTGCTCCACCCAAGAGCAACCGCCCGCTGCACAGCTGCAACTGGAAGGCGACCTTGAAGCCCGGCAGTGACGTACCCGGGGCTACACGTTCATCACCGGCTGACCTGGCTGCCTGCTGTCAAGACCCTGCATGTCCAGGTCCTCCGGGTCCACAAGGCAGTCTCCCAGCTTGTTGCCCGAGGACAGAGCTGCACCACTAGGTGGGCTCTGCGGCTGTACCATGCAGTAGCCACCTCACGCCTGCGGTACGTCCTCTCACTCGTGGCACTACCACGTGCCCGTCTCAAGAAGCTGGAGCTGCAGCATAGGGCCGAGATTAGGTTCTGCCTGGGCGCTCCCTGCAGCTCTGAAATCGCTGCAACCTTGGCCGATGCAGGAGCATGGTCCCCATCACTCCTGTCACAGCCCACATTCTACAATCAGCCACAGCTGTGCACATCGCTGAATGACACTGCGTTCAGGAATATCGGTCACATACCGACCGCACGCACAACCCCCATCACACCTGCACTGAGCATTACGCTGCGGAGAAGGCTTATCAGTGAATGGCTACTGACAGCGCAGCGAAATTTTGGTTCTAAAGCAATTTTTCCCGACCGTGCAATGAGGCCGCAATGCGAGACCGCAACGAGGCCGCAATTTGGTGACTTTATTCACTACCGCCCTTAGCCGGCAGATCTGAACCGTGCATCAGGAATGTGCATTTCCATTGGGGAACAATAGAAACTCTTATTTAGGCTAAACAAGCGCGCGTACGTACGTACTTACATGCCGCACTCGGGACATCTGCCATTCAAATATTCTGCCATGTAGCAGCACCGTAACCAAGTAATGTTACTGTTACGTGCTTCTGACAAAGACTCTAAATAACTCTGAAGGAGCGCAGTTCCGTGTAATATACGTTCTCTGCATTAGGACACTGTAGCACTGGCTGGCCGGTGTGGCGGTCCCTGCAATGCATCACAAAAGCTCGTGAGGAACCTGGCTATAAAGTATCATCACAGAACACCTATATATGGCATCATGCAGTCGAAAGATTAGCTACGCGCAGTAGATGCACATCAAACGCAAGGACGAAGTATACTTACGAGAAGCAAAAGCCCGAAAAATAAGCGATCCACCGCTTCGTGCACTCCGAGCCTGCCATATGCCATATTATGCCGCCAAAAAGGCCAGATGTGACATCACGGACGTGAAAAAACAAAGACCGGATGTGGCGTCCCGGACGTGACGTTTGGGTGAACCTAACGGTTGCGCTGCGTTCACCGGGTGAACGCAGACACTTTCAGAGGGTTGGCGCGCTAATCGCCGACGCTCAATATAAACCGAAACTAGCTGTCTGCAGATATGGCGACGCCCATTTTGCGCAGTAGTTATGTTGCACTTTTCATCGGAAGAAGCACAGCGCGACAGTCTTCACGATGCATATCTCACAAGCGAATATTAGAGAGAACACTTCGCTTTGGCGTTCCCATAAGTATTGTTGCGTCCGCTTCAATGGCTGCTTACCTGCTAGTGAGCAAACGACCCCTGACTGTGTTGGCCAAAAGACCGACCAAAGAAGTGAGGGATGCTGCGATTCGAGTGAGTAATTTCTACCTGCGTGTACTGGATCGTTCTATTTATTGTGTGAATTCTCAAATTATCTTTGATATTTAGGAGGATCATGAAGAAGCCGAACACGCGATGCATTTGACTCAGCGTGAACGACGATTCATTCGGTTTGCCTCGGTTGAGTACGAGGGCCAACTTTACATGACCCCCGAAGACTTTCTTGAATCACTGACCGAGTCGGAACCAAGACGTGAGTAGCAGCAACACTCGGGGCGACTGCAGTAGCTTAAGCTACAGCTATATGAGCTCGTTTCGTGAATACGCCTTCTTGTTAAGTTATGCGCTGCCGGTACGTGAACTCAATTTCCGCCTGTTCCTTTTGCCAGCCCGATTGCACAGGCATCACCTGTCCAAGAAAGAGCTCGAGCACATGCTTGACCAAACACCCGCAAGAAAGTACGGATCTACAAAGCTTTTCAGAGACCTGAGGGAGCGCGGTGAGTTTTGGCTGTTTATCACGGCCGTAGCTTAAACTTTGATTTGCTGCAAACAGTCTATAATATAATATATGACATGATTCTTAACATTCTTGTTTTTCAGGAATCATATCATACACAGAGTACCTCTTCCTGCTGTCCGTATTGACAAGTAGGTGTTTGAGAACGTGCGGCACGTACAGTACGATATAGCCCTCTGAATAAATTTCATTGCTACATTTACAGAGCCTCAGTCTGGATTTAGAATTGCTTTCAACATGTTTGACACGGATGGCAACCAGAGGGTTGATAAGCAAGAGTTTCTGGTGGTGAGTATTGTATGAAGTGTGTGCATATATATATATATATATATATATATATATATATATATATATATATATATATATATATATATATATATATATATATATATTTGTTTTAATTGAAATACAGTGAGAGTCAGGGTTGGTTCTCTTTTGGAGCACGTCGCATATCATAAATACAGGATGTTTTTTGCAATAGGTGATTAGAATCCAGTCAAGACACTTGAGCATTTGTATAAGTTACATGGCCAAAGTTAATCTATAACACAGTGAGTCAACTCAGGTGAACTGTCTTCAAGGTTTTAATAATTTTCAGTTCCAGCCCTTTTGTGTATCCTCAATATTTAACAAATTTTTGCTCAATTGGTGACATGTGACACATCCAAAATTATATTTACATAGAGATGTTGGCTCATCTATTTCATTTATATATGCATTGCGTTTAAGGCCATATTATATATACTAAACCAAAGAAGTCTCTTTGTGTTATAAACATGCAATAATAACATGTACTAGTATGCTCTAGTGGTAGACTTCACTCTTGCTGTTAATGTGGTGTCCTCAGATCATGAATTGCCTTACAGGGACAGTTTTTGTCACATTGTTAAGATCATAGGATGTCAATTATCAGTTGTTTTCAAACACTTCGCTCTACTTCTCAAGTTAATAAACAGTGCACTAAAGCTTACCCGCCGTGGTTGCTCAGTGGCTATGGTGTTGGGCTGCTGAGCACGAGGTCGCGGGATGGAATCCCAACCACGGCGGCCGCATTTCGATGGGGGCAAAATGCGAAAACACCCGTGTGCTTAGATTTAGGTGCACGTTAAAGAACCCCAGGTGGTCAAAATTTCCGGAGTCCTCCACTACGGCGTGCCTCATAATCAGAAAGTGGTTTTGGCACGTAAAACCCCAAATATTAAATTAGTGCACTAAAGCTCATTTGGCAACTCTTTCTTTGCCTTTAATAATGCTGATGACTTCAGACTTCCACTTTATATTTTATTTAGTAAGATTCAAAATTTTTTCAGTGCTTAATAAGCAACACCTCTGCCCACTGTGGCCCTACAATCGACCTTACAGTGCACAGCTTTGGGAAACTGTTTTGAGTGCATTTCGTAGTGCAACTGCTCACTTACTGTGGCAATTCTCATTCTTATTGAATGCAGTTGGCATATTGACTAAAGCTCTCTTCACTTTTCTTGGTTGGACTCTATGCATTTGCACAGTTCCTATATGTAAAAAGAACACATACTGCGTTTTTTTTTTTTTGTCATGATGTGCAAGCATGTAAGCATGAAGTATTTACCTTTGTTTTATTATGACAGGCTTGCACATGCTCAAAATGTCCTTTGTTTCTTTTTGTCTTCATTTAAATTGACTTCTTTTTACTCTTTATGTTGCTTTTCTTTTGCACATATGCATGTATGCAATATCAGGTCCTGCAAATCCTTGTAGCAGCACTTTTTTTCAAAAAGTCTGGAAAGCTCGGAATTTTTGCAGATGTTCCTCCGGATATTGTAAGTTCATTTTGTTGTGTTTGGGTGTGTCGTTTCTCTCGGGCTTGCAGAAAAATGTTTGCATGAAAGTTGGCTTTGCTGGAATGATATCATATGGCTGTCGCTGTCTTTCTGATTTTTTGTTTCATCATGGATAACCCAGCTGTGTGCTTAGACAAAGTGAAAAATTTTACTTTAGGTTGCGCAAATATAGCCACTTCAAATGGCAGCACTGTGTGTTTTACAGTTTTGCATGGTGTGAATGAGTTTTGCTTTCATTGGTGTTATGTGTGCTAGCAAAAGTTGGCAAAAAATTATAATGCATAAGGAACATGCACTGTATTTAAAGCCAGGTAGCTGTTAGCTGTTGACTCACTAAATTTAGTCATGTGATGTCTGAGCACTTGAATGCTAAAGGCTATACGATTTTCAAGTGAATGACGAGGAGTGCTGGTGATGTTATTTTATTGGAAATTTATGTTATGAATATACGGCTCTACAGTTAGTCTGAGCAGCTGTTAATGATAACTCCTACCTTAAGGAAGCTGAAACACTGTCATCAGCTGTCAGTGTGCTTTTACTATAATAAACATCCCAAGAATTTGGCCTTTGAAGATTGCATGCACGATCCTAAGGAACTTAGTTCTGTGTAAGCTGCAGAAAACCACATATTCTGAAATTTAAATATGACTTCCAGCCCTTTTTTATTTTGTCATCTGTGTAAACTTTGTGACCCGTCCCAAACAGTTTGTTTTTAGTGCGAACGCATGCAAACAGATTCTCTGCTAGGTTCACTCAAGAGAAATAACAAGCGAGTCAGAATAGCTTCTGGCAGGGTGTAGGCCATTTAAGTGAGAGCTCCATAATTTTTTGCCAACTTAGTATGAGTGCATATGTACATTCTGCTTGAAAGTACTAAGGAGATGTCAAGACCTGTCTGTTTGTTTTGGTTCCTGAATGTGAACAGCGGAGAGGTTGTAGCATTTCACTGCATCATTTGCACTTGCTGCAGTGGCTTAGCAGCTGTGTTGGTCTACTGTGGAGCATGAAGCTGCAGGTTCAGTTCTCAACCACAGTAGCAGCATTCGGATGGGGTTGGAATGCAAGAGCACTCGTGTACCTTGCTTTGAGTGCACCTGGAAAAATCCCTTGTGGCCAAATTTAATTCAGAGCCTATATGGTATCTCCCACAGCCCCTATGTTGCTTTGGAATGCTAAGCCACATTGATTGATCGATTGATGCAATCAATCAGTCAGTCAACTGCATTGCATCATGTGCAATGCAATGTGTTGTAGACTAGGATTATGTTCACGTTCCTCTGCTAAAAAGCATTCGGTTCAGCTACTTAGCAGGTGAGGCCCTCTTGGTTCTCCTCCCTATGCCAAGATTTGCTATGTTGGTGGTTTGCAAGTTCTCTTTTATGTACGAGTATTGTAAGCTGAGCCAAATGTGTTATCTGTTGTTTTGTGACTGCTGCTTTATGCAGTGAACACAATGCTTTGAGCACCTGCACTTGTGTTCTAATTGTTCCTGCATTTGCACTCTGGTCCTGCAGTTATTGTTGCAGGTGCCCAACCTTTGCACTGCACTGGCCACATGTACACTCAGAGCGAGTGGTGCAAACTCTCTGTCGATTGCTATCAAGCCACACTCTTGACTTTTCCCACCTCTCTGTCATCTTCTTCCCTCTTTTCCTTAGCTTGAAAAGATATTTAGCACTGTCGCACGACGTGGAAAGAGGCTCACAGGAAATACAGATGTGCCTGAGCTGGTAAGCATGTCCCTAAGGTGGCAACTAGTCACTTCTTGTCATATAAATGGTGCATCTTGAATTTCAGCCTAGTGTAGAGGCAATTTATGTCTCTTTTGTTATCTCCATGAAGTTATCTCTAAAGTTTAATGTTTTATATAGCTATGTGAGATATTTAAATTTAAGTTTCATGGCTGTTCGCTTTAAGTACATTCAGAATAGGAATTCTCAGTTTGAGGTATCGTGCATAAAAGGTAGATGTTAGGTGTAGCACTTACTTTAATAATGATGTAACTAATTATGGAAACTAATACTCTTCCTTAACTACTGATTCTGACATGCACGTTTGGGGTGCAAAGTTGAAGATAGTGCACAAGACTAATCAATTTTTATAATTCTCGTAACAAGAGTGCAACCCTGATAGCAATAGCTTTCACAGCTTGGGTTCCGAAAAAATTTGAAGTCCCATTAATAGTCTCATTACCAATGCATCTGTTCTAGAACTGAAACAGTGCAGCGCTGAACTCCAGGTAGAGCTTCAAAGTGAAAAGTAAATTAACCTTTTCATGGCCTCTTTTCTCTGAAAGGTTTTGCCAATTGAATGTACTGTTAAAATTTTTTACCACACCCTTCGTGGCTTGGGTTTGCCAGCAGATTTATTGAGGCTGTACTTTTCAGTGGGAAGCAGGTGAGCAAACGAGCCAACTTTGCAGATGCTTTGAGGTTGATGATTAGCTGCAGCATGATCTTTATCCTGAGTTTGAAGCTTTTGTAGCATTGAGTCATGTTATGGTCACTACTGTTACAGTGCAGTCTAGTTCCCATGTTAGGACAGCCCAGCAACACAGTTATGAAAGGTATGAAATGTGTCCCATATTAAAGGGCACCTCCTTGTTAATATATTCCTAGGAAATGTTTTTGAATGTTCCTTGCATTAACAGCACTATCTGCAACTAAATGTTTTCACTGCCACACCTAGGCGACCTTCTCTTCCCTTGCATCATTTCTATAATACGTACTTGAAGCTGTGTGCTGTGCCCACACAGGACAATGCCCACTGTGCTGTGCACATTATCAGGCAGAGCTTTTGTACTGGCATGGCTTCAAGGCCACATGTCGGGACCCTCTGCTGTGCCACTTATCCTAGAGGCCATAGTATCAGTGCAGTGGCATCATTCTTTACCACCAGATTACGCTACTACTCCAGTGATGAGATTTCTTCACTTTTGCTTTTGCTAGAGGCACTGCTTAGTGGGGACGCTCAAAGTAATCAAACCAGTGTAATTTGCATTGTCTTCTGCATAAGAGCAAGGAAAGGAGAGGGCAGCGTGTTGAAAATCTGAAAGGGCATGTGGCTTTTCAATTTAAGTTGTGTGCCCCCAGCTGCACATACAAGAATAAGAAAATCATGACATTATCACTGGGTGTCTGTGTAGGTTTATTTTTCATGAAGAAGAAAACACCATTGCAAGGTTCTTTTTATAGTTTTTCCTTAGTAGTTTTCTGTCTTCCTTACACGTATACCTTATTTGTGTTAGGTTGTGGCTGCAACTTGCTGTGTGCATCCCAGTCAGATGTGCTTTGTGTCTGAAAAGCTGTGCTTTTTGTGGGCAGCTGTGAAAATGGCGCGAACATTGCTGCGCTTGCTTCAGTTTCTATCAGCAATGATCTGTTATGCTGCCTCATGTGTTGCAGCGCTTAGCTCAACCACTTGAGCGTCAGTTGCAACAAATTGTCTCTGCTATTGTGCATCCCTTTGAGCATATTTGTTGAAGCTTACAGTTCTCTTTCTCAACCATAGCTTCATGTGACTGTCCATACTGCTTTCACATTTTGCATTTCTGCAGGAAACTTCCCATAACACAATTGACAGTTGCCATTCCGTTCTCGCTGTGTACTCAGTCGTTATTTTTTGTACTGTAGCACAACCTGTGTGATATCTGCAATTAGAAGAAAATGTTGACAGTACTATGCATACAAAGTAAGCCTTAGAAAGCACTTGGAATTTATTTGAAACTTTACGTAATATATAGCATGAGATTTCTCCTCCCTCCATTGTGCACTTGAAAATGCAATCAGCTGAACCACTACGTAATTAAACAATGTGGAAAAACCAGCTTGTTAATGTCGGGAATTGCGTTGGTGAATAGCTAGAGCCCAACTCAGTGCAACTAAGGTATTGTAGGCAGCGGTGATATTGAGTTTAATTATGCAGTAAGAAACCAACTGAAACTGAACCACAAGAGAATTAAATGGACTTACGGATAGCGCTACGTGCAATGAAAAACATTTATTATTTTTTTCCACCTTTGCTCTCTATTTTTTTTTCTTTTTTGAAGAGCAAGAAAATATTCAGTATTCACTTTGTCGTTCAAAGCACAAATTTCCCAATACACATAGTGTTCACTTCTACTTGACAACTTCATTATTCAAACCGCTCTTAAGAAAAATTTTCAGTTGGCCATTTGCTGGCCATTGTCTCCATTGTCTTAGTGACCGTCTCCCACTAGCACAAAACAAGAAGGGCACTTGATACGTGTTTGTGTTGTTTGTGGAATTAACATGTGTGTTGTGTGTCCCACCTTTACCCATCACCAGAGATTGTACTCACTTCCATCAAGGCTTCCCGTAAGGCCTCGTCCTGTGGCGATCGGTGTTTGTAATCATGCATGTAACTGATGGCCTTCGTGTGCTTTCTTGAAAGCTTCTCCATTACTTGCTTTTCCTTTTGTTGCACTGGCTTTGCTGGAGGTTTTGAGCATAAAACCCAGCTTAGGCAATTGTGCATTTTCTTTGGAATTGTTTGTGTCTCCTTCAGGCACTTCATAATTCAATTAAAAGAAACAGATTTCTTGCATCTTCAGCATTTTAAAATATGTTTGGCACCAGAACAAATGAAAAAATTAGATTTTTCAATGAGTTTTTTTGCATCCACAAATGTGGACTCCATGCCTAACTTTTAAGAAATACTTCATGTGAGGAAGCACAATGTACAATTTTATGTGCAGTGTAATTGAATAATGCCTGCCGCTGTGCCAAGGTCCAGGGTTTGATTCCTGGCCCGTGTGGACACGTGCCGATGGAAGTGGAATGCAACAAATGCTTATGTTGCAAGCTTTGGGTGCACAGTAAAGAACTTACTACTGTTGGTCACCCTCCTCTACAGCATCACCTGTATAGCCCCTTTGTTGCTTTGGAATGTCAAACTCAATGAATGAATGAAAATGATCAGTCACTTGAGAAACTTGCTTGACACAAATCATTAACAAAATATGAGAACTCTCTACATGGCCACATACTCTGGCTGTGAACAGATACCCAGACGTCTTTCTTCCAGCTCTCTTCTCCAGAATAAATTAGCATAGTAATCATTTTGTAGCATAAGTTCAACCAAAATTGTCTTAAGATCAATGCAACGCGCTCTAAAGATGAATGTTTTAATTAGTGATTCCGTTTTTTGGGACAATGTCTTGATGTCTGTAATTGTACATGCAGTGCCCGCAGGGTGGTCCACAGGTGTTACAGGCTGCCTACCCCAACTGTCTGTATTGGCTTTCTCGTGAAGCTTGCACTCTGTAAACATTCTGCACTGATAGTACATTTCAAGACACCTATCCGACATCCTATAGTGATGACATTGATCAGATTCAAGCACTCTTTCACTTAAGGTTAGATCGTATTTAGTCCCACATTTTCTTTTTTCTTTTTTTGCTCAATTTAGCAGTATGTGTATGTGTCAGTGGTTTTTCAGGTGAGAGATGATGCATTGTAGCAACAATATCAATCCACACTGGTTGCCAAGCTAGTATGCAAGTTTCCATTGGAAATGCGCTGCCATTTACATTTTGCTGGATTTATTCGAAAGCCTCAAGCAAGGAAGCTTCTGATATTGTCCCTGCTATCAGACTGCCTTTATCTGCTTGCACAATATAAGCATCCATTCAGTGTGATCATGTGTTGTTGCATTATGACAGCTTACTTCTGCTGATTGCTGGCTGATTTGCTTCATTGCATCTTGTTTCAAAAGTGTTTCAGTTAGTACATATCTAGATTGCTAGCATTTGGGACTTTACATTACCCATTCTATGTTGTGCTATGTGTAATATCTTGTAGACTCCAGTACACTTGAGCCTTGTTATAATGAAGCCACATCTGGCACAAGAATACCTTATATTTATTATTCTTTATAAGCATGTATTTATTAAACGCTGATATTGGTGAGAAAAATGTTAAATTTACTTCATTATCTGCAATAATTCATAACGTTCATGTTTGTTATATCTAAACTGGACTGTATACTTAAAGTAGCATTACATGCTTATTTTCTTGATGCATGTAACAAATCAGCTTATTGTCAATCTGTGCATGCTGTTTGATGCTAATTATCTAGGGAATCATTTGTGCTGATAGATGTCAGGATTCTTAAAATCAATAGATCCAATTTGCCTTGCTTTACGGTTAATTACCGATGACTTAAAACATATTCGAAATGGATATTAATATGTCCCAGACCTCGTACTACCTGTGGTGGTGGCATGATGATTGGGCACTTTGACAGAATTTTCATCTTGTGCTGGAAGCCAATGCTGGTATTTCTTGCAAATTCCTTTGGCTTTCCGAGCTACTTCATTTGTTCGTTTTTGGCTTGCAACAGAGTGCATTCTGTATTTGTGCTTTGTCATGCAACGTAGTGCCCTGTAGCGAATTTTTGCATCGAGGCTTTTGTCATGCTTTACTTGCGTGTGCGCTGTGCATAGTTTTAGCAAAATTTACTAATGCCAATGCATTTGACTGAGTGTGAGGATGTGTGAACTTTATAAGTACACTGCTGGAATTTGCATGCATGATGATTTTTTTTTCTTCTTCTGGCAACTGTAATATTTAGGCATTGATAGGTACCAGCTAAACCTAATCTTTTACTACTGCATGCTTTATCTTGATGGTAGACTGTGGATTAGCTCTGTTGAAGTTGGCAGTTAAGCATTTAAGTTGGTGAAGCTTTTCATTTGTTAACTATTTGGTTATTGCTCCTTCTGCTTTATGTACTCCTCAGTTTTTCAATTTGCTTGTAATATAATATCACTGAGGTTAATTTGTCAGCTTTGACTTTAACTGTCATGAGAGCAAGTAGAGAAGCCACAGCTAAATGTCAGGCATAATAGTGGAAGACCACTAAACTTCATTAACTCAGAAACTACACTGTAGCTTTCTCCTTTGCACTGTGCATTTTTTTTTTACCAGCTCTAGTTCTAAAAGTAAACAGGCGAGCACATTGGCTGCTTCTTGTTGCGTGTATGACAAAATACACATTTTCCTAGGAGAACAGTGAAAGCAAAGATTACAACATAGTAGACACAACATTGCTTGTGCACTTGTTTGGGAAGAAAGGCTCGGACACGCTTAAATACGACGACTTTCACAGGTGAGTGCATGTGGTGGAAAGATGCATTTTGTATCTTGCTAGATTGAGCTTGTGTAGATATGGGAATCGATGATAAAAGTACAGAAGGTGTTCTTGAACATTTTAGTCATGTTCTGCCACTCACAGCATCTTTTTTAATGATGCAGGAATGAAAAACCTGAATTCTTTTGTTGTCTGGGCATACACATTGAAAATCGAAGGTATATGCAATATTTAGGTTGTGCACACAAGCCTAGAGTGCATTCCTCAATTTCTGCATTCATACTTCTGTGACTGGCTGTGCTATTCGTAAAAATAAAGCACCTCTGTATTTGGAGCTTTCCTTGATTTTGTTTCCCACTTCCTCACAAGTTCCATATTTATTTGAATCAAGAGTAAACCTGCATTGTTGTTTGAATTTTGTTGCACATTTTTTTGCACAGCAATTCCAGTGAGAAAAATGTGTCATTGACTGTTTAGGCATGCCCCGCTGAGATTTGCAGTGGCTTCCTTCGCAATGGCTTATGTAAATATTACTCTGGTGCCACTGCTGTGTGGGCAGTCCAAGTTGTTTACACACATATTTATGGTCGTACAATTAATGAATTTGGCAATTCCACTCTGGGCCACTCACACTTTGAGTTGTCCTTGTTTTATATGGGTGTTAAACTTAGAGATAAAACCTAATTTTCTGAAAATTATGATGGTACTTGTGCAGTAATGTTGCTAACATACACCACCTCTCTTTTCAATTGACAAGTTTCTCCATTTTCGAAATCGTTAAAAAAATGTGTGGACATAATTTGAGAATCTGGCTTTGTTTCTTTTACAATAACGCATTCAGAGTGAGAATACTCTCACAGATCAAGTTGGTTGCACTACTGTTTCACAGCCTGAGGCACTGGTACATTTTGGTAATTCTATGTGTTAGGAGCACGAGTGTATAATTAAACACAGTTTTCTTTTTCTGAATGATAATTCCTCTTCCTTCACTAGTTTCTGTGCAGAAATCAAAGGCATGTGTTGTTGAATCATTAGTACATGTGCATGGCGTCGCAAATGGACCTGTCGTTCACTGAAACATACTAGCTGAAGCATCTTCTGTGCCCAGGTTTATGGATAACCTTCAAACAGAAGTGCTGGAGCTAGAGTTCACAGAATTCTCGAGAGGGATGCCAACCATCTCGGAGGTGGACTTTGCACGCATCCTACTTCGCTACACGTACATCCACAGTGCCAACTATGAGGCATACATTGACAGGGTTAAGGACCGTATCCCTGAAGAGAAGGTTAGTATGCTTGGAAAAAACTTGCTTCACTGGATGTTTTCATAAAGTTTCTACATAAAATTACTAGAGAGAACTCTGGCCTTGAGATGTTCAGCTACTGTGGGAATAGTGGGTAGTACATCTATTTGTCTAACTTTTGAGCTTGTGGCTCCAGATGTAGTGTTATTATACTTTATCTATCTAAGTTTTCAAGAAACCATAGTTTTCTAAACAGAGAAAGGCAATAAATCTATGTGCACATACATAATCATTGCGAATTGTTCAATTTATAATGCAATATATTTCTAAAGATAATCGCCTTGCAAAGTCACAAAGCCGTTTGAAGCCAGAAGGATAAAGTTTAGGCAAATCAATGTACTGTCCATCATTTCCATTCTCTCTCATAATTTGTGCGAGAAGCTCTGTTGTTGTTCTAGGAATGCATTACCTGGGTAATGCTGCTACTGCGACATAGAGTTGAAGAGCCACAATAGCTATAGTGAGCAGTCATTGCTGGGCATTGTTCCATCCATCAGGTATCTCATTCATTTGCAATTTATCCTCTGTCACATTTTACATGACATAATCAAGTCGCACCAGCATTTAGATCCTTAACTGCAAACAGTAAAGATTCATTCAATGAACAACATTGAATGAATGAGCAACAGACATGCAAAAGTAAAGCTCATTGCAAAGAAACACTTTCCTCTAGCATACCGCCAGCACACCCCTCTCTGTCCTGTAATGTTTCTTGGCACAGACGCATTCTTTGACACCAAAGCAGTTATAGGATTCTTGAATGATGTTGAATTACATGCTTTTAGCCCCATAAATCTATAGCACGTCCTCTTTCTAGAGAATGCTGCTGTGACAGTGGTTTTGTATAGCACATTCCACCAGGTCCTTGCGTTTCAAGGGCTCTGATAAGGCAGTAGTGCTTCTTGCAAGCGCTTACCTCTGACATATTTTACTACATTATAATTGTTTCACAATGTATATTTTTTTGCCCATAGTACAGCTCACTAACCATTGTCATAATTTTATCTTATGTAGGTTTTACGCACTTTACAGCGACTGTTTTTTAGGCCCCTTTACAGCCACGTAACATCTACCCCTCATTACTCATAGCTCCATTGCGAACTCATTAACACCGGCCTGGCACTCTTCGGCCATATTTGGCCCTTGCACCACGAAACACCTCATTCATCATCATCAAGGCTTAATGCAGGCAATCATTCATAATAATAATCGGATAATAATAATAATCGGTATAATAATAATATATAATAATAATAATATAATAATAATCGGTATAAAACAGCACACACATATTGTAATTGGAAAAGCAATATATGCTTTTGGGGCTATCACTATAGGACTGCATTCCTTGGATAAGCGAGCAGAGATGATGCCCACAGCTTGAATAAGTTGTCATAACAGAGGCTTCGTCATGCTGGAGTGAATATATCTCTGAAAGTGACAGATCAGGAATGTGGCCTCTGCATACAAGATGCACTATCATGTACATACAAGCTTTTGGTCACAAGCATAGCAGCTGTGAGAAAAAAATTAATAGCTTTCAAATGTAATTTCTGTTTTGGATTCAGAGCTCAACTACCGAGTTACACATAAGTAATGTAAAATTTTTTCCAGGAATATGTCAGTGTGCTAGTTCTTTCTAATGCTCTGTAATTAATTTTCTATTCAAGCAGTGCACTAATTCTCATGATCATGAGAAAATTAGCCTTGCTGGGTGAATTGTGATTTCTTCTTTTTTAGGTTGTTTTATGTTTCTTGTTTGCAGGGCATCACCTTTGACCAGTTCAAAGCCTTTTGCCAGTTCTTGAACAACTTGGATGACTTTTCAATTGCAATGAGGATGTTTACATATGCAAATAAGCCAATATCACAAGGTACCATCATACTCCAGAATTATTTTTTTTCCACGTGGTACTTGGTGATTGTTCTGTCAATGTTTCAGTTTTCTTTAGTGAAGAGGTTTGTGTTTTATAAAATGCATAAAGCTGGGTTTATTTTATATTATCTTATCTTATTTTATTTTATTTATTTATTTATTTATTTATTTATTTATTTGTTTGTTTGTTTATTGTTAGCTACTGTGTAGAGATACCACTAGTGTTTAGTGCTGAAATTCATTAGTGCATTGATGACAACTCTTTCCTTCCAATATAAGATTCCTGTGTTCAGGTGTCAAAAGTAAATACATTGTTATCATCACCAAGGATCACCCCCAAGGCTGCACTGTTGGTAGTCAAAAACTAGAGAAAGGAATTCTTACATTTGCAGTAATGAGGAACATACTCATTGCAAAACTGAGCAAGAATAGTTGAATTAAAAAAAATTCAGTAGAAGTATAAACACTTGTGAAGAACTAAGTGTAGCTTGAAACCAGAAGGCAAAAACAGAAGGTTCAAATATATTTTGTAAGCGGTACTCTCAGTAAGAATTACTCCAGATTTCAGCTTGTAGGAAAGAAATGTTTTCTGTAAATTATTCTGCTACAAGAAAAAATGTTCATGTGGTCAGTCTGCATCTTAGCAAAATGGTCGCACTGCCATATTGACCTGTTAAAAGAACATTTTGTCTGCAGTGATATCGGACAACACGGTCATGAAACACCGATTGCATTTGTACAGCCATTTTCATGCATACGAATCGACTGCAATGCCATGCGTTTGGTTGTTACAGATAGAAAATAGCAGCAGTGATAGAGCAAGATAGTGGCACTCAAGCACTTCCATAAAATAGTGTCATGGTACTCGCACTGCCCTCTTGTGGAGTGCAAGGTGCCGTATAAAATGTAGCACTTGCTTTGAGCAAGCTTTTAAGACGAGTTCCTGAAACAGGCCATACTGGCAATGGCGAAGTCACTGAAGAAGTAACTGTGATCTAAATGCAGTGTGTTGCTTGTCAGCCTTCGCTGTTCCAATTTTGCTACAGCATATATGCTACGTATAAAGATGCTGTGTCAAATCATCATTAAGAAACTGCCTATTCATTCCACAAAAGGTGCTTGCTCAGGGCGAACTTTAAGAAATGCGTGCTATCGCCTTACGTACCCCCCTTTAGCCCTTTAGCCATGCCTAGGATTTTTTTTACAAATTTTAATGTTCACAAGTTGGCAGGTATGTAAAGCTGCTGTGTGTTGGGTGTTTTTGGTATGCGAACTTAGATAACATTTCAGCGTCAACGAACAAGATTAAAAGGGAGACGTAGACACCATGATGCACTATCGGGAGAGAAAAAGCTGCACGCTATCCAACTGCCACCCGTCTGGGCTCCGAACCACTTTAACACTTTCTTGCTGTCAGTATTAAAATCTAATGAATGGTCTAGAAAATTACGTGCATATGTGTTAGAATGACATGAGAAATTGCTTTTCTGAGGAGCAGTACTATGTAAAGTAGACGCCTTAATTATAAACAGTGACCACTGGCCAGTGACCTATGCAACTGCTTTAAAAAATTGCCACTTAAGAAAACCAAACTCTAAAGGAAAGCAAATGTGCGGTGTTTTAGCTGTTTGATTCGCAAGGAAGCACCCACAATGCAACAAAATAGTGACCTGTAAACTATCTGTGACAGGCAACTGTGGGAAATAGGTGCCAGTGGGGAGAGAGGTTAATATTTAGCTACTGATTTCACCGCCGATGTTTTAATGTCCAAGCTTTAGGTTAAGCATAGGTAGGTGGTGTTGTTGAGATGTTGAGGAACAAGTGGATTTGGGCAGGTTATGTAATGCATAGAGTAGACAAATGTTGGTCTGTTAGACTAACAGAATGGATGCCAAGGCAAGGGAAAAACCATTGAGAGCAGTAGAGGATTAGGTAGTGTGGTGTTATTAGGAAGCTTTCAGACTTCTGATGGATTCAGCTGATGCAAGACAGGATAATTGAAGGTCACTCGGAGAAGCCTTTGTCATGCAGTGGATGTAATGCCGCTGATAATGATGATCTCTCATGCTTCTCTCTTGGTCATATTCAAGAGAAAGTGTGCAAGTTTTCAATAAGGTGCGCACAACGATCACCTAATGCACCTCTCAGTGCTGCCGTCAAACATGCCAAAAATGGACTAATGTCCTCTGTGCCTGACTATGTATTGTGCCACAGATAAATTCAACTTACCTATTCAAAGGCATCCAAAAACATTGCATTACAATATGAGCTTTGGCATCAGTGCTTGGAAAAGTAACTACTTATTCATAACTAATTGGGTAGAGCACAAATATATAATGGTGAATTGTCCGTATGACTGTTAACAACACACAGCTGGTTTCATTCATATAGAGCGCTCCAAGTGCTCATTTTGTTATTTTTAATTTTTGTAGCACATCAGCTGGGACTTGCTGTATGTGTATTCACAACAGAACTTTAACTTATTATTTTATTTTGTTATTCTTGCTGTAGTGTGTTGTCATTTCTGTGGGCCATGTTTACTGTTGCCTATAATAGAAAATGCATGACTAAAAGCACAATGAACGTGCAGATGAATGAACCAAAAATTATCTCAGCATAAGGTGCAGCAAGAAGCATTACATCTTTTTTTTTTTCACTGCACATTCAGCCTCGTGCCATTTTTCATTGTTTTTAATTTTTCATTTTTCCTGTTTCTCACAGAGGAGTTCCACAGAGCAGTCAAGATCTGCACTGGTCATAACCTGGATCCCTACCTCGTGGACACAGTGTTCCAGATATTTGATGCAGACGGTGATGGATTCCTTTCGTACAAAGAATTTATCGCCATTATGAGAGACCGCCTCCATCGTGGGTTGAGGGTAAGGAGTATTTATCATTTGTTTTAGTCAAAACTGCCTGCCTGTATCAAACGTCTTAACTGCAGAACTCAAGTAATTAAGACGAGTTTTGTAACATTGCGACAAAGGCGATGCTGCAGTTAAAGTTGAACAATGTGATGTATTGTGCCAGGTGTTGGTTCCCAGTTCATCTTTTGTCTTTCACAGTGTCTCTTGCTCTCTGTAAAATATCATATATATGTTTTGTAAATACATTTCCATTTGCTGCTGTCTGCTTACGTTTTCCTGTAGCAATACTAAATGACCAGTCATCTAAAGTACCCTTCCAGATTTTCTTGCACTAAGGTTCTTGCCCTGACAAGCTGGCCTCCTTGCCTTCCCTTGTAAACAAGTTTTTATTGCAGATGCCATACCACAGTACTACTCTACTGTGCTTTTATTGAAGACTTCTTGTTCATATTTTGTGCCATACCTTTGGCATTCAACCACAAACCATCTACAAAGTTTACCTTTGTCAACGTTATAGTATACCAAGCAGATAGTATTTGCATCATACCACATGCATGTACCAAGTGCACGATTGATGACATCTTTTGCTCATGTTGTGTCAGAATACAGTGCAATTACTTTTTGTTTTAGCACTGTTTTAGTAATTCATTATGTGTTTGTGCCTTGCGTTATCTTGGCAAGTGTGAGAGGAAAGATGTTTTTTTTTTGCTTTACTTTATGGTGCTGCCTATTTTCTATTACATAATTATTCTGTCTCTTCGTCTCAATGTTGTTAATAGGAAGTAAAGGCATTACTTGTAGTAGGTCCTAAATATGTACAGGCATTTAAAATACCCAACTTCTGACTTCAGAAAGATATGCTGTGCTGTGAGTGTTTTATGGGAGGGAGCAAAGGGGCGCATTTATCTCATTGGTTCGGTGCTGCCTTCTATCTAAAGGTTTGAATACTTTATGTGAGAATAGTTTGGAAGTGGGTACCAAGTGGTGACAAACATGCAAGAGCTGAAAAAATTATTGCAATTGTTGAAGCGCTTCATGAATTTGGCCCACACTTGCTCGTGATAACGAAGTTTTCAAGATGCCCAATAACTTATTCTTCTTTCCAGCACATAGACATGCACATTTAGCTCACAATAAGCACCTATTTTTGTATCTCGAGGTGGCAGCTAGTCTGCAAGACTTGCTCTTGTCAATGCATGTGCAAATAACATGCACATGCAAAAAGGCGCTGGTGCCATTTGTGTTCGACACATAGGCGAGAAGTGCACGTGAGCTTTTTGTGTATGGCCTGTGCTGTGTCACTTTATGCATCAAGCTTCTGTTCGTCTTATAAGGGAAGTGGTTCAATATAATTTTTCATTGAGATTATGAGGATCAGTGGGACAAATGCGTCCCACATTTTTTTAATTAAAGGCTTGCCATAGAGAAATGAAACTCATTGTAAACCATTTCTGAGCACCTCATTTACTCATACCACAAAAATAATTTCTTGAGTTTTGTTAGAAATATGCACCATTATACAAAGGGTTAATTGAGCTTTATGTTGTTCTAGCATTTTGTTCTGTACTGAGTAGCAGGGGCGTAGCCAGGGGGGGGGGGCTTATGGGGCTTCAGCCCCCCCCGAAATTTTTTCGTGCTGTCATGTGCCTCCGACCAAAACAACTCCCGGCGCCAGAAATCATGCTCGATTTTGTCTAGAATGTCCTTAATTCACGCTCTAAAAGGCATTTGAGCGCGAACATTGCTAAATCGGGCTGGATTTCTGGGCAACGTCCATGCATCAGAAGTCACATATCGTAACGCAAGGAGCCCCACCGGGCACAATATTTCAAGGACGTTTTGAAGGCGAGCGGGCTCGTCTCGGCATCTCGCGGAGGCCGCGGAATCTACGGAGCGCTTGGATTTCGATTCTGAAACGTTGTGGGTATAAAGTTCTCATAACATTTTGATGCGAAAGGTCCACTGACATTTTCAAAGTCGTGCTTTAGATTTTCAATTCCGGAACTTTTTGGGTTTAATGCTGTTGTAAACATTTGACGCCAAAGGTGCATCGACTTTTCTAATGTCGTACATCGGGCTATACAACGAGACAAGCCAAATCAACATACTATCAGACAAGTTGACAAAGCACGCAGCGAGGTCCGATGAAACAAAGCGTTGTGGTAGTTCATTTGTGCCGTCAGGTCACAGAAAAGAATATACACATGTTTTTCACCTGTGCCAAAGCATCCATGTCAAGACACTAAAGCCACCATTGTAACTAAGTTCTTATTTATTTTTCTACCTAGACTTTTATTCGCGAGGATATATTGAGCCTCTTTCTCATTTCTTTTTAATTTTTTTTGTTTGTTCTCGCAACCCGCGGGCTGCCGATCCAGCCAGAGCGCATGCGTTTTTCTCGTGCTGCATCGATAACCGCGCGGCGCACTTGGCTGCGCGTTTGTTTTTCTCTGGCCGACTGCATTTTCGCCTGGCAGAGTATTGGACGCTTTCTGGCTAGCAGACGAGAAAAAGAAACAATGCATAGTCGCTCGCCGCCAGCATTGCGGGGACTCGATGGATTGCAACGCGTGCGCTTGAGCGCAACCTCTCCGGAAAATTTTGTCTCGCCGGTGTAGGATACCGAGCAGTATGCGTATGGTTCTCTGTGGACCAAGCGTCACACGTTTTCTTCGATATTCCTTCGGTAGCCACACTAGGTGCCCAAAGTAGGCATTCGATTGTAGCCAACATGCTTTCCTTTGCGTTATTCTATTTCGCCACCCCCCGCCCACACACACAAAAAAAGAAGACATTGTTGCGGCGCAGCGAATTTTCGCATGGGGAAAGTTCGATTTTGTTACTTCTTTTGCGGAAAGTAATGGGCGACGGGACGCTTCAGTTGCCGGATACTATTTTATTATTGCGATGGCAGCTCTATGAGGACTCCAGGCGCATTCCTGTCGTTGCCCTCATGTTCCGTATAAATAAAGGCCAAGGGCGATAACATCGTGACCGCGCGCCGCATGCTCTATGTGCGAGTGAAAGCGTGCGGGGGGGAAGGGGAGGGGTTGAGCCGACGATGGTGGCTGAGTCTGGTGTGCGCAAGGGAGAAAAGCGGGGAGGAAGCGCGCTGCCTTCCGTCGCACGCGATACATTTTGGGAGTGGAGGGAAGGGGGGGGGGGGGGAGGGGTGCTGTGATCTGTGAATCTGTGGTTGCGCAACCTATTTATTTGCCTTGTTTGACGCATTATATATAGTGACTTTTTCTTAGGTGCGTAGATTTATTGGTGGCGTATGCGTATATTTGAATATCTTGTTGCGAGGTTTTGTGCATATGCGCAGTGAACATTGTTTCCAGTGACAATTTTTTACCCTGTATCAAGCTGTATCTTCACATTTGTATATTCCATTGTATGAATTCGCATTTCTAATGTACGAAGGCGAGTCAAATGAAAGTGAGACAACCCGCCCCGCGCAATAATGGTTCGGTTCATTATTTTCGAGGCATGCGCGTAGCACATACGCATCTCATTTACAAGCGACATGCAGAGGTGAGGTTAAATGTTCTTTAAAGCTCTCATACACGGGGTTGAACATGGTTGCGTGACATAATGGACACTTCAAAAGTTGAACAGCTTGGTGTCGTGAGGTTTTTGACAAATGAAGATGTTTCCCAAAAAGAAATTATTCGCCGTATGGCTGCCGTATGCGTTGAACATTGCGTTTCATTGGCGCCTAAGAAGCGTTGTAGCAAACTGTTCAAAGAAGCACATGAAAGTTACAAAGACGATCCATGGCCGGGCCAAAGCCACCGTGCAATCACCCCCAACACAATTGAAAAGGCCGTAGTTGCTCAGTGGCTATGGTGTTCGGCTGCTGAGCACGACGTCGCGGGATCGAATCCCGGTCACGGCGGCTGCATTTCGATGGAGGCGAAAACACCCGTGTACTTAGATTTAAGTGCACGTCAAAGAACCCCAGATGAGGGTGACGACTTTTTGTCTGTAATTGTGACCGGGGATGACTCATGGTGCCGCTACTACTAGCCTGAAACACTATGGCAAATCTTACAGTGGAAATATTTGAATTCACCACTCCCAAGGAAAACAAAGGCTGTCATTTATGCCGGAAAAGCATTGACTTCTTTTTAGGTCGTTAGGGGCCACTATTGATCGAATTTCCTAAACCTGGAGAGACTCTAAATCGTTTCAGATATTGTGAAAGATCGGATCGGCTGCGTGTCGCAATTAAGAACAAACGACGTGGAAAATTGAGCATTGGGGACATCTTGCTTCACGACATTGCCCCTTCCCACGTCGCTGTTGTGGTTAATACAAAACTGGCAAAGTTCAAGTGGGAAACGCTGCAACATCCCTCATGCAGCCCAGACCTGTTGCCTTGCGTCTTCCACATTTGGTGAAATTTGAAGAAACCGCTCAAGGGAACCAGATTCGTGTCGGAAGATGACGTGTAGTCATTTACAGATTTTTGAGGCAGCAACCCAAGGAGTTTTATGAGACGGGAATTACGCGACTCGTTAGTAGGACAAGTGTCTAAATACTCATGGTGACTACTTTTAAATAAAGTACCCCGTTTGTCATATATTCGCATTGGCTCACTTTCATTTAACTCACCCTCGTATATGTTCCAGAACTCCTGCTTTTTATATGTGCTCTCTGTTGCGACTGTAATTTCGGAGCAAGTACTCGCAATGCACAACCGGTGACAGCTGCTCCTGCGCAATACATTCTAACAAAGGAAAGCGTCATTGATATTTTCCCCTGGTCGTTGCATATGTACGTACAACAATGTAAACAAGGTTGTTGAATGACAGATATATATATATACAGTGAAAGCTCGTTAATTCGAACTTCAATAATTCGAATTTATGGATAATTCGAACTGTACGATTTGGTCCGACCAAGCTCCACAGAAGTCTATGTATAAAAAAGTCCGTTAATTCGAACGCGAGAAGGTTCCCTCACGGATAATTCGAACTACGCTCACCTGGCACACGGCCAGAGAAACGCGCCTACTGCCTACACACAAGGCTGTATTGCCTCCTAAACGGAGAGAACGGCGAGAGAAGGCAAAATAGGAAAAAAAATATAACTGACGCAGGGTCAGCCAGGAGGCAGCGGCGGCTGCCGCCTCTCCGTTCTACGTAACCTCCGAGACTCCTTGCCCGTTGCGAATCTCGGAGGCTTTGCAAATATTGTACAGCTGCTAATGCTGTGCGGCGATGGGATGGCAAGCGCCAAAACACAGCGAATCAAGTACGTCGCAGCTGCGCTTGCAATCAAGAACCAACGAATCGGGGCCTTCGCCACCTTCTCATGTTCGGCGTCTTTGTCTCGGCAGTCTTCATCGGTTGTGTACCTCTGTTTTCAGCTTAGGAGGTATCGGCCGTCGCGATTCATTGTGATGGTGTTAAGCCTCGGCTAACGTTCGTTTCGGTGGACATAGGTGGTGTGGCACAGTCGGACCGAGAGCTTCGACTTGAAGATGGCGTGTGCCCGCGGCACACGCCATCACTTTCTGACACGCCAAATTTCTGACATTCCCTACTGCTTCCAAATCGCAGTGTACTGTTGCTCTCCTTCACTTTCGTTAGTTCGAACTTTCGTTAATTCGAACTGAAGCGGCTTCCCCTTGCAGTTCGAATTAACGAGCTTTTACTATTATATATATATATATATATATATATATATATATATATATATATATATATATATATATATATATCAGGCCGGGCTGCACAGTGAGCCCCCCCCCCCCCCCGAACGAAATTTCTGGCTACGCCACTGCTGAGTAGTGCCGGTACTGTGTTTCAAAGTTCACAGTGCTTCTCCAGAATTTTGCATGCATCATTTCCCTGCATTTCAGCACAAGCCTTTCACATTAGTAAGTACGCATATGCCAACAACTTGAAATTCAGGTAAAGCTAGCTGACTGTGTAATGCTTTCATTATGAGTTTGCAGCATTACTCCAGAGAAATCAGTGTTTACTGAGTATAGTGATTCATGTTACTAATTCTGACTTCTGATGCTTGTTGCACCTTTGGATTACCAGAACCAAAATTTGCAGCCATTTGAAAGGAACGTGTCTGTCCAAGTAGGTGTGCAAATTGAGATGTATAGAAATACATATTCTTGGAAAGTGGGGCCATGTGCATACTGCAAGGACATCTCCATCTGCAGTGTATACCACCTAAAATATGCGAGGCATACATCATAAAGTGTAGAGTGTTGTATGAAAGTGTCTTTCTTGTGATTACCTGGCTATGGTCTAACATTAAAATATAATATTGTGGCATAAAAAACTAAGTTCTATAGTTTACATAATGTCTAGGCCACATTTAATGTGCTTATTGGTTATTTGATGAATTTTACAGTTTCTTGACAAAATAATTTGAGTTGGCAGAGGTATGTAGAGAAAAAAGGGCACTACACAAAATGGAGCACCTAATTATGCGACTTCTTAAAACTCATAATGGTTCAATTTGTTCTGGCTCCATTTGCCTTTGGTGTACTGCTGCTAAGCAGAAAGCCATAAGTTGAGTTCCTGACCATAGCACCAGCATTGCAATAGAGGTGGGATTCAAAAATACTAATGAACTTATACTTTATCTAGGTGCCCATTAAAGGGACACTGATCATGAGAAGGAAATTTACAGAAGAACGAAAATCCATTGAAGTGCATATGGCAGGCATTACCAAATCCTGACTGGGAGCTTACTACTGTCATTGAAAAGAAAAGTGTACAATAATTGCATTCTACCGGTGCTAACATATGGGGCAGAAACTTGTTAGTTAACAAAGAAGCTTGAGAACAAGTTAAGGACTGCACAAAGAATGATGGGTCGAAAATTGTTAGACGTAACATTAGGCGTAAGACAGGAAGAGAGCGGTGTGGATTGGAGAGCAGACGGAGATAGCCGATCTTCTCGTTGACATCAAGAGAAAGAAATGGAGTTGGGTACACCATGTAATGCATAGGATATATAACCGGAGGACCATTAGAGTAGCAGAATTTGTGCCAAGGGAAGGGAAGTGCGGTCGAGAACGGCAGAAAACTAGGTGGGGTTATGAAATTAAGAAATTTACAGGCACAAGTTGGAATCAGCTAGTGCAAGACAGGGGTAATTGGAGATCACAGGGAGAGGACTTCGTCCCACAGTGGACATAAAGATAGGCTGATTATTATGATCATGATGAAAGGGACACTAAAGAGAAAAATAATTTGAGCTTTATTAGCAAATTTCGCTTATACAACACCAAAAAAGCAACTCTTACCTTGAGAGGATGCTTGCTAAGCCTGAAAAAAACACAAACAAAATATGGTTGGCAGTGCAGCCTTAAAATTCCCACACCAGCTTGCGATAACATCATAAATTTTGATGGCGTCTACCTGGGTCTAGTTTATTTCTTATTGTTAAAGGTGGGCTGCATTGTATTGTAAAAGAGCCAAAGGCTGAATTTAGCAAGTCTCAAGAACTTCTATTAAGCCACAATGGCCTAACATTAATAAACAATCCTTCAAAATCTGTGCTCTCACACTGACGTACATGCGCCGAGATTCTGTCACAAAATTCGAAACATGGAACTTTGACCTTCATTTTCTCTTCCAATGATCAACCTATAAGAATAAATTAATGAAAATAGCATTTTGAAGGAATACTTTATAAGTCTAAACTGATTCAGTGTTTCTCTCTAGTGTCCCTTTAAAGAATGTCAGGATGTTAAAATATTTGGCTAATTACAATGTAACAGATGCTCTTGTGCCAGCATGGGCACCAAACGGGGGAGCTTGGGAGCCCGTCTAGGTGTTCTATGCTACCTGGTGGATATTACATGTGTACTAACACTCACTAATCAACTTTATGAGCAACAATTTTGGAGTCATTTTGCAATGCAAAACTGAAGCCATCTAATACACAAAACAAACATTTGCCAGCGATCTTGTGCCATACACTACTATCAAGAAATATGCAGCACATTGGATTGGTGTTCTGGTTAACATTTATTGTGACATGTTTTTTGACAGTTCCAATAAGTGTTAAATACCAATGCAGCTACAACGCATCTAAAGTTGTGGCAGTGACAAGAAAAAGCTAGTTTTGTAAACGACACCTGGGAGTTCCGCTTCCTCTACTTCATTCCACAGCCTATTTCAGTCACCTATGTAGTGTAAGATGTCGCGTTTCTTGAATTTATATGTTCTGCATAGAAATCGACACCATTAATGAATCGTGAACAGGTAATTGATTAAAATCTCACAATAAGTAATACAGTGAAAGCTCGTTAATTCGAACTTCAATAATTCGAATTTATGGATAATTCGAACTGTACGATTTGGTCCGGCCAAGCTTCGCAGAAGTATATGTATAAAAAAGTCCGTTAATTCGAACGCGAGAAGGTTCCGTCACGGATAATTCGAACTACGCTCGCCTGGCACACGGCCAGCGAAACGCGCCTACTGCCTACACACAAGGCTGTATTGCCTCCGAAACGGAGAGAACGGCGAGAGAAGGCAAAATCGGAAAAAAATCTAACCGACGCGGGGTCAGCCAAAAGGCAGCAGCGGCTGCCTCCTCTCCGTTCTACGTAGCCTCCGAGACTTCTTTCCCGTTGCGAATCTCGGAGGCTTTGCAAATCTTGTACAGCTGCTAATGTTGTGCGGAGATGGCACGGCAAGCTCCAAAACACAGCCAATCAAGTACATCGCAGCTGCGCTTGCAATCAAGAACCAACGAATCAGGGCCTTTGCCACCTTCACATGTTCAGCGTCTTTGTCTCGGCAGTCTACATCGGTTGTGCACCTCTGTTTTCAGCTTAGGCGGTATCGGCCGTCGCGATTCATTGTGATGGTGTTAAGCCTCGGCTAACGTTCGTTTCGGTGGACATCGGTGGTGTGGCACAGTCGGACCCAGAGCTTCGACTTGAAGATGGCGTGTGCCCGTGGCACACGCCATCACTTTCTGACACGCGAAATTTCTGACATGCCCTACTGCTTCCAAATCGCAGTGTACTGTTGCCCTCCTTCACTTTCGTTAGTCCGAACTTTCGTTAATTCGAACTGAAGCGGCTTCCCCTTGCGGTTCGAATTAATGAGCTTTTACTGTATATGTATATAATATATATGGTCATTAATTCATACAAGGGCGGATCAAATATAAATGCTACTTTTTTTGTGAAGCGCATTCTGTCGATCGACGCATGCTGCCGCTTGAGGGTATGTTAGGTACATGAGTCAGGAGTCACGTGAGTAGCCGGCCGGCCTTGTTACATTCCTTCATTAGTCAGTCATACGATGTCTGAGAAAAAGCTTCACCCATTCATTGCACAACATATAAGTCGATCGCGGATATATAGAATTGTTGCCTATGTCGAATTCTTGAAAATCCCATGTAAAAGGACAGCACTGTACTGTGTGCATATCGAACTCGCGTTCACTGCTATCTCCAATATATTGAACGCTGCACCGCATCCTTGCAAGTGCATTTCTCCTAATAGGAACGCGATAACTCCTAGCGTTTTGTCGGAAATAGTCTACCAAGGAGACGGCACTGTTTAGGTAGATGATGTCACATTTAATCTAAAAAGCAGCAGCAAATGTTAGCAAGATGCGTCTTTCAATGTATGGATGGCTCGGGCAGCAAAGGTCTTATTTGCGCTCCATAATGGCGGATTTGCTTTAGTAAGCTTCACCGCAATGCAGTAGTCTAATGCAATGAAACACAATAATAGTGGAAAGACTGCCTTGCAGTGAAGCATACTACCTGCGGTGGTTCGTTATCGGAAAGAGGATCGCCACGCTGCTTCAAGAACACAAAATACGTCCTGCTCCGATACGTGCCTTCCACAGGAACGCTCTATCGACAAGGCGCCCTATCCTTTCGCTGAGTGACTGCGGGCACAGGATGCCGAAATGAATATGTCCGCACCGATGGGTCTGTCTTGCACATATAGAGTTCCCACAAACTATATTTTCAGGTTCTGCGAGCATTCAAAACGAATGCGATCCCAACCACCAGTTGGACAGATCTTTACATCACAGCTTGAATTTAACAAAAGCGAGTTTTAAGACGAGTTTCATTCGTACATGCAGAGACATATCAGTGGGAATGGACACAGCTTTTCTGCAGGCTGAAAGCCGATTTCTCGTTGCCAACGTATGACGATCGGCCATTTTAAGAGCATATTATCAACGGACACACAGCCGGGCATGATTTGCAGCACAAGCGCGCTGATGGCGTCACATTGCTTCCGCAATGTGCCCACTTCTACTACCTTATCCGGACTAAAAACACGCAACAAGCACTTCGACGTGCACCGCAGTCTCACGGCCAGGCAACCCAGGCTTTTTGGGTTAGCATTGCAGAAAGATCATTCCGCAGCTCGTGACTTGCGACATTCGTCTGCTAAAAGCAAAAAAATCAGTAAACTTTTGTGTGTTCGATGCGGTTTTGCAGAAACAAATTGGTAAAGGTAAATTAACGAGCTTTTCTTGATCTCGGAAGACTGTCTGAGACATAGAGTTTTCGATAAGCTTCAGATAGGCATATCAGATATTTCAAATTATTGATATATCAAACTAGTTCGAGATCCCCTTTGAGTTCGGTGTATCTTGGATCGACTATGCTGATTGCTTATGAGTGTGTAAAACTGACCTAAATAGCACACAAATTCACGACACACTTCAAGGATCCAACACTGTCACGACGTTATGTGTTTACCTGGCATAAGAAATTCATGAAAGGCTTTGAAGAGGTTGATGTGCATCGTATTTCAAGTGTATTTGTGTGATTTATGAATGTTATATTATGCATTGTAATCTGCATCTTTTTCATTTTTGCCTTTGTAACGGTGTATCTTAGTCCTTTTCCTCTGCACCTTGTATAGCCACTGCCATGTAACGGTTACCTGGGCCCCGTCAAGCCGTTTTTACGGCTTTTAGCCCAGCGGACCTTCCAGCATATTGTCTGGTAAATAAACTTGAATTTGAATTTGAGATATCACCATCGAGCACAGACTATTAAAACACGACTGCCAGCAGGCAATCTGCTTGCAACTGCTTTATTTTTCTACCATTGTGGCATTTTGCCCACTGATTTCTTGCACGGATTTGCACCATCAATGCTGCATATTACTTTGAGCTTTCAAGTGAGGTTAAGCTTGCTTATCACTCCAAAAGGCCTGACCAGCCAATACATAAAGGGATGCTTCTCCATGACAACTTCAGACTGCACACTGCAGCTGTCATATGTGTGCAAAATTTAAGGAAACATGTAGATTGAACGTCGCTGGAACACTCTCCTTGCAGCCCTGACTAATTGCCCTATAACTTTCATCTAGCTCTTTGGGCCACTGAAGCAAGCTCTGGAAGGCCAACAATTTGACAACACTGTAGTGGAGGTGTAGCGCAACTGGCTGCTAACACAACCCACTTTTTTTCATGATGACGAGATCAAAAAGCTACAAATTTGCATTGATTATATATATATATTTCAGGTCACCGATTCGCAATATACATACATAGGGAAAGGGTTTGGAAATGCTTGTCGCCCACACCCCACCTACACACAAATAGAAAAATATTTAAACTCTCCACCTGTATTTGCCAGATGTAGCATCCATCAACACTGGCAGTATAGAATGGCAGAATGAATGTTTCTTTAAATTCTTATTGCTGATTTCTTCCTTGTGCACTGTGTTTTTATCTCAAAATGAGCTAGGCTGACATTTCACAATATATACTCTTGTAACTCAGTACTTTAAAGGAAAGATCACCAATTCTACAAATACTGGCTGGGATGAAATGTAAAATTGGATTATTGCAGCTTCATGCAGCTGTTTATATTTGCTAGGTGAGCTGGCTAAATTATGCCTGCTGTATGTTCTTTTCTTGCTGTACACCAATGTAAATCTATGTTTCATAACTTTGTTTCTGTTTTCCTGCAGTCTCATCTAATATCAACAGAAGGCTGGGATGCATTCAAGCTGTGCATTAAAGAAGAAATTCGGAGCCACTAGAAACTTGTTCTGCTGTTATATTGTTAATTAATGTATGGACATCATTCGCATGCATTGCATATTTATGAATTTTGGCATACCTGCCACTCTGTTGCTTTGACCCTTATCTAATTGTGCTACAAATAAAAGGGTTGCTGTGACGTATATGTTGTCTGTGAAAATGTTCTTACCTGATGCTACACAATTCAAGGCTGTTACATGAAAAACAAAGCCTGATCATTTATAACCTACAGATCTTATGTGTCTTGACACAGCAGTTAAGTTGTTTTGGGCTATGTGTCTGCAAAGTTGTCAAAAATTTATTGTTAAGTATTTGGTCCATTTAGAAGGAAGGAAAGTGGGGAGGAAGTGCGCAGTCTTTCATCATGCGCAAGGCTCCGGGGTGGCAGGTAGGGAGGGGGTGGGGGCATTCTACTCTAAGTGGCATGGGTTGCCGTGTGCCCACCCAGGCCGCTGTATCTTGTAAGCCATCTGCGACGAAATGCGCTGTGGTTTTGCGCCTTAATTTGCGTTGATGCGAGAGGCAGCGTGAAGGTGAATTCGCTCGCTGCTGCGGCCGTGCTTCCTCACTCCAGTGTTTTGACGAGTTTCCGTGGTCATTGTTTGAGTGAAACATGTTCATGTTTGCTTGTGTGTGCGTGACACCACGCTTGTTGATTTAGTTATTATGCTTATGTTTACAAGTTTATACAGCTGATAAAATCATCTATCATAAAATTACTATCCTTACTTCATATAGCTGTTGACTAATTAGCTATTGCAATCTATGCTTCACCTTTGGGGCGAAATTGCAACTTCTTCTATTAATGCGAAAGCATCATAGTATGCCCCATTTTGCGAAAATTCAGCGGCGACGTGATTAAAACATGATACCATAAATGGCCGACAGCGCAAAAAGTAAAAATATGTCAAGAAATGCTCAGACCGACGTCAAATTTCTCGGTGTCTTACACAACCCGGCATCGTCTCTTCCCTATTTGCAAAAGCTCACGCAACACTTTTGATGACATGCAGGTTACTGTCGTCATAGTCTTCTATATCGCATGGTAATGATGCGATATAGAAGACGATGACGACGGCGACCCGCACATCCGCACTTCTACCATCTACCATCCGCACTTCTAGTTCCTGCATTGCAGAGCAGGTTGCAATTGCTCTTGCATTGACGGACGGTGTACATGACACGATTTATTCAGACTCCAAGGCCGCTATCACGGCCTTTAGATGCGAAGGGTGGCTCCCCGGGCCCTACGTATCATCCAAAATGCTAAAAACCTCAAACATCGCTCATTGGCCTGGTTCCCTGCGCACCTTGGAACCGTCGAGGGTGCCTCGCTCAACCCCAATGAGGAGGCGCACTCGGCTGCACGAGGTTTGACTGACCGTGCGCCGGGTAACGCGTCCTCTCCTGGGCGACCCGAGCCTCTCTGCTCGTACAACAAGATCTGCAAGCATAATTATCTCTCAAGAAGACTTCTGCCTTTGCCGCACTCCTTGCTGTGCAAGGCCCAAGCAGTCACTCTCAGACTTCTACAAACAATAATTTACCTGAGCCCAACAGCAGTGCACACAGTGTACCCCAAACAGTTCCCAAGCCCGGACTGCCCCCCGTGTGCACACGGGGCAGTCCTGTGAGGTGGTTATGCAGACTTGGAGTATGTCCTGTGGGGCTGCGCCTCCGCCAGTCCCCCTCTCACCCAAGAGGAAATGATGAAACTTACTAACGCCCAGGACCAGACCTCTCAAATCCTGGCAGTCCAGAGGGCCTGCGAGAGGGCCATCAGGTTTCACCTGATGGTCCCCGAGCCATGTGACGTTGAGTTTACTCGCATCTATTGTGGACCGAATAAAGTTGTTTCACTCACTCGCTCATGCTAATGATTCTTCAATACAAAATGGCGTCGCTACGCAACACTTTTGATGATTTGTGGGTCACCGTTGTCATCAATCATGCTCTAACAATCCTTCAATACGAAATGGCACCGCTGCGCTTCGCATATCCATTTCTTGGCCAATCCCCCATATACTGGGTAGGAGCCACACACTTGACAGGAAACAACTACAACAGTGCTCAACACCAAATCGTGAGTGTATATATGGTCTGGCCCCCTCTCTGATTCGTCATATGTGTAGGGTAGATGAGACCATAGAACATTTCTTTATTTCTTGTCGATGACTTATAGGCTTAAGAAAACAAATCCTAGAAATGTCACTCCGCCTTCTTGGATTAGACTGAACTCTTCAGAATCTTTGGGTGCCTCTACACTTGGGCACAGTGGTGGGAAGGTTAGCACTGCCATCTAATATTTCTTTTTTAGAATCAATGAGATTTAAACTCTGAATATAAAATTTTTAAGTCTCCTTTTCTTTCACCCAAATTGAATTTGAATTGTTTTATGTTTGTGGCTATGGTAGCATTTTCATGCTTACATAATCATGTAGGCTCTCCAATCTCTATTTTTCGATTATAACTTAGCCAGCATAAAATTTTGCACTCTTCGACATTTCGCTTTGACCTACCCGATTCTTGGCCAATCCCCCAAACTGGGTATGCGCCTGTATATTCCAAGGATCTAAATCTACATCCACATATAAAATGAGGTGTACCACCGTCAACATGTCTGAAAAGGAACACTGTGCAAGTTTACAATACGCATGACGACATGCATATGAATACCTAAGCAAAAACACTTCACATAAGTGGCTACATTGCTTTCGCATTCCCACGCCTAAGCTGTCTTAAGTGCCCCGTTGAATTTTTTTTTCCTTTGTGGCTTAAGCATTAACTTTTGTTAATTAAGACTTACTTTTACCATTTCAGTGTAACTAATTAGCGCTCCTCTTTAGTGTACATCTCTAACTTAAACATGCACATATTAAAATAAAGAATTAGCAGTGCTGGTTGAAGTTCAGTTGGTGTTAAATGAAACCAGCTAGGGCCTGGACGATGTAACAATTCCATTCCAATTCTTTTCCTTTTCGTACTTCATCAGTGGTCTGAGCAGCACTTCGCCTGTGTTATCACTGAGGCCAACTAGCCACGAGTGGTAGATGGTAAAAAAGGAATGGAATCAGGTAAAAGGAATTGTTGCATTATACCAGCTTGCTTTGCGATGCCTTAAAAACTGAGCTTTTAAGGAAGGTTGCAGTTTCATCCAAAGTAAAAATAAGCAGTGGCAGCACCAGCCAGTAGGCACATTTTTATGTGCTGTAAGGTTCTGACCAATTCATATAGTATTACTTGCACAAAATATTCATAGCCATGCAAGGACAGTCCACTCTAGAGAACTACAGCTTTAGCTTTTTGTTTTTTAAGGTCTTCTATTCACTTGCCAAGGTTGTCTATTCACTATAACATCCTTTGGCTTCTTTCACCTCACTGCCGATATATGGTAGCCTTCTGCACCATAGTACATACCATAACCACTTCCTTGTTAAGAAATGCTGCTCACAGCACCAACATTTTCTCACCGTCTTGGTGACACGGTTGCAGCATCAATATTTTGAGAATGTAAACGCTCGGCAAAGTGAAGTGAACAGTGCATACATTCATTGAAATCACCCATACCACACAGAACAGCATGTGTTTCTACAAAGAACAAGCTCAAAACAAGCATCCAAGCCATTAATAAAGCATTGCATAACCCCCTAAGCAAATGTAGTGGTGGTTTTGCAAGGGCTTTGCAAAATTAACCCTAACTCACCTATTAACATCAAAGGTCGTGGGTTCGACTCCCACCAAAGCTAGAGGGTTCAAGTGCCTTAATTAACTATATCTTATTTAACTGTGGCTAATGAACTTCACCTTGATTAGCACCAGTGGTTGTGGGTTCGAGTGCCATACTGAACTCTATATTAATTAAAACTGCCTTATCATGTTCATTCTAGAACATTTTTTTTTTTTGCTCCAGTAGCAGCAGGTGGAACAGCCTTAAGAAACCTAACACGTCAACTGAAGCTATGGAAACTACATATACTGTATACACATATATATATAAGCACTACTTATACAGGCTGACATAATAAGGTATACATTTATAAGAGTGATACTGAGAGATAAAGAAATGAGCAATCTTCTTCAATCTGCCAACATATCCCTTTTCTACATCATGTTGGTGGTTTCTGACGAAATATTTCTATCTCTCCCTTCTTTACCACACACAAGTGCCTTGGTGAGTTGTTTCTTGTGTTTCGTGTCTTTGCTTCACTTTAAAAAGTTCCCAAGATGAATGTCAACCAACTAGCCAGTTCATCCATCATGATCATATTTGTGAATTTTAAAGGTGTCTGGATGCATCAAGTGGAAACTTTGGAGCAAAAGTACAACAGCAAAGGAAGAAATTGGATGCGTTATGTGTTAAGAAGCATGGTTTTACAAGCACTGCTCGCACAATTTAATTTGTTGTTCATTATGATTAGGTTTTTAGTCGCCAGATTAATCATGAACATCTGAGGCACGCACCTATGCATCCTTATCTTGACAAATTTTCACAACTTTCGCAGCAGACGAATCCAGAGATGACAATGATAACGTGGCTTCATTCTTTGCAACGGGCAGGCATTTCAATTGCATGCCCCAGCCATGAAAAAATAAAGAGAAACCCTAAATAAACAGGACAGTAAACATGCACGACCCACAAGTAAGGGGGTAGCGAAACCAAAGGCCAAAGTGGTGTACACAACCCACAAGTGCAAGGGGGAGGCAAACAAAGGGCCACAGTGGTGTACACAACTATTAACACTTGAGCTTCTTGGCTATTAGGCGCGAAAACACACACGACACAAGGAAGGGGACGGGACAGAGCGCCACTTACAACTGTTTTTATTCGGAGGTACACCACACACTTATATACCCGTCTTATGCGCAAGGACACAATCACATCAAGATTGATATGGAAGCGCACTAGTTAAATATTAGTTAAATAGCCGAAACCATTTCGGCCATTTAATAGTTAAATGGCCGAAAGGAAATATTTAACTAGTGCGCTTCCATATCAATCTTGATGTGATTGCGTCCTTGCGCATAAGACGGGTATATAAGTGTGTGGTGTACCTCCGAATAAAAACAGTTGTAAGTGGCGCTCTGTCCCGTCCCCTTCCTTGTGTCGTGTGTGTTTTCGCGCCTAATAGCCAAGATGAATTGTGACCAACTCGCCCAACAGGACGTCCTTTTAAATTAACACTTGAGCACTTGAGCGTTGCTCCCCTCCAATCCTCAAGGTGCTGCTTGGTCAGCATTGCAGCACTGATGTCAACTGTCCTATTCGTGTCCGCGAAACCCATGGAGGAAGGCAAAACCCAATTATTGGACCAGTGTTGTCGCCACTTATCGGGTACACAAGGAACAAATCACGAGGCCGCATGGGCAATGGGGGCCATGCTCATTCTTCATTTAGCCCATTGGGGAGTTTTTGGGAGCTACTAGATAGGCCACTTTTTTAACGGCCCCTTGCTCTTGTACGGATCGAGATGCTTGAAATTCAAGAAGCACGATCACATTTTTTTTCACTGCTTTGTATTTGTGGCGAAGTGCTGTGTGATGCACTATGGCTATGCTACAAAGTATGCCTTTATTTGAGAAAGCAGCGAATTTGCATGTGAAATGGGAACTGCATTCGCACACACCTAACCAGCCGCGTGTAAACATATCAGATATGTATTATATCCCGACTGCCCCATTCGGAACTGAAATGAGAAAAGTACACTACATCTCCAGGCTTGGAGTGGTACCTGACACCAGCAAAAATGCCAAGAGCAAGTGGGGCTATACTAATCCAGGTACAACCAAATTAGGAAGACCCACTAAGCTTCAACAAGACACTTCCTTACCAGAACAGGAATTGGCCTCCCTGGTGCAGTATTCAGCCGCTCCCTCCCAAATGACTCATTCAATGAACTCATAGCCCTCAGACCCCAGCAGCTGGAGAGCACCTGACCAAGGTGGTGGTCAGACCTGTAATGCAGCAGAGTGTGCTAATAACGTTGTAACTCAATGCTCATTGCCATTATTTGAATCGCACCTATGTTTATGTAGCGAGTGATTTACTGTGTTATTCAGTAACTGCTTGCATTTGTATATCGCGAGTGACCTATGTTATGTATCGCTGTATATTTACTTGGATGTTTTTCACTTTGTATCCACCCTGCTAAGGTCCTGGTAACAGGACCGCAGTATCAATAAATAAATAAATAAATAAATAAATAAAAAAGAATCTTTGGACCTGAACAAGCCGGCAATGGAAACTGACCCTTGCCTTATGAACACCCGAACCCTCTCAAGTGAAGCTTGCCTAGCAGGACTCTTTGAGGAACTATCAGGCATTGTTTGGGATATCATTGGCCTTAGTGAGGTTAGATTAACACCTGCAGACAGGCTAGATGGTGCATTGAAGATCGATGGAAATAAAGCGCACAGGAAGACACACACGAACAGCTGAGAAAAGCACAGGACAGGCGCTAATGAAGGTGCACATATAAAAGAGCCCTCATTGTTTGAAAGATAGTTTAACAACACCTGCAGATTGGCTAGATCGTGCATTGCAGATAGACAGAAAATAAACGCACAGGAAGACACACACGAACAGCCAAGAAAGACACAGGACAGGTGCTAATCCTCCGTCTTGAACAGGTGCTAATCCTGCATTGGAAAGTAAGCGCACAGGGAGACACACGAACAGCTGAGAAAGACACAGGACAGGCACTAGATGGAGGATTAGCGCCTGTCCAAGATGCAGGATTAGTGCCCGTCCAGTGTCTTTCTCGGTTGTTCGTGTGTGTCTTCCTTTGCGTTTATTTTCCATAGTGAGGTTAGAATTGGAACTGGCGAGGCTTATGCAGTGCTGACAAATGGCCACATCCTCTATTATAGAGGACTACCAGGTAAGAACCAGTTCAGAGTAGGATTCTTAATCCATAAGGACATAGCTGGCAACATTGGCAAACTCTACAGCATTAATGAGAGGGTAGCAGCAGTCGTAATAAAGCTGAATAGGAGGTATAAAATACATTAAGGTAGTACAAACCTATGATCCAACCTCCAGTCTCGATGATGAAGAAATAGAAAAGTTTTATGAAGATGTTGAATTAGCGTTGTGAAAAGTGCAAACTCAGTATACTGTATATATATATGTATATAATATATATATATATATATATATATATATATATATATATATATGTATATATATATATATATATATATATATATATATATATATATATATATATATATATATATATATATATATATATATATATATATATATATATATATATATATATATATATGTGCAACTTCAATGAAAAAGTGAGGAAAAAGCAGGCTGGTGAATAAGTATTTGGCAACTACGGTGCGTGATTCTAGGAACACTCGAGGAGATATGTTCATAGAATTAGTGGAAAAGAATAAGCTGCAAATAATGAACACCTTCTTCAGGAAGTGTTGGAGCAAAAAGTGGACCTGGAAAAGCCCTAATCGTGAAACAAGAAACGAAATTGATTTCATACTTTCTGCCGGTCCCAGCATAGTGCAGGATGTAGAAGTGTTAGGTACGGTAAACTGCAGTGATCATAGGTTAGTGAGAGCTAGGATTCACCTCAATTTGAAGAGAGAGTAAATAAAGTTGGTGAAGAAGAAACAGGCCAACCTAAATGCAGTAAGGGTAAAAGCAGACCAATTGAAGTTGGCACTTACAAACAAATATGCAACCTTAGAACAAAGAGATGAAGATGACATAGAAGCAATGAATGAAAGCATAACTAGGCTGGCTTCAGAAGCAGCAATTGAAGTGGGAGGTAAGGCACCAAGGCAACCAGGCTCTCCCAAGTAACAAAGGACCTAATAAAGAAACGACAAAGAATGAAAGTGTCCAACTCAAGAGATCAGATAGAATTCACAGAATGGTCAAAACTAATTAACAAGGAGAAAATAGAGGATATTCGAAATCATAATGTGAGAAAGACTGAAGAAGCAGTAAAAAATAGGTGCAGCCTGATATCAGTGAGAAGGAATTGCAACTTGGCATCGGACAAATGTATGCAGTGAAAGATTAGCAAGGGAATATCATCAGCAATCTCGAAGATATAGTAAAAGCAGCAGAAGAAGGCAGCCACGATACCTCCATTCGAAGTAGTTATGGACAGATCACAGAGGCTCTTTTTATAACTAGCGATGAAATTAGAAGGACCTGGCAAAACATGAAAAGGGGAAAAGCGGCAGGAGAAGATGGACTACCAGTCGATTTAATCAAAGATGGAGGAGACATAATGCTTGAAAATCTATCAGCCCTTTATACGAACTGTCTATCGACTTTAAGGGTCCCAGAGAACTGAAAGAATGCCAAAATTATACTTGTGCACAAAAACGGGAGACGTTAAAGATTTCAAAAATTATAGGCCCATTAGCAGTACATTTTAGTACCATATAAAATATTCACCAAGATAACCTTCAATGGAATAAGGGCAACACTGGACTTTAGTCAACCAAGAGAACAGGCAGCTAGTTTCAGGACGGTATATTCTACAATGGCATCCATGTGCACACATGTCATCAACAAGGTAATTGAGAAATCCACAGGGTACAATCAGCCTCTCTATATGGCTTTCATAGATTACGAAAAGGCATTTGATTCAGTAGAGATACCAGCAGTCATAGAAGCATTATGTAGTCAAGGAGTACAGGATTCTTAAGTCTTGGAAAGTATCTACAGAGATTCCACAACTACCTTAATTCTCCACAAGTAGGAAGATGCCTTATATAAAAAAGGGGTCAGAAAAGACACAATGTCTCCAATATGCTATTTGCTGCGTGCTTGGAAGGAATATTCAAGCTACTAAACAGAAGGCTTAGGAGTAAGGATCAACATAATAGCTCATCAACCTTCGATTTGCAGATGACATTGTCCTGTTCAGCAACACCAGGGACGATGTTACAACAAATGATTGAGGACCTTAACAGAGAGATCTATAAGAGTTGGGTTGAAGATTAATATGCAGAAGAAAAAGGTAATGATCAATAGCCAGGCAAGGGAACAAGCGTTCAGGATCGTCAGTCAGCCTCTAGAGTCTGTGAAGGACATTTACCTAGGTCGATTACTCACAGTGGGCCCTGATCACGAGAAGGACATTTACAGAATAAAAATGGGTTGGAGCACATTCGGCAGGCATTGTCAGATCCTGACTGGTAGCTTACCATTACCATTAAAAAGAAAGGTGTACAATCAATGCATTCCACCGGTGCTGACGTATGGGGCAGAAACTTGGAGACTGACAAAGAAGCTCGAAAATAAGTTTCAGGGAGCAATGCAACGAAGAATGATGGGCGTAATGTTAAGAGGCAGGAAGAGAGCAGTGTGAGTCAGAGAGCAAACAGGAATGGCTGATACTCTAATTGACATTGAGAGAAAGAAATGGAGCTGGGCACGTCATGTAATGCGTAGGTTAGATAACCCATACACTCTTAGGCAAAGTTACACCCTTTGGCTTGCCCCTTCTGCCACACAACAATAATCGTTATCTGCCTTGATGCGTTTCCTTTCTTTAACACTGCGAGCCCGGAACTTTCCAGTAACGAACGGCACGCGCGTTATCAGAAGGGGCACTCCAAAGGGTGTAAACTGTTCTATGCTGATAACGCACCTGCCTTTCGTTACTGGAAAGTACCGGGCTCGCAGCGTTAAAGAAAGGAAACGCATCAAGGCAGATAACGATTATTGTTCTGTGGCAGAAGGGGCAAGCCAAAGGGTGTAACTTTGCCTAAGAGTGTACTCTATGAGAGAACCGGTGGACCAGTGGGGTTACAGAATGGGTATCAAGAGAAGGGAAGCGCAGTCGAGGACGGCAAAAGACTAAGTGGGGTGATGAAATTATGAAATTCGCAGGCGCTAGTTGGAATCGGTTGGCGCAGGACAGTTGTAATAGGAGATCTGACGAGTTCTTTTGTTTTCCGCAGGGGCCGCAGGAATCCACTATCAATCTGATCACTATCATCATTAACAATTCTCGATTTTTACGCCATCTTGTTAATCTTCCTAGCCCGAGAAACTGTGCACGTTTCAGGTTGCAACGATTTACTATTTTTGATCTCTGGAAGAAAGAGGTGGTGTGTATGTGGACCATGATGTATTTTGGCATCTAGCCTGGCCGTTTGCGAAAGTCAGATCACGGAACATCGTTGCTCCGGCTGCGTCGGAGCCCTGCAGTACTGCAGCGCAACTCTTGCCGCAGTCAATCACCCAAGGTAAATTTCATAAGTTTAGCAGTATACCACGATCTGAACGCCCTATTGTCGATCACGGACAGTCCGTGATTGAAAGAACAGTTGTAAAAAATGATCCCATCGGCACATTGAAATCAGAATGAGTTCGTTCCGCGCGCTACCGGCGCTGGCGTAATGTGAAGCGTTTTCCCTTAATAAGAGGAGTTCTATTTGTGTTTATCTTTCTTCATCTCGACTGCATTGGGTGTGATACCTACTTAAGCTAAAATATGGAAGTTTTTTAAATGTTTAGAGGCTGAATGAAATTCCATAAGGTTTTTTTTTGTGCAGAGTTTGTGCGGGAGTAAAACACACTTTGTACTCTGATCGCTACTTATAATTTATTAGAATCTACCTAGGAACAGGCGTCGGTCATAGAAAGTACATTCGCTAATTTGCCTGTCTTGGATCATCTGCAAGGAGTTCATATGAGAATGCTGAACTCACGTCTGAAAGCTCTGTTATAGGTATTGTGAGCGCATTGTTAACGACGCCGCATGACCGTTCGCACGCTGTTTGTGATGCATGCCCTGATTCGCTTCTTTCTTAGCAGCCATGAAAGAGACTGCAAGTTGCCTGTTTTTTCTTCAGTGTAAAAAATTGCGGTAAATAGAAATCATGTGGTCCGGACCCTCTGGACCGTGGAATCAATGGCCGATTCATGCCTCCATGTATCAAAACGTGCCTCATGAACAAGGTAAGGAACATTACATGTGTGCTATTTTCATTTCTTAACATAATGTGTAAACGTAGAGCATTGTTGTGGCCTTAATGTTTCGCAGCCAGCGAAGTTAGCAATTGGTTATCGTTAGTTACGCTATCATAATAGGCTCTGACATTTAACCATTTGTCTGAAGTATACCCCTTGCAAGCGATCATGCGCGCGACGGGAACATGCGACGCGATGGAGTTGGCTAGTTGCTCACAGCACTTCTGGGCGACGAGTGACGAATTGCAGATTTCCAAAACCGAGCGATCGAGCGACGAGAATTAGTTATCTGTTCGCGCGCCGGCCTTTTTCATAGCTTGAAGCCATCGCTTGTCGCTGTCGCGCACAAAACCGCTCGCACGGAGTTTGCGTTTGACGCAAGCTGCGCCAACAAGGTGCATTTAAACATTGTGCTTGAGGTTGGCTCACTTGAAAAATAAAAGGAAATGTAAATTAAACAAGCAAAGCAAAGCTGGTTTGTGTTTCCTTCACATTCCCCGATAATGTGCTGGTGATAAGCATCCAATTTTGAGTAATATAAATTAAGCACTGCAGCAATGCTGCTTTTGTTCTCATGAGGCTGAGGGCTTGTTGAAGTACAGCAAGCTTGTGTCTGAAATGTCATGACCAGTGATAGCATTTGTTTCATTGACAACTTCTATTGCACAATTAAGGGCAGTCGCTTGTTTTCAGCATCATGAAATTGGTGCTCTGGAGCCCAGAAAGGCTGGCCTTGCATGTTGTAAAACTGTGAAAGTAGCTGCGAATGTTTTTTTAGTGGACAAGAAATATTTGTTGTTGGCCTAGGATCAAATCTAAGCACATTGTGATCTCCGATAGCGAATTAGTTCAAAAGAACAGACTGGTGGGCTAGCTGGTACTGCATAACTTGAGTTCAAGTGCAAGAGAACACGTAGGACAACAGAGGGGAACGAAGACACACTTTACCTCAAGTTAAGCAAATAAGTGTCGTTTGCAATAAATAACTCTCCAAATGTAGTTGCTTTTGAAATTAACCTTTTTTTCACATGTCAGTATTCTCCATCTCATCCTTTCATATAATTTCTTGAATAGTTTCTTGAATGAACTCAGTTGTAGGGATCTTGTGGGGCTCACTTTCCTCCTCCCCCAATATCTGCCCTAAGAAAAGTCTTGCTTCTTGCTTTCTCAGTGGACTGGGCCCAACTCGCCAAGCAATGGATCCAAATGCAGCAGGCACCCTCCAGGCCCGAACCACCTATGCCAGCACCACATATGGCCCCACCTATGGCCCCCAGAGTGCCTGCACCACCCTTGCCACCTCCTCAGGCACCTCTTGGGATGCCCCCATCTGTAGCTCACAAACCTATGCGACCACCAATTGGTATGTTTTACACATGCCTTTCTCTGAAACCAAGTGCAACACTTGGTTACGACTTGCATGGTTAGCATTGCTGTGCATTGGTGTGAACGAGACATGCACAAGAGACGACTAAACAGATAAGCGCCAGTGTATGTCTTTCTCTTGCTGTCTCTCTCTTGTATATGTCAACTTCAACTTAGTGCCATTTGAAACAAATTGTACCAATCCACTCATGAAGTCTTGATGTCCCAAAGCGATACACATGCTGTAAGTGATGTATAAAAAGATGGCAGCCATGACGTCACCATCACTTTCAATCGCCTGTAGCAAAGTAAGAGGATGAGAAAAGTTTTGGTCACTCTTAGGAAGCAGTGATTGGGGCCTGTACGATGTGAACAATAATATTGGTCGCCTGGATTTGTTTAACTCGCAATAAAATGCAGTGGCCAGGTATTGAATGTGCTACCACATGCTCAGCACCAGAACGGCGTAGCTTATCAGCCACTGCAGCAGGTGGCACAGTTAAGAGGAAGCTTTAGGGTTGTGCCAGCCAAGTATCAATGCTTGGCCTGTCGCAGGTGATGTATGCCTGTGATGAGGTTCTTTCAATTAATTAATCCTAGCTGAGGCACTGCCTCAGCGCATGAAGTGACAAAGTCGTTTGTTATCACATTGCAAGCCATTCATTAAAGAACATCCAGCACAAAGAGGAACAGAAACTCTACAAACTAATCAAACACACACACAAAAAAAGAATTAAGTCTCCAAAGAAAGTGTCAAAGTCAGAAAGGGCCGACAGTTTCATGGTCTGCAGTGGAGTTGCGAGATGAACTCGAGGTGGCGACAGAGGCAGTCCTTGCAGCATAGAAGCGGTGCTGAAGACAGGCACTGTTCAAGAAAAATCCTGGCCACCCTCAGGTCACCCGGGATCCAGTAATGTAGGAGTAAGTCCGATTGCGACGCCGAGAACAAGGGCAGGTGGCCTTGGCACAGTAGAGGTCCCGGTGCGTGAACTTCATTTTCCCAACGTCTCTTTGGGATCTTTCTGCGTGCGATCACGAGAATGCGATTCACGAGAACGCAGTGACACCCCCCTGGAAGGTCGCCCTAGTCCAGCAGAAGGCACGAAGCTTGGGCCTCACTCCTGCACCTGGAGCACTGGCGAACTCCTTCCTCCACACAGGCTTCTTGTTCCACATCTCCCCGACCTCTTCCTCTTCTTCCTTCCTTTCTGCTCACTTGTTGTTGCTGCTGTTCGAATTATTTCTTCGGCGCGCTCTGCCACCACTACAGCGTCTTATTGTCACCTTCGCATGGCTGACCCACTTTAATCGCGGCACTCGTGCACTTGACACATCACAATGCTGTAGCGAGCCTCAAACATACAGTGAAAGGGGAAAGCCAAGACATATTTTTATTTCATGTAGTTACTTCGATGAAAGACATCATGAGAGGAACATCATTAATACCTATTATCAAACAGTACAAATTTTGTAACAGAGTAAAGTGGGAAAAATGTAAATCTGACAGCACTGTACTATGCTAATGTTGAATACATTTTGTGAGCTCATAATATGATGTGACAAAAACATTTGGCCATCCTGAAGAACCTGTGTGCCACAAATAAGCATAAGAAAAGGCACTTGAACATGAGAACCTTACTATAGGCAAAAGCCAACTAGTCACCCACAGCTTAGCCACAACATTGACTATTTTTGGAGTTAGAAGTTATTATCTTGTCATATATTATGTCTGGCACATTACAGAGTGTGATTTTCCCGCCATTTGTGCCAGCAGGATATTGGCAAATTGCATGTGCTATAAGGATCTAATGCCTGGCTGTGTGACCATAGACGTAGAAAGGGTTTGGAATCATGTGGCATTAGAATGACACCAATAAAAGAGTTGATTGAAAGAGGGCACTGGGGTTTGTGACCTAACAGTTGCCCTAAAGAGGTATGAAAATACATGGTGTTCAAATCTGGATTTAAAATATGTGGTCTTCTGTGGACAAGAAGTTATAAAAAGTTAAATACTTCATTATATTGAGAATTTTGCTATACACTTCAACCTGGTTATAATGAAGTTGAAGGGGAAGCCGAAATTACTTCGTTATATCCATTAATTCATTACACCAACTACGTATTGCCGTTTACTGCAGTATATGCCCAATGATATGCACAACGTTAAACAGGCAAAGAAGACTATAGCTTTGCGGCTTGTATGCAATGAAAATTCAATAAAACAACAGCATTAGACTCTCTATGGGTGCAGCACGTGATGTTTAGCACCTGATGTGACAGCCATTACAATAGCATTCTTAAGCTCCAATGTGATGGTCATTTGCTTCTGCTTTCCACTTGGCTTGCTCATATTGTCGTGGTACCCATTGAAGTATACGGCCAACAGCTTGCCACAGTGCCAGAAACGCAAATGTATATGTGGATGCGTTTGGCTGTTGAAAGTGAAACTACCTGAATCACCGCTTTCTCATGTCCCCGTGGCTCAGCTGTGTGAGCGTGCCGGCTTGGCTTGGCTGGCTTGTGCCGATTTCACGGATTTCATGCACTCTCAGAGGTCACGCAGCTGCGTCAGCACTGCGTCAGCTGCGCCAGCACGGTGCACCGCAGTGAGAGAGAGAGAAATGAAGGCACTATCCTGATTTTGTTGTGCTGATTATTATAATGGCAAAAATATAACACTATAGCACTAGTTTTTACTTCACTGCACGCAAGCAGCATCATCAATATGTGGCACAGCTAGGCGTGACCTCCGAGATAGCGATCTTGGAGAGTGAGCCTAGCTTCACCAGCTGTGTGACGCACTGAGAGAAAGGTGCAATAATATAAGAAAGAAGTGGTGCTTGTGCATGACACCGTGTGTGCATCTACGCGTGGTGGTTAGAAAGACCAGTGCTACTCAATGGTGTATTCGTTGCGGGAATTTTGATCTGCCATGCTGAATGAGTGCGGAACCTAGTAGAAAGCGATACGCTCAGTGCACAACGATTGGTTTAGTTCTTTAAAGGGAGGTTTAAAATCAGTGGATCTCTTTGGGGATTTCAAGGGAGATTGCATTTACTTCGTTATATCCATTTTGTTACATCCCCTTTCACTATAACAAGGTTCAAGTGTATTGCAATTACTTATGTTGAGGTTTAACTGTATAAAGTTTCAAAAAGAGAAGGCATCTTGACCGACTTCATGCCTAGGACCTTGCCCTCTAAAAAATTGATGTCACAGTTAACTGCATCACCTTGACATTGATGATGCATCTGTTGAGAGCTTTAATGGCTCAGGAGGCTCTTTGTGTGTTGTGTACCAAGACACAAAAGACAGTTGTAAAAGAGTAGTGAGGTGAAAGTAGTTAAGGGGGGACACTGGTCTCAAGTAACCTTATTAACTCCTAAGCCTATTTCTGCAGTCACTGGAGAAGGCTTTGGCTGCGTTTGGCACTGGTAGCAAACTGTCGTTGACGTCTTCCAAAGCTACTGCGCAGTTCCGAAAGTTGAACACTTTTTATTTCCCTTTCTATTCGCCGAATATGCTTTGTAGCAAACTGAATTTGACATCATTGTGGGCCAAACTTTGCACGCCTGAGCAGTTCGAGCAGATGATGATGAAAATCGCAAATGGCACGGCATGCTTACCGTCACGTGTCTTAAACAATGAATGAAATTGCTTGTCGGGACAACTCTTTTGCAGGCTTTTTCTTCATAGTGATTTGGTGCATAGAGTAGCATCGCATATCGCAAGAAAAGGCCGTTATTTGCGTGTTCATCAGAAAAAATTCAGCTTGCCAACGTCACATGAAACACGATTAAAATATTGATTCAAGACGCATGAAAATTTCCAAGATCGTGCATAAGTTCCTGAAGAATAAAAAAAAAGTCAGGACCCATTCCACCTTGTTAAGGCCAGGTTGGCCAGTGAAGCTGTGAGGGGGCCACCACCTACAATAGGGCAACAAGACAAACAGTAAACTCTGGAAAACGTTCTTCATATTACTGTGCTATACCGATTACTGTGATATACCGATTACTGTGATATACACTGTGATATACACTGTGATATACACTGTGATATAAAGGGCCATGAGCAATTGCATTTTTTGCTTGCTTATGGTGGTATGAGCCATTGCTTCCGCAAGTATGAGCCGTTGAGGATGACAGTTTTCGACATGTTGTTCTCTATCATGCATTTATTGCTTGCTTGGGGGGTATGAGCCATTGCTGATGATTAAAGTTTTTTTGCGGCGACCCAGCAGGCCTACGAAGCGGCGAAGAGGCAAGACCTCGACGTCCCATCGTGGGAGGCCTAGGCCCAGCTGACAAAACTGCTGGTGCTTATTAAAGTTCACTCTCTCTCTCTCTCGCACTTTTCTGTCCGCAGACACTATTATGCCACTAGGGGGTAGTGGGGTGAGCCATTGCTGATGATGATAGTTATTTCTGGCACTTTTCTGTCGACAGACATGGTTGTGCTGTTGGGGGGTAGTGGTATACAGCTTCACTGTAATATATCAATTTCAAAAAGATTATTTTTCCCCGCTTTTTTGGTCTTTGAAACTTTTGTCCCCCATTAAGCCTTACTGGCAGCACAGAGATGCCAGAAAAACTGAATGTAAAAGGAGTTAAGCACTGTTTAGAGAAACGGAGAAGAGACAGAAACTTTGGTTCTTTATATGTACGTACAAAGCCTGACTACAGAGTTCAGATTCACAGTGATCTGTAAATTGTACTGTGCTACTGTGCTGTCACTGCTTCGCACTTTGGGTGAAGCTGAAACATTTCCTTTCATATGTTGTTGTCAGTGGATGATCAGGGACTTCTTAAAATGAATTCATTTTTTTCAGCACTCTGCACAGCACTTGATAAGGCTTGGCTAGCTGGTTTTCCCCACTCGAGCAAGTTGTGCTACGCAGGTTACTGAAAACATTATGAATGGAAGGTGGAACAAGGCATAAAATAATATGTGCAATAGTTAATGAGGTCTCTGGAGGGGCTAGTTCGTCTTCCACATTCAAGTAAGTTGTGCTAGAAAGGTTACAAGAAACAAGACGGACATGAACCGGATTTCCAGATGTGCACAGACAAGACTGTCATTTTGAGTTCTGCACTTCGTTTCGTGTCTTATTCCAACCTCCAAGTGTCTTGTTTTCAGTCACCTGTGTAGTGTAACTTGCTCGTTTATGCATATTGCTTGTGCTTCTCAAGAAAGAAAGCTGTGCCATATTATGCGCTTTTATCTTCTAGTTTTTCCCATGCTCTCTGCTTGTGTAATCAGGGGGCATGCCACCATCTGGGCCACCTCCACCGACAGGCGGCTACTGGGGAGGACCGGCATCGTCATCCTGGGGTGCTGGGGAAGGAAAACCCTGGCAGTCATCAGTGGGTCCACACCAGGCGATGCCGGCTGGGGGTATGGGCCCTCCCACAGTTGCTTCCATGCCACCCATGGGAGTATCGGAGAAAGAGACCTTTGACTATGGCCACGTTTCTTCAAGCCAGCCGCACGCGTCCCAGAGCTACGATTACAACCATGGCGGTGCTGAACAGTACGCCCAGTACGCACCCCCACCACCACTCATGGACGTAGGTGCAGCTCAGTCATTGCTCCAGCCAAATGAAGCAGGCACCTTGTGGTTAGCTTGTAACACTGTGGAGGATCTTCAGGCATAATTCGCTGTTTGAAAGTGGTAGCTTTGTGAAGGGTCAGCACACACCTACATTGTGGGGGGCTGATGTAACTGGAATCATTAAAGGCTCACACACACACACACACACACACACACACACACACACACACACACACACACACACACACACACACACGATGAAGGCATGGTGCTTCCTATGGAACATAAACTTATGCTACAGGTGCTACAAATTGTCATTTTAAATAACCTTTTCGTATCAATTAAAAAACCTATTTTTGCTGGCTGTTGACACGGTTGCCAACTGATTTTTTGGTCTTTGAGGAGACTGTGATAAGAGTTCAAGCAATGGGAGCAGTCTGAAAAAGTGAGTTTCAGAAATAACCCTTAAGTAATACCCATCAAATGAGACCATTGTAAAAATTGCAATTTGGTTTGCCCAGCGTCACATGACTTGTTGATACTCATTTGTGAAGTGATTGGCTTCTGTGCAATAACAACTGTTTGAGATGTTGTGGTAGTTATGCACTTTACATTTAACTTATCCTAAGAGACACTGCTGTCTCAATGCAATAGTCTGCAAAGGGTTGTGCAACCCACTGTCCACAGCAATGATATTTGCAACACACTGTGTAAGGTAATGTGTAAGTCCAGCAAAACAAAGTGCACTAAATTTTTTTTTTTAATTGATACAGTGCCTTTGTGGGATTTGTGGTGAAGCTGCAAAGAAGTCAAAGTAATTGAATATGTCCTACCTACTCCCTCCCCCCCCCCCCCCCCCCCAGCCTTCATTCTGAAGAAAAGATGTCTGAAAAATCAGTTGGCAATTGTAAATATGAACACTTAACCACATCCTCAGAACACTGAGAGAGGCGCATGGCAGTTTAAGGGAGGCCAAGAACTGCGTACGACGTTTGGGCCATTTGCAGGCATGCTTTCTGGTAAAGAGCAGGACATAGGAAATTTAGAGAATTGTGTGGGGTAGGACTAGTGGAGCAAAGCTTGGAAACAGCTCACGCTGAAAGACAAAGATTTGTTGCGTGCAAACTTCAGCGACATTTTTGTGGTTCTCTCGCAGAGCTATCCAAACACCGGGGGGGACCCTTACCACCTGTACTGGGGCATGGGCCAGAACTCTTGTGCACCGCCGTTCCTGAGGAAAGAGCGGTGCGATGACAGGGAAGACATCCAGGTTCCCTTTTATGAAGAAGAGGTTCCACAGATAGGTGAGCTCTTGAGTCTCTTGTGTTTCAGACATTTATGAGCAGCTCTGATACATCTGCTTGTACCTTGCCTGAGAACGTTCAGTGCCTGAGGTCGCTGGATGCACACTGCAAAATGATTTCCAGCTGAAATCGAGTTACAGACTCCTCAAGAAATGAGACCTGACATTCTGCTGGTACATTTCATACTGCACACAGCACAATCTCCTTTCCTGGTGTCTGTGTCCTTGTTCTTTTCTGGAAAGCATTTTTGCAGTGTACTTATGCCTTGTTCTAAAATATTACCTTGTGTCATTTCAGGATTTAAGTGCAGGAACAGGCAGATTAACATGGAAATTCCCATGTCTGTTGATGTCCTAGATGCCGCAAAGCGCAAAACCTTGCCTGGCTGGATTCGTGAGGGCTTGGAGAAAATGGAGAGGGAAAAGATGCGCAAGCTGGAACGTGAAAAGGAAGAAACAGAGCGACGTGTAAGGCTCAGCAAGCAAACTGAAGATGACGACCCATCAAACACAAAGTCAAAGTTTGTAAGTGAGCTATGCGCACCATGTCCAGTGCGTGGTACAGATATTATACACTGAATATTGCTTTAAGGGTGGGCAAATAGTGATTTTTGAGACTGAATTTTTGAGACAATAGCATTATACTTTTGCATGGGGTTCCCAAGGGGATTTTTCAACTGTTCGATATAGGCAATAATTCGATATATCCGGTTCAATATATTCAGGATCGACTGTATGGTGTACATATTCCATGTACTTGAAAAAACTTCGTATGACCTCGAATTGTTGATTGAAGTGACTGCCTTACATTAGTAATTGCAAGACCTCATATAGTCGAACCTGACTATATCGAACCCATTTACATCGAATTATTCTATATATAGAAAAATTTCCGGACAAGGTATAGTTACAATAAGTATATATAGCAAAAATTACGCTTCCATTGAACAAAAATATGAGCGACTCCCGATATATCGAACGTCCTGTTAGAAAAGTGCCCCCAGAAGTTAGCTTTCCCTCGCGGTGGCGGGGAAACCCGGCGGCGCGGCTCCATCCAACTGCTCTCCCTACCGTGACCATGTTGCGTCGAGCGGGCCGTTGACACCCCCCTGCAAAAAATAATCCTGGCCCTCCTGCAGCCCTTGCACAGACAACCAATCAGCGGCTCTTGTGCCCTTGTCGTGCAAGATGGCGAAAGTACGAGTTGTCTCGCTGCTTTTCTGGTTCATTGTGTGTGCGCTTTGTGGGCCTTCTCCTGCGGCGTTGCCGTGATGAAGCGGCAGAATTCGCCTTTTGTCGTGAAGCTCGAAATCCGTCCGTCGTCTCTCGCTAACCCCGGCTGGCCGCACAGTCCTCCGGAAGCTCAGTCTCGAGGCTATCCCCGAAATTACAGAGTACGTTACGATTCCGCGAAAGGTGAGGGGGCATATTTATGCCCCACCTCTACCCCGCAACATGGACCCCGAGTTCCATCAGGGCCGTCGGCAGGCCCGTAGTGAAGCCATTTGGCGACGCTATGGCTCGCAAGATGGAGTGGTCTACACAGACGCAGCCAGACACCCTCGCGGCGACCTCATGACTGCGGTGGTAGCTGATCACAACGGAGGACTGCTAGAACATACAACAATCACGGCTGGCCGAGTGGTGGAAGCGGAGGAAACCGCGATTGCCATGGCCATGCATGCGGACGCAAATACCGTCATCAGCGACAGCAAGCAGGGCATCGGCAATTTCGTCCGAGGTAGAATTTGCAAACAGGCGTACCATGTCCTCACACGACGCCCCCTAAGCGGCTTGAAAACCCTCGTGTGGACCCCCGCTCACGCGGCTGTGCCCGGCAACGCGTTGGCTCACAGTTTGGCTCGAGATCTCGCGCGCCGAGCCTTGTCCGCGGATGCGGACGGCGTGAATGAGGAGGAGACACACGAGGAACCCTGCGAGACTTATTATGAAATAGCCCATCGGTACCGCTTGAGGCGTCGCGCGCTCCCACCACCGGCCAAGCAACTCGACAAAACGCAAGCGGTCGCGTTTCGGCGACTTCAGACAAATACATACCCACACCCAAAATACATTAACAAAATCACAGGGGGCAGGGAAAGCGACAAATGTAGGCTCTGTTCAGAAACAGGAACACTCACACACATAATGTGGGAATGCACCTCGCTCCCGTTCTCTCATCCCCCCGTCAGCAGCGAGACTGACTGGACAGCCTGGCTCAGTTCCGGGGACGTCGACCGACAATTGGAACTGGTGGACTGGGCGGAGAAGGCCAAGCAGGCCCAGGGCCTTACTTGAGCCCTAACGCTCAGCCACGTCCCTCTTTACCCTTCCCCCTTTCAATAAAGTTTATCACCACCACCGTAAATCGGGTCGAACGCGGTGAGAAGTCAGATGACCTCGCAGTGTGCAAGATTCCGAGGAGCACTCTCAGCATGATCTTGAAGAATAAGGGGGTGATTAGGGCTAAAGCGGCCAAACTCTCGAACCGGTGCCCGTGGCGCCCGACGCGTATGCAGCCCGTGTACTAGCGGTTCATCCGAAATTGCTTCAGCAGTGCTGGCTTCCGGAAGCGTGCTCGGTGATGACTAAATTCTGATGAATGCGACGAACCTGTTGCTGGTGTTGCCGAAGTTTGGAGCGAGCTGTCAGAATTTCTGGAAGCTGTTGACGAATCAACGGTAGATGAGTTTGTGAGTGCAAATGATGGTGTCGCGACCACGGGAGAGCCCGAAAACGAAGACTACATTGCCGACATCGTACCGAGCACAAGTGAAAGTGGGCACAATGAGGAAAGTAACGACAGTCCTTTGCCCACGTCCTCCAAAGTGATTGGTGTGCTCGCACTAGTCCGGTGCTTCTGCGCAAAATGCGGAAGGTTGCGGCCTCAGCTGCCCCGACTCCTTAGACAATGTGGAGAAGTGCATGCGTCGCAGGCAGCGAAATTGCCCAAGCAGAAGAAAATGCAGGACTATTTCATGCAAAACTGAGCTAGTTTCATCAATAAAGTGATTTTACAAATGGTATGTGCTTTTATGACATCCAATTATTTAGCAGGCTAATATCGAATTATGCTCTATATCGAACTGATAGGCGTTTTTCTGCGAGTTCGATATAGCTGGGTTCGACTGTAGTAGGAAACAGTACAATTTCACAGCCCAAGTCCTCTCGCACCACCAAGAATCTGCCGTCTCTCAGTGGTGCAAGCTTCCTTTGTGTAATTGTCATATACTTCGCTATGACTAATACTGCCTTGCCTTTCCGGTGAAACTGCAGCCTCTCTCTCTTTCTCTCTCATGCTTTTTTTAAATCTTATTCTTTGAGTCTGAGCATAAGTGCTGCTACGTTATAACGTGTCCTCTAAAATAGACCATTTAAAAAGTTAAGTGAATTTTGTTTATTATCTGTATTGACCGTGTCTTCTGTAACTCAAGCTAATTGGCCACATACTCTTCTAATAAATTATGACGATCACTTTCAGTTTTGGTTTCTCCTTTTGGTCATATAGCACCATACAGCATGCTATTTTTATGAGAAAATAGAGGCAAGCGGGCACTTGCCATTCATTAAAACAGGAAAGTGCAGAGTTTCTTGATTTCACTGTGTTAATGCATTGTATATGTCCCTGGCCATGCTATTATTAGAAGTGTTAGTTAACATAAGGATACCTTCCCTTGTAATCACTTGCTTGTCTTCTGTGACTGGGTATTTTATTGATTTTGCAAGAGGTGTATCTTGTATCTCAAGATGCCCAATACTTGACTCAATATATTGAAAATAAAGATACAGGTACAAGACTTTTTGAATGTATGAAAATACAGATACAAGATGCCCATAGTATATTAAGGTAGTATCTAAGATAGATGTAGCTTCAATACTGCCCAGCCCTGCGTGGCATGTCGTGGTGCATGCAACTTAATGCCACATTTAGGTGCATTGCTTGCATGTGTTATCCAGAATAAATCAGAAATGTATTGTCTGCAGAGATGCTGAACAGAAGAGTGCCGATTCCGCTGCCATGAAACTGTGGTGGTGCGATTTGTCGTTGTTAGGGGAAACATAGTTTGTGCTGTGTATTGTCGTGCAGTGCAGTGCCTGAATGTGACTAATAATATTTGCCATTCACACTTGTTTTTTTCCTTGTGTTTTTTTTTTCCCCTTTGTTTTACTGCTCACTCATGTTGCTGTATAACGTGACTTTTCAACAGAAAATGCAGTTTTGAATGATCACTTGTCCTGCCTCATTTTAGTGCTTGCGCTTGCGTCTCGCTTTATCTCACAGCATCTCTTTTTCTCAAAATGAGCTTTGACTGACTCACCTCTGTCGCCAGATTGCTACATTGCTTCATGGTGTAGCTTTCGACCAAGAGCTTGATGATGTGAATTGCATTCTTTGGTTGACTGATGTATTCAGATGGGAGGGGCATGTCTTTACTGGATTTTTTCCTCTTTTAGGATTCTGATTCTGAAGATGACAAGGATGCTGTTGACATGTTCAGTGAAGGTGGTCGTGCAAGGCTGTCACCAAAAAGTAATGGTGCTCCACCGCCGCCACCACTACGCGAATCCTCACCAGAGCCAGAGCCTGCGCGAACAAGAGAGGAGGATTTCAGATTTCAGACTCCTGAAGAGCAGCATCAGGAAATGGTAAGCTAATAAGGGACCAACCTCAATATTCATAATGGAGCCTCGAATTGTAAGTTATGTCTAGGCTCTACCAAATGGAGCATACCACGACCCCTCAGCTGAAGAAGGGACTGTGATTCAGTAATGCTCATACTCGTCAACTTTCAAGATTTTATTCTAAAATGTCTGTTTTGTGGAGCTTGTTAACAATTGTCGTATTGACACATATTTGTTTTATATTTTTCATTTGTATCCAGCTTAGGGTAAATCTTGTTTCAAAAAAGAATCCAAATACATTGCCCACCATTTTTTTTTTTTATATTGATAAATCTGACCTCAATTATCAAGCAGGCCCTTCTTGGATGAACATTTCTGTTTTTCCGTGACCCAGATCACTCTTGGTGTAGTTACAGAGCAGACTGCCTGTAGTCTCCTGACATAACTCTTATTTATGAACAGTCAACACCTTGAGTAATAAATTACCAAATTCTACTGTCGGCAGACCTGAGTGCTCCTGGGCAGTTCTTAGGGCGAGTTTCTTGAAAAATAGGTTTTTGGACCAGTGCAGTTGAGACATCTTTGCTTAGGCGTTGCCATGAGTGTCATTGAAGTGCTTTGATCGCATCAGACGAGGGGTTATGCTGTGATTTGTTTTCCTAAGTTGAGGTGTAATTTTGAGGGAAACAACTTTTTTGAATACGGGATTAAGGTAGCACAGAGTAATTTCATGGTAGATATGCAAAGACTGTGTGATGTTGAGAGAGCATGATATTTTTGAAACAATGTGTTCTTGTTCCTACTAGTTCAAAAGTGAAATTACTGACAATAATCATGGTACAGTTAGAAAAAGTGTTGGCAAAAGATGTGTGTTGAAGTACAGCTAGCATTCTTTCTTTTTTTTCTTTCTAAGTAGCAGAAGCTTGATGTGGGCGAGTTGGTTTTGCATACTTGAAGAGCGCTACAAAGACGCCTTGTCCGTCGTACATGTTCCTCTTTTAGTCCGCGCCTTCGTAGCGCTCTTTTCTTTTTTAGTAGCATGTGTGATCATGAGCCTGTATGATATTTGTCTCTTTATTAATTACCTTATTGTGTTGTTTCTCTAGCTTCTAAGTGGTAAACTGTCAACCAAACATGGAAATATTGCTGTTTCTTTAAAAATTTCATAAAATTTTTACTTGCACATCAAATTTCTGCGTCAAGTAATTTTAAAATGTGTGCTGCTATGGTAAACACTATCCTAAAGAAACCAGTTGAGTAGTTATAGTTTCGTACGATTAAAGAGGTTTGAAGCATTTTCTGAAGCCCCCTCCTTGATCTAACTGTGCATTAGTGTGTTATTACGCATGCAGCTGAAGTAATTGGTCATTACTGTAACCGACATTTGTAAGCACATGCTGTGTGCTAAGGAACAGCCCTGTGACTTTTTCAGATGCTGAAAGTGCGGAGGATGCTTACTGAGTTGTTGCTCGAAGTGACCAATGAAGAGATGCACTCCTTGTGCCAGGAGGTTTTCCAGAAAGCAGTCCTCAAAGGTAGCTTCAGTGTAGCATTGAAGTTGTGTGTAGCAATCATTGTGGAGCCGCTCTTGTGCATTTGTGAAGGATTTTATGCGCAATCAATTTTCAGAGTGCATCCTTCTTGGTTATTAGACCTAGCATTATTGCAGTACTCTTGCTTGTTTGTATGCAGTGGTGGAACAGCTGCACCAATTGCTCCCTCATGCTCCAAAACGACATTTAACGGAAAATTGCACCAAATGAAGCATGAGAATGAAAGCTGCCATTTGTAGATCCTGCCTTAGTTGTAAAACTGAAACCAAAAATTTTAACCACGCCACCATTGTCGTCGTCATTGTGAAAGTCAACAAAGTGGCCATTGCTATGAAAATAACCAATGCTGTTAGTTATCCATTTGCTGCTTCTGCAATTTTGTTGCATTTCTGACCAATGTTCCATATGTACTTCTGCTGTGCGGTCTTATCTTTTGTGCCCTTTGTGCTGTTGTTTGACAGCACTCATATCAGTGTGGAGCGGAGCTTGTTCAAGGAGGATGTTGAATAAAAAGGAGACTTGGATAATGTCTGGTCGCGCATTGTTCAGCATAGTTGTTGGCACTGCCACTTCATCTTGTAATATGTGTGCCCAACTGCTGACATATAGATTTCTTATGATTATGGACTTTCTTTGAAACTCTGCACGGTCGGAAAAGCAGATTCTGAGGTTGAATTTTTGATCAGCTTCACATGTTCCACGGCACATTTATATATAGTCAACATCCAATTTTTAGGACTCAGTAGGAACCGCAAGAACGTCTGAAAAATTGGGCAGTCGAAAACGAATGCATGCCTGTAACTGCCCTCAAGGGCTCAAATTGCCACGGCCACATTAGAAATAGCCTTGAAGGCCTGCCAGTACAAATGATTAGTGTCTCAGTGCTCCTAGTGTGACAGGTGACGGCGGGTGCTTGTGTGTTTATTTGGAACGCTTTTTATGTCATTTGACAGTGGCCCCTTCGCACTTTTGGTGTGCTTCACTGCAGAACAATGCATATGCTTTGCTGAGTAACACCGCTGTATTATGGCGAAGCTGACTTTCGGGAACCGGCATTATGCAATGTTTTAGATTCTTGCCGTCCTTTCTGCACCATCGGTGAGGATTATGAAAGCAGATAGGCGCCATTGCCAACAGTGGTGAATCCTTTAAATGAAAAACACGGCACTGAGCAGCAGGAAGCTTGACAGCGAACATCGAACCAGTTAGGCCTAATGACAGCATTGAGCAGATCGGTATGAGCAGATTAGTATGCGATAGCGCTGGTTCAAGGCTGTGAGATCATCAAAATGGCAGCAATGGTGGCTTAATTTAATACCGTTTTGAACGTGCTGTCACAGCAAAAAGTTTGAAAAATTAGGCAACAAAGGGTTTCAATGTCTGATATTTCAGGCATGCGAAAAAGTGGTCGTTCATTGTGTAAGGAGAGATTGAGACCACAGGGAGCTTTCCCAAAATGCCACTATGATATTGTCAGTAACTTCCGCGTGCGTTGGCACCAGACGCTGGCTTTACTGATGTTGTGCCAAGGCAGCTTTCTTGGCCCAGAGTCAAAACAACTGACCTTATTGGAATATTTGAAGCCAGTTGTCCAAGCATAACAGTTTACAGACATCCAGAAAGCGGACACTGCTACTTTCTGCACCATAATTAATCCTGGACTATTTCACATCAATAACAGAAACTGAACTGTGGAAGAGTGCAACTGTCACGTTTTTAGCAGATGCCCACAAATGACTTCAAGCTTGTACGATGGTGAGGCGAAAGTTTTACTATTGCGCAAGCTTGCAGCAAGTGTTTTTATCAAGCCGCGATCGCACTGAGATGCTGTCGGCTCGTATGCTGCCTTCTAAGGGCACCGTGCCTGGGCTTCTCGTGTCTTCTTTGAAGTGCCTATCATGTTGAGCAAGGCCACGATTAATATGCTGTGACCACATTGATCCATCAGTAACAGCGTCCTAAATGAGAAGGAAAAGGAAAGACCAGCTCACCTCTGCATGTGTGAGCCACAGTGAAGTGCCAGCGAGCAGTTGAGCAAGGGCAAGTGAGCGGTGATAGACAGAAAGAAGGGGTAGAGATAAGCAGCGAGCACAGCGTGGCATTTGGTTCAGCTAGTGAGTCGCAGCCGTGTGAAAAACGTGTGCAGGCGATGCTACGGAGTTGCCTTTTTCCTGATATTTTCAAAGTTTAGATTTCGAGATATCTTTTTTTTATATATACAGTCGCCGACCGTTTATTCGGACCTCACGGGGACTGCGGAAATGTCCGAATAAACAGGTGTCCGAAAAAGCAGATTATGAAAAAAAAAAGTGAAATCCTTTATTTCCACGCACTTATTCGGGCTCGGCAGTAGGCTTGAAATCGCGAATGCGCCGTTGCACGCTGTTCCGTTTACGCGCGATCAGATAAGCCTGAATCTCGGAGAGGGTCGTACGGTCACTATAGGCGGCTGAAAGCACAGTCACTGCTTGTACACGCTCCGCATGCGACGGCAGCGTAGCACATGGTGCGTCAACTTCCGACTCGGTCATCGTCCGGCGGTGCAGTAGAAACCTGACGAATGATCTCGCCGTCGTCGAGTTCTGCGCATGTCAGTACAGCAGTGTCAGCACCTGTGAAACTGTCAATGAGACGGTGTCCGGAATCGCAATGCAACCACTGCGCAAGTCTCGGCAGAACATTTTCCGCATCGGTAGGGAGCACATCGGAAGGCGACAAATCTTAGGCCTCCCGGCACCCGCTTGCCAGCATTCCGCAGCGCCGTCTGCGCGGGCACTGTCGGCGCCATTAGACACTTGACGAGATGTTTCCGTATGCCATGTTGGATCACCGAAAAGCAAACACCACCGTGCCGACACCAGTCACACAAGCGAAAAAACGCGGCATGCTTGCAGCGTCGTGCGCGAAGAAACAAATCAGCTGCTGGATTGTCTTGACATGGCTTACTAAGCTAAAACCGGAACTGCTGCAGAGCCTCTCTATCTAACCAGACAGAAACGATGATGATGAGCGTGGATTTCCATTAGCGCCACTTCGTGGGGCAGCAAGGAAGTTCCGTTCAAAACAAAAATGGCGTTCAGCAAGTCGAACCATGCACCGGTCAGAGTCGGTGCATGGTGCTCTCGACCGAGTTGGCTCAAGGAGTGTCCGAAAAATCAGACGAGAGGTTGCAAGGTGTCCGAACTTTCGGCAGTTGTTATACATTGTGGTCTATGGGGAGAATGGCGGTGCCGCGAAGCTGACCGAATAATCGGGCATGTCCGAATTTTCGGAGTCCGGAAAATCGGTCGGCGACTGTATATATCTTTTTTTTTCGAGATTTCGAAAAGCTTTTCGAGAGGAAAGGTGAAAAACACGGGGGCTGGCACCACAGGCAGACAAAAATGTTGACTTGTCCAGTATTTAGTGGTAAATAAGGGTATGTACTTGTCACTGACGACCAAAAGTGCTTGTCACTGTGCCAAATTATATTTTTGCCTGCGCCAAGACCTGCACACAAGGTCAAATGGCTGTTCCACCACTGGTATGGAAACTGTAAACTAAAAAACTAAACAGTAAATCTCTGAGTTCATCTTGATTAGATTATTTGACGATGTTGGACAAAGGCATTAACTTCTTGCATTAGGTATTATGTGGCAATATATTTTTTAAGTAGCAAGTGCACCTTAATTGCATCTGGAAAGCTTGCTTCACGAACCTCTGGCTTTGTGCCAAACAAAAAGCTAGCACCTATTTTTGTGCAGATGTCTGCTGACCCTCAATAATTTCGAGATCTATAATTTAGCAGAATGCTCCAGTAAGCAATAAGGTGAAAGTTTCTCTCTCACTGCGATAAGTGAAGCAGGCACAATAGTTAAGAGGAAATGAAAATATTAAAATTTGTGCAGGATTATTTATCACCTTTTTCAGTGCTGCACGTTGTATCAAGGCTGTGAGGAAGAGAGAATGAACACAATATGAAAGGACTGACTCTTTTTTTTCTTTTGCCTAAAATTTGTTGTAACTGCCTTTTTGTAATATAAGCTATTATTTAGCTGTAATGCTAGAATGTGGGACTGCATAATAATAGGAAGCCTGCATGTCATTTCTTTTTGGTGTGTGTGTGTGCGCGTGCATGTGTATGTGCGTGTGTACATGCATGCGCGTGTGTGTGTGTATGTGTGAGAGAGAGAGATATCATGTTTGTGGGACTTCATGGCTATGATATCAAGTGAGCTGAAATGTATGCAGTATAGCTGGTTCTTGACAGTCTGAGGAAAGTGACTGCAAATGTCTAGGCTGTGTTTTCAGAAACTGCGTTTGTGTTGACACATCTTGTCTTGTGTCTGTGAACAGGAGACTTGGTGTTCCCCTGTGTCTAGGTTGTGTTCTCTGTGTAGTGCACTAAAATGGTTCCCCTCTGCTGTATTGCTGCAAAAGCTCCTGCCCGCCAGCTCAGATCCTCCTCCGCTTTGGCAAATATTACCGGTGGATTGGGTAAGTACACTCTAGGCTGCTGTCAATGCAGCATGTTACATTTTGCAGGCTTATCTGGTGCATTCACACTTTGGGATTTGGTGTCGAGAAAAATGCTTCTTTTGTGTGTGCACTGCAATGCCATATATAGGCTTGTGTAAGGGCTCCACTTATTTGTTTTTTCCCCCCCAATTTAAGCAGAGTGTGTCACTTCAATTCAGTCCAATTTTTGGTCCATGAAAGCAAGAAAATAAAACACTTTTTTTGTCATAATAATGGCACACTATCCGGCCTTTGTTCACAGATGTGCCTGTTAATAGTCCATCTATATTTGCGTCGCTGCTAGGACACAGTTTGCGAGCACCCTTAAAAAGGCAGTCATCCTCATTGCTGTCAATCGCATTAGAAATGCGTGTAACCTACAGGTAATAATGATAATGTCTTAAGGCATTGTATGCCACATTTTCAAGATCCAGGAGCAGACATGCTGTTTGTTTGCCACCTTACTTTCTTCCCCCAAATTATGCGCTGCCAAGTTTGGGGTGTGCGGCCCTTACTCAAGTTTACTATACAGTATTTTTCAGGAGTGTGTACTGGGCTGAGTGAACATTCTGTCAGCCCCTACAGAAAAATATTGCGAAGTTCCACTACGCTTGCTGAATATTGAGAGCTCCTAAGCTTGGTGCATCAGCAATCAAAAAGGTTGGATAGTGCAGCAATTTTTCACTACAGGAAATATCAGTTTTCTGACACCAAACCCAACTGTGAACACCTTGTAGAGGAGTTCTGACCTCAGTTCTGGGCAAGTTTGCTGTTGCCTTGCCTTACACTTCAGTTGTTTTAACACGAAAATCACTCACTAGTCCGGTAGCAATCATTAAACTCTTAAGGTAAATGTGAGTGTGTTGGATAAGTTTTTCAAATATAGCTACAATCTATGTGCCAAAATATTATATGGTTTGGGTAATGCCTTAACAATGTTGCCAACGTGATACATGTGGATTACAGTTGAGAAAGTGGTTTCGGGGTAATATTTTATACGCCCAAGAGGTAAAAAAATAAAGCACACAAGAATTAATGGAGAATTCAGGGAGGCGCACCAACCCACCTCTTGTTTTTGCCTGGTTTCAATCTTTGGTGCCCTACCATTCTATTCTGTTACTTTCATTGTGAAGTTGCCCTGTAAATACAAAGAAATGATGGTTTCAAGTTTAGTCCTCACGTGGCATTACTTTATTCTTATGCTGCTCACAGATAACATATAAGGTGACTGGGAACCAGAAATAAGAGCAGTTGAAGGTGATACATCAACACTGTGCATATTGCTTACTGAGGGTACCATTTGCTATGAGAAAAGGCATATAGAATCATTTGCTGGGATTCCAAATGCAAGGAGCATCTTCTTGGAGCTGTCTCATTTTGTTCCTTATGTTTTCACAACATATAGTTGTTGAGTTTAATGACAGAAAAAGAACAGCATCAGAAATGTGGTTGGTTTCTGCAGTCGGGCAAGCATCTTGCTAGAATGTTTTGTGATGTTAAAGCAATTACTGTTCAGAAAGCAAGACCATTCAGGAGGTTGCAATCTTTCATTTATCTGTGTCTATTAAGGCCGGTAGTAGAGACATCTGATAAGCAGGGCTCCATGGGCATGACCATTCTCAGGCGGTATCAGCGGTTACGGCAGCGACAGCGAGTCGAGCAGTGGTGCTGAGAGCGGAGACGACTCTGAGGAAGAGCTGCAGCGCTCTATTCGTGACAAGCGGGCCGCGTTTGCCGAGTGGGAGCACCAGGTAGCTGAGGAACTCGACGAAGAGGACCGTCAGCATGAGCGCCGGCTGCAGCAGCAGCAGCAGCAGGCAGCTCAGAAGGTAACGGAAGACGGGGGCGTGCGTAACAGCAACAGGCCTGGTGAGTAGACTGGTTATTACTTCAATGCTGGCTTTGCAAGTTCAGTGGCCGGGGCTATGTGGGCAGTGCTTCTAAATAACACCACTTCTGAAAGGAAACTGGCAACAACTGCGTTTATCACTATTCTGCATTTTGATCTCATTTTATGCACCATGATGCATTCTGTTGCGTCACTGTAGACGAAAGCCTGTGTTGGCATGTTGTCTCCAACAGGAAGACAGAAGGGCATGTTAATAGGCTCATAGGAAAAAGTAATAATAATAATAAAGGGACATAAATGGTTGCACATTATTGCTGAATGCATGGCTTTTGTTGCATTGGTTTTCAATCCTTGTTTGTCACAGATGTGGAGGAATATAACTGTTTGAACAAAATGTGTTGCAAGTCCTCTCAAAATTGAATAAGTTTTTGCTAGGAGTTTGCGAATACTTGAATATTTGATTTTGATTGAATCTAATAGCGAACATTCAAATAATTTTATTTTCAAATCAAATATGTACTAATATTCGCCATTTTGAATGTTCAGTTTTTTTTTTAATGTTCAGTGAAATACCCTGCAGGGGTCGGTGCCTTGACATGCGAGGCTTTCCCATGGTGTACGATATCTTTCGGTTCGACCAGGTTGGTGGGACTGATTGAAACGATTAATGCAACATGGACAGAGAGAACAACAAAATCAGCGCGTATGGAAAGAACGAAATCGTGTGAAGATCGGGCCGATTAGCCACAGGAGGGCACACAGATCATATCGGATATTGTACAATAGAGTTTACGCATGCAGGTTCGTGCAGTTCACAAACTTGGCATGTGTGCTGACTTGCATCACATGAAGTTACCGTGGGCCTCCTGATTTGGCTACTACAGGTAGCAAACAATGATAAAACTGAAAGTGAAAGGGCACCCGTTTTTTACCATTGGCACTGACTGCAGTTGACCCGTGTGTCACCGATGACCGTGAGGACTGGTCACAAGTCAGATGATGTTAATGAATTGATGATAATCCGCAGAAACCAGTAGCTATCAAGATAGAAAAATCCTGTCTGTAAAAAACCGAAAAGCATTATATTCTTAGTGATAGAAGATGGCTGTTAAGCATAGTATGGCCAACTGTTAAACTGAATACCTCATTGGTATGTGGGACAAGATAACTCCCCCATTTATTGTATCGCAGAGAAAAATTGATTGATTTTATTCAACAGACTATCTACCGATAAAAAATGTTCTCCAGGCCTTCATATACAAACTGAGCTGTTATCGGTGCTGGCGTACTAATTCGACATTTACTTTATTTAGTAAGAGTAGATCATACTACACATCTTGGTTCCTAGGTACCTTAGTTATTGATAGCTAGCAACATTCTTATGTAATGTGAGTAGCCTCCCGAGCATGTGCAGCACCGTGTTTTTTTGCACAAAGTTTGTAAGCATAAAGTGCTGTGTTAAATTTTCTGATATTCAATATTCAGTTCGCTATTCGGCTTCTTTTTCTTCATACGATTCGATATTCGATTAGAAATCTATATTCAGGGCACACACACCCCGAGTTTTGGCCCATGGACTCAGCACTATCTATACCACAATTCATCATTTATATCTCAGGTCTGCATTACATGAACTCCTGTTGTGATGCGAAGCAGAATTTTGATCTGTGCCTTAGCAGTGAACCTCGTTGCTTAATACATAGAGTTTCTAAATAAATACCCTAGAGGGAAATGTCTACGGGGGCTTTCAGAAGTGTCTACGGGGGCTTTCATGAGCGTTGCCTCAACCTACATGGGAATGATGGGAAGTACAGGCTTCGGATTGACTTCGATCTTTAAACTAGTGGAGTTTGCTTGCAGTGCAGTAAACAAAGCTATACTCAAATATTATCGCATAAAATCCAATTTTATTTCTGCAGTATGTTATAGAATATACAACACGCTACATAAACTTTGTATGACTTGGAGATGGAAGCATGGTTTACTATGGTTTATCACCAGTACACATCAGGGTATGCATTCTTGTGCGATTCTGTTCCCGATTTGATGCCAGAGAAAAATTATTTATTTATTTTTGCAACAGCAATAACAACTGTGCATGTACTTATATAAAATACTCGTCAAGTATTTATTGAAATAAAAATGTTGTATTGTGAGAAAGTGTTGCGCCCTTGAGCGGAATGCTACAAGTGTCGTCTGCTACGACGCCTGCTCGCTGCAAACGCAAGACTTTTCTCACAGATGACGGGCACTTGCGAACTCTCTCGCTCTTTCGAAAGGCTGCGTCGGCTGTCACGATTGCTGAATGTCTTCAAGTACTTTTAAGCACATCTGCTGCAGTGCTAGCTAGGACGCTAGTGGCCTCTTAGGAATGTGCTTCATCATATTTTATATTGACGTACCGCTTCCGAAGCGTTATGGCGTGGCTTTGCACTTATCCATTTTGCGACACTAGATGGTAGGAAGCAGCAACCTTTCCTGCCACAAGTAAGTTTGTGTTCTCAAAGTCCTAAAACACGCATTTCAATGAGCATATAAACGAGCAATGCATAAGGAAGCCCTCAATAAAATTTGATTGTCAAGCCACTAGAAGTACAACTGTCTTGTATCAGTGGTGCCTTCTTTTTCCTATCCTGAATTTTCATAAAGCACGTAGCGCTACAGCGCCAACCTAACACACTTAACAAGCCAAGGTCCAAACGGTCAAAACATGTTCTTTCAACGTTTACAATGCCGTCGCTTTCTCGTCATGTCTTCAACACCACACCGCGACACAAACATCGTCCCAGCCACTGGCCCAGCGCGCTATCGCCACTTCGAGCAACATAGCAAAGGCAGAGAGCTTTGCGTTGCACTATAGGCTATAGGTTATAGCAATTGCACTTGGAGCAAAATCAAAACTGCCAAAAAAATACTTGTAGACTAGTTCGCCAGTCAACAAAATGCCAATCCGAAGCCTGTACTTCCCATCATTCCCATGATGGTTGAACGATCGCAGCGCCAGATTTCCCTCTAGGTATATAGTCGCTGACCGTTTATTCGGACCTCACGGGGACTGCGGAAATGTCCGAATAAACAGGAGTTCGAAAAAGCAGATTAAGAAAAAAAAAATGAAATCCTTTATTTCCACGCACTTATTCGGGCTCGGCAGTAGGCTTGAAGAAATCGTGAATGCACCGTTGCACGCTGTTCCGTTTACGCGCAATCAGATAAGCCTGAATCTCGGAGAGGGTCGTATGGTCACTATAGGCGGCTGAAAGCACAGTCACTGTTTATGCACGCTCCGCATGCGACGGCAGCGTAGCATATGGTGCGTCATCTTCCGACTCAGAGTCATCGTCCGGCGGTGCAGCAGAAACCTGACGAATATCTCGAGTTCTGCGCATGTCAGTACAGCAGTGTCAGCACCTGTGAAACTGTTAAATGAGATGGTATCCGGAATCGCAATGCAACCACTGCGCAGGTCTCTGCAGAACATTTTCGCGTCAGTAGGGAGCACACCGGAAGGCGACAAATCTTAGGCCTCCCGGCACCCGCTTGCCGGCATTCCCCAGCGAAGTCTGCGCGGGCACTGTCGGCGCCATTAGACACTTGATGCGATGTTTCCGTACGCCGCGTTGGATCACCGAAACCTCGACACAGCACACAAAGCAAACACCACCGTGCCGACACCAGACGCACAAACGAAAAACGTGGCCTGCTCGCAGTGTCGTGCGGGAAGAAACAAATCAGCTGCTGGATTGTCTTGACATGGCTTACTAAGCTGAAACCGGAACTACTGTAGAGCCACTTATCAAACCAGGCAAAAACGATGATGATGAGCGGGGATTTCCAGTAGTGCCACTTCGTGGGGCAGCAAGGAGGCTCTGCTCAAAACAAAAATGGCGTTCAGCAAGTCGAACTATGCGCCGGTCATAGTCCGTGCCTGATGCTCTCGATTGAGTTGGCTCAAGGAGTGTCCGAAAAATCAGACGAGCGGTTGCAACGTGTCCGAACTTTCGGCAGTTGTTATACATTATGGTCTATGGGGAGAATGGTGGTGCCGCGAAGCTGACTGAATAATCGGGCATGTCCGAATTTTTGGAGTCCGGAAAATCGGTCTGCGATTGTACTAATATGAAACTCAATGACTTAATATGATGGTAGAAAGGCGATGGGTAACACAGATGCATAACTGCTACTTGAACTTCCTTGGCCATATGCTGGCTCTGCATTCCCTGCTTATCTGTGTCAAGTTTATATGTGGTGTGAAATTGCTAGAACATGCAAAGCTGGCAGGTGGACAGTATGGCAAAGGCACAGTTAAAACTTGATCTAACGAAACCTTATTTTACAAAGTTCGCGATATAACTAACAAATTTCCATTCCCCAGCAAGTACCCATAAGGTTCACTGTTGTCATCAACCCTAATTAAAGAAACTAGCTTGAATTAACATGATTTAATGAAGCTTTTCCAGAAGTAAATGAGTAAAAAAAGCTGCGATTTCTTTCTAATTTCGATGCAGGCAGGTTTTTCTTATAGTGTGCACTCTAATGCTATCGCGTTAAAACATCTAGGCACCATAGTCACAGCCCTACCTTTATTTTGATGAGGCTACACGTTGTGCCCATGCATGGAACAATGGACTCAGCAGTCGCTAGCATTCTTATGTACTAGATGGCGCTAGGGGTGGCGGTAGTTGGGCCACCTTTGCAGACATTTTGCACGTGCAGGCATGGGTTAGTGGCAAATGAAATGCTGCGGTACATTTTGGGCGTTGCTACATTACAACTTTAGATTTCAAAGGACCGAAAAATCCCTTAGTCAATTTCCTGAACTTCCCGATTTAATAAAATAATTCTAGTGTGGTCATCACTTCGTTAAAATGAGTTTCAACTGTATTGGTAAACAGTGGCACTTCTTGGAATAAGACCATTTGCTCTTTACCATTAAAAGGGCCCCTGAAACTTTTTTAGTTGTACCAGAGAGGATGGCTTAGAACACTTTCCCTCACAAAAGTATAAAATTCTACCCTTATTTGTGAACACGCGGCCACCTCCTTCAAATTGTATTTTGTGCTGTTGCAGCTATGTACTGCTTCCTTAGGCAGTAAGTCATCCAGAGGTACTAGTGCTGTCTAACTGTGAACATGGCCAGCTGTATAATATCAGCCAAATAAAGCAAAATGGCCCACTGTATGTGTGTTTGCACGCATGGAAGGTGGGCAGGAGGCCCCTTGGCAAACCATGTAGCTGTACATTGAATACCAGCGTAATCCCTGCCAAGTCATTCATTTATATGCTTATAGGCAGTGTGCTGCAGGGTAGTCTTTTACCAGCTCACCATTGTAAATAGGATAGGAAGAGTAAAGCAAAGTTCACAGCAGCAGGCCTCTATGGCAGTCTTTCTTTTTTTTATGTATTTGCCTATTGTATGTCCATTGGAACAAGCTGTGCAACTTTAGTTTTTTTTTTTCCTTTGTAAAACTGTGGTATGCTGCTCTTGGTAGCAGAAACTTCAAAATTCCTCAAGCAAAACAATTTTCCAGACATGCTGCACAGATTTCATGTGTAAACACCTGTTATTTACATTTCATTGTGAGCAATCATGGTTGTATTGAAGATCCTTGAAAATAACATATAGACAAAGAAAATGTCGGCAGTATTATATTTGCTAAAATTTCAGTGTTTGATGTGAGGTAGGTACAGCAGCGCTGACAAGTGAAATGTGACAGAGTAGCATTCAAATGCTTTCTGCGTGGCTGCAAATAACCATTATGCAGCAGTGATAATGGCCTGTAAGACTAATGCTGTCAACATAGATGTTTAGTTTGTGAAAAGAAAAAGGCAGAAGTGTAGGGAACCATGCCAGCACATGTAAATTAGGGCATTGATCTTATTTTCTATCACATGAAGAACCAATTTCAATTTCAATGTAAGAAATTAAGGAAAAAATTAGGGATATGCGAAAATAAAATTTTCAATTTTGAAGCAAATTCAAATGGTGAAAACCAAGTGCGAGTTGAATTGAATTTTTTTTTTTTCAAATAAGAATAATTTTGGTTTTCCAGAATCTTTTTTCGCTAACCAGAGGTGCAAAAAGAAACTGGGTTTATTGCACAGCGAGTAATGTACAGGAAGATTCTGCTTTGTGATCAACAAAATTCTCTATTGCAGCACTTTTGCTTGACAGTATCAAAAATGCAGTTATTTAATGTTTTTGTGGAGGAAGGGGGATAGCTACTTGACATGTTCAGGCAGAGGCGACACCCTCGACCTGGTATTGGCAGTTGTCCCTTCACGAGTCAAACCGACAGTAGGCACCATGCTTACACCACCACTCGCTTACACCATCACTCACATGGATCTTCTTTCTGGCCCAAAATTTCATCATGTGCATATATCTCAACCTGCGCTTGTGACAGTAAAATTTGTTGCCACAAGCAAGTGAAAATTGCAGGTGGTTGATGAGCCTTTGAAAGTCTTTCCACAGTGCTGATGTGGAAAGGAGCCTCTTCAGAAGCTTTCATTGTTTGGAACATGCCTTGGTTTCTGGTTGTTGAACTTTTTCTTGCGTCTTCTAAAGCCAGATTTTTAACCCAGTTTGCCGTTGAAATGTCTCATCCTTGTGGTACTCAACTACTCTTGACTGAGGGTCTAAAGACATTGCCCAGTTCACGACTTTGTCAAATTTGTAGTTGGAAACCATGTTTTCAGACACTTGGTCAAATTAATAGTAGACGGATGTTTCCACCTGGCGGCTGGTGGTGTCCAGATACATGAGGAGGCAACACAGTTTGGGTACTTACAGGGGCCCATCTGCCCCTCGGGCTTGGTGAAATAACATATTCTGTGGGTAGCATACGCTGCTGTGAACATCTCAGCCAAGTTTTGCTGTTGTACGCGGTGCATGGAGCTCGCAAGTGAATGGCGAAGTCAACTTTCTCTCAAAGGCTATCTTTTCAACAGAAAACCCTGTCCTCACTCTCTTCTAGGTGCAATATTTTGTCATTCCCTTAGACGGCTGCTATTGGCTGATAGCTGACATCAAACTGCAGTCAGCTGCATACCACGGCCGCCATGGAGTGCCGCCATGAGTCCCCTGGCTCAGCGCACTGCAGCTCGCTGAGGACAACCGCGTTTGGCCTATGTTTAGCGCATCGTAGGCACCAAAGGGGAAAGTCGTGTCATCTATGTTAACATTCAAAATGAAATTTGAACCGTGCGCCACGGTGACATTTAGAAGGCAGAGCGTTGCGGGCACACCCCACTGCGCCGTTGCCTTCACAGTGCAAGACATTGAAGAAAGAATGGGAGCACATCGGAGGCCATGTTTGATTGCCAATAACTCCACTTCTACAGAACCTACTGAGTTGCTTTTTGCGGCAAAGTATTTCTGAGATAGCCCATTTTCACTTTAAATTCTTTTCTCTACTTCGATGAAAAGTGGTTGAGGGCGCCTTTAAGCTGATATGTCAAAAGGGCCGCCGTGACAATGCCCCCTTCTTAATTTTGATATGTTTCACTGCATGGCAAATGTGCTTCACCACAACAGCCTGTATGTTTGGCGCATAACACAGCTGTACGGCGACGAAGCCGCCTTTAAGCTTTTACAACAGCAATGTTTAGGAGTTCGAATATTTCGAATAGGAAAAGTGTCCTACGAATCAAATATTCTCACACCGTTAGAAAAAATTGATATGAACATGTTTGTCTTGCCTTAGCATTGCAACAGTGGCTGAATGCCTACACCACCATCAGAATTTTCTTTTTTCTGTGGTGGTGGCCCTTTTCCTTTAACCTTAAAATTTTAACAGTGTGTGAGGTTGCCACTGGTATGAAAAAATGTTTATGGTTCTGCATGACTCACTGGCATAAAATTTACCGTCATGCGCCACTTTACACATTGCATGAAAGGATGCTCAATGGTGGTACAACTGCAGCAACTTCTGCAAATTAGTGCGCAATAAATGTTGCTGTAACTCTTGAGTTTAACAACACTGTGGATTAACTCCATGTTTTTGTATCTCTTGTTTAGCATCTTGCGAACATAACCTACGCGGAAGATTAAGTAATCGTTATGGTTGTATTTGTAGCCGAGAAGAGTTCTACCGACGCTTTAGACACCGGCTCGCCTAGAGAGGTCGTCCACGAGGAGACTGCAGTGCCTGATGACAACGAGGAAGAACAAGAAAGTGCTGGAGACACTCCGCAAGAAGGCTGGAGCCCACCACAGATGCAAGTTCCAGACGAAAAGGTCAACGACAAAAGCAGCAGCACTTCTTCTCCTGAGCACAATTCTTCTGAGACGGACGATAGGCAGCACGAGGACACCTCCTCGTCAAGGAGAGATTGGGAGAAGAGCTCAAGGCGCGAGTCAGTAAAGTCATCATCAGAGAAAACAAGTGTAAGCAAAAAGCGACACGACAGAAGGAGCCGCAGCTCTTCCCATCGAAGGAAAAGTCGGAGTCGTTCCCGAGACAAAAAGGATAAGCGGCGGTCCCGACATTACCGCAGCAGCAGCAGCTCTAGCCACAGCCGTAGCAGTAGCCGGAGACGAACCAAACGACGGAGCCGATCAAGGGAAAGAAAAGACAGGCACAGGCGTCGGAGAAGTAGCAGCACAAGCCACTCCAGAAGCCGCAGTCGAAGCCATGGCCGACGAAGGAGTCGCTCAAGGAGTGCAAAGCGCTCGAGCCGTAGAAAAGATAGGAGTCGGAGCCGAAGTCGGAGGCGCAGACACAGCTCTGAAAGCGCAGGGTCGGGTAAGAGGTCCAGTCGCAAAAACAGAGACCGATGAGACGTGACGTGTTACAGGTGCAGTACGCCTTTTCCTTACTTCTCATTTGAGTGCCTTTGTTCCTCAAAAACAATTTTTTCATTAGTTGCATTCAGTTCATTAAATGGCTTTCTTATTTTGCTGCAAAAATGAGGCCACAAAGTATTATCGAACACAGACTAAAGAGCAATATATATATCTTTTATAATATTTGTTTGTTTAAAAAGGCTCACGTAAATACTTAACTGTTGCTATGAACTGTGGACAGTCATGGACAAGAAGTTGCCTGTGTAAGACAGGGAAAACATGTCTGTTGTAAGTTATTCTGAGCTACCAGACATTTCACGAAAACAAAAACAAGAAAACCCATCACCTAACACTTGAGGTAAATGTTTTCAGTGCTTGTTCAATGGATAACTGAATGGTTGACAAAGCTCTGCTAAAAGTACCGCTTGCTAAAAGTAATAGCAATATGTAAATTAAATGTGCTAAATTGGAGAAAAAAAAAACGTGCCTTTTTTTGTCTGTGTAGTTTTAACAGCGCAAATCAAAACTTTTGTCCGCAATTCCTTTTGATTACATATTTGCAGTCCTTTAGTGAAAGGCTGTTATGGCAAAGCCCTAGGATAGGTTGCCATTTTTAGATTGATCTTATAGTGTTGAGGGATGCTGATAGCAGACATTTACTTAGACTAGACTGGTATATTATACCTTCTCAAGACAGCCTCTCAGTACAAAGAGCTTAGTATTAGCTTGAAGGATTGCAACTGTGCACCGAATATGCTTTCTAAGCTTTTCTGGCTTGCAAACTCCAGCAGCAGACGTAAAATCATGGCATTCTCTTTGCATGCAACTGCTAAATGTGAGCGAGCGCCATGCACAGTTGCCAGCACCAAGAGCAGAACCATCAAACAAACAAGAATGAATCTCGTAATCACGGCATATAGCCTAGACGGGAACAAGAACAAGATGTACAAACAGTACAGCAAATGAGAAGAATTAGGGGATCCGAGGGGCTAAATTTTTTGTTAGTCACAATATAGGGGAAGTTGTGTGTCACGAATAGGGGAACTATATTGTTATATTTATTTTAAATGGATAAATAACCAGGTAAAGGGAAATGAAAGTGGATGAAAAAATAACTTGCTGCAAGTCGGACTGAACCTACATACCACATATTACGTGTGTGGTGCTTTACCAATTATTAAGCTACCATGCACCATCTCGGGCCACTGTCTTGGGTTAGCCCTGGGAGTGTTAGCCAGTGCTGACAAGATCGTTTGACAGCCATAGCCAGTCAACGCCCAAGGAAATGCGAGGACTGAAAGATGAATAAATGGATATGGCTGATGCACTCAATCTGTTGTTGGCAACTGAATTACATATCATGGCTTGTACAGTGTTAAAGAAGTACAGTCGCTGAGCAACAATTTGGACATTGATAATTCGGACAGCTCCACAGCACCGTCACTGGCCCCATCGTATGTTGCGTGATAATTCGGACTCTAAATGCATGGCCATATGCTAATTTGGCTGCCAAGTCGAGCAGAAATGACAATATTTTCGTTTTGATAGCTTGCCAGCATGGTGGTTGGCCATGTCTCTGGCAACCAAGTTTACAGTGACAACCGGTGATCAAGTCTGAAAGATTTCTGCTTTTATTTCACCTGTTGTGGTAGCTCAATGGCTACGATATTCTACTGGTGAGGGCAGTGCCATGGGCTTGGTTCTCAGCCATGGCCATTTTTGAGCTCAGCATTTTGAAGCAAATGAGCACACCAGCAAATTTGCTCCTGCTTTCTTCATGCATTGTGCATCCTTTCCCATAGTGGCAGCAGTTGCAGACTCCAAGTAAACTAAGTAAGTGTTGATGTTTTAGAATGATATATAAAAGAGGGCCTAGTTTTCGTTGAAAGTTCCATATTTTGAAACTGTGTATCAAAACATCAACACAATGTGCAAACTTTTTTCTATATTTTGCGTTTTCAAAACATGCCAATACGTCAGCTATGTACGATGAACAAACTCCTCCTACCAGCACCAAATTTGCCGCTGTAGCTCAGTGGCAATAAAACTCAATAGTAGCTCAGCGGAACAGAAACCGCAACGTCTTGCTTTAGAAAGGCGTCGCGGGTTCTATTCCCGGCTGCAATGACCGCATTTGACCGCAAACCGCAAAAAAATGCCAGGTGGTCAAAATGAATATGGTGTCCTCCACTACAGCATCCCTCATAACCCTCTGTGCAGTTTTTGGATGTTAAGCCCCAATTTGTTTATATTGCCGCCATGCCAAAAGGTACTTATTTTCTGGGCCTAGTGGTTCAAAATGTTTACAGGTGGTTTCCAGCACTCTGGTAGCTCCCTCTCTCTCTCTCTCCAGCCCTGGAGCTTGAGGGGTATGCTTTGTGTTCCATTTACAGGTGCAGACGCGATGTGCACTTCTTCCTGTGGAAAGTCCTCATACACACTCAAGGGCGCAGCGTTGCGAGCACGCTGGTCAAGTATGATTTCCTCTTGTGAATAGTAGGGGCATTGTGTACAGAAGTTGCAGTGTGCGGTACTGCAGCCACATTAAAAAAAAAAATCCTACTGGTGAATGCTCAGTGAGGAACTCTGTCCACCAACCAACCTCCCGTCCTTCCTCCCTGCACTGTGTTGTCAAATGTGTAAATAGAACGGGGCTTTGAAAAGCCTCGCCCATCAATCAATCTATCACTCAGCCAAGTTTACTTTGCACAAGCACTTCTCCTCATTCACTCAGTCCTGCTCTTCGCGCCCAATAAAACTGCATTTGCCACATTTGGTTTCTTGTGGATTGCGTTCTGCTGCAAATAAACTTTGCCAATGTTGTTTACTGTGCTTTAGCAGTTGTCCTTTATATTTGTGCTGCGAACATCACTAGTCTCAACAAAATCAGCTTTGTGGTGTGGATTGATATAACTTGTAAGTCAAGGCTTGCACAACTCAAAACCAACGGAGGGCCAAAATTTATCTTTTATGGGAGCCACATGGGTTACCTCTATAGAGGGAGGTGTAGCATCTTTTGCTTGCAGAAAGGCAGTCTGTTTGGTGTCATTTGCTGTCCTTGGCATGACATTTTAATGTCACATTGGTCCTTGAACATTGGAGGCGGCGTTTGTTCAAAGTTGTCAAGCAATACTTATCGCAGACATAGGTGCTTCCTAAGAGAAATGCCAGTTTCAAGGCATTGTTAGCTGTGTCTCTGTTTTATCATGGTTCCTATTGGAGGGGCTATTCTCCATGCAGGTCAATGAGCTTTGGCTGCACTGTATCATTCGCATTATTGTAGTGCTCTGGCATCAATGAGGAAAGAGTTGTAAAACAGGTGGTCATTGTTTCTTACCTTCGAATGACATGAAATACTGTTTGAATCCTGCTAAAAAGTTCTTTACACATTTTGAAGATTTCCACATGTGCACAAGCATTTCTCTTATTAACGAAAGCATCTGTTGCTTGAAATTATTTAAAAAGACTCCATTTCAGTTTTTGATGCATATAGAAAACATTGCGGCATTCACCATTAGAATGGACTATTCACCATTTCAATGGAAGTGGCTGTGTCTGCATGCTGATACCGAAATGAGTTCGGCTAGTGGCAATTTGCAGTAGACTTCCAGCAATTCTACTCCAGTTAATTCTGCTTTTCATTTAATTCGATCCTGACCAAAGATCCCACGCAGTGCCTATGTATTTCTATGGGCCAAAAATTTAGTTATTTCAATCTGAAAATTGGCCACACATGTCGACGAGATTGGCAGATACTAGTTCCTCTAGCTTCCTGCTTTACACTTGCCGCTACGAATACAAAATTCTAGCAATCTATTTTGTTATTAAATAAACAAATGTACTCCTAACAATGTATGTTGTGTTTGCCATGGGGCTATGCTACCGCGCTGCATACTGCAGCATATTGATTTAAACTTAGTACAGATTCACAGTTTACTAACAGTGCGAGACACAGGACGAGAAAGTAGACAATATATAATTACAGCGCATGCACTGCGTTGCATGAACCAGCCCAGCAGTAAGATTGAAGTTTACAGAACAAATTCCACTTCATGTTCAGTAATCACTCGCAGATCATTTGCAGCTTCCTTCTGGGCAGACGTGAGCTTTCGAGTTGGTGGAAGAATATGATTAGAAGCAGGCACTGCTTGCGCGCTATTACGAGCGAGATTAACTCATAATTTCTGCAGAAGCTGACGCTAAGCAAAGGTAGTGCAAGGTTCCGACTGCACTGGCACGACGACTTTGCTGCAGCCGAATTCTAAATAGTACGTATGCGAATAAAGGTAGCCATATGGGTTTCTTGATAGGTCATCTTGTGATTTGTTGTAGTGTAGGCAGAATGACACAGACAGAAGTTACATGGGACAACACGCGGCGCTGAATTACCACCTGCTAACAGTCGCAGCCTCTAAAAATCTGTTCACAAGCCATATGTTGTGCAGCCCTGTTGTTAATGGATGCTGGGGCAGTGTTCTCAAACTACCACTTTCAGGAATAGTCATTCTCACTACATTTCGTGTAATCGGCACCGAACGCATTGACGTCTATGAGCGACAGCATTTCTGGCACTGTGCCAAAACGACAGTGTGCTTGGCACGCTAAGAAAAGCGCTGTCGCAAGAAATCTTGAGAAATTTACCGTATCCCCAAATGTGGTCATCTTATAATACCTCTCCTACTTATTAGTGAAAGTCACCAAGCAACAAGTTGGCCCGATTTTGTTTTACGTGCACTCAACCTTAAAACATGATAATTTGATGTCTGTTTCTTTGAAACGCATCCCGCGTTTCAAAGAAACAGACATGCAGACGTCCAGCAATGGCTGCGTTGCACCTTTCGCTGGACAACTTCTTGCAGGCAAGAAGAGATCCTGAAGATCATGCATTTAGAGGAATAAGCTGAAAGTTATGGACACAGTTTGCTTCCAAAGAAGAGTAGCAAGCAGTGCCAACTAGATGGAACCTTGAGCGTCACATGGATACTTGTCACTTTGAAGGGTTTCGCCACATTAACGAAGCATGTGCCTGGTTGGCCTAATTTCTTCTTGGGCACCAAGGAGCGATTCTGAAGAACATGCACGTTTTAAAGCAAATATTTTTGTTTGGCTGAGTGCTGTTGGCCAAGTACCTTGCAGAGGGAAAGGGCAGCGTGCGTGTTCAGAGGAGGAGAGGGTGCTCGCTGATTGGTCCGCACTGTGCTTGCTGATTGCCCACGCCAGTGTTTGTCACAACTGACATCACTCAAGTAAAATCGGGCACCAGGAGAGGGAAGCAGTGACAGAGGAGGAGGGCTGCAGAGCATGTGCAATTGTCGAATGCCAACTAGCACATGCTCTTGTGCGAGAGCTATATGGCATCCAAAGGCTTAGATGCTGTGGTCAGTGGTGGTGCTGTGTCACCTGGGCTGACAATTGCTAGTTTTGTTTGACGCCATAGTTCGTTGTGTGTTCTTTGTTGAGAGCGTAAACATTTATTGTAGTAGAGGTTGTTTGGTTATGGTGGGTGGAGCCCCTCCTCCAGGGCCATACTGGTTACAGCGGCTCCAGAATGTTATGTGTTCCAATGTCTGTGTTCCTTCGCACCACGGGCATTTGTTGCTGTATTTGTCTGGGCACATTTTGTGTAGCCTGTATAAATGTGGGAAAGTGTTTGTTGAGATTTGCCAATTGTTCCTATGCTAGGTTAAGCCATTCTCTCAGACAATCATATTCAATGGTATCAATTTTTGTTTTTTTTATGTAAAGCACTTATAGGATAGCTCCCTGGGCTTTGTTATTTAGTCTTCCATCCGGGCAGTTTCCACATCCTTCAGAACCACTTCTGTGCATTTTCTCATTCTCTCTAGATGATGTGTCGTGCATTGTACTCCAGATGGAGTTTAGCATTCTACTACAGGTACACCAGGCGCTCTGAGGGTATGCGTTAGTCTGGTTCTAACAGCCCCTAACAAACTCAAACAACACAGGAGCAGCCAAACAGGCAATACACAATTGAAGTATTTGCAAAACGAAAAAGTTATGACACTTGATCACAACCTTTGTGTGGCCGAATCTGCATAGTAAGTTGTTATGCTTGTGTGAGAATTAAGCATGTGAAATCCATAAATAGAGCAGCAAGCGGTACTGACAACATAACAATTTGAAGATCAGACAGACGCTTGCCACTTTAAGGAGTATTGCCACGTTTATTAAAAGAAGTAGGAGGCAACGACTCTTGTGGCGGCGTCTATATGCATGCTTCTGCCACATGATGTCCATGCCAAAACATCGGTCATCATCTGTGAAAGGGAATTTGGATATGGGGAACTATCACAAAGCACTCCTGCAATGAAATGTGCTTCGAATAATAGTATAGTGGATCAATGCTGTATGCCGTGCTTTTTCTTTCTAGAGCTTTATTCTTTTTTGAGTGAAAAATTGGCTTAACGCTTCCAGATGCCACTTCAGTATTCAGTCAAAATTATTTAGACCTAAGTGAACAACATTAAGGAGTATTGCCATGTTTATTAAGAGAAGTAGCAGGCAACGACTTTTGTGGCGGCGTCTATATGCATGCTTATGCCGCATGATGTCCATGACAAAACATTGGTCATCTTCTGTGAAGGGGAATTTGCGTACAGGGAACCATCACAAAGCACACCTGCAATGAAGTGTGCTTAGAGTAATAGTATAGTGGATCAATGCTGTATGCACCTATGCAATGTAGTTCTGTGCTTTTTTGTTCTAGAGCTTTATTCTTTTTGGAGTGAAACATTGCCTTAACCCTTCCAGTTGCCACTCCAGTATTTAGTCAAAATTATTTAGACCTAAGTGAACAAAGATGTCAGTATTTGAATGTAGAGAAGTGTTGAAACAGCTCACTTGTCGCCAGTCTTGTGTAGTCCACCAGGAATTGCTTTGCATTTTCGCCAAAATGCAAAAGATGGCATTGACACTGACAGTGGTTGCCATGCCAAGATTGAGAAATGAGCTAAATGCTGCCAATGCAAAAAGAGTAATCATTTTGCAAATTGTTCAGCATGTAATCTACACAATTGTGATAGTTCAAGCATTGTTTGCAGTTTTGCAGGCCCTATGTAAATGAATGCAGTGTACTGTAATTCGTTAAACAAAATAGTATGTGCTGCACAGGCCCTATTTTGAGAGCGATCTGATGGGGACAGAGTGCTGATAGCTTTATGTGCACTGTTTTTGTCGCTTAATTTGCATTGAAACGAGAGGTAGCACGAATATCAATTTGCTCACTGCTGCTGCTGCGCTTCCTCACTCCAGCATTCTGACAGCGAATTTCTGCGGTCATCTGAGTGGATGTGTTCATGTTTGCTTTTGTGCGTGTGACACCATGCTTAACTTAGCTAGTGAGTAAATGTTTAAAAGTTTATACGGCTGATAAAACTACTATCTTTATTTTGCATAGTCGTCTACTAATTTGCTATTGCAATCGATGCTTTGCCTTTTGGGTGAAGCTGCGACTTTTTCTTTTACTCAACACAAATGGAAGTCACAATTGATAAAATCTTTTCTATTTTTATTGGCACTTTTGCAAATGATGCAACATCTTTGTACTGGAAGAGAAGCTTTAAGAGGAGTTTTTAAAAAGCAAACTGTCTGGCAGCCTGTAAAAGAGTTAGTATTGCAGATACGACTGCAATACATGCGCATCTAGATTGGTGCATCTGCGGGAGTCTCTGGCAGTGTTTATTAGCCTTATCAGAAAATCCATCTACAGAGCACAGTTTTCCAAGTGAGGTGGCACACCAACATGTTGTTGGACCATACACAATTCCAAAAGCCACCTTTCTTTCGCTTAGATGGGCTTTGAAACACCTTTTCTTGAAGCTGAGCAATGCATTGGAGTTCGGGTGATGCCTTTCGGTAACATTTTCATCAAAAAAAATTCCGAGATTACCTAGTATGAACAGTGATACGAGTCCAATATTTACTTCTCCCATTTCTGCTCAACTAGTTAATTCCTATCAGCCAAGGCAGTGCTGGTAGCAATGCCCCGCCAATCACTTTCTTTTCTACGTAGTGAACTTGTGGTATTCCTTCAAAGCCAGCTTCTCACAAAGCCGTCAAAGAGCAACAGAGAAGGCATGATATAACAGGTGGGATACATGAACCACCAATGCTTCTCCCCGTTTCCTAGAAAATCTGGACCGACGCGGACATGTGCCCCAATGGCCAACATTTAAGGGCTGTTGTTGCATTTTATGTAATTTAATTGCTGATGTTGCCTATGTCGAAAGGTACAGGAGAGAGCAATATATTATGCAATATTGTAGTTTCTTTGCTGCATGCATAGTAATATTTGGCCTGTATCTTCATCGAAGCATTGCCTACAGATTGGGAATGTTTTCTCAATGCTCAAAAAGTGTTTACCACCCTTTTAAGCATCCAGTCTCGAGCTAGGAGTTTAGAAGGCATGGCGCGGCAACCAGGTAGAAGAGGAACAATAGTATTCCTTCAAAGTGATCATTGCAGCAGTGCAGTGAAAATTTGACTATGTAAAATTCCAAATGCTTAGGAGTGAAATGTTTGCTTACCTGTTTTTGGTAGTGTGCAATAACAAATGGCACTGTTATGTGAACAGCAATTAAATATTAAGCAGAAATACTACTGGCAACATGTGGAAAACATTTATTTACAGCACTTCTGAGTAAAGCCATCTAACAATGGCCATTCTATATTAGCCCAAGCATGGCAAAAACAAGTGGATTGCCATTACTAGACAAAACCTTCATTTCCTGCCCATGCAAACACGTGTCTGAAAAGCTCATGTTATGTCAAAAGCAAGACATTTTGGGCAATAAACAAAAAAGGAAACTGCACATCTGGGCAGTGAAGGAAGCATCCAAATTAACATTTATTTACAGCATTTTCCAGCAGACCTACATAATGTGGCCATGTTGTACTTAACTAGCCTATGCCCACCCACATGGTGAAAAATTCCAGATATTCATTACTGGAATCTTCATTTAAAAATCTTCATTTAAATGCCCACGCAAACTTGTATGTCTGAAAAGCTCATCTTGCGTCAAGGGCATGTCTTCGTGAAGGCAAGAGATTGAAACGGAAAAGGTACCTGCAAGACCTTCAAGCAATAAAGAAACATCCAAATTAATAAAACTTAAGTAACAACACATTCATACACTAATAGGAAGACTTAGAGTTCCTCCTTTAGAATGGAGCATCTCATCACTGGGACAATGGGTTAAGGATGATGGAGGATAGCCAACTTGGAGTCCTGGGTGAAGAACAGTTGTGCTCCAAATATATCACAGTTACTTCCCGAAGCGCTGTTCCCTCTTGTTGTACTTGGCAAGTGCTTCAAAGAACTCCGAAAGCCGGAGGTTGTGATGAGTTGGCAAAGTGCTGCAAGTAACGACACCGACAACCTTTATTTTTTTTTCTCTCATCCCTACCTTTACAACGTATAGATGCATAATGCAAGTTGCACATAAAAAAATAAGCTTCTGTGCTTTTGCTAATCGGGACAGTTATAATTCGAACCCCATGCCTTTAAAGGTCATAGCCTCTACACGAAACTTTTGAGAGAACTGCAGTGCTACCCTGTGGGTTTCCACTAATATTTGTGTTTTCTGTATGAGTAACTCAAATTTATTTTTACCCTGCCACTTCATTCTTTTGCAATGTTGCCTGACAAGGTTCCTATTCAAAATGTAGAAATATGCTGCAAATTCTGTGGCAACTTGAAATGGAGTTATAGGAAATGCTTATTAACACAAATGTCGTTTTTATACTTATGGTGTGACTGAAGCTACCACTGTCAGCCAGATGCAGGGTTGGTACACGTCCTTGAAATCCTGGAAAGTTCGGTACAATTTCTTTCATTTCCTGCAGTACAGGAATGCTTAAAGCAACAGATAATGCTGTCACACTTGCCAAGGTGATTCAGTGGCTACGGCAGTCTGCTGCTGAGCACAAGGTTGTGGGTTTCATTGCCGGAAACCATAGCCGCATTCTGACAGGGGCATAATGCGGAAACACTTGTGTATAAAGCTTCAAACTTTGAACAGCAGGATAAGGAATGCCACATGATCAAAAATCAATCTAGAGCCTTCCAAAGTTCCATCTTTATAGCCCCTATGTTTTGGTGTAACACTATCAGTCATACCAACAACGCCATTACAATCCGTCAATTAAGCAGCCTTAATTTACTGACATCGGTAAAATGTATGGCACAATGACGGCAGACTTACACAATCTCTGTTAGCCGAATCTGCCATGGTGGGTAACCCAGCAGGCTGTGTACACAGCCACACCTTAGCAACAATTCAGGGTCAGGAACATCTGTCACAAAGAAAGCACGCATCTGAAGAAAACATTCTTCCTTAATGTGCCTGGAATCGTAATTAGTTACTCATCTTCCAGTGTTTGCAATGTCACGGTTAAAAAAAATCTAGCCCCCCTGCCCCCTTCCATTTCTGTGGCAGATAATGCACTTGAATATTGATCAAGCTGCTCAAATCTCCAATGGCCCCCTTCCCTCAAGGTATCATAATCTCACGGCACGCAATCAGGCATTAAAGGGACCCTGAAACGATTTTGACGATTTTCTACAAACGTACTGAGTCGTTAGAGTAGGTCCTTCTGATCATTAATTGATGCAACTAAGTGCTCCACATAAAGCGTGTAATTTATTATAAGGTTTTAAAAATGCACATCGCTGCCGATTGCAGCACACTGCTCGCCAGAATTTTAAGCCACCCCTACCCACACGACGCAAATCACCCATATGACGTCAGTGGGGCAAGCTATCTGATTGGCTGACCAGGGCGCTTGATTAATAATTTTTTCCAACTTTATGGTGAACAAATGATGTTCGTAATAGTTGGAATAGTAGTTAATCTTAAGAAGTTAGTTAAGCAGCTACCAGCCATGATGTGCCCCTGCTTCAACCCCCCCCCCCCCTGCATTCGCAAATGTTGTACATTTTGCCTATGTAAAAGGCATATTTTGTACTTGTGAGCTGAAAACAGCTGTACTTTAAGAAAATGGAGTAGTACTTCCAATCAATGGATTCTGTATTGCTCCTTATTTTTTATTATTTGCGCTGTTAAACGGCAATGCATTTATTACTTCCTGATGTCATGAATTCTTGGATGGGTCCATGCTATGGTTCCACTTTGTTAAGATGGACACTAAAAAACATTTACAGCTGGCAAAGCTATCTGTGTGACAGCTTTGCCCAGGCATTTTGTATAAATATTTAAAGGGAAGGTGGCACAGCTATTATGCAAGTGTATATGGTCATTTCTGTCATAAGAAATTAAAAAGAAGCATGGTGTCAAGAGCAAACCCACCTCCCAGCTCTCGCTGTATTAAATGAGGAGTGATGTCACTGGGCACCATCTCTCCTCTCTCCACAGCTTGGCAAAATGTGCGAGCTATGCTCGCCAGGTGTGGGCGGCCATCATCACCGCTCGCAAGGTGCACGTTTATGTGCTGCTTGTAGCCATTCCTTTGACCTGGGAGTGCAAAGCAATGATGAGATTTTGCAACATTGCAGCCACTGCTAGAAAGAGAAAAATGCTTGGAGCATGATTTCACTCATATTTGCACTGATCCAAACAAAACAAAGTTTCACAGGCAAGGTAATCAACAGCAGTAAAACAAGGGATGGCCGAGTCCAGAGCCAGCATTTCAACAAAGTAACCTCTGTTCATCAGGACAGCTATTGATCACCTTTGCATAGAGTGCCGAATGCAATGACTTCGTGGCCCAAGAAATGTAGCCACTCCTTTCAATCAACCGATCAATTAAATCTTTGTTTTCTGTTGTGCACACAGATTATTCAAATCTATGTTCCAGTAATCATCTCCCATCAAAATGAAGTTGTTGCAGCTGGAAAATAAATATGCAAACTCGAGAGCAGGGGCAAAACAAGAATGCATTTTGTACAAAAACACAATGATAGATGAAGCCTCGATTTGACACTTTCTACTCGTAATTCAACTACAGCCTGGATTGCGCTGCACAGTGGTTGTGAGTGCTGATTGTACCACGCTATAATCTCAAATGTACAAATGAGAAGAAAGGGGGTTAACCGATAGGCCCGATTTTTATTAATCATATGAGAAGCCAACAAACACTGACACTAAGGACAACATAGGGGAAATTACTTGTGCGTAATAAATGAAATAAAGAAACGATAAATTAATGGAAATGAAAGTGGATGAAAGAACAACGTGCCGCAGGTGGGGAACGATTCCACAACCTTCGCATTTCACATGCGTGCTCTACCAATTTAGCTACCGCAGCGCCGCTTCGCCATCCACTTTTTGTTTGTTGGCTTCTCACAAATGTACATATGGTATTTAACCGTTTAAACCCCTATCCCTATCCTGAGCTTTGTTGATAATGGGAGGTTGTACCAATATTGGCAATGACGAGTCGCACTTGTTCAGCCCAATGCTGTGCTGTTCCCACTACCAAAGATGAGTTACAGTCGGCATTGAGGGAAAGCTGCCCTCAAGAAATGTGTTATTTATAACCAGAAACCAATCAAGTAATATCCTGTCAAAATCAGAATAACAGAAAAAACTGACAGCACAAAGAAATTTCGGAAATTTGGTACGTCTTTCCAAATTAATTTAGAGGTTAAAGGGTTAACATTCAACGGTCTGTGAGGTTGCAATCCATTGTATTGCCCTTTAGTATCTTTGCCAGAAGTCTTCACCATGCCATACACCTACGAGATTGACTAGTTCGACTTCAAAAGCTGCTGGAGTTATTGTAACAGAACTGCCAGATGTAGTCGTAACTGCTCACCAATCAGCTCCTGGCCCCGACCATCTTATAGTTGCCATGATTAAACTCTTGCTTAATGCTTTTCCTTGTGAACTTCTAAAATACTGTCAACTGCTACCTACATCATATATCATGGTGCAACATTCGTCTATTGAGAAAAAAAGCCTTATTTTGTGCACAATTCACACAGAAAGATAGAAGAAAACAGAACAGAGTGCTAAATAGCAACCATCCAGTTTTATTGCTCACACCATGATGACAAAGGCTAACACGACACTTGCTTTACATCTGCTCAGTAATAAACTATTTAATAATGCAATGTGGGAGCTAACACACAGAATCTCCATCGCATGTGTGTGGATAACAAATGCCTTGCAACTATCACCGGCTGTGTGAATGTTCACCCTCATCCTCTGCAGACTGTTCTTCATATTTCCAACTAGTAATCTATAACTTTATCAGCATCGAACCTATTGCCATTTGGTGGTGTGTCAGTTCGGTACACAGCTACAGGCTTACTACAGCAGCTCTGCGTAAGTTCACTGAAGCACTGGGAAGGTAGCACTGCTAAGGGTGCCAAGCTGTACAATTTTGTTTCCTTTTCTCTGTGAAGTATGCTAGAGGTTCTGTCGTTTTCAATGTTACCCAATGTCTCCTTTTGGATTGTTTGTTTCTTTCATTAGCCCTTGTGCATAGCTTTCCTCGTCTTTTGCGTGGCCAATACCATTCATGGGTATGAACCATGTTTTGAGGGCACAACACTTAATATTCTGCACTGGTCAGCTCTTCACCTAGAAACCTGGCAGACACAACATGCAGAAAAGATGCTAGGGCCTCATACAGTAGGCTACATTTCATGAAATGCCACTAGCTAACCAACATTTTTTTGTGTGTGTGGCTTCAGGTAGCTTTTTTAAAAAAATACCTTTGATTTGCACTGCAGACATGATGCTACTCAAGTTAGATGCTGCCAGTGACAAGCATGAACTGAAAGCAGGTGCGAATAAGAACAACTTGGGTATTAGTGCAATTAAAGTCAATTTGAAACAGTGTGCTACAATGGGCAGCGGACAGCAGAGCTAAATTTCGAAATAATGGGCACTGAGACATGCGACTTGTTATGTATTTACTTTCTTTACATGCTCTTGAGTCAAAGACTGTTCAGTTCACACCGCAATAAAATTTGCTTTTCTTCTTTATCTATTTCTGCAATTTGTTACACAGTCTCAACATAGGTAAGCAGGAGACAGTTGAAAAGTGTTCAGCAGTGACATATGACATAAGGCATAGTTTGCTGACGAGTTCAATAAAAAAAAAAAGCCACAAAGTATGTCTTTAAATATGTGATATGTGAAGTGAGCAGTACAGCTTTGTTTTCTGCAAGGTGTTACGGACAAACTGCCAGTATTTATTCGCCACCTGGTACAGCTGAATCTCATTTCAGTGAAGTGACATTGTTTGTGCTTGTTACAACCAACATTCATTACGGAAGCAGACAAATTCTAAAGCAACATCTGAAGCAAACAAATTCTTATTTGGTCCTGTGCAAAAGTTACTTGAGTGCAAATGTGGCCCAGATGCAAAAATATGCATGCCTTTTTGAAACCAAAGCCCCTTTCTAGGGATGTAACACTACTTTTTCTTTTGATTTGCAAGAGAAAGTACCGTAAATGGTAAACTAGGACAAAGGATGTTTACAATATGAAGAACGCAGCTCGGCAAGTCCATGTGTGATTACAACTAGAGTGCTTTATTGTACCAGTAAGTAGTTCCACAAAGCAGGACAGCACTTTGATAATTTGAGATGTACACAAATAAAGATCTGATCTTGCTCTAAAGATCTTGCTCTTTGGCCAAACTTGGCCCTTGCGCCACAAAACAACAACAAAGATCTGATGTGCTATAAATTGCACTCCTTCACATTATGCACTCTAATTGCAAATCCAAATCAAACTAAGACAAATGAAGACGGAAAGTTTAATCATAAGAAGAGCTGAAAGGTTGGCCTTTGGTAAAGTCTATTATAAAAAAACAGGCCAGTTAACCATAGTCAGCATTGGACAGCTGGCCTTCACTATTCTGCAAAATGCGTACAGGTACAGGCAAAAGTAATTGGAACATGGGAGCTATGGCCAAATTGCATCCCAATGCCCTTTAGCAGTCTCGGGGTGAAGCAAGAAATTAAATTACACATGTGTGCAGGCTGGTGATCATAGAAGTTCAATCCCTATGTTTTCTGCTGAGGACATCAGGATGGAAATCGGTCACAGCTCCCATGTTCCACTTACTTTTGTCTACACCTGTACTACGTTCTTCTAATCCAGGTGCACATTCACTGGGGGAAGGGAAAGAGAAAACTCTATACCCTAAAAAAAACAAGAGCAAGGCCTCGCAGCTAAACCCAATCTAAAGAGTATCTCTTCTATTGGCTAAACCTCTAACATTCATTATGCACGTGTGTACAATAATCGACTAGCCCACACCTTGAAACTTTCTATGTCAATTTCATAGCTTGTATGCAAGCAGGGTGCATTCAGATAGACTAAGGGGGCCCGGACTATATTTAGTTTTCAGCAAAATTTTTTATATGAGGTGGGAAAATGTCTCTGTAGAAACAAACAAACACTCGTTTTGCAATACCTAGTGTGAATTTCTAGAAAAATATTATTTCACAAAAGGTGGCGAAGAGCATTTTAATGACTTGCAATTCAAAGGTTTATCACTATAAAATTAATGCATTGTACCCCACCAAAATTGTTTTCGATAAATCTACACCACTAGTAATATTGGTCCAAGGGAAGTTAAATTTATTTAACGAAAATTTAAGTGGAAAAAAAATAAGTGGAAATATTCGGGAACAGTTTTGCAACTGTCCTCATCCACTGTAGTGGCATCATCGTGCTTTCCCTCTCGGCTGTTGCATCGTCATGTACATGGGGAGCATTTCAGATAGCAGATGTAATTAGTGGTCAATGCCAGAAATAGGTTCCCCTGACTATTCTTTAAAAGCTTGCTGTAACGTGCTCTTGCGTGGTTGGATACGGATGCAGGAGCCCTGAAAACTCAATCTCAACTTATTTCATGGCTGAAAAGAGGCCGAACAGACACAATTTGGATTGCACTGCTTTACTACAACAAAAAAAGAATGAGTTCAGAATTCAATGAGTGTGATTTTTATTTTATTATTAGAATGAGAAACATCATTGGAATGACCATACATGGGTCTTGAAGTAGGCTCAATTTCCCCACACATGAAATAATGCAACACATTTTCTGCAGTACTAGATTTATCAGTCCTGGGTGGGTATTCTATGAAGTTTTCATAAAAATCTGCAATAATTTTTTTAATAACCTTAAAGATGTTTTATCACTATTTCTGCAATTTTTGGCATTTTATAAATTTTATAACGCAATAAATATGTGACGTAGTTGCATACTTCATTTATTAATTTGCAAAAAACCTTTTGAAGATTTTTCATAAATACCTTTCAGCTTTATTGCCTTAGCTAAACTGGTCAAAAAAAACCACCTGATTTTGGGGTCAGTCAAATGCAGTTGCTCAGAAACCAAAGTTTGAGAATTTTTCAAAAGATATACTGTGGAAGACAAATTTAACTTCCCTCGGGCGAACAGTACTTAGTGGCGTAGATTTACCGAAAAAATTTGGCAGGGTACAATGCGTTAATTTTAGAGTGATAAGCCTTCAAATTTGTAAACTCTGCAAGTTGTTAAAACACTCTTTTCCATCTTTAGTGAAATAAGAATTTTTTCAGCAAATCTGTGCTAAGTTTCACAAAACGATGGTTGATTCCCTCTTACAGAGACATGCCCCCACCTCATAAATTTCGCTGAAAACGAGAAATTGTAGGGACCCCCTCAGTCTATTCTTATCTGAACACACTCCTAAAACAACATATGCCAGTGGTACATTATTATTCATCTGACCAACGTTCCTTTTTCCACAAAAGGCAAATAAATCACTCCGAAACCTGTCTAACTGGGGCTTATTTTTAAATGGTAATCTGTTTTGTAAGCGAGACAATCAATGTTTACTGCACCATTATCAGCACATAAGTTTTAATAAAACGGAGGGAAAAAGATGGCATCATTCTTGTGTATTAAATGTTCTAGCATGCTCTCAGTATATTACACAACGTTTGAATAATTTTTACAACATACGATTTTTTTTTCGCGCATACAATTTTGAGACATACCATTCTTTTCTGGCAATTCCTGGCCCTTTACATGCAGCATAACTTTGCAGCGGCCGTTGCATCCAAAGTGTTCAACCTGGCTCCTTGAGATCTCCTTGTAGAGTCTGGTGACGTTCTCTTTTAATGCCCCTTGGCGAAAGAAAGGACGGTGGATGAAGTCTCCGGTTCGTAAATACGTAGCTGCATGCAGCGTCGCACGACGTTAGAGAAAACACATGTCCGTATCGCGCAAACCAGAAGCGCTTTCACTGCTGTCGATGCGGAACACACAAGTCGAGGCAGAAAAGAAACAAATATGAAAGGGTGACGCTAGCAACGATGGAGAAACATCACACGTGTACTCGCCAACGCGTAGCGCGCCGAGTGTAAAATGCCACATGCGCACGAAAGTCGCTCGCTCGCCAAAACATCGCCTTAAGGAAAACGATGGGAAAAGCTGACGCACGATCAGGCGCCCGACAATACTGATGCCATCGTAACGCTACATAGTGAGGTTACCGACTAGCCAAGTAGTAAGGCGATAAGCTCGCGTGGTAAACTTTCGCCAAAGAGTCACGCGCTGTTAATAATAAAGTTTAGTGTTAGAGTGCTCTTGGAAACAGGGCTGAGGGCACAACTTGGCGCCAAGGTAACTGCAAGTGAAAGTAAACCTGATACGAATATGCCGAGTCTGCGTGAAGCGGTCTGGCATAACCGGCATCCTCCTCCTCCATCACCTTCAACAACTTGTTGGGACACCGACCTAGGATATAGATGTATAAATGCTAGTCGACTTCTTATTTTAGAAGATCACAATTATAATATGATGAAAGAAAGGCACGTGCTGTGGATAAGACAGTAAAAAGAAACGGTCGCAAAAACCTAGAGGTCGGCAAGTGTGTTAAACTCACCTTCGGCATCGTAGAGAGTTACGTGCGGTATTCCGGCAAACAAACACCACACTACGAGATTTGCGGCATCTCGATACGATATGTCGTGTTCACCAATTAAAACAGCTATGTGCTTGGGAACCTTCTGCAGTATGTCCATGCCGGTGTGAGCACTCGAGGAGCACGGAAGTTTCGCGTCGGCAAACTTTGCATCATACACACTCGAGTACTTCAACCGATGAAGCAGCTTGTGTTTCACCATAAGAAATACGTCTAAGACGTATAGACATGCGTGTAAAATACACAGTATAACTTTATACACAGAGCTAGTAATGAACATTGTGCAGCAAGCAAAATTCACCGGCTCATATCAACATAGTTACACGAAAGCGCGAGAGCGGCGAGCGAGGAGGCGTCTGGTGGCGTCGTGTTTACAGGGCGGCACAGAATGCGGTGGAACGCAGCAAATCAAGTTGTAAGCGTGCAGTTCAGTTAGATTTGCAAATATTTTTCTCTTGAAAATTATTCATTACTTATTTGTTTATGCTTAGCTAGCGTTATAAAAATACCTGAGTTATTAATTATCTTGCTGTGAACTCCTCTCGCCGCACTCTCCATCCATGTTATGGCGCGAATTGTCTGCTTTGCAAGCTGTATGTAGTACTCTCTTGGAAATGGTTATGAGCTCGTGGGTTTGAACTTGATTAGCGCAATTAGTGCACGCGAACAGTTTTTTTGCTTTACTTTATGTTCTTAGTAATCCTCCGGTCGATCCCTGTGATGGGTTTCGCTGTGAGAATAACTGATTGGTAGAAAGTATCGAGAGTCGCGTTACTGCAATGCTTATTTCACATTTTTCTTTTCTTTTTGTTGGTGTTTGCTCGCGCTGTGTGCTGGTGTAAACATCACTGTGCGCATTTGATCACCTTAGTGATCCACGGACTGCAGCTGTGCCGTGTACGTTTCGCGTGTTGTTTGCCTGGCGTCCATCGCATCGGAATAAAATCCAGGTGCTGTTGACTCAATGGAAGATGATGGTGATGCAGACATTTACTTTGGCCTTGGCGAATACCATTCTGACAGCACACTTGACGCCAAGGACTCGCACTCGGCGTCTGCTGCCGAATTGGACCTTTTGGACTCTTCTGTGCTACCACGAGAAGTCTCACCTGTAAAGAAAGTCAATCGGTCACAAGTCCGCGGAAGACCTAGTGCTGGAGACGCAGTGGAACGCGATAGTACCACTGACACTTTAGACCTCGCTCAGTCGTCTTCCGCGAGTAATAATGACTCCAAAGCTTTTCATTCGCCAATCCCTGCCGAGTTGCACTTGGACACTTCTGTGCTACCAAGACAAGCTAACCCAGTTGGAAAGGACCACCTTCCGAAGACTATCGCGAGACCTCGTGCAGCGGGAAGCTTGGTAAGCGCCCCATGCACGTCTGATCAGTACAAACACGAAAAAAAGAAAATTGGATGCATAACGCATGTCACGTTTTCAGTCACAACGTCGTAAACGTGACGTTGTTTTATTTTGTTGTATTTTGAAATTTCTTACTGTTTCTGTTTGATGCGGCCCATGGTAGCCGAATAGGTCAACTTTGTAGACCTAGATTTTCCATTTGTGCTGTAATTCGGAAACTTGCTTAGCGTTCAATATTGCAACTGGCAATCATTGATCTGCTTTCATGGTTCTACTTGACATATTGCAGTCAATGGCAAATGAATTTCAGTTCAGTTGCACGCCACACAACTTGAAAGAGGCCCAAAGAGAAAGTGAAAACTTAGCTCACTTAATAAAGGTTTGAACTTTTTTAGCAAAGCAGAGCAGTGAAACCTTTCCAAATAAGCGTGACGTGAGACAATCGATATTTTACATCCAGGAAATCGCCCAGGCCATTCGGAATATGGTGAATATAATGAAAAGAGAGACAAGTTCCAAGAAAACAAATGTCAAAAATCAGGTGAAATGAATTATACAATACTTAGCATACCTAAGCAACACATGCAGAAAAAAGAAAAGACCAATATACACGACAAAATCCAGAATTTGTCGCACCCAATGCAAGATGCATAAGTAGCTTGCCAAATGACTGTGTACATTACTTCCCACATTACTGAGCCTCCTTGTGGGATGTAATGTGTACTTTCGTTTTGCTTGTGCTGGGCATATAAACGAATATGCCGTTTCTTTTCTTAATTTTGGCGAGTTTATTACTGCTTCATTATGCCATTTTTGATTGCAAATGCTCTGCGCATCATGAAAGCTAAACATCTTGTGCACCTTATGTTGCTGTGGTACATAAAATCAGTCACACAAGGGCTACACTTACGAATGTACATCCTTTGTTGAAAGTTTTTAAAGCCACTGCTTACGTGACAGATGCAGTTGTAAAGACCAAGCCTTGAAAGTGGGCTAGTTGGTATTCCATGACTAATCTTGAAGCATGAGCTGCCTGTGTCTGTACTGTCATCTCTGTTGTCTTCCTTGTGCTTCAATATTTGTCTTGCAGGCAACATACTGATACCCTGTTGAACTTTCATTGCTCCAAAGCTTCAGAGGTTGAAAGGGGTAGTGCTGCTCATTCTGCAGAGCTAACGTGCATGGAGTATCATGTGTGGTTACGCAGGCCTGGCAACAAGTCTTGTCACTCATAGATTGACTTAAGAGCTTCTTTCAAAGACCTTACACTGATGAGTCATGGGTGGTTCTAAAAGAAAACTGTACACATTTCCTTGTAGCATAGATGTGCTTGTAATTGACATGTTTAGCATGAGGTTTGCTATGAGAATAGTACAGTCCTCTCTGATTCACGGCTCTGTTTATATGCTGTGAATAACTTTTTTAAAGCACCCATTCTTATTCTTGTGCTCACTGGTGTACATCCGTTGCAAAATGTCAAAAGCATGTCGACACTCAGACGTTTAATTAAAACTGCCATGTTTATGAATACGGGGGTTACTGCTCTATAAACACACGGACAACAGAACGGACAATATAGCACAGTGATCCCCGTATTACAAGATGAACTTCCACGAACTAGCCCAACTTGTCGCTCTGCTATATTTATGAAGAATTCAACTCTGGAACTGTGATGTGGCGTTCAACTGCCACACCAGTGACCATCAGAGAAGCTGCAGGAAGAAAAAAAAAAAAAAAACATCAATATGTCTAAACTTTCTTTATTCACACTGTAGGACTTTGCTGTGACCATGCTTTCCAAAGTGATGTCATTTATCACAGATTCGTGGGCAGTTTTTAGTACTTGTGCTTTGTTTAGTCATGAGTTTTGCATTGCTGTACTAAAACATGCACTGGCTGAGATGTGTTCAATTTAGCACTCTTTAACCGCATAGCTAACTTGAACCAAATCTAAATATGTACTCTGTGCACTTTTCTGGCAATATACATTCAAACCTTTCCCCTTTTATTCTTCATAATGCAAGTCTGCATCAAGTCACACCTATTACAGACACATCACAAAATTCAAATTAAATTATGGGGTTTTACATGCCAAAACCACTTCCTGGTTATAAGACACGACATAGTGGAGGACTCTGGAAATTTCGACTACCTGGGGTTTTTTAACATGCACCTAAATCTAAGTACACAGGTGTTTTTGCATTTTGCCCCTATCGAAATGCGGCCGCCGTGGCTGGGATTCGATCCCGCGACCTCGCGCTCAGCAGCCCAACACCATAGCCATCACATAAACATCTATATTTGCAATGTACACCTCTTCTCAACATTGTCATGGTGCTATAGCAGCAATTCTCACCTATAACTACAATAATTACAGTAAATGCTCATGACTGTTGCTGCCCTTATTTGTTTGTTTTTTGCTTAGTGTTTTTAGAGCTGTTTGCTTCCTGCCTTTTGATTTCAGGTTGATAAAGGTGTCAAGCCCAGCACCTCTTTTGCATCAACTGATGCACAAAAGACCATTCTTACATTGAAAAGAGAGAATGAGATGCTGAGGCACAACATTTCCATCCTGTACAAGACGGCCAAGCACCTTGTGGACTCAAAGGAGAAAGAGATCGTAAACTTGAAGCGAAGGTAGGTAAATGTCCTAGCAAGATTTCGTGACTGCTTTATTGAGGCAGAGTTATAAAGTTCACCATTGTAATGACTTGCTGTCACAAACATTTATTTAGTGCTTCTTGTTTGGCAACAAATCTATCGCTCAATAAAGAATTTATACTTTATTATTACTGAAGAACTACAGTGTATTGCCTTATGAAAGACTTGTTCAGGCCTCTTTCCTGTGTCGCCTGAGCTAACTGACTTCTTAGTGTCACTCTTTGTCAGAAATCCCACTTTAAGAGAGCCCCTTTGAATATATCTTTTTTTCAATAAGAGTGCTAATTTTTTTTGGTGCACTTTCTTTTTTTCTTTTTTTTTTGCTATTATGCAGCGCAGAAAGCATTTCTTTTGTGCTGATCAGAGTATTATTGACAGAATGTTCATTGCATGGGTCATATTGTTCAAGTAAGTGAGAACTGACATTTTAAAATGTTTTCTTTAAATTGGTTAAATATTCATTGCAAAGCCAACTAACCTTCAGAATAAGCACAATGGGGAAATTTTTATTTTTTGTGAAGAAATTTTTAATCTGTAGAATCTTCAATCTATATATAGTCATGTTCCGGAAGCACTAATCGTTAGCAATGGTAGCCATTTTATGATTCACGAAAATATAGTTGTGCTTGCTATAGTGCCATTCAATGAAAAGTTAAGGTGGTGGTGAGCAGGAAGCTTATTTTGAAGGTTACAAGGTGGTAATATAAAAATTCAAAATTAGTTAGATGCAGAAACGCATGCTGTACCATCACTAGGAGTTATAGTGATGCATATGCATGGTCATGTGGTTGATTTTTGAAATTTTATGTACCACTGCAGCACGTTGGCAATGACGGATGCCACAGCAGAGGGCTCCAGAGCAACGTTTATGATGATGCATTCCGTGCATAATTTCACCAAAGAGAGTCACTCAGTTTTGTGCACCTTTATCTTTCAGTACACGGCTGTTAAATTTTTTTTGTATAGCTGTGCTATTATGTTCTGGGTTCTGTCAGTATGTTGGAGTGTATCATGGTCAAAGATCATTTATTCTGTATCCCAGACACTCAAGGTATTCTGGCTGGTCTATGCTTTAAAAAGTGGTATTGACAATGCTAAAGAAATAGACCTTGTCTGCTATTTTATTGGTGATTCCAAGCTTTAATATAAAATTGAAAAGCAAAATTTGTATGATCTGAAATTCTGGAAGTTTCCAGATCGCTATGCAATGGTAAGTGCATTGCTCATGAAAAAGCAAAGTAGAGTACCAAAGCACATTCTCCTTTTACACCTTTTGTCAATGACTTGTAAAAGAACTTATGCCATTGGTGTTTTGTGCTGAACATTCTTGTTTTGTCTGTCAATAAATTTGACTTAACTCATTGTGATTGTTACTTATGTCACATGTTTGCTTATGCAGGTTAGACAACCTTGTGTTCAAAAGGAACCGTGGGTCGCAGAACTCGTCACAATCCACAGCAAGTGGAGGTGCACAGCAGCAGCGCAATTCACCCAGTCTAATGGCAGCACGGAGCACTCATGAATCTCCTCTTCAAAACCCCTGCAGGAGAAACCAAGCTTTACAAAACTCACCACATGACACTACAAGCACAAGAGATGCACAGCATCATTATCAGGAGCGAAGCGAGTCAGGGGAGTCACCTAGAACTCCTTCCACACAAATCTCTCGTGACTCTCCCCTCCAAGATCATAGTTGTCATCTACAGCCTGCTATGCCAACAAAAGCAAAGGCTGACATGTCGGAGGACTTACAGCGGCTTTATCAGTACAACAGCGTAAAACCCGAGAACAGAACTGAGTTCAGCCAGGTGCCTGCATTGGCGCTCACACCACAGAAGAAAGGAAGTGCCTCCAGAGTAGTGGTCACTCCAACAAAGTCTGCAGCACAGATAAATGCAAGAAGGCTTGTCAAAAATAGCATCAAGAATGTAATTGGGTCCCCCGTCAAGCAACCAAGGTCGCTGGAAGTGTACACAAAGAATGGCTTCTCACCGCTGAAGAGGAGAAGGGCTTCTGGAAGAAATGCATTTTCTGAGAAGCGTGGCAGTGCACCCCACAAAGAGAGGGGAGGTGCTTTGAGATCAGAAATTCCACCCGAACGCTGGGCGTGGGAACCGCGAGTCAGGCACCCGAGGACCCCACCCCACCCTGGTAGTAGAGTTTCTGAAAGACCCCGTACGCCGCATCAAGGCTGGCCCGAGGAATCAATTAATACATATTACGTTTCGCCCCCACTCAGAGAGAAAACTGTTCCTAAGAGTTCCCAAGCACCACCTGAATACCAGACAAATACATCGAGCAGAGGGATGTATTGTACTCCACCACCCAAAGAAAAGAGAATTGTTAAAGGACCACACACACCACCTGAGGAGCAGTCGGTGCAGTGGGCTCTCGACAAATCCGAGACTCCTCCCCTCGAAGGTAAAATAGTTCGTGAAGTAAGGCAAACTAAACCCGAAGACCAGCGAACGGAATCGCCTGCAAAGCAGTCTAATGTTCCTGATATTGATGGACCATCAAAAAATGCCGTGGCGCCAATTAGGCTTGCAATTGGCAAGTCATCACCATACCGAGAGATGGCTGCAGGGTCGGGCAGACCGTCGCTAGAAGTCCGGCCTAGGGAACGTTTGGGAATAAAGCGCCGGAGGTCTCCTAGTGAACCGCCAGGCAACAAACGAGCGCCTGAAAACAGCTCCACCGTAGAAAAGCCTCTCAGAGAGTGCTCTCCTGGGCGCGACTTGGTAGTCGATAAATGGAGAGCTCGCAGTCCACGAGAGTTCAAAGAGTCCTGCAGCCTGTCAGCAAAATGGCGCAGGTCTCGTTCACGCTCCTTGTCAGCTTCACCTCCGCCAAGGCCGCGCTCTCCAAGGCAGCACTCACAAGTTCGCAGAATAACGGTGCGTGACCGCATTGGCGTTCGCCCTGAAAGACACAGAATTCCAAGCCACCGTCGCCACAGCCCTGAGGATAGAAATGTGCGTCGCCGTTCGCGAGAGCGTTATTCGCCCGTGCCTCGCCGACACCATCGATCAGAAAGGCCTGTGCGCTCACCGTCTCCAGCTCGGCTGGGGAGGACGTCTCGAAGACAGTCTTCGCCTGGAAGGAGACCAATGAGTCCATTGGTCAGAGATGACGTGGCCAAAGTGAGTCCACTGAACGAGCAGCGGACTAAGAGGCCAGAAAAAAGGACATCGAGCGTGGCTAGTAGTGTCGTGTTGGTGCAAGCGAAGGAGAACACTGGTGTGCGTCAGGAACCGGAAGTTCCGAGACCGCCTCCTGAGGACGCAGTTCCTTGTCCGCTAGAAAGTGAATCACTGAGGACAGGCAGTGTCGATGCTATTGAGCCCAAGGAGCTAGCTGACGGGACAGCTTTCTGTGATTCTGGTGGTAGTTGACTATTGGACGCTGATATGTAGCTTCCTCCGCTTATTAAAAAAGAAAGAAAATATTTATCTTGTTCATATATACTCGTGTGTACTTCAAGAAGCCAAAGATTCGCTGTCTGAATTATAGTTCATGTGCGGTCTGAAGACGCGCAGCTCTTCACAACGTTGCGAAGAAGTTTTACCTCGAGCCCTATTCATGTAGTAGATCCCGATGACAAGGGCATCTTTCATTGCGGGAAACGTGTTCGGTGTATGGGGACATGCTCTTGAAACATATAATAGAAGCGACTAAGTGCAAAGCCATCGCTTGAATCTCAAAGTCGATGCAGCAGAGCAACACAGTATATTGCGAGATCGGAATGCCTGTGTGATTTGAGCCGTGATGTCACTCGGGAAGACCGAAAGCCTACGCTCTGAAAAAGGATAAAGAGAGAAAAAAAAAAGAATAGCGTTACAGCCCGATGTGCGTAGGACTTCTGTTATCTAGAAAGTGGTCGGATTCTTCAGTCGAACTAATCTGCGAAAATGAGCTGTGGCGCTGCGAATATGCGACCCTCTGTTACCTCTCACGAGGTCAACATTCGTGAAAAATTCGCTTCCTGGTATTCACGCTTAGGTTGGTGCTTCATAAGGTCGAGGCCACTTGCAACGTAGCGAACCTGATGTAAAGGAATCAACGAGGCACTCTCAAAGTAGCTAGTCGAAGTAAGCCGACAGGGTGTTGAAGAATTGTGAGAGAGACAGAGAAAGAAGCAGGCAGGAAGGGTCACTCAGTAATAGGTTCTGGTTTGCTGCACTGCACAAAGGTGCAACGGCGACATGGAGGCCAAAGGGAAGATAGCCAGGGGAACGTCGCGCACATACACGTTAAGTGGCTTGACATCCAATAGTAATACCAATACAAGAGATGCTTTTGATGTACAGCACCTCATAAACACAAGGAAAGAAACGAAGAAAAGTGTCACTTGGCTTGTCTTCGTTCCCTGCCCTGTGATTGTTTCTTTCTTCATTTCTCTCTCTCTTTGTGTGTGTGTGTGTGTGTGTGTGTGTGTGTGTGTGTGTGTGCGCGCGCGCGCTTTTTTGCACTACGATTAAGTTACCATCCAATAATCCCGTACGATCATTTTTGATCATGTACAGAAACTCATGATATAACACATAATTGTTCGATATGAAGTTTATAATGCGTTAATTTTAATTTTAAAGCTTTTTTATCTAAAAGTTTTTAATGGATAGCTCGTAAAGCAAGTTACGAGTTATCGCTTGGCTGCTCGCAGCTACGTATCCGGGCCGCTGCAATGGGTTAAACGTCCGCCTCAAGATTGAGTGGGCGCAGGTTCATAAAAAATCGGATGATAGTCAAATATTTATTTATCTTTTGCCTTCAATATGACACCCGTGACAACCATGTTCTTGTAGCACGCATACGTAAATGTTCTCAGCGTGAAAGCGTGCTTCCCCGCACGGGACTCATTATTGCGGGAAAGCCAGCTTGCACGAGCGCTTTTCACGAGCTGCGAACACACGCTCGGAGGAACAGGCCTGTAGGTGCATGGCAAGCACTGCCTGCGTCGCAAGTTTCCAAGCCACTCCAGGAGTGACTGCAGCCATCCATGGACCGCGTAGGCGTTCTTTCACTGGCGTTCCTTAGACAGTAGCCGGTCGCGCGAAACGTCATCCTTAAGTAAACTTATATATTTACCTTCGATTGCTGTTTAGTTATGCCTTACCTCTGTTAACTTGACCTGTTTGCTGCACCTGATACTTTTTGACACTACTGTTTCATCTCTAAAGGAAGCGCTGTAACCTTCTTGTCCGATAAAACATATCATATGAGATCATGCTTCGTTTCTTTAGTTCCATTCCAAGTTATATGTTGGATCATTGGTCGTATAGGGCTAATAACTGTTCGTGGTTCTTTACTTTTTCAAAATATGGCTACATCACCCATTCATGACAATACAGATGTAATTTATGGCGCCCAACTGTCCACACTTGTCTAGAATGCTTGAGCGCTGCTCTGTGACACGAAGAGAGCGATATTGTCATGTGGTAGTGACGTGCTCAAACAGTAGCAGGATGAGAGAACAAACGAGCTATTTATTTGGCGAAGTTGTGTGCAGAAGGCAAAAAAAAAAAAGCTTTGATGGCAACAATAGCGGTAACCACGATCGGCGGTCGTCGAATGCAGTCTCACTGCTAGAGCCTGGACTGAATATGCAGGATGTCCTAACGAACATAGGCCACGAAAAAAAAGAAAGCGAGACTTACTGTGCGTGCGAAACCAACTGTACGTTGTTAGTAACCTCCTTGAGAATTATCCGGTACTTTTTATAGAGAGAATTTATTTGAAAGAAGGCGGAAAGGTCGGCCTGAGCTAGCGTGCTCTAGCCTGCTGCCCGGGACAAGGGGAGGGTGCACTTAAATGCTGGATGATGGCTGATGATGACATAGAAGAAGGATGCACAACGATGAAGGCAAGTTCAGCGTTCCCATGGTTATCAACACGGTACAAAAAGGTCATTCGGAAGTGTCATCCGCCTTCCAGAGCACGACCTAAGTCGTGAATCCAATTGAAATTTCACAAAAAAGGCGCAACGATGAAGCTTGTGTGTCGGCTTCTTCTGCGTGAGCCTCACACGTACCAAGAAATGACTTTAAATTATGTAAAGAGCAGCGATAGGCGGCTCCAGTACGACGAGGACATGCACGGTGCTCTTAGCGGCCGGAGAGTGTGTCTAGCGTGTGTGTCTATAGTGTGTTTTAGCGGCCGGAGTGTGTGTGTCTTAAGCATGGCCTATGTTAACGGGACAGCTGGTATACATGCGTCGCCGTACATTCCACATTAATCGTAGTTACTGACGGAGGTTCGAAATTGTTCAACACTATATTTGCGTCGCGCATGCTGCCTGCTTAGACACCCTTGTCTAGCTATCCAATTAGCGACAACGCTCACGAAAGTTTGTGGCATATATAGTAAGTGTGCTTTCTGCGCGAGCGCGATAACATGATATACGAATGACCACCTTCAAACTTGGCCACCTGCAAAAACAAAAGTATCGTTTGCAGATGTATACCAGTCTCGGCAACTGATACATCACGGACAGCGAAGCTGTATAAGCGAGTTTCCACGCACTTCGCAAGTGCTATGGGTCCGTTTGCTGGCTAATCTTTGTGACCGCTTCCACGCAGACGGCGTTGCAGCACAGCGGTATTGGCTTTCACCACCGTAGCCGTACAAACACCTAACTGAGCTCCACTGTGGAGCTCAGCTAGGTGAGACGTGGGAAACAAAAATTACGGATTACTGGCAAAAAGAAAAAGAAGAATGCAATGAAGTTGCTGTTTATTGGAAGGAGGTATACGCAAGGCAACATTTATATCATAATCATTGATAATTACGTATTAAAGCGGAAATTCGGGGCTCTGGCTGTTCTTTGATTATCATTCGATACCAAGTACGCCTCCGCAGGCTGGCCTTCAACGCCGCACGAAAACAGTTATGGGACTCCTCTCAACTAGGGGTGTGCGAATAGGGATTTTTGAGACCAAATGGTATACGAATCGAATAGTGCAAGAAGCGAATTGAATTCCGAACACTTTTCGAATAGTCTTTTGAATAATGAATAGCCTTTATCACAGTTGATATAACACGATGTCCACATTCCAGTATTCTTAAAGTTAGCACAGTTTCTTTCATTACATAGTGCGTCGTGAAGCTTTGTTTATTAAAAGCACAAATTGAGCATTAGGACCAATCAAATAGTTTCTTCAGAGGGTGCGGATGATTGCTGCACACCCTGTAAATAAGTGACGTAGCGTGCTCCACTACGCAAGCTCTCCCTTTATGTCTATGCTATATACATGCCCGCGGCGGTGAAAGTTTTCCATGTTTTTGCTTCAATTTTATGTTTATTTGGGCGCTGTTGACGCTTGGAAATACTCGAAAAGTATTCGAAAAATATTCGCATTTACGAATAGCGTCTATTGGATTCGAAGACCGAATCGGATAGGACACTACTCAATTCGTTATCCGAAAGTTTCGAATATTCGCACGCCCCTCCTTTCAACAGCCTCGCCGTGAATGTATTTCTTTTTTTCTTTTTATGCGTTGCTGCTCGCTTTTAGAGACGATGATTGTGAGCAGGAAGGCCGATACAAACATGGAAGCCGCACAGTGTTAATTAACCATGGGGTTTAGTGTCTGGGAACTGCACATTGTGTTTTCAGGGACACATCGGAAGCGGCTGCCGTGGCCGGGAATCCAATCCGCGACCTTTCGCGCTCACGAACAGAACGCCACGTCTACTGATACATCGCGGCGGGCGCCGCACATGTATTCAGGATGGCATCACGATTCTCGCAGGTACTGTCGCGGTTCTAAGAGGTAGGTGACGCTTTCTTTGCTCTGCAGCTCAGAGCTTGGACGCTCTGTACAGAAGTGAGGTAATTGTAGCACAACAGTAACCGCCTGTTGCATGACAGTGGTTCCTTGTCGATCTCCGATCTCGAAAGTCTGTGTCGTCGATACTGCTGACTCAAAAAAGTGACACGCTGGGGCGCTTCGCACGGCGGCTGCGCTGCGAACGCTGCGTCCTTCTCTAGACATAAACACGTATATACATGCCCTCCTCCCCTTCTCGTGTGAACCCTTCCTTCCTGTTGACGCTTGTCCCGCTATCTTCCTTTACTTTCTATTTATTTTTTTATTACGGCGAAAACCGTCCCGACTCGATGTGCTGAGTTTCACCAACTGCTTATTTTCAAAAGCCGTCTGTATACCGCGCAGAAAGCAAGCGTGCTGCACCAACACCCTTTCTTTTTTCTTTTTTTTCGTCGCTCGTTCTTCAGCTAATTTACTTCGGGCGACGAGAAGAAAACGAGCAACAAGCAGGACTGCTATCTCACTGAAATGCATGCAGCGTTGCAGAGTCATGAGCCGCGCTGAGGCGGTCACTGTACTGCTCAGGAAGGAACAACTTAATAGTCGTCAGATGGCGGGCCCGGTGCCGTCCAAAACGTGAGCATAGCATCTATGCGACGTTAACTGCGCGCAGCGCAATGTCGTCTGCAAAACTGTGGCTGGTGCAGACGACGTGACCGCGAATATTTATGCCACGAAGGAACACACAGTGCGCCGGTATATCAGCTCGGTGTTATTGTCGGAAGATGCTGCAGCTCGAACTTCTACAGCGCTGCATGGTTTTCTAGTGCCAGAACGACTTGAAGACCGCCGCATGAGATGAGATCAGTGGGAGGGAGGAAAGTCGAGAAGACGTTTCACGAGCGGCTTCCGTCTCCTCTCCGCCACTGGGCGTGCGAGACTTCTACGGTTTCATGGTTTGTACGTTTTTTTTTTTCTGTTTACGTTATTATTATTCTTGCTCTCTCCCTTCATTTCGGACGACGACTGCAACCTTTAGTTTGTTTTGTGGCGCCCACCGAGCGGGCGGCGACGGCGGCAGAAAGGGTTCGCGTGTAGTGGCTTCTCAATAAGAGCGGAAGTGTTTGCGATGCGACGCCAGAGGCGACGCAGGCGCAGCAGACGCCCGCACTTCGCCTCGCATCAAATGGGCGACGAGCGAAATTTCGTTGCTATTCAAAGCAGCGCGCCACGAACCCCCTTTTCCTATTTGACTTTTTTATCACGTTTTTGATTTCAGTCTGGAGTGCTCCTTATCGCGCTATGCAAATTGCTACCGGTATTTTCGCATACCAACTTTCAAAATTATTCCATTCATGAGTGCTTCTGACTGCCACATCTGTTACTTTTCATCATTGTAGTCGCTATCATTATAAAAATATAAGCCCTTTTTAGGGCGTCAGAACGAGGCTGAAAAAAAGTCGATTATAATAGATGCCAAGTATTCCGAGAAGACCGTTTCGGCCAGCAGTTGGCAAAACTGCGGCATACCAGCCGCACGCGGTTTTTTTTTTTTTTCAAGTCTCTCTTCGCTGAACGCGGCCGTTCTTAAGCTCAGGCTTTCACCCCGATCGTGTCTAATTCCGATAGGAGGGATCGGAATTTTCGTTCCGATCTAATTATTACGTGATGTTATGCTAGGTGTTGACGAACACTTTAGTTTTCACAACTTGATGTAATTTGTTGTTCTTGAAAACTGTACCAGCGTAGTTTCCTTGCAGAGAGGACAAGTAGTCAAACTGTAATGTATGGTCTGAAACTCTTCTTTTTTTCTTTTTTTTTCTGCTGCTTTCTGTAGTGGACTCTCTTGTGGCTTTACGAATATGTCAGTCTTGCCACCCTTGGCCCATGCATCAAATATATAAACAGAAGCATAGGATGTCGCCGACTGTATCAATTGCCTCATTAACACGATATTTCTTTCTGGGCTAGTTGGTGCATGTCGGCTTCTTCTACTTAGCGCAACGTTACATGGGGATGACAGAAAGAGGTGCCCAGCGGTGTCCTCGTTTTATTTCTGTCTTCCGTGTATAACGTTATGCTGGCCGAACCAGTGTATTAATAATGTTAGCATATTTGTTTGTCTACGTCGTGGCTACCATGTCCGATTCCGACAAGATGTCGGGGCGGGATCTTAGCCAACAATTTACAAACACCGCGCGTAAGCATTAACTACATTGAGGACAAGGGTAAAACGAATTTGGGCTATATACGCTCTGAAGCCTGGTCTAATGACTTCCGAGTCCGAAGCGCGATGAACTTTTCACATTTCAGAACTGCTTATTTTTCTCAGAGGACGAACGCGCATCCTAGCGGCATCGTTCAAGAAAACTATAGGAAATAACCTTTCTTCAGCCCTGCCAAATTAACAGGGGCGCTCAGTTACACGACAACGAGTACATTTGTGAGGAGAGCTTTTGCGCGCACACACGCTATTTATTTTTATATTTCCTTAGCAATAAAGAGCGAACGTGTTTGCGTGCTCCGTATCGTTTCGTGCCTCTGTGTTTTGCCTAAAAAAAAAGGCGCGATTATAACCGTACAACTGCGTCGCTCGAGCACTTGGAATGTTTGTCGATTATTGTGCCTTATTAAAAAAAAAAGAAGAACGGGACGCATCAGTGTTTCCCGGAAGCTTTTTTTTTCTTTCTTTCTTTTCCCTACAGTTTCAGTGTCTTTTTTTTTTTAATTGTGCGAGATGCGGAAGGTGAGCCGGTACTCGTTCAGAATTAAAGGCAGTCAGGTTAGACTCCCCCTGTAACTTGTCCACAGTTGGGTGGCGCTTTCACATACCTCTGGGAACCCGGAAATCTGGTGCTCTAATTTACGCCTTGTACACTTTCCGAAACTACGTAGAAGTGGATGCTTCTGCCTACGAGCGCTATAGAACAGATCGTCCTCGAAGGCAAAGAACCGGGCTTGTGCTCTTGCACATTTTAGGACAGCACACACAACTATGTGTTTCACATTAATGGAAGCTTTAGTGTGACCAGCTAGATGGGCGGAACGTGGCACGTGGCGCACAAGAACCAAGGAGGATATGGACACACTTGGTGCTAATTCGCAACCATTAATTTCAAAGCTCGAGCCCGTCTTTATTCCCCCTTCATTTTTTCTTTCTCCTTTTACCTGGTGAAGGAATTCACGGCACATATCAAACAAAAACGGCAACAAAAATTGCCTAAAATTTGAGAAATGCTTCAGTGCGTCGGCAGGCTAACAAAGTGTTCTCGGCGTTTTCTAGCTTATCCAAAACGTGCACCTCTATACCTAGCAATGCAAATTCCAGCGCAAATGTGAGGCGGGTGGTTTCTTGAAGACGTTCGGGGCCATGTAGGGAAAAAACGATGAACCACAAAAGAGCGACAAACTCAGTGCTAGTGTGCACAGACCTATTCGCGTCTCTGAATGTTGCATATTTAGCCATAGAAGTCGGCGCAAATATTGACGAAATTTCTCAATGCCGTTTGCGATGCTTCGGCGTTCCAGCGCTGCTTCGCTGAAAAATGCATAACGGTAAGAATATCAGTGAAACTGGAGGGTAAAACGAAGAGCGGGAGCTGCAATGTTCTTTCTTTCTTTCTTTCTTTCTTTCTTTCTTTCTTTCTTTCTTTCTTTCTTTCTTTCTTTCTTTCTTTCTTTCTTTCTTTCTTTCTTTCTTTCTTTCTTTCTTTAAATGACTGAGACGGTCACGCAGCCATCTGGATGCCACACGAACGGCCGTATTTGTCCAGCACGTTTCGAATCAAGAATTCTTTGAGGAAACCGTTTAAAGTTAAGCCACCACCACCGTCTTCAATGACTCGATCGTTGCTTCGTCATGTTACCATCGTCTAAACTCATCGGTTTTTCTTCCTTGCACAAGGTCGTATCCTATGCTGCATGCGTTCCGATTCAGAGGACACCGAAACTTGCTGTCATCATTCACAACAAAACCAGCGACTGCTTCGGACAGTCCGTTGTTCACTGTGTCTTCCTCTTTCTTGATTATCTGTATTTTCCGTGCCCTTCCTATCAACTGTACCCTTCGAGGCTGGCGGGCGTTACGCTCCTCCCAGACGCAGTTGTCAGGCTGTTTCCATAGCTCACTTGGTCATTGTTTCCACTTGTTCACTGCGCTGACATTCGCCCAACTTCGAAATGTTTCGGTTGGGCGGAGAGAGTACTGGCTGCGCGGTGTGTAAAATAGACGGTGAATGAGCCTCTTGGTGCAGCTTGCATCACGAAATATATCGCAGAGTAATCGTAGAAAGCGCAAGGAATTGTGTGAGGCCAAGTGCTTGTTGATACGTTATCTCTCTTCTATAGTATGTTAATATCATTTATTGCTTTGGAAGAACAATAAGTTTCAGGACGAAAACAAGAGAGTATACTGTGACATTTCTCGGTTTCCATATTCCTGCGCTAAAATTGATTCTTAAAGGGAATCAGCGATAGTGACAATAGCTATATATAAAAAAAAAGATCGCGGACCGCTTTCTATGTTACTGCCGCTGCTTTGAAGATGAAAGCCTTCCACACCGCTGTAAATGAGACGGAAAACCTTTCTTGGTGAACGAGATCTTGCTTACACGACCTCGCGTATCACAGCTGCCGAAGGCCAGAAGAGCGCTGCTGCGGTTCTTGAAGTCAACCGGACTGAGCGACCGTCAGGGACACATCCTTGAGAGCCGCGTTATGTCGGCCACCCACCAACTCTCGACTTTCTCCTTACCTCTCGGTCTTTTTTCGCCTTCCCACAATGCAGGGTAGTCAACCGGGCTCAGTCCTGGTTATTCTCTTTGCCTTTCACTTATCCTTCTTTTTGTTTTTTTTTCTCTCTAATCACGGTGCATCTCGCAAGGTTCTCATTCATAGATGAACGGAAATTTCACGAGACGGAGCATTGTTTGACGAGAATTGGGAATCAACGCTCGTGGACCACATCAACGTATAGCCATGGAGACGAGAAGCCTTCTTTTTGGGCGTCATGCGGAACGTGGACCTCTTTCTATAATTGACCCCAATTGCGTTCGCATGCTGCGTCGTTCGGGAGGACGGGACGGGCCGTGGGAGGAACCAAGCATGCTTTGGCTGAGTCAAACTCACCGCCGCATGCACCTCTCCAGTGCAAATTAAGTGCACGGGCATGCTGATGTGCCAAGTCAAGGTAACATTCATTATCATCCAACAGATAGTTTTGTAGTATATATAGATATACTAATGAAGGCGTCAAAGTCTCATGCAAACGGGCACATAGATTCAAGTGTCAGAAAAATAATGACTGGAACAGCAGTGAAAAGAAAACAACAGCGAATTAAATAAGTACTGTTAATAACACTACGCGCATCATGTGTTCGTGTATTGTTTCTGATAATTAACTATACAGTCACTCTTTACTTTACAAAGTGCCTCCAAAGGTCTTGGGTAATACATAGCATTTAGGGGACCATAATAAGGACTGGCATGTGCACGGTCGTGTGCCCACTAATTATCACCCGATTTCTACGACGCAGTTCCTCGTTTCAATATTCCCGCCAGCAGGAGTGAATAACCTTTGAGTGACGTAAATGTTGAGTACTCGACGTCACGGGTGTACCGCGAACCACGAAACCGCTGACGACAGCAAATTGATGCATTGTCTTCTCAATTTCACACGTGCGCCCACGTTCGTCGACGCCCGAGCTACAGGTGGGAGAGGCGCACTTGCGTCTCCCGGCCGTGCGTTGGCGAACGCACGTGCAGCCGCTCTGAAAATGCGTCCCCACCAGCGTCACACTATTTTGCTCTCAACAATGACGTTTTCATGATGGGTATCTCGACGAGTTCGGAGAAGACAGCCGCGTTTCATTCCTGCCCTTTGAAATTAAAATAAGTTACCTTTTAGCCGTCTGCCGTCAGTCATATTTCGTGAAAGCGATCCTCATATACATGCAAAGCTTATCATATACACAATTTTCCCTCATATACACAATTTACCGAAGTTGGGTTTCTATGCTCCTTTAATTTTGCTCGTGCAAAAGTAGGTCCCTGCGCGCTGCGTGCAACATGAGCCGCATCTGGCCTTTCTGGCCGCCGTACGAGGACTCAATGAGACTGCGTAATTTTTCAGTGTCTGTGCAAGCGTGCATGCGTCCGCTTGAGCACATATGTACAGTCAACCACAAAGGTTTACAGAACACGGTATCTCAGAAAACGTTGACTTTCCGAGCAAGCTCTAACATTAGTCAGTAAGGCCTTACATCATTGTTGTTCGCATATGTTCTAAAGGAGGCTGGAAGTGCGAATACCAGGCTGCGTTGTGAGGCTGCGCAGATACGCAGCTTTTTCTCAGATCCCGTGATTCGTAAACTTTTGTGGTCGACTGTACGTGGGCGCAGTGCATACAGGCATGTATCTCAGCAAAAATTTTTTTTGCAGTTGCTCAACCGAGCGGTGTTCGTTTACCCATGCGTTGTCTGGGCCGAAAGGGACGCTCCTCGTGAGGGGCCATCCTAGGACTCGGGCCTGCCACTGAGCAGAATCTCAATAAAGTTGTTACCACCACCCGATGCGTTGATTATCGTCACCGTCTAGGTAATTCGCCTGCCATGCTACTCCACGAAAACCGGATAGAAAAAAATGTCGATCAGAAAGGCCAGCATTAAGTCATAAAATTTTCATGATTGATGTGTCCTCACGCAGCACAGTTTTCGAAGATATATATATAAATCATACCTTCACGAAAAGCAGGACAAGTGGTCGTAATCTGTTTTGTAAATTCCTGGCCCATCTCTCTTTGGCCTGAACGGTCCATGCGCATCATGCTTCGTCAAAAGAAAACTGTAGAGGTCAACAAGGTAGAGGTATGATAGCAAACAGCACAAGAGGCAGTACCTTATAAGCAAAGGTAGACAAGGCAGGCGCATCCGCCAACGTTTCTACTGGGTGACTTCAACGAAAACTTCGACGAAAACATTTGCACATTTTGAAACTTCCCCCTCTACCCCGTTCCTCCTTCGACTCTCACAAACGTGCATCCTCCAGCTGTGATCTGTTTGCTCCAAACGTCGCCGAAAACTGCGCAGTTTCGGTGGAGCCGCTGTGCGGGAAGACGTTGCTCCGCTCCTCGCTCCATCCGTGCGGACACATCCCTCACGTTCTGTGCAGCTCTCCTCTGGGCCATTCATGTGTCATCTCGTGAGGCACTGTCTCAGCAAGTGAGAGGCGGTTCGTCCCCCCCTCTCTGCTTGTCTCGGGCCGACGGAGACGGCGGCGGATGTGGACGATTAGGTCGGCACTGCCCTGTCTCGGCGCGGCTGTCGCTGCCAATTGCCCCCCCCCCCCCCCTCCTCTAGCGCCGCGGCAGCAACCGCCGTCATCTTTCCACCCTCGCGCCTTCTTCCCACTTTCGCTTTTCGCTCGCTTCCACCAGCTCGTTTCACACGCACACAAGCCCCGAAGTAAAGCGAGCGCCGCCACTTTCCGCGGGTCTTGCGCGCTGTCACTGCTGCTTCGCGGGTGCGCTATTGCAACGCGACTCGCTCCGCGGGTGCTGTGTTTCTCGCGGGTTCCGTATTTGTACGAGATCGTGCGTTTTTTTTCTTCTTCGTGTGAGTGTGGGTGCGTAGGTGTGTGCGTGTGTTTGTGTCCGCATCCTGTTCGATGCAATTCGTGAGGCCGGTGTCATGCCCCGTTCTTCTGGCGACGATGTGAGCGAGCCTTGTGACACCGTCGCCGACACCACGGCCACCGACGGTTCAACGACGGTAGGTTGAAGGTTCACCTATACAGACTGTGCGGCGGAGACTGCGGGGTTGACCGCCGGCGCACGCATCGGTTGGCAGCCATGTGCGGCCACCGCCGTTCAAGTGACGACGCTTCCGGGTCCTTCTGCCCGGCGTTGAGGGCCCCGATATTCAGATAGGAAAGGCGGCGGGGAGAGGGGAAACCATTCGTCGCAAGCAATAGCTTCTGAATGGCTTGCCACGACGCCTTTTGCTTGGGTGGCCGTGAAGTACACGCCGCTTTGTGTATGCACGCCGCATGCCGGCAACGAGCTATGACGACCGCTTGAAATTGTAGCTTGCTTGTCTGCTTGCTTGCCAACAGCGCTATGTGTGGCAATATGCAAATTACTATGCTTGACGTTATCGTGTTACTGCTGATGCGCTTACGAGTAGAGCCGCCACAAATTGTAGCTCGAAATTTTACTCTTGCGCTGGTTCATCCACGAAAAGGGAAGCACCCATGTCGGTTTTTTATAAATCAACCTACAAGAAGTCTATAAGACGTCTATAGATAGGATATGGACACTACCAATGAATAAGGGTAACTGGTTAGTGGCCAGCTCTTCGCTAGCGTATCTGGTTCACGATCACGATTGACATTGGTCATCGCTCTGACCAATGACCTGTTCCAGTGTACAGAAAGCTCTGTGAACTCACTCGCAGAACCTTTGTTCGTTTGCTCTTGTTTCTTGCAAATTGAACGATGCAGTTGTGGCATAGGACAGGTGTTCTATTGTATCTTTATAACGAAGCTTTCCTTGCTGTACAAGACAACTGCGTGCATCGGATTTAGTTGTATAGCCTTACAGCTTATTAACTGCTTCACGAAAGCTTCGCTTCCCATCAATTACAGCATCTGCGTTGGCCCTGCTTATTTTTAAAGCCTAAAATTGAACTTTATATTGCGGTTCTTCTTACGAAGTGCATGCTTTCATTTCTTCTTTCTTTTTCTTTCTTTTTCATCACCATTGCGTCTTTCATTTTTTTTTTTTGTCGAGGAGGAGGGGGGGAGGCGGACTTCGCCCTAGAACAGTGCTAGGAGTTTTCTTTCTTTCTTTCTTTCTTTCTTTCTTTCTTTCTTTCTTTCTTTCTTTCTTTCTTTCTTTCTTTCTTTCTTTCTTTCTTTCTTTAGCTGTAAAAACATATTTCACCATCACTTCGTAGTTCTATATGGAGGTCCTTCACGAAGGACCTCCATATAGATTTGTGTTCTGCCTTCTAAACTGTTTCCCAAGGCTTCTGGAATGAACCTTAAGATTCACAGCGCGTATATATAATCATACACTGGGACAATACAACGGGGCATACGGGTAGGAGAACTGACGTGCCTTTGAACTTGCGGGATATTTCATTTTGTGGGTAAATATTCCAACAGCTTTCAAGCGAATTGGAGATTTAGAGGGTGGTTGTGTGCAAATAAATCGCATACAGCGCACTGCCGGCATACTGCTAAAGTCAACCTTTTCCAGAAATAATAAGACATATGAAATGCGGAGGTCATCTGCGCCAATGTCAATAATTACACACCGAAGGTGCACCGCTGGTAGTCTCGCTCTTCCTGAAGAAAAAAATAAGATTAAAATAAGTGAGAAGGAAAAGAAAGGAGAGGAGGTATGATTGAGTTTAACGGTTGAACCGACGACTCCAAACGGGCAACGTAATTTTCGAAGCAATTTCGCACCATGCAGCTTTGTCGAATGAATGTTTACATGAGGCTGTGGCCATATTGACATTATTTTGGATCCTCTGTGTTTAGCATCATTCCTTAAAGAAAGCTAAGCAAGAGAGCACTATGAAAATGGATGCACTGCCTCAGGTCGTCGTGGCCGTTTGGAGGACAGTGGTAGAGCATACGGCGGCACATGCACCTTTGGTGCTACGCCCTGGTGAGGTGGCGCACGAGTGGTTTGTTGTCAAAACCTTATGATGTGCGCGAAACTGGCATTACTGATAATTGGTGGCGGCGCGCCGACGCGTTTCCCCCGTGCCACCGCAAGTTCTAATGATGAACGGCTACAACCGTTCAACCATCATCGCAAATATAGTTGTTTGTATTAACTGTTTCTCGCTGATCGATGCCACCGTTAGTGCGTACGATCAGCTTCGTCAGTCATGAGTTTACCGTTATTCCAGAATTACTAATGTAGGAGCACCTTCACTACTGAACAAATGCGAGTTGACTAGTTGTCGGTGTTTTTCTTATATTCTTTCTTTCTTTCTTTCTTTCTTTCTTTCTTTCTTTCTTTCTTTCTTTCTTTCTTTCTTTCTTTCTTTCTTTCTTTCTTTCTTTCTTTCTTTCTTTCTTTCTTTCTTTCTTAACGTTCTTCATAGCGTTTTGAATCAGATCTGTTTTAGAGATTGTATGTTTATAAGAAGGAAACTCTCTGAGGTATGGATAACGTTCTGTCGCTCGGCGTCGATTATTCACGACAGCCAACAATACAACAATAAAGGTCCTGGTCATTGGCCATTCAAGAGCCACTCTTGCGTGCAAAAAGAATTTGAATCCCTATAGTCTTCACAACATCACATGACCTATTTAGTTTAGAGGTGAGGTAACGTGTAGTTATACTTGACAATGGACTTGACAATGGCGGCTGCATTAATGTCAGAGCATCGGGAGGTTCGTTGAAACGTTCCAACATAAATGTTCGAGAGAACATCTTAACGTATAGTGCTGCTGTCCTTTTACCGTTCCCGCACCGGCCTGGTTACAGTTAGCGGTAGAGCAATAGGCATTGTTAAACAGCTCTACTGTGCACGGGCTCATGCGCTGTGTTGGGCGCACAAGTCGCTTTATGCACGCTGCCCACGGAATGCAGTGAACAGTCGGTTAAACGTGAAACGATCATGCAGGCCTGCAGGTCACATTGTCTGCTTGAATGCGTCGCCGCGAATGAAATTGGCAGCATGGCCTTAAAGAAGCTGTGGCGGTTATACGCAGGTGATACAGTTATTTACGTGCTAATGTGTACACACTTCTTTTTTTCTTTTTCTCGAGCACCGTGGTGGCTGCGCTTCATTCTTGACCAACTGTACACGGCGGCTCCGCTGTCTGTGCGATGGTTTTTATCAACAAGCGCAAGACTGCCGGTGTAGCTGCTTCAGCCTGGTATACCCAAGCTCTTGATTTGATAAAGCGGTTGTTTGAGGAGACGTTAATTAAGCGTGCTGGCTCGAGGCCTACTGGGAAACGAGGAGAGTGTGGAGTTAGAGCCAGCTCCAAATAAGCATCAAAACATTTTATTAAGAAAGCTTGCTTTGCACGTAGTATTTAGAAAGACAAAAAAAATGCAGAGAAAGGCAGGGAGGTTAACCAGAGGCAGTTCCGGTTGGCTACCCTGCACGGGGGGAAGTGTTAAGGGGGATAAAAAGAGAAAGAGAGTGGAAGGGGGAGATAGAGAGAAAGAGAGACGAGCACGAACAAAACGCATACACTATAGAGCGGTAGGGGGCGTGAAGCCCCGTGGACCGCAGGAACGCGAGTGCCCCGATAGAACAACCGCGTTGTAGTATTTAGAAAGAAAACAGCGCAGACTATCGGGACAAAAAAGAGAGACCCAGACACAGGCGCCCGTGTCTTTCTCTCTCCGTTGTCCAGATGGTCTGCGCTGTTAGCGTTCAAAATATTTATCGAAATGTTTCGACGAATATTTCTGTCAAGGTCCCTTGTCACCAACGATAAAGATGGGTTCAGTGAGTATCGCGGTTTTAGCGGTGCACGTCGCCCTTTCCGATGTTCCGCCACCCCGGCAGTGAATCCACGCGGCGTGCCACTGAGTTGGCGTATACCGTACGTACACGCGCTCGGCACCTGTCCGTTCTGCGCACGGCGGCGGCGGCGGCGGCGAGGGCGGTGGTAGAAGAGGGATGTGGGTCGGGGTTCGGCGTCCTCCGTGGGCGAGCCGGCCGTTCCTTGGCGAAGGCGCCGAGCGCTTCGCGGGCGGCCGCCGGTGCACCGTGCGACAACAGCTGTGCCGCTCAGTCGCGCCTGGAGTGCTTCGTCGTCGGTCACGTCGTGGCTGCCGACAGTGATTGATGCGGCCGCGTCTTGTTAGCGGACCTTTCGTCGCCTCTGCGTCCGACGGTACGTACTACATGTGCGCGGGGGCGCGCGCGCACAACAAGCCGGGTGCACGCGCTCTCGTCGGGTGCGGGCACTGTCGGGGGGCGCCGGCTACGCGAAGGCGAGCGCCACGGAGTCGAAGTAGCGAATGCGGGCTTTATCCCGTCAGACATGCCTACTCTCCGTCTCGGCGATTGTTTGGAGGTTACATTTACGCTGCAGGTCCCTCCGAATCTGCGCGGGGCATGCTCGATTTTAGATCTCAGGCGTGTTTGGCTACTTTCCTATGTTTGTAAAACTGCTGCTCGACTTCACGCGGCCCGGATTCGCAAATAAGTTGTTGCGCATAGAACGGCTGGTGCAATCGTAGTAATGAACATGCTGCTAGCAAAGGCGTCGTACAAGCGACAAACGGTCCGTGCGAACTAACGTCACTATGAATTCGGCTCCTGCGTCTACGGCTCCTTAAAAATGATGATTTCTTTTCAGGCTTTCTTTTCCTTTGCTAAAGTTCGATGCGATTTGTGCGTTAAGTAATCTTCAGTGTGTGCATTTTGTGTTTTCCTTAGTCCTTTCAAAGCGTAGCTTCTTGCGTATTATCTACGAAGAGCGTGCTTGCATAGGGTACTGTTGACACGAACATATCGCATGAAAGGAGGTTTTTATTTATGACCCCTCTTTCACTTCCTCCAGAAAGTACTAAACCTGTTTTTCGTCGTTGTTGGTGTTGTCGTCGTCGTCGTCGTTTAACCTAACTTTACGTAACCTAATCTAACTTAAAGGAAAACGAAAGGAAATAATCACTATGCTCTACGAACATAGCTCAGCGTTTACAAATACATAATACAGAGCCTAGGAAGCTCAGGTGAAAAGCGTGAGTAGCTTCAGAATCACGCTGAAATATTTGAGTTGACACAAAAGCGCATAAAACATCTACTCACGCGAAAGAATTAATCACGTGTCCTGCTTTCCTTCTTTCTCTCTGTCTTCTCGTTTGCCGAGAACGTATTGCAACATGTTTAAGCAATACGTAAGGGGTGTACGTGCGATTCTCCACTCTTCATGTGTACTTGTGCGGAACTATTGCGTCAACGCTTTTAACGCGAAGTGCAACGCAGTGGTTTAAGTGCAATGGTTGAAAAAAGAGGGAAATTTCGAGCTTAAGAACATTCCGTTTGCGCAGTGCATCAAGCAGCCGATGTCATGGAAGCAAAAACAAGTTTAGAAGGGCGCACTGATTGGAAAAGGAAGCGTACGTGACACCCTCAGACAGCGCCTTCCAAGAAAAGTACTAAACTTGCAGAGAAGCGCAGGTCGCCTTATTGTTTCGGGAGAGACAGTGATGATAGATCGAAGGGGGAAAGAAAAGGCCGGAGGGAGGGCAGAAAGCTTTCACAGTAAAAGGAAAGAAAATGGGAGGGGACGCCTCGTTTACGCCTTCTCAATAAAACCGTGCAGCAGCACAGGAGACAGAGTTGACTCATCTTGCAATACGAAATTAGAGCATACCAATGCTCCACGTTGGCTGGCTTTTCCATACCAGTTCATTGGGTGTGGGATAGCCAGCTTACTATAGTAACACAGTTCTCGTGCCTTTGTAGCTAACGAGAAACTCTACCTTCTATGTTCGTGCACCACAAACACTTTCGAAACAGAGAGAGAGAGAGAGGTGTATTTATTGGCCTGACACAATTAATCGCACAGCTCGCTAACACAGCAAGGCGGCGTACCGCAACGCCCTCTCGTTAAACGTGCGAAGCACTATCGAAATGTGTGCCAATGTTTCGCGCTGCACGCTTCTTCGGAGGACTTCTCAGCACATGTCGTGGAGTTCACGTCGACGTACTGTACTTGCGAGATAGAACGCAGTCTTGTTACGCCTGAAGACTCTCCGCAGGCCGCGAGTATAAGCCTAAGTATCCCGCGGCGCGCCTCTGGCATATACTACTTCGGCTCGAAAAAATGGAAACCTTAATGAGGCGCAGAAGTTCGTGCGCTCTCTCTGCACCTTCACTGTTGCGCTATGGGGGTGCATGCGTGCTGTGTTTTCAGCGCTGCGTCGATTTCTTCCTCCCCGCCGTTTCCTCAGCCGCAGAGTCGTGGCGACGTGCTCGTGCATGTAGCGCAGCGCGCATAGAGGCCTGCCCGTCCGTGGAACTCAGTTCGTCATGTTGTGCGCCTTCTCCACGCAGTCGGCCGACATGCCGGACAACGACGAAAACGGATGCGCTGAGGAGCCTGCCTCGACCGAAGAAGAGAACCTCGACTTGTTTCAACGCAAGATCAAGACCGAGAAAGGTGAGCCGAGAAAAGTAACGGCTTCTTTAGAATCTTTATAGTTCCGCAGAAGGCTTGGTCGGCTGAACTTCCTATAAGACTATCTTGCAGGAAACATAAAACAGATTGTGCTGAAATGTGTACGGCCTTACACTGCTAGGACAATTGGGCGTAGCCGTAAAAAGGTAGGTTAAGTTATGGGGTTTAATGTGCCAAAACCACTTTCTGATTATGAGGCACGCCGTAGTGGAGGACTCCGAAAATTTTGACCACCTGGGGTTCTTTAACGTGTACCTAAATCTAAGTACACGGGTGTTTTCCAAGTAGTCTGTGTTTTAATGGGGGCATTTCAATCTAAGTACACAGGTGTTTCAATGGGGGCATTTCGCCCCCATTGAAATGCGGCCGCCGTGGCCGGGATTCGATCCCGCGACCTCGTGCTCAGCAGCCCAACACCTTCACTGCATCGTGACTGGCGACAGGAAAGCGGCAGGGCCTTCTTTACCTCCTCGGCAGCTCTCGGCCAGCAGCATGCATTGGCGCCGTCATCCGACGACAGCCGACCTCGTTCACCGAACGCACGCTTGAGAGCAGCACGATACCACTGAGCAAGCGCTCCATCACGTGGATCTTTTTTTTTTTTTCATATTTCGCGGGCTTTCTTTGCAACCCGGAAAAAAGGACTACGTGAGACGTATCGTACAGGAAATAACTCTATCGGTGGTTTTTGCAGGTGCTCTACAAACCTGCGTATCATACTTGGGTTCCAGATCCAATAATTGCAAAGTTGGGTAACTAAACTTAATTAATTAGTGAGTTACGGAAAAAAAAAAATTACCTGAGTCACTAAAGGCCAGAGCGAATAGTATGCGTTCGGTTCAATTCGCTTCCGACGCGCCTTTCATTATTAAAGTCTTGGCTCAAGTTACGTGGGACACCACATTATATATATATATATATATATATATATATATATATATATATATATAGTCATATAATGAGAAGCCAACAAACACTGACACCAAGTACAACATAGGGGAAATTGCATGCGCTTAATAAATGAAATAAAGTAATGATAAATTAATGGAAATTAAAGTGGATGTAAAAACAACTTGCCGCAGGTGGGAACCGAACCCACAACCTTCGCATGTCGCGTGCGATGCTCTACCAATTGAGCTACCGCGGCGGCGTTTCCCCATCCACTTTCTTGGGTATTTATGTGTACTAGTAGAACCCTGTGAGTGTTAGCCAGCGCCCCCACTCACAGACCTTGGCGGCGGACGTGGAACGTCTTTTTTGCCGCAGGCGTCACGAGAACGTGATCTTTTCGGGTGAAGGCAACTGGTCAATAAACCCACATATGCTACCTGAAGGCATCAATGTTGCCGGATTCGAGACCCTCGTTATGTAATAAACGAGAAGAAAGAGGGTTAACCGAGGGACCCGATAATTATTAGTCATATAATGAGAAGCCAACAAACACTGACACCAAGTACAACATAGGGGAAATTGCATGTGCTTAATAAATGAAATAAAGTAATGATAAATTAATGGAAATTAAAGTGGATGTAAAAACAACTTGCCGCAGGTGGGAACCGATATATATATATATATATATATATATATATATATATATATATATATATATATATATATATATATATATATATATATATATATATATATATATATATATATATATATATATATATCAAGTTTCAATTACAAACAACATGATTTGTCTCAATGAAAATTCAACATGTCATCTTTAGAGTGCGCTTCCGGCTTGCTTGGTACTTGGAGCGCATCCATATTTTCATAACCGCCTACTTTAAGAGCGTGGTCTTCGCTGCTCAACACTTGAGCTTAGCAAGAAGCCATCTTTACAATGTTGAGTGGTTTTCAAATTCGCAAGATTTCGTTTGTGTGCTGCTTCGTACGCGGCTTGTTAATTTGAAAGTTTTGTAGAAGAACTTACACAGTGTCATCCCTAGTGAAAATGCGTACATTACGTGTCTAACTTTAGCATAACCGCCAAATTCTGTAATGGCATGTGGGCAATGTGGTTTCGCGAACTTCTTAATGTGTTATTACGATGCAACCAATTGTCATTCACAAAAATGTGAATGTAGTGGGTTAGTTGAAACGATATGTTAATGTACAGCGCGAAATAAAACATGATGAAAACCAAGATAAATAGCTGTACTCGTGCCGCCAATACCTTTCCTTGTATGCGCCGTTTATCGGGCTGCAAGTTGTGAGCATATCATATTGACCACAAATAAACGCGGGGACAGCGTAAGAGAACACACAAAAAAACGACACGGGTGGTATGTATTTTTGTGTTCTCTTCCGCTGCCCCCGTCATTATTTGCGGTCAATATGATATGCAGTACACAAACTAGGCCAAACTGAAGTTCTTCTGAAGTTGTGAGCAATAGGAAATAGACTATCGAATTTGTTTTAAAGCAGCAGTTATTCTGTAGCAAGTAGCTTTTCAGTTGAGCCTTTGGTCTCATTGAGAACTTTTATGTGGGGCATGTGCGTTTAACCACTTGAAAGCCTCTTGGAAGCAATTTAAGTGTTCCATTTCATATTGCTCGAGGGGGAATAGATTGTGAACATTTATCCGCGTGGTACCAGTGGTGCCAGACAGCGATGGAAAATACTTTTATCATAATCATTTGATCAGAAATTGTCACTAGACTTTAGGAACAACGAGTGAAATACAAACGGCCTCGCAAATTGCGTCTCTGTCGCAACGGTCTGTCGAAAGTGGAAACATTCGCTTTCACTTTAACTCCGCACCATTGCTCATACGCTGGACCCTATTGCTGCAGTCTCAAAGGATAATACCAGAACGCAGTAGCGAAAAAGGCAAGCTTCTGACGCAATGCCGCAGTCACATAGTTAAGCACGAGCGTTGTCTTACAACTTGTCGGGATCGCTGAAATCTAGACAGCTGCTGACCGAGGCCCTCATTGTAGAAGCGCCGCTGCATGGTGGACCAATGAGCATGCGCAATACAGCGGCTTAGAAAGTTCGCGGACGATATCTCACGTGACAGTACATACGTGGTAATGAAGCCATGGTTGTCAACGTTTCATGAGAAAGCATCGGAACGGTTCCTGTCGGAGATTGCTGTGTACTGCCATGGGAAGTGCGTGTGATGTACCACGGGTAAAGTACCTCGAGCAGCCAGTCACGCGGCAATTCTGCGTGCATTCATGGGCGTCGTTGGTAATTGAGTGATTAGCCATCGCTATAATCGGCGCATGTCATGATCGACAAAGGCATTTCTTTCGCGCTGTCACCGATGCGGAATAAAACGCTCTGTCGTTGAAGCGCCGGCCACATTTGCTAGGCCACGTTCGTACACTCGCGCACATCCCCTCACGTCACAGAGGGGCCGGCTAATATGCGGTAACGAGATGAGGGAACAAATGGGACGCGCGTCGCAAGGACAGTTGCGTCGCACAGCGCAGCGGAGAAAAAACAAACGGCACTCCCGGGAACGGAAGGGACGCACTGTCTCGCTCTCTGGACGCGGCAGCGGAAAGGCGTGGAGAAGAGAGGAGAGCGTTGATGTGCTCCCAAGTGCACCGGAGAGCAGAGGAGGCGGCGTTCGGAGGATGGAGAGCTCACGTGACAGTCCTGGCCCACGTGATGCGCCCGGAGGCTGCTGGGAAGACCAAGCGAGGGAAGAAAAAAACAAAAAAGACAAAAAACAGAACCGCAGGCTTCAGCTATTGGCCGCGTGGCGGCAGGAGAAGCCTCCCCTCCAGTGAAGCGGGCTCGAAAGGGAGAGCCCCGTCACACACAGCCACGTTGGCTCGCTCGCGTCGCCGCTGCTCACTCCTGTTCCTTCGCAGTCTCAGTAGCGCGAGCTTTCTTGGCGGACCCTTTCGAGCTTCAGGGCTTACGCCCTGTTCTTAAACTGCCGTCGTCCGCCGCTGCAAGCACTTATATCAGCGCACTGTTCGGAATTGTTCGCGTGACGACGGGGAACGGTGCGGCGATGTGACAGCGATGTCGCCGGGTGCAGACGGTCGGTGAAAGCGTGCGGGAGAGAACATCGTCAACGCTCGGAATTTCGTCTGCAGCGGCAGGAGCAGAAGACAGCGCCCGGTACTCGCTGACGCACGGTTCGGTAGGTGCGCTGCGTGCAACGCGCGTTTTGCGCGCTCAAGCTGCTACGGCTGCTCTTCGCTCTCGATTCGAAATCACGGACAAACGGGCGTTCGTTTTCAAAGGCGCAGCGCGGCGACGAGCGCGTGCTTGCGTCTGGAACACTCATCGCTTATGCACGCATGCAACGGATGACGCGATCTCGTCGAGCTCTGTAGCAACCGGACATTCAACACGCCTCGCGAGGGGAAGCGGCATTTTGGTTTGCCTCAGTGCCATCTGCTTTTCTCGTTGCTAGAAGTTGCTTCCTTCCCGCCATCACTTTGAGCGGACTGTTTCCATCGCCTGTTTATCGACAACGTGCAACCTGCGACGAAGTATGCCACTGATAAGGAAACCTACGAAATGGAAACGCGCTTTGCAGCGTGCGGCTTGGTGAGTGCGTGCTGTTTGTGAGGTGCGCGTGGTTGCGGTGTCGGTGGCACGCTGTGCGAGCTCCTCTTCCTGAAGTTCCTGCGGGCCAGTGTGTCGAGTGTTAGTGTCCTCCGGTCATCAGTATGCATCGCAGACGACCCCCCGCAATCCCTCCAAGACCGTCATTTTCTGCAAGTTTCGGCAGTGGTGGTGGTGTCGGCGCAGGAAGCGGTCCTTCGAGGCACGGAGGCTTCGTGATCCCCGCGCTTGATGTGACCGACTACGACGACGAGGAGGACGACGAAGAAGAGGCAGCGGCAGGAGGAGGAGAGGAGGACGAGGAAGAAGAAGACGACGACGACGATGACGACTACGAGCGCGACAGGTGGCGTCGGCGGAGACGGGACGACGAGCTCGAGATCGACGAATGTGAGTGTACTTTAAGCGCATTCCAGCATCCATTAAAAAAATGAGAACAAAAAGAAAAGGTGGTGTACGGTTGTGAATCGCGGTGCATATAATATAGTTCTTGGGCAGAAGGGCGGAATGTCTGCCTGCTTGTCCTCCGATACCCGCCGCTTTCTACGATAATCACTGGACGGAAAAACACTGGACCATTATACGCGGTATTGACGTGGTTTTGTTTGAGCTGGATGTAGCACATATGTCAGTTGTCTGTCTTCCAGGACCCAAAAATCTTAGGGTCATAAGGGTCATAACCTGAGGCGATTAAGCGCGAATACCTGCGGCACTGATGTCGGCACGTTAGTGCACGTAACTTAAAGCCACGACTTACAATACTTGAGCATGCAGCATGAAAGCAGGACGAGGGCGAAAAGGGTGAGAACGGGATACGGTATCCCGTTCTTTCACTTTTCATCCTAGTCCTGTTTTCGCACTGTATTTTCAAGCATGAAATATTTCCAGCTAACCCAGCCGTCTATCCTGCTTACACCTGACAATGTAAGCAGCAATGAATGTAGAAATATAGACAATACACGTTAGAAAAAAGTCGCAGTTCCGCCCAAAGGTGAAGCATCGATTGCGATATCAAATTAGTACACAGCTATACGAAGTAAGGAAAGTAGTTTTATCGGCAGTATAAACTTGGAAACATTCGCTTACTAACTGGATTAACATGCATGGTATCAGCGCTCACAAGCATACATGGACACATCAAATTTGATGAGCGCGGGCACTGGCTGCAAAACGCTGGACGCTGGTGTGAGCAAGCACGGCAGCAGCAGCGAGCGAAGTGCGCTTCGTGCGCTCTATCGGTTTCAACGCATTAGCGGCGAGAACACAGCGCACACAAAGGTCTGCAGATCCCTTTCAAGACACGGCGCGCGCAACTGCTCACGGCCGCAAACTACTCGCTTGTTGGCGCAATCCGCAGTCCCCTTCCCTCCCAACCATCGCCTCTTATTCGCAGCATATACTCGCTTAAACATTCTTTGGCCGCTTCTACTATATCTTTGTCTTCCCTTTCGAATCAATCAATCAATCAATCAATCAATCAATCAATCAATCAATCAATCAATCAATCAATCAACTGCAGCCAAGGACCTCACTTATGACTGCACACAGATAGGGTCGCGTGCCTGTCTCGAAGTGCTTTTGCAATGCTGAACGCAGACTGAATAGTATGGCTCATGTGAGGAGCTACATACGTTGCACGTAAGGTTGTAAAGAAACGGGAGAAAGGAACGGGGTAAGAGGACGAGAAAGAAATCATATGTACAAAACAGGGAAGGGGAAACAACTCAATACACATGCACCAAGACGTCGAGTTGGACTAGCTTGGTGGAAGTTCTCAACAGAAGGTGATTGAAGCGCAAAAGCGCACAGACAAAAAGAGCAAGAACATAAAAAAAAACATGCGCTACGCTGTCTGTCTTTCTGTTTCCTTTTTTTTTGTATGTGTGTGTGCGCGCTCTTGTACTTCATGATCTTTCTATTATTATTTTAAGGCGTACACTCAAGTTAGCTACCCCTCAGGTGCGCATAGTTGCCTACAAATCAATTATCTGTCCTATGTTAGAGTATGCCGTGATAATTTGGGACCACTTCACTAAATCCAACATTGAAAAATTAGGAAGAATACAGAAAAAGATTCTAATTAAGGTTCATTTACAACACAATGGTCGCAGTTCTATTAGCGAATTAATACGAAAAGGTAATTTTCCACCAGTTATATATAGAAACCGTGTTTGCGGACTTAAATTTTTTTATCAGTCGGTAAATGGTCAGTACAAGATTACCACATCACATATCTTGACTTCATCAGCAGGTTACGCTACGAAAAAAAGGACATTCGCAAACAATTACGCCTTTAAGGTAAGAAGTCAACTCCTTTAAATATTCTTTTTTCTTCGGACAATAAACGATTGGAATAACCTCTCTAAGAAGCTGTAACCCAGAAATCTTTGGTATTCTTTAGGAGCATTTAATTTGAAATCTTCTGTATCGCATTAGTACTGACTTGTTATTAGTTGTATTTTATTTTTTGCCCAAGTGTACCTTTTCCATGAAAATGTACCACTCTGCTTTGGTCTTAGACCGCAGTATACTTATAATAAAAACACATGCACACCTCAAATGCTTCAATGTCCCCTAGTTCATCAAATTACCGCACTCTAAAGCTTCTTTTACGGACGTCGTAGTATCTGAGTTTTAAAAATATCGAACAGCGTTAGTCCGAAAGAGTAAAGATAGGAAGCGGCACGCTCGTAATCTCTCAAATCAAGATACGGAACGAGCGCGTGAAAACAGTGCAACGAACGTGACAAAGTCGAGGGAACACAAACGCAGCGCTGTGTTTATCCTTCTTCGACTTCGTCCCGTTCCATACACTGTTCCCGCTCGTCGCAGTTGTGTGCCAAGCGGCCTACTTCTGCCGAAGCTTCTGACCGAACCTCTCTTTCTCTTTTATGCGAAGCATATTACGAGGGCTCAACCCAGCTCCTCAGGCGCGGCGGTGACCATGAAATCACGTGACACCGTGACGTCACGACAGAGGAGAAGTGGCTTTGGCTCAACTCTTGCAAGACGGGCTGGGTGGGAATCGAACCAGGGTCTCCGGAGTGTGGGACGGAGACGCTACCACTGAGCCACGAGTACAACGCTTCAAAGCGGTACAAAAGCGCCTCTAGTGAATGCGGTGTTGCCTTAGAAACGCGCTGTTTCTAAGGCGTGCGTCTCTTGCTCAGGCGCACATTTCGTTGCCGCGCCGAACGCTGCTTTGCTCGACGCTCACCGCGTCCAATGCGGGGCGCGTAGTCGCTGCCCTGTAGCCCATTGTCTTACACCCCTTGGCGGGTCGACGGGAACGCTGTCGCGTTCCACTCTTGAAGGCGAAGAAGTAATGCATGAGTTGTTTCTTCGTCTAGCCGAACCAAATATAGCCAAGCAACAGCAGTTCACCAGGCTAAACAGTGGTTCAACAACTAAAATAAAGGCTAGTATGCTTCGCATCCTGGGCTTAACCTTACCTAAGCCACAGCCATTTTTTTTCTCTGTCCTCCTCCTGCGTTGGCTTCTTGCATTTTTAGATGTATTGGCCAATGAACGCTCCAAAGCCGTTACCGTCCTTGCCGACCAAACATTCCAAACATACTGGGCTTTTTTACCAGCACTTTACTGGCATAAATTTACCATGTCACATGTATAACCAACGGATCGAGCGATGTATGTATAGAAAATCATTAAGAGAAAGAAATGCAATTGCTGAATTTCATGAAGCGCTCGCAAAACTCAGTGTTTGTCAAGGTACATTCCAGTACTGGGATAACAGGAATCTGTATACTAGATCGGATGGCCCATAAAAATGCATCTCAAGTGCAAAGGCATACGTAACCATCACACCAATTTTATATTTCTTTTCATTTAAAAGAAAATGTAAAATTCTAGTGAGTTATAATCGCAGAACTCTAATTTACACCATCAAAATGTTTATAAACATTAGCAATAAGAAAATTTCCGAACGCAAATAATTATGACAAGTTTACAACGACATTACTTCACAACTACATAACTTCTGTTATGTTCTAATGATAGTTTAAACCTAACTAACGCAAGATCCTACCTTGTTGTTCACATGAATTTTTGTAATGACTGGGTTACGTAAGTTTAGCAAGTAGCTAAATACCAGTATAGCCACGCGCAATGCACCAGATTTGTCCGCTTTCTCAAGATAAGAAGTTAACAAAATTGCGATTTTGATTTGCTGTGGAGCTGTGGAGCCGTAAACGTGACATTTCATAATTTTCTTCATTCTTTTGTAACATAGCGTCTGCCACCATAATTTGGCTCGTTAAATAAAGCACAAGAAATTGTATTGGAAATTTGCTGAAATCAGTTGAGCGGTTGCTTAGTTCGAGCATATCTGCATTTGTCATGTATTTGAATAGTAAAGTTGGAGTTGTGCCTGAGCTAACAATGGTGGTTTGCACGATTCCTATCAACCAAGCTGCACAATGTATTGCCGAGTGGTACGCGCGAGAGTTCAACGTTAGGCATATATTTCTCGTGCTCGTGCATGTGGAACAGAAGTTTATCGGTCACTTGCTGTCGCCATTACTTTCAAACACGTTTGTTTTCAACAGCTTTCTGCGTCTCCTCCACGCACGTTCGAGGCTAGGTACCTCACATAGCGACGCTTTAACGCAGCAAAACGTGAAGTAGCATAGGTCACACTCTTTCAAACCGCTGCAATAGGCGTGGCCGTGGAATTTCGCATGTGGCGTACGCCAAGCTGCTGCACTACGAAGAGCATGCCTTAATGTCCCGCCCTAAACGAGTTGTTTGGAATGTGAATGTAGAAAAAGAACACGGATGGGAAGACCCATCTCCTGTTGTGGATACGTGCCTTGTTTCGAAGGATAACAACAACAACAACGACGACGGTGACAAATAGTCTCTAAAACGGCTAGTTTGGATACGGCAGGGGTCTAGCAGCGTTTCCTATTTAATTATGCCATTTGATTTGAAAATCTTGTTTTACTGTCCTCTATTTCGCCTTGTTCCTTTCCTTTTTTTTTTGTTCACAGCACCTACTCATGCGGTCATTTTTGAATAATCCAACGACTTTTATTTTCGCTCACTCACTCACCACCAACTCAATAAATAAATAAATAAATAAATAAATAAATAAATAAATAAATAAATAAATAAATAAATAAATAAATAAATAAATAAATAAATAAAGCAAGCAAGCAAGAAAGAAAAGTAGCTTGCAAATGGTAGCGAGTAATTTTACCTCTGTATCAAATCAAAACTAGTCAAGAAAGAAGAACGTTAATTCTTCATCGCTTTTTATCAGCTTGTTAACTTAGTCGCCATTTTTAAAGCGAGCCAATAATACCCCAGAATTATTTTTCAGATGTATTACAAGGTCTGGGGACGAGACTGTAAACGACATAACGATGTAAAATATTTAAGCGTCCTTCGAAAATTCATTTGATTACGTGCACAAAACGCTATAGACAAGCCTTGCGAGTTTCTAAGAGGTATGCATCATAATTCAGATGGAAAAAGATACAGATTAGGATGAAGCCGATTTCAAATCCATCTTCAGAACAGCAAGACGACCTAGGGCCCATGAATCCTAATGTCATTTGCACGATCCCGCACGCAAATATTTAAATGACGTTAGTCTTAATGGATGTGCTTAGGTAAGGAGATACCCAGCTGATGCGCGTGATGCCTGCATAAGAAACGAAGGAAGTAAAGCAAGAAGGAAATAATAATAGAAAGAAAGGGCTGGAGGCGTAATGATGAACAGACAGCCAATAAAGATCTGAGCGCGTAGCGAAGGTCAGACATTACGCCAGACCTGGCGCGGAATGGCGCTTCATTATCGAACGCAGGGAGAACTTTCGTAATGGATATAAACGACTTTACAAGTCTGACACTCTTCGTTCAAAAGCTGCAAATGAAAAATAAAATAGGCGGTCTCTATCTATCTCTTTTTCTGTATACGTCCTGAAGGAAGCGGGCACAGTTCAAGTTGTGATTTTACGTTATTTGCGACGTTACTCTGGGCTTCGCCATTTGCTTTCAGTGAAATCTTCCGATCGCCATGAAATTCGACGGTATTAAACATATACGTGCTGCAGTGGCTTCTGATGCAATGGTGTTAAGAAACTCTAGGCTTTAAGCAATCAGTGTCATTAGCGACACGCGTGTATAGCGCGTATACATACTCGTGCCCCGACTTGGCCTACAGTTCCTCGTGACAAATTTTTTATCACTTTCTCAGCGCTATCTTTACCACTCAGTTAGATGAGGTGAACTTAGAAATGAGACCTAGCTAAGAAAAATAAATAAATGGGAAAACAAGCTTGAAGCAAATAACGCGAAGAGAAAGAAAAGAAAAAGACACAGCCCGAAAAAAGGAGACGTACACAGCGCTGCGTGTGTCTTCCTTTCTGTCGTATCAGGTTTTATTTATCTATTATAGATTTCTCTCGTATGAACCCTTTGTCGTATTGTATTAAGAACGGTATACCCATTCGCCAAAAAAGCTATCCTTCTGCAGGGAAACAAAGCCGACAATTTCTATATTTCTGCGTGTGAAAAGAAAAAAACTGCTATCGAGAAGTTTTCATGTAAGATATTATGTAAGACAGCCGTGAGTATCTGGGGCATATCAATCATCTTATACTGTAGCTCCCGGGCGTAAAGGCTCATTGGTATCTGGAGCAAAAACAAGGCGAAGAAAAACAAATCGAGCAAAACGCCGAAATGACCCGGAGGGACACACTGTGTATATATAAGCTGTTGCGCTCAAAGCGAAATTAACTGTGCGCGCGAAGTGCATCTGTCTTCTCCGTACTTAAGCTTGTTCGAGTGGGCGCGCGCGAGAGTGACTGTACGAAGAAATAAAGCGGCGGAGGAACAACGCGCCTCGCTCAACTCGTCGTATCGCGCACATGTGCGGCCCTTCCCAGAAAAAGAGGCGCCGAGGAATTGATGAGCGCGAGCCCTCGCCCAAGGCCTCCGCGCCGTCCGAGAATAGGATCGCGGCCCTCTGGGGGCAAAAAAAAAAAAAAGAAGAGTCGGCCGAAAAGCCTCGAAAAACCGTTCACCTTGCCTCCCTCCGCGAGCCATGTGCACGCCCGGTGGAAACGCGCTGGGCTCGGCGCTCGCGCGGTCTGGAGCGAGCGCTCGTCAAGGTTGTCGCGGTCCGCGGCGCGCGTAGATATGACAGAAATTGTGGAGACCGCGGAAGCCACGGTGGGAGAAAGAGCCTGGGAGGTGAAGCAAAAGCGAGCGCGGTTTGTCGGCTGTGTTGCGCGTGAGACACGGCGCCCGTGATCTCGAAACGCGGTCAAGGAGTCGTGACATCGGGTCGGATGTTTTGCGACTACTGGCCAACTTCGGAATACTTCTTGTTCTAATATACGCTGTCTGCATTTTTTGTCACATTCGAATATGTGAATGGAATGGAAAACTTTATTGACTCTTTTAAGGTTTTAGCGGGTCGAGGCCGAAGTCTTCATTCTTGAAGCTGGGGTCCTCTTCAGCCATGGGTGGGCCCCTAGTCCAGGGCTCCACCCAGCCGGGCCGCCTCACACGCGTGCGCTATTAGAGCTCTTTGAGCCTCTAGCTCACGGCTGGTGAGCCAGCTCTCCCATTGCTCCGCACTTGGTGTTTTGTGTTTGTGGAATGCCTGGTTTCTTGTACACTCCCATGTAATGTGGTATAATGTTGGTTTAGCTCCACACCACGGACACGTTGCGCTATACTGCGTGGGGAACATCCTACTTAGTATGTGTAAGTTTGGGAAGGAGCCCGTTTGCAGTCTCCGCCATCCTGCGGCCTCCTCCTTTGTTAATGCTTTATGTGGTGTGAGCTTTAATTTCTCTAAATAACACAATAATGGCGTTTCTACACGGCCTTGCTAATTAAGCGTCATTAGCTACTAGTGTAGAACTTCATTTGCCGGAAGGCTCGAAACTAAGGTCTTGAAAAAGTACTGTAAGCAAAGAATACATCAGGAATTTACAAACAGCACGCATTAAAGAGACATGGAGAAATTTAAATTCAGGTCAAACCGCGTACCTGTAAGGCACCGAGCCATGTGCTTGGTGGCCCATGGGTAATGTCGTTCAAGTGCCGAGAACGATGTGGTGGACTCGGTTCCCGGAACGCGGCGGCAGTTGCATTCCGATGGCGATAGAATACATGATTGTCCACGTGTTAAAACCACAAAGTCATCATTTATAACGATCTTAGATGGAACGCCCACATTGATTACATCCAAAAGAAGTCGATAAAAAAGCTCGGATACTTAAGGAGGTGTTTGGGCAAGTATACACAAGAAACTAAGCTTCTAGCGTGCAAAACCTTTATTCGGTCACTACTAGAATACTCTACAACTGTGTGGGTTCCATACACAAAAAGAAACACTTCAACATTGAAAAGAATACAGAGGAAATTGGTTAGGTTTGTTTATAACAAATACAGTTGGCAGGCATCACCTACAGCTCTCTTAGAAACCGCTAAATTTGAAAGATTAGAAATTAGGCGATTCCGTGAGAGAATAAATCTTTTTTTATATCCTTGGACAATTAGGTATTGGGATGGTTATATAGTTAAGCGGTGCAAAGCGACGGCCCGCTCGCTCCTACCTCACTAAAAATATGTAACCGAGCTTTTATGTGACACCAACTTGTTCCGATATTTCTTTTTCCCAAGAACTATAACCAATTGGAATTGTCCAGCAGCTGTAGTCGAATGCCCGCCAGTATCCTCTTATTTACATACCTTCGATTCCGCAACACATAACGCTGATGTAGATGAGCCTCGCAATTTTTTGCGTCTCTGTATATATATATATATATATATATATATATATATATATATATATATATATATATATTGTAACTTCGCCGTACAGCGTTCTCACTAACTAAGCTTCTTGTTGAAACCTTCCAATTCTTCCCGTTTATTGCTGAACTTATTCATATGTGTTTACTGTATATCTGTTGTATGTATGAAAACAATTGTAACCCACTCCTGCCTAACGTCTGAACCTAGACTGGCAGTATTGAAATAAAAATAAATGTCGGACCAACTGGCCCACGGTATGTGCCTTACACGACGGTCGGCCAGCCTTCGGTGAGACTTGCGCCTGTTGCCCTCTCCCAGCTGCTATTTATTGCAGGCCTACTGCACCTATTGTGGGGTCATGCCGAATGACTTGGCTCATGAAGGCGTCACTGCTGCCGAAAGTATTCGGCTATATCCAGGCCGCCCACCAGACTACTATCTGTGAACGTATGGGCCACATCGTAGATACCTGCTGGACTTCATTGAACAGAACGAGCTTTATACGCACGTGTAGGATGACTCACCCGTTTTATGCCCCAGGGCAAACATTTCAATTTAAAAAAAAAAGTTAAAAGTGCCCTTTGGCGCGCCGTTTCTCGTAGCCCATGACCAATATATCCATTCAGTCTGATCTGTAGCCTAATCTAATATATTCAATTTGTCGCGAATAACTACATCATACCTTCCTTCCTCAACGCAGCGCATTTTTAGAGTGGCACAATGTGGCAGACGCGATTGCTTCCTAAATTCTCGCACGTGCGACGCCGCTTACGCAATTCTTTCCCGTCGGTCCAACGCGCACCCCTGTCGGCTTTTCCCTCGAACATTACGGTCTCCCGACGATATAAAACCTGGGACATAACGCATTTTCCTTTTGCCGCCGTCTCGCGGCCGCGAGGGATCCCCGACCAGATCGATGCTAATGTACAACTGACGGACACGTAGGCGCCCCAGAGGAGACGTGCTTTTACGGCGCCGTACCGGGCCGTGGGCTCAACGCGCGGGAAATATTCGCAAGAGTGGATGTCTGGTCGTGTCGGTATTGCATCGCTAAATGTAAGAGCACGAACACAGACGGGGTTGAACACCAAGAGTGATGTGGGGCTCAGCTCTTGTTTGCTTCGCGTTTTTTACATATGCAGCATCGCGGGAAAGTTCTCTCCGCGCGCTCGCACCCCCGTGCTTGCTATGCTCCGTGTGCGCTGATGCGTTACCGTATGCTGCGGGGGCCCCGCAATGGGGGCCTTCTTTTATTCATACGGGTCGTGCATGTTGACTTGCAACGCCACACAGCGCCCGCACATGTCGACTATAACTCGCTTTTGTCCGGTACTTCGTTCGCATACTATAGTGCGACATAACGTATGGCATTATATACATAGGCGTTGCGCAAGGTTCGACGACATTATCAGAGAAGTGGCACGGCTTCCTGTTTAGTTTAGCTCGTAGAGCTCACAGCATGTTTAATTTAGCGCGTAGCTTGGTGCATGTAACACGTAGCTCGGTGTGTGTTGTGAAATGTGGGATTCGATATATACAGTGTACTATATACAGTGCGTTCAATACAACAAAAATGGTCACTGCATAATTCCTATCCAGTCCGCGACTGCAGCTCCGTTGAGGTAACCTTTGTAACAAGGTCATTGTCGCCGGCTGCCCTATCAAACATGCGATCAGACTTGCGGCCACGGTCGTTTCCAAGGCAACTTTACGCCTCCCTGCCATCAAAACTATATGGCTGCATATTGCTTCTAACCTCTCCACTTAAACTCCCTTTAACCCTACCTAAATATATACGGATATCACTATGCCTTCCCTGTTTATATCAGTCACATCTTTTCATATTTTCTGCTCACGACGAGTATATACGCCATCACAGCTATCACCCCCATTATTGATACAAACAGAGAATAACTAGGCCCCACGAAAGGTGTATTTACCGACGCAACGTTTCATTGTGCTGTCAATGCACGAACAAGAGAGTGCTGTAGCGGAACGAATGCGTCTCCGTGGGTGCCGAACGCGGGGTGCAGTGGGTGTAATTTCGTCGCGGTCCGACGCAGACAGAAGGCGAAGGCAGCGTGGGTGGCCGCCGTCGTCTTTTTCTAAACCGGGCACGTTTCCTCCGAGAACCGCGCCCCGACCCGGAAGCGGCCGGGGTCGACCATGCGGGACCGCCCGATTGGGAAACCCGCGCGCATGCGCGGGGCCGAAGGCGCGTGCGTTCACGTGCCTTGCGGCACTCGCTGGAGCAGCGGCTGCAGTGTAACGGCACTGCCTCGCTTGTACTCGGTGCGAGTTTAAAAAACAATACGCTGAATACGATGATTAAGGTCAAGATGTGTTGGTAGGTTACGCTTCTGCAACAGCACAACAACTCTCAATGCGCGGGGAAGCTTGGCATGCCGGAAAAGACGCAGGAGTGAGTGGCGACACCACGCCAAGTTTTCGCACTAGCTCGCCGTGACGTCAGAGATCTTGACAGCGCCTAATTGTGCCTTGTTAATTGTGTGCCGAGAAAAAAAAAACGACTACACTGCATTTTAGAGAAACCAGAGGCGCGATCGAGCAAGTTTCGGTGACCTTTCTCGCATCGGAATGACCGAACTACGAGAATTCACTGCAATTCCGTGGCGTCCCGCTGACGCACCTGCGCGGAAGTATCGCAGAAGGATGCAAAAAAACACCTTTAAATAATATTTTCCATGAAATGGAAGAAAATATAGTTATTAAAATAAATATGCCAATCACTAATTTTGCGTTGCCCTTTATTAATGTCCCACCAAAGCGAACATTCCAATACATTTGTGGGCCGATGTGGCATGCCTTTTGAGGTGCATGCGTGCAGATGGGCGAATGTCGAGTTGCGAAGGACCTCAAGGTCAACTGGGAGATCCGGTGGAGGAGTTCCATGCGCCATCTGACTTGTGAACATGGACACGATAATCAAGCGCTCGGTTGCACGAAACTTACGCTTAGAGCTAGGGGTTATTAGTTTTAAGGTGACACAAATGACAGAACATGATAATCAACTTGAATAAGATGCACAAAAATACGAACACAACTAAAGATGAAAAAGAACAGTCGCAAAGTCACACTTAGCCACGAGATGACCAAATACTGAAGCACAGAGCTCACGAAAGACTAAAGTATTTATTCCAAGTTACATCGCCAGGTAAAAAATGGATCACCCTAACTAATTTATATTTAGGATTAATCACAGTTCTTGCCGCCACCACCCTTCTCGATAGGGCTAAACGACTGCTTTGAGAATATCGTTTTTTTTTTCCTATAGAGTCATCGCAGAACGGAAAAAAGTTTCCAGATGCTGTAATTTGCTCGTCAACTGTAAATGTTTTGTTGTATAACATAAACACTTTAATATTGTCTGATGCTAAAACTTTTGCATCCAGTAGTTTGTGCTTTGAGTCGCTTGAATCAACGTCATCGAGACGAAATAATCTCGGTGGCGTTGGGCCAGGTTAATCCGTCTGCTAATTCCTTTTAAAATATTACTGTGGGAGTCTGTGTGTTGTTAGATATGGAGCTGTTTCCTGCGATTACTTCGAGTTCCCCAAACCACTTCGAGTCGCAGCACAGCTAATTGAGGAATGCCGAAGCAGGAAAGCACATTCCAGAGGAGCGGCCGAGCAAACAAGTTTAAGGCAACAAGTTCACGTGCCAACAAGTTCGTGCGCCGCCGGGATTAGCAGGTGGGCCTCGGACAATGGAGCATGAGCAGCCCTCCCCTTCTCCTCGTTAGAAGTGCATTGTCAGTCTGCGAGGCAAGACCGCAGAGAGCCGCCAGGTGTGACACCGCGACACGGGCGCCTACCATTGGCTGAAAGTGGCGTCATCGGAGCGGACTCTCCCATTGGTCAAACATGACGTGACTTACAGTGCTCGAAGTGTTTATAAGAAGCCTTCCAGAGAGACCTGAGCATTCTGGGACATTCCCTGATTCCTTGATTCACCTCTCTCGAACTTCTTGCCGCGGGCCGCAGCGTCCGAGTTGCTGCCGGCCCGTAATGACTGTACGTCTGTTACCTGACGCTCACCTCCTTGTACATAATGTAGAATAAACCCTCCCAAGTTTTGGGTTTTCATCCCGACGTCCGTCCCCCAACCCCTACATCTGGTTGGCAGCGGTGAGATCGCCTCCGAATGCATCAGCTGGTGGCAGCGCTACGGATGAACCTTCGTCGAGAGAGATCCTAAGGAACCGGGAAGAGCGAAGAAGAGAGAGCCTTCGTCGAAAGAGGTCCGAAGAAACTGGGAGTAGCGAAGAAGGAGCGAGCCTTCGACCCAGGGAGTCCGGAGGAACCGGGAACAGCGGACGAATGAACCGGATGGCAGGGTGCTGCAACCGTAAGTGAGCGCGTGGTTTTTTTCCTTATGATTCGCCAGACTCAAAGGTTGTGTGTTCAATTTTGATAGTTCTGGGAATCGGGAGTTTGATGCACTGTGTATTTGCACAAATTAATTAAGGAAAACAGTTTTAACCACCTGTCGGGGCAGCTGCCATGGATGTTAGAAGGTTGACGAGGTTAGACTTGTTGTTGGTGTGCGACGATTTGGGAGTTGAGGCGGACGAACGGATGAAAACGCCAGCTATCATAAAGGCGATTAATGATAGTGGCAACGATGACAAAAGCATTGAGCTTGCTTGGGAGGTGATACAGGAGCCACGGGAGCGTGTGCGTCGTGTACGTTTGCGGGAGCGTCGTGAACTTAGGAGTGAGCTTAAGCGTGAAGAACGCGAGAATGAACGGAAGCAGGAGCTTCAAGAACTTACTCTTAGGTGTCAGCGTCACGAACGTGAGAAGGCACGCGAACGTGAGAATCAACGTAAGCTTGAGCGTGAGCAAAAGTATGAGAGAGAGAAGGCAGCACTGATCAAAGAGATACAGTATTGTGATCAGTTATTGGCACAGAGACAACGGCTGTCTGAGAATTCTGTACGTAGTACAGAGCGAAAGAATGAGGCAGCATCGAGCGGATTTTCGCCAGAAGCCGACGAGAAGAGTAGTGCCTGTGAGATTAGCTGCAGATTCATAAGTGAAGGGAAAAGGCTAGCTGCTAACGATGCCTTAGTGGCAATAGAGGCCGTTAAAGGCCAGAGTGAGAGCGACGAGGTGCTGTGCCAACAGATGACTGTGGAGACAGCTACGCCAGCTGCGAACAAATTGGCACAGTTACCGCGTGTGTGCGTCGCTGGTAAGGTTAGCGGGGTTGCTAGTGAGGAAAAGGGTACTGTTGGCGCGACAGAGGCGAGCACCCATGTAGAGCCAGATCTGCGTGCAGAAGTGAAGTGCGAACTGGGCGATGCAGTTGAGAGTAGTTCTCGGGATGGCGAGCTCCGTAGTCCACGAGAGAACAACTGCATTGTTCAGGGATCGGTGCGGCTCTCCGCCAGTCTAGATAGCCTAGATAGGGATGGTTCACTTATTAATCATTCGGACTGTGCGCGTGAGACAGCGATCGATACCGACGGGCTGTGTGCCGATGCACAGCGTGAGCTGGGCAATGTAGCAGAGGGCAGTTCGCAAGAGTGCGAGTTGTCTTACTCGAGTAAAGCCTGCTGCATTGTGCCAGAGTCGGTTGAGCTGTCCGCCAGTCGAGGCAGAGAGAATGTTGATTTAAATGAAAATCAATTAGACTGTGCGGGTAAGAGACCGATCCGGGCCGACGAGATGTGTACCGGCCAGCACGAGGCACGAGAAGGCGACATGAAAGTGAGTGCGAAGAGAAAGCGCCGTAAAAAGAAGCGCAGTAAAGACCGGAAGACGGTAATTAATGTAGCGCCGCCAAAGATGGCGAGAAACCCAAAAGGGCAGGGCGCGAGGAAAAAGGTGCGGTCGTCACGGACGATGTTGACGCATCCAGAACGTTCGAGCCACCGGTCAAAGGGGGACCGCGAAGAATGTTCTGCACGGACGCGGACAAAGGGCACGAGGCAGTTAAACTCCTCGTCGTTCCGTAGTTCTTTTCATAGCTCAGCGTGCAGTTCGAAGAAACGCAAGGTGGCAAGGCGAGACCAGGTGGGGAGTAGCGACGCGGTCAATCGAGTTTGTGTTGAAAGCGGGGCGCGAGGACGCAAATTGGCAGGAGACCGTAACGTCTTGGGGGAGCTGATAGTTAGTCAGCCCTTTTGTTGTCTCTCGGCAGCCAGAGTAGCTTTCAAGCCGCGACCACCGCGAGGACGGCTCAGAGTATGAGTCAGACATAAGCGTTTGGAAAGGGAGGCCAAGAGAGCTTCCGTAGAAGTAAAGCGTGTTATTTTGTTTTATTTTGAGCATCGGAAAGTTTTTCGCGAATTGAGACTAGGATTTCTTTCAAGGTGTAAGGTTTGAGCTTTGTTTATGTTTTGGTTTGAGAAAGCTCCGAGATTTGAAAGATGCGTTTTAAGTAAACATGTAGTCTTGCGAGATGCTCATTGATAAGTAAATAGGCTTTCTTCTTGTAAGTGTAAGTAACCTGAGTGTCAGGGTTATTGTTGAGAGGCCTATCGTAACGCGCGTGTGTTTTAGTTAACCTTCTTTCTTTTTAAGTGTTTTGAATTTTCTAAGGTTAAGCGCGTAGATTTTCAGTGAGTGCATGATTTGCACTGAGAAGCGTTCATAGTTCCATTAGCGCGTGTCCTGTGTGGACGGAAGGAAGCAGACTTTATGACTGGGTTGCTAGTGTGTGTGGAGGGCAGCCGTATTCTGACTTCTTTAGTGAGCGTGCGTGGAGAGAGTTAGTAGAAGACGCATCATTTTAAGGGTTCTGCGGAGTGTGTAAGTCCCGCAAGTTTAATTGTTCGTTTACGTCACGTGTCCTGTAGGACTTTCAGGGAAGAAACGTGAGTAAGTGTAATGAAGAGTTTGCCTACAACACAAGTATGCGTTCTGGATAGTGACCACAAGGCTAGCGCGCTTGTGATTACTCACTTGTGAGCTTGACCAGATTGTTCAGTGGTACCAATACGTGCGATAAGTACGCCACTGCGATAGATTGGAAACATGCTGTTCGTGTAGTTAGGCCACTTAAGTTATGTTCGGCTGTTTTCATTTGTTGTTTGCATCGTCAACGACCCTTTTGTTTTGCAACAACAATAGTACTCTGGTCTTGTCGGCATTCGAGGAGAAATGGATGGCTGTTTGGAAGGGTGGTTACAACTGTTTTGTCAAAATTGGGGAACTAAATGATCAGGGTTGATTTTGACTCAGTAATAGCCTGGCGAGTCAGGGGTGAAGAGCCTGCGCTTACGCGTGGTGCAGCGCTGTGTTGTTTGGTTTGTTTGACGTATGTTCTCCAGGGCCCAGGATCCCGAGGGTTGTCAAACGAGGCTCGACCCCAGTACCCTGCAGCTTCTTTCGGCGTTCCTCATGGCCAGCGAATTGAGTTCACCGGCCATTCAGAACAACCGGGGCGAGGACGAGCTGTTAGATATGGAGCTGTTTCCTGCGATTACTTCGAGTTCCCCAAACCACTTCGAGTCGCAGCACAGCTAATTGAGGAATGCCGAAGCAGGAAAGCACATTCCAGAGGAGCGGCCGAGCAAACAAGTTTAAGGCAACAAGTTCACGTGCCAACAAGTTCGTGCGCCGCCGGGATTAGCAGGTGGGCCTCGGACAATGGAGCATGAGCAGCCCTCCCCTTCTCCTCGTTAGAAGTGCATTGCCAGTCTGCGAGGCAAGACCGCAGAGAGCCGCCAGGTGTGACACCGCGACACGGGCGCCTACCATTGGCTGAAAATGGCGTCATCGGAGCGGACTCTCCCATTGGTCAAACATGACGTGACTTACAGTGCTCGAAGGGTTTATAAGAAGCCTTCCAGAGAGACCTGAGCATTCTGGGACATTCCCTGATTCCCTGATTCACCTCTCTCGAACTTCTTGCCGCGGGCCGCAGCGTCCGAGTTGCTGCCGGCCCGTAATGACTGTACGTCTGTTACCTGACGCTCACCTCCTTGTACATAATGTAGAATAAACCCTCCCAAGTTTTGGGTTTTCATCCCGACGTCCGTCCCCCAACCCCTACAGTGTGTGTGTGAGGTGCCTGTTTCGACCGAAATCGCAGCACGCAGATATTCGCTGTTTCGGTGTAATGACGCATTACTGCGGCGGGATTTTGCTGCTGAACTACTTCCTCGTCGTGTCTGTGTCAATTGTAAAAGATCTTAGAGCGCTGAGGGGTGGGAGGGCAGGCGCGATCTTTGAGCTGTCTGTAGATAGCTTGGTCTTTCAACACCAATGTCACCTAGATACCACCGTCAAGCCAGCGTGCTTGCAAGGCCGCAATGTCATACAAGTGGACTGGCGTTTCCACAGCCAGAGATACGAAACTGGGAACGCAGTTAATGCCGCTGCCCGCTTACGCCGTTCTTGTTGTCTTGTATGGGCTATGGGCAAACCAAAACAAGATTTCTGATCTGAGTTACACCACAAAACACACTGCTCGCATATGCGACAAAGCAAGTCATGCATTGGATTTGGATAGTTTCTCTACGAACGCATTAGTACGCATCACGCGAACAAATACATCTTACATGTGTATATTCGAGGGATCGCATAGTTCACATTTTCATCATGTCAATAACTTTAGAACAGGATGGGATCGGGCTGCCATGCATAGGCAGGGAGCACATAACGACGCTCAACACGCTTCGTGCGTTGGTTTAGAATTGTAAAATAACCGCATTCGGCACAAATACATTGAAAGTCATTTGTTGCATGTGTGGCGCACCTGTTCGGGGCGGGGAAATCGCAAATTGCAAGTTCCTCTCGTTCACCCATTCACTGACTTCCCGGTGCCCGAGTGCAACATCTGTGCGACCAAAACGTTTTGACAACTCCGCTCACTCACTCACTCACTCACTCACTCACTCACTCACTCACTCACTCACTCACTCACTCACTCACTCACTCACTCACTCACTCACTCACTCACTCACTCACTCACTCACTCACTCACTCACTCACTCACTCACTCACTCACTCACTATAAAATAACCGCATTCGGCATAAATACATTGAAAGTCATTTGTTGCATGTGTGGCGCACCTGTTCGGGGCGGGGAAATCGCAAATTGCAAGTTCCTCTCGTTCACCCATTCACTGACTTCCCGGTGCCCGAGTGCAACATCTGTGCGACCAATACGTTTTGACAACTCACTCACTCACTCACTCACTCACTCACTCACTCACTCACTCACTCACTCACTCACTCACTCACTCACTCACTCACTCACTCACTCACTCACTCACTCACTCACTCACTCACTCACTCACTCACTCACTCACTCACTCACTCACTCACTCACTCACTCACTCACTCACTCACTCACTCACTCACTATAAAATAACCGCATTCGGCATAAATACATTGAAAGTCATTTGTTGCATGTGTGGCGCACCTGTTCGGGGCGGGGAAATCGCAAATTGCAAGTTCCTCTCGTTCACCCATTCACTGACTTCCCGGTGCCCGAGTGCAACATCTGTGCGACCAATACGTTTTGACAACTCACTCACTCACTCACTCACTCACTCACTCACTCACTCACTCACTCACTCACTCACTCACTCACTCACTCACTCACTCACTCACTCACTCGCCCAATCACTCACTCACTTGTGCAACTGCGCTACGATAGCATTATCAGGATTGGCACACTCGCGCCTTTAATTGCACTGCCTCCAGTGACGTCTTGCATTACGTATAACATTAAAACTCTTACTAGAGCACATATCGTGCACTGGTGTAACCAAGTTACGTGCTTTGGTTTCCTGGATGGGCTCATATTTGATTACGTCATCTCCGGGATCAGCCCATGTTTTGCTCGGCGAGAGAGAGATAAAACTTTATTGTGTCCTTGATGGGGTTAAGGGGTGGCGGGGGTCGGGAGGCTAACCCCCAATCCCCCCCTTCCTCAGACGGCGGCCAGTTCTTGCTTCCTGGCGGCGTCTTCGGCCATCCGGACGGCCCAGAGCTGCTCCTCTGGGTCCAAGCTGAGCAGCAATGTCTCCCACTGCTCGGCCGTACTAATGATGCGTGTGTTAGTGCGGGAGGTGTTGGTGGGTGAGGCTTTGGGGCATTGCCAAATAATATGATTGAGGTCGGCGCGGGCTTTGCACACTTTGCAGAGTGGTGAGTATGCATCGGGGTACATGTGGTTGTAAAGCACGGGGTTCGGAAAAGTTCGTGTCTGAAGGAGTCGCCAAGTGGTGGATTGAGACTTAGTCAGTGTTTTGTGTGCTGGGGGGTAGCGTAACCGCTCTCTGCGGTAGTGCAGTAGAATTTCTCTGAACGTGACCATTCGGTCCCGCGCGTGACCGCGATGCAGAACAGAGGGCTGGTCGGGATCGGAAGACGCAGGAGAAGGATGATGCGCCCGGTGTGCGAGAGCTCGGGCGGCATCGTGGGCGGCTTCGTTTCCAGCCAGACCCGAGTGACCAGGGGCCCAGATGATCTGCACGCGGCGTTGCCTTGAGAGAGGAGTGCCAGAGAGAATCTTTTGCGCTTGGGGTGCTATCAGTCCTCTTGCGTAGTTACGAATGGCCGTTTTTGAGTCGCTGATGATGCAGTGTGCATTGGTAGCCGCGTAGGCTAAAGCGATGGCCGTTTCTTCGCCTACTTCGGGTTGCGTGGCGAATATTGATGCGGCCGCGGAGAGGTGGTACTGCGAACCCGCGACTGCGACTACCGCCATGGCGTTTTGGTTGGGGTAGTCTGCTGCGTCCACGTAGGTTACGTCAGCGGCTTGGTCGTAGCGCTTTTGTAGTTGTTTAGCTCTTTCTGCACGTCGCTCCGGATTGTGTTCAGGGTGCATATTACGAGGTATGGGCGGGATAACTAGCTGATCACGAATGTTTGGAGGGATGGGTACTTTTGGTCCGAATTGGGTGGTGTAGGTTATGCCTAGGGTGCCTAGAATGTGCCTGCCCGTGGTGGAATTGGCAAGTCGTTCGTATTGGCTAATACGGTGCGCTTCAATAAGCTCGTCTATGGTGTTATGAATGCCTAGGGCGTCCAGTTTCTCGTTAGAGGTGGTGATGGGAAGATGTAGGGCTTGTTTATAGGCCCTCTTGATCATGGTATTGAGTTTGGACTTGTCAGTTGCATTGAGGCTAAGGTACGGGGCGACATAGGTGATCCTGCTCAAGGCGTAGGCGGTTACCAGGCGTATAAGGTTGCTTTCCTTCATGCCATGATGTCGATTTCCGATGCGTGCAATGAGGCGAGTGGTTTGGTGTACATGATTATCTAATTGCTTGAGTATCTCCGTGTTTCTGCCGTTTTGTTGGATGCGTAAGCCAAGGATACGAATGCTAGGTACTGTAGGTATGCGTTGCTGGTGCACGTGGAGTTCTATCTCGGGTGGGTGAGGGTCTGGACGTCGACCTCCCCAATTAGGCTTGTACAGAAGGAGCTCCGATTTCTGTGGGGAACACGCCAGGCCGCGCGGTTCTACGTATGCAACGACCTCGTTGATGGCTTGCTGCAGCGTGTCTTGGATGTCCCCGTCGCTGCCTCCGGTGACCCACAGGGTGATATCGTCTGCGTAGAGGCTATGCTTGAGGTTGGGGATGCTAGCTAATGCAGGCGGTAGTCCGAGCAAGGCCACGTTAAACAGAAAAGGGGATAGAACCGAACCTTGCGGCGTGCCTTTACTGCCGAAGTGAATAATTGGCGACTGCAACCCTCCAATGGTAATGGTGGCCGTGCGACCTGTAAGAAAATTCTTTACGTAGTTATAGGTTCGATGGCCAACCTGGAGTTGGGCCAGTTGGTTCAGTATGGCCTCATGCGTGACGTTATCGAAGGCCTTGGTTAGGTCTAGCCCCAAGATGGCTCTGGTGTCCAGCCTGGAGGTTTTGTCGCCATCGATAATTTGGTGCTTGAGCTGAATCATGATATCTTGAGCAGAAAGTTTCGGGCGGAAGCCAATCATGGTATTGGGGAAGAGGTCGTTGTCGTTCATATGTCTGTGTAAGCGTGTGAGGATGACGTGCTCGAGGACTTTTCCGACACATGAAGTCAGGGAGATAGGGCGGAGGTTTTCGAGTAGGAGGCGCTTCCCGGGTTTGGGAATCATAATAATTTTGGCTTCTTTCCATTGTGAGGGAAGGTTTCCAGTTTCCCAGTATTCGTTAAAATAAGCTGTGAGGGCTAGTATAGAATCCTCATCTAGGTTGCGAAGCATTTTATTAGTAATGCCATCAGGTCCCGGGGCTGAGTTAGGGCGGAGTGCGAGGATGGCTTCACGTACTTCTGCTGCTTCTATGGGCACGTCCAGGTGGTCGTTATCGGTGCCTGTGTATGGTGGAGCGGGTGTAGTAGGTTGAGGTCCTATGTATCGGTCTATCAATTCTTGAAGAACTTGTGCGTCCGTGCCAGAATGGGTGTGAATAATTTTTTGCAAGTTGTGCTGTTGTGTGTTCTTGCTGTTAGCCGGATCGAGGAGGCAACGGAGGATATTCCACGTTTTGGGCAGGTTTGGTTGCCGCTCCATGCTGTCGCATGTGCTGTGCCAATTTTGACGAGTAAGTTGTTGTGCGTAGTCTTCGATTTCAAGGGTGAGAGTGCTAATACGTTTCCTGAGCGTTCGGTTGAGCTTGTTGCGTTTGTATCTGCGTTGCAGACTGGCGAGGGCTTCCCACATATGCAGTAACTTGCTATCTGCCTCCTGCAGATTGGCTTCCTCAGGAACTAATTTAGTGGCTTTGCTCGCGTTTTGCAGCAAGGATGCGACCCAATCTTCGTAAGGGGGTTGGGTACCCGAGAAAGAGGTGAGGGCTCTGGCCTGCCGGAAAGCGTCCCAGTTCGTTATGTGGAGTTCACGACCCTTAGGCTTTCGCGGGCCCGCTCGAACTGTTGTTTGGATTAAATAGTGGTCACTGCCCAAGTTGTCTTGTGTGTTGATCCAGTCTGCTTGTGGAATTCGTTTTGCGAATGTCAAGTCCGGAGTAGTATCTCTGCTAACGCTGTTTCCCATACGAGTGGGAGAAGTTGGATCCGTGACAAGAGTAAGACCTAGATTCTGTCCGTCAAGCCATAGTTGTCTTCCCTTTCGGCGGTCCATTGGGTATCCCCATGCCACCGCAGGGGCGTTTAGGTCCCCTACGATGAACAGGGGGGCTCCCCTAGCTAGTTGATCTGCTTTGGTGAAAAGTCGTAGAAACCTATGTTGTTCTCTGGGGCTGCTGTACACATTTAGGATGAAGAGGCTCTGTTGCTTGCGCCTTGCAGACGGGATGATCTCCAGAAAAATGTGGGCTGCTGTATCAATGCCTGTGTGATGCTGTATAACCGGAATGTTTCGCTTAACTAGTGTGGTTACTTGGGGCCTGCGGTTATCATTGCAAACTGCGGTGTATGCCGCGTATCCCGACAGCTTAGCCGCTTCTCCGGTCTCTTGTAATGCGATAACATCAGGGGAAGTATGTGGTGCGAGAGACGTAATGTATTGCTCTAAATGTGCTCGCTTTCGCCGGAAGCCCCGGCAGTTCCACTGCCAAATGCAGTAGGTAACACGTTCTGGATTACTCGCAGCCATCTTTGTCGGGACGCGAGTACGGCTTCTTTAGTGGACCTGCTCTGGGACGGAGTAGGGTGTTTTCCAATTCTGTCAAACGGGTGTTGTGATTTTGAGCCAATGTTGCGACCATGTCTTGAAGCACTTTGCGCGTGTCGTCCATGTCTTCCTGTCGCTGTTGTTCTCTTGCCACAAAGGCTTGCTCAATTCTGGGCAGTAGTAGCGTTTCTAGTTTCGCCGTAAGGAGGTTGTCCATTGCGCGTTCGAGAGCTTTTGCAATGGAGGCGTCGAGCAATGTGGCAAGCTTACAATCTAATGCTTCGTTCAGGTTGCGTTCTATCCGCTGTTGCAGCTCAGTGAGGGCCTCACAGTTGACATTTCCTTCTGAAGGGTATGCTGGTGTTGCCGCTTTTGAGATTGGTTCGAGAGCTTTGCGTTTGTGCGAGGTTGGTTGTTGGGTGGTTTGCCGGCAATCTATTGCAGGAACAGGAAGGATGTCTGCATTTGATGGTAAATGTTTGGGTTGTGTGTCTGCAAGTTGTGATTTGACATTAGCGTTTTCTGTCTTGAGTTCTTGTATCTCAGCACGTAAGGATCGGAGCTCCTGCATGAAGCTGTGCGTGGTAGCGTCACTAACTGTGTTCACTGGGGTTGCTGTAGGTTGTGTGGTGTGACCTGTGTGGGAGACAATGCTGGCCCAGCTTACCTTGGGGGGTGCGTCTTGCACTTTGACTGTGGTCGTTCTAAGGCTTGTGTTTCCTTGCTGCTGCGGCGGTGTTGAATCCGGTCCGCTCCCAGAGTGACTGCGTCCTTGTGACTGACTGCGACCTCGGGAGCGGCTGCGTCCACGAGACCGACTGCGTCCTCGTGGATTGCTGCGTTCGGGAGCCTGCGGTTGTAGTGTTGACTTCGGTGTTGGCAGAGCTGAGTCTCCATTTGCAGAAGTCGATGGCCCCATCTCCTGGTCAGCTCCTTGTTGTCCCAGTCGTAGGCGTTCCCATCGTCGTTGGAGTAGGAGGTGTGGTGTCTGGAAGCGGCGATGGCAGGACTTATCACCAGTCGGGTGGTCTTTGCCGCAGAGCGCGCAGCAAGGGTGACAGGGATGATCATCCGGTGGATTTACTGTGTCACAGCTTTTGCATTTCTTCTGGGTTGGAGTGGGGCATACATCGGCCCTGTGGCCGACGGTCCCGCAGATGTCGCAGACCTCGATGCGCTTCTTATGTAGATAGCATTTGTATTCTGCTCCGCGGTAGTAGACATGGTACGGTACTTGCTTTCCGTCGAATACGATGAGCACTGAATTAGTCTTGCCCATGCGTCGGGCCTGCAGAATCGTAGGGTTCTTCTTGTAAATGAGACTGTTGGTAATGTCTTCGTCCGTGTCATATGAAGGGATGTTATGTATGACTCCTTTGGCTGTGTCCTCCGGCGGTGTGACGTATGCTGTGGCAGCGTAGCGGACTGCTCCGATGGGGAGACTGCGGATGCGACAGTATTTTTCGGCGTTAGACATTATTGGCGTGCTAACTACAATGACATTATTATCCGTGCATGAGCGGTAAATGTCGTCCTCTGCTTCTTTGGTTGTAATGCCCGTGATCTGTAGTATTGAGTCGCGTATCTGGGCGTCTCCTAGTTTGGACACGTTGAAACCGTCTCTTGGGCGTATGACGATCTTGATATCATTCTTCGGAAGTCGTGGTTGCCGTGGTGCGCGTCGGCGTAGTGCGGGCTGCTCGGTACTCTCGGTGCGTGCGCTTGCTGTTGCATGGAGGGATCCGTGTATGAGTAGCGATGATGCCTGCGTAGTCTGTCGTTGCTTACGGTGGCTGACAAGCCACCCTGCTTCAACGGAAACTTCTTCGGGGGCTATTTTCGTGCCTTCAACCTCTACTACCTCCATGACGAGGGGAGGGGCTGCACTTACTTGATCTCACGAGGGTGCGAGTCGTTGGGCGAAGCCCTCGGGAGCCAGGACTGCGACAGCGACGCCGTGCACCTTCGTAGCTCGGCGAGAAACCGAGCCACACCAAACGCCGGCGGGGGAGGCAAATAACGCTTCGTTAAAATAAAAAAAACAGCAATGGACAAGTCGTTGCTTTTTTATGCCCTTCGCCCACACAAGCGGAACTTGCGGGAAGTTGGGCGGCCGACGCTCCAGGTAACGCGCGATCAGCGCTGGAGTTCGTGCCCTCTGCTCGACTATTTCGGAGCAGGTTCCCGGTCTCTGCAATCCGCCCGGCCAAAAACGCCGCGTAGCCCCGCCATTTCCCCCGGTTGTTTCCGCGGGGAGCTATAGACAGCAGCCACGTGGAGCCTATCAGTCGTTCCGTCGGGAATCGCTCCTCTTCTGCGTCGCTGCGGGGACCCTGCGACAAGTACACGAAAACTGTGCGCTAGTCGGAGGTGGAAAGGCGTGTACTATACAGCCGAAGGCCTCCCTGCGCTGAGCTATTTCAGTTGGCTGCGAGGCGACCGTTACGGGGCAATTCGCGTTGCGGGACTGCGCGATTTCGCTCAGTCGCCGCGCCCTGCCGGGGTTGTCGCGAACGTAGCCCCCGGACGACATTTCGACAGGTGCAGCTATCGTTCACTTCTTGGGTGTAATGGTGCCGCAGAGTAAAAACGAAACGGAAAAGAAGGCATGGCAAGCAACAAGATTGCCTTGTTTTGTTTCCCACCAATGGCTCTTATCCACTGCGGGGAAGTCTCCAAGAAGTAGGTGGCATTACAAATGTGTTTTAAATAATATTTTAATCAAAATGAAACAGAATATTATGATGTGCACATGGATGAAAGAAAGAATATACAAAAATAACAAGAAAACTATTTCGGAATAAAATGATTCAAAGGAAGAATAAACACGAAAGAATCAATATATAAGTTTTGTAATTTAATGACGTAGTCGTTTTCTGTCCCTAATAAAGTTGTATATACGCAATATTGGCGTTTCATGGCTGAATACCAGCGGAGACGCCCTCAGGGAGAGAACGGCTGGCGAAGTTAGTCATAGCTCAAGCTAGTGAGATGAAACTTCTAAAATTTTTATTTGACCTTTCTTTTTCTACTTTTTTTTTATACAGCGACGCCGTGAGGCCGGCATTTCTCGTGTCCGTGTCCATAAGCAAAAAAAAAATTACCGACGATTACGTTACTTCCTAATGCGAAATTTGAGCGCAGCAAATAAGCTGTTTCACCTTTTCGATAGATTGAGGCAAAGCAATCGAGCAACACATGTATGCGCTATCACAGAATTTTTTTTTATTTTTCACACGTATTCCTTTAACAAAGACTCCACTAACAGTTCTTGACAGTCATGAAGGAAGCTTTGTGGTCGGAGAAATAGACTGATATATGTTCGACTTGGTACACTGATTGCCACCGCACAGGGGTTGCATTGGAGGAGGAGCGAAGAAAGGAATTAAGTTCGAGCCGGCGCTTTGACAACCGGAGACTCGCAGGAAGAGGGGGGAGGGGGGCGGCGTGTACACCCAGCGGCAAACGATGGGGGCAGAAGCGCGCGCAGCAAGCGGACAACACGATAAAGGGAGGAGGGAAGAGATAGCAGCGACTGACTGATGCCGCTGACGCCGATAGTGAGTCAACCCCAGCTGCGGAGTTGCTTTCAGGGACAACGCCGCCGATGCCGACACAAACAATATGATACCCTCGCTTCCGCAGCGCTAAGAACCAGGTCTAGCCGTGGGAAGGTGGTCACGTATTCGTCGACGTGCCGGGGCCTACGTGAAATAACCGGCGCGTCGGCAACTGAAGAGCACCCTATCCGCCACACAAGAACAGGGGGGGGGGGGGACCCTTTCCTCCTCTTTCTGCATGGCGGCGACGGTGTTCTATGCAGTCATGTTATCTTGACTCTCTAGCGGCGTCAGCGGCATCCAGCGGTATCAGTCGGTCGCTGCTAGCGCTGGGGGGATGAAAGGGGGGCGGAGCTGGTTACGAGGCCGACGACAACGCCGACGACGACGCGAAACCCAGGAACGGACGCCAAAGAGCTGCGCTCTAAAATGTGGGCCGGTCATGGAGGTAGGGCAATACCGGACCGACCCGCGCTGGAGGGGAAGCAGGCTTCAAGCACTCAGCAAAGTGAAGCGAAAAGTGCATACATTCTTCGGAACCGCACATACAACACACAGCGCAGCGTTCGTTTCAATAAAGAACAAACACAAAACAAGCATCCGAACCGCATTATTGATGATAAGGCGCTCCTGATAACAGTGCGAAGCACGTAGCGTTACCCGCATACGTTTCTTGGCAAAGATAATTGTTGCGCAAGCTGCCGTTGCGACGGCAGCTCGCTACGTGGGGAGTGAACAGCCTGGCAACTGATTTTACTGTTGTTGCAGCAGCGCTATGGGCAGGCAAAGCATAGCGTGGACTCCGGAGGGGCAGCGTGAATACGAGGAGCGGCAAAGGGAAAGAGAAACGGTAATACGACCAGTGGCGGCGTGCTGTAATCATTACTCCCATTACTACCATCACTCTAAATTAACATTACTCTAGTGCAATTAAGCATTGCATACCCCCTCAGCAGTTGTAGTGCCGGTTTTCAACAACTTCGCTGGACATCCACTTTGGCAGGGCCGGGATGGCAAGTCAATTTTTATGCGGCAGGATAAAAAGAAAATGCTCAAGAGCTTCTGGTACGTTGAAAAAATGAAGTCGGCACTTCCTTGGTTTGAGAAGAACACAACGGAAACATTTGGAGAATAGTCAAATGAATAAAAATATTATAAATTATTAAAGATTGAATTAGCAAATGACCTCGAAACTATTAATAAATTTTTCAACGGATAATCAACATCCCTATGACATCGTCAAAAAGAGGCGGCTCAGGGAAAACGTACGTCAAGAATTGAAAAAAAAAATGACTGCAAGTTGTTTGAACCGTATTTCCAAAATGGTTCTTGTTTCGTTCAAGATGAGAAATAGCGGTAGAATAAGAAAAAAAATGATGATTACCCATCAGATGAACTCAAAGGCTGTAATGATGATAAAAAGAAACATAATTAAATTCTGGGGTTTCACATGCCGAAGCCACGATATGACTATGAGGCACGCCGTAGTCGTGAAGGATTAATCATGACCAAATGGTTGTATTGTACGTGTGCGCAATGCACGCCACCACGGGCGTTCTTGCATTTCGCCTCCCGCTTAATGCGGCCGTCGCGGCCGGGAATGAAGCCCGTGTCATGGTGCTTAGCGGCGAAACGCCATAGCCGCTGAGTCAACACAGCTGGTGATTATTATTATTATTATTATTATTATTATTATTATTATTATTATTATTATTATTATTATTATTGTTGTTGTTGTTGTTGTTGTTGTTGTTGTTGTTGTTGTTGTTGTTGTTGTTGTTGTTGTTGTTCTTGTTGTTTAAACACGAACACAGACCAACTGTGGGGGAAAGGCCGGTAACCGGGTGGCAATCGAGCAAAAGCATAATGAAAATGTACGAAAGAAACCGACCGTAAATAAAATATTGCGTATTAGGCGGTATGTCAAGCTTGTTATTTATATTTCAGTCTCTCTCTCTCTCTCTCTCTCTTTTCTGTGGTGCCATTGCCTATATGAAATAAGAGATTTTGCACGTGTGTTAACGGGATCTTCCTTCCTGTCACCTCTTTGTTATGATTATTATTATTATCATTTTTTTTGCCCAACAAATGAACCCATACTCCATACGAAATCGCCAAGCTTTTCGTACATACGCGCCTATCATTTTCACAGGCGCCCTTCTCATCATCGCTATGTTAGAGTGAGTGAGTGAGCGAATCGAAACGTTATCTGGCAAAAAAGAGATTCCAATAGTACTGGAGACTTTCCATGTTAAGCGGCCTTGCGTTCTGGGACCACGACGGCTCCTTCAGCTCGTGCAATGACCCTGTCTCGGACAACGGGACATGAGCTGAGAAACACGGCCTCACCTTTCTTCTGTCCTCTTTCGGGCATGCCCATGAAATACGGAACAGATTTGCTGGTTCTTGCATTTGACAGACAAGTTAGTATATTGATCCGGATAAATATTGTGTAGTAGTGGCGGATTAGGAAAAGGCTGTTAAATGTCAGCCTCCGTCGGGCTACTACTTGTCATTTACTTAGGGATTTGTTTCTTTTTTTGCCTTTTCTGGTGGTGTAATTGTTTGGCGTCGCTGGTGGAGCCTGCGCTCTCCAAAAAAACTTTTTTTATTACCTACAATACTGAGGCCTTACAATGCCTAACATCGCGGCAGATCAGTGGATAATTTATGTTGTGACGTCCGTTACAGTACATGTACTTCATCCTTGGCGGGCTGAGGAAATACATCAATGAGGCTGTGTGCCTTACTTTTTATTGAATGTGATAGCATTATAGGCGACCTTAATTCGCTTTAGAGGTATGTAATAGAATATATGGCTCGATGGGGGCCAAATGCGAGACCGTCCGTGCACCGTGCACTGGGTGCACGTTGAAGAACAACAGGTGGTGAAAATTATTCCGAAGTCTCCCACTATGGTCTGCCTCATAATAAACAAGTGACTTTAGCACATAAATTCGCAGAATAAAATAAGAAAATGCGGGCTAATCCCGAAGACGGGGCGCTCTAGCAAAACATCTCAAACCGCTAGCTGTTGGGAGAGGAGAATGCCAAAAAACTGGCGCATGACGCGCGCGTTGGCAATTTAAAAGAACGACTTTGGCACGAGCAAAGCATGCGCGCGATGGCGTCTGTAATGATTGGATCATTGGGTGCTGTGCTGGAAGACAGGGGTTCGATCCCACCATCGGTGGCGCATACCTTTGTAGCATTATAGAGGGACTTCAACCACTTTGGAACTATCTAACAGAAAACTCGAGGTGTGCTGAGCGTACGCGATCGCATTTGTGCGCGAAATCGCAAGTTTGTGTAATAGAAGCGTCACTTTGGTAAATGAGACTGTGTAAGGGCACACACGCGCCGCAGCTGTCGAGGCGTTACAATAATAATTATCTGTCGCATATTTAAAGAGTTCGCGGGGCTAACTTTTGGTCTAGGTTTTCTTTCTCATTTTGCTCATTATTGAAACTGACTTTCCATGCACGTTTGCAAAAAACTGCTTTACTACTGCAATGCTTTCAGTTCACCCCGTGTCGTCGTTTTTCAGTCATTGAACGCTTTTTTGATTCACGAACAAGGCAGTGACAAAGTTGTCACCAATTCCAGGTGCGTCCAACTAGTTCACTGATTCACTCACTCACCATTCGTTCATTCATTCACCGAATCTGCTCGAAACTTTAAAAGTCGCTAAAGGTGCCTATACGTTGAAGTTCGTTAAAATGAAAGCTTTGGTGTGATACGAAACTGTTTTGAAATAAAACTTTAACGAGCATTATTTGCTCTTTTGGAGTATTTCAACGCAGAAGCGTCTTTTTATTGCGTGGTCTCCTTTCAGCCTTCTGTCAAAACCTTTGGATGATATTACGCAACCACCGGCAAGGAGCTGATACGGTCAGGAGGATTGGAAGAAACGAAAAATGTGTCTGGCGCATTCCCAGCCGCGTACTAATTTCTCTGCCTTCGCTACCGCGGAACTGAGCTCAGACTTGCCAACCACATGTTTGTTAATCCTGTTTCTTTTTCGTCGTTTCTTATGTCTGTACCTCTGGCCCGCTGTCTCACTCGTCGCCGTTACCTCATTCCAGTGTCACGTTGTTTACACGGTTAAACCCGGCAGTGTTCTCTTGCCCGTGTGTTCCGCTAACCTCCTCCGAGAACCCATAAAGGTACGTTTAAACTAGCGGTAAGAAGAAAACGCCTGCCGCCAAAGCTGGCTAGCGCCAACATTTTCTTGCCGCACAGCGAACCGGTCTCGGAGTGGGGAGACCAATGATGAGCTGCTTATTTCATCACGTGGGCATACGCCCCGCCGAACTATCGCGTCTTTCGACTCAGCTTAGAATTAGCGCTGACTGAAGTGAGCAGGCAAAACGTAAATATCGGCTCTTGCATGAGTGGGCCGTGGCGGGAAAAGCTACATAGGCGCTGCGGCAAGTGTGGCCGTGCGTGCCGACATCGACCCGTCTCGCCGGCCGAGCGGCACTCTGCGCACGTTCTTGCCGCTAGTGTGAACGCGTAACGGAACTTTAATCACCACTGGGGCACATCTGAAAAATACAGTTTGTTCAGCTCGGCAAACCATATCACTAGCGTCCTGAAGATGCTGATCCTGTGAATAGCTTCTGCGCTTACCGGCTCTGGTTTGCACATCAGTCATGTACTTCTTTTTTTCTTGCTTTGAAAAGATCTTCGTGAGTTACGGGTTGAATAATTCACGGACTCCTTGTCAAGCCAAAACCTCATCTTGTACGTTCCGTGTCGGAAGCGCTGCCGTTTTTTTTTTTTTCTTGTGACTCGTTCGTGCGCAAACACTGGCGCAGGTGTTTACGCGGATAGCACCGCTACGCGCATAAGACACGCGCAATGTTTACACTTCGGGTCTCGCGTAAACGTGACCCGTCTGGTTTTTCCTGCGCGCTCTCTCCGAGCTCCATCTGGAGTCTTCCTCCCTGTTTGCTCGGCGCAGTGGCCCGTTCCTACTTGCCTCCTGAAGCTGCACGGAGACGACGAGCTCTGGCTCCCGTCTGTCGCTTATTTATTTATTTACTTTTTTACCTATCTGTTCACTGCGAGATACGTTTCCTTTCTTGTACTTTCAAAAGCGACCTGGAACGGCAGGTGCTCACCTAGAAGACACGATGACTACACAAAATACTTGTTTACACTACTGAGAGAGGGGGATGTGTGAGGGAAGGCAGGGAAGTTAATGAGAAGTGTAGTTCTGGTTGACTAACCTGCGCGGAGGGCTAACCTAGGCGGGGGGGGGGGGGGTTGTTAAGAGGTTAGATAACTTAATTGAAAGAAGGCAGAGAGGTCGGCTTGAGCTAAGGCGCTCTAGCCTGCTACTCTGCGCAGGGGGAGGGGGAACGGGGACATAAAGATGTGATAAGGGATGATGATGACATAGCAAGAGGGATGCGCAAAGGTGAAAGCAAGTTCAACACTCTGATGATAAACATTCACAAATGTCATCCATGAAGCCACAATCAGGTTTCGCCTCAAGTCTGTTGGCACCAATTTGAGTGAACTTAAACATAGAGGCGTTACGACGAAGCTGGTATGGGCCTCCCCTGCGTGAACAGCACAAGCGCCAAACAAAATCTTTATAGCATATAAAGAGCTGCGATAAGCGGCTCTAGCACGGCGAGCACTTGTAGGGCACCTTTAGCGGCCGGAGTCTCGAGACCACCGAGAATCACGCGCATTGATTCTACTAGGTGCTTCAGCATTTTTTGTACACTCTCCTTCTCATTGTGTTCATCTCCTTGCTTGCCCGTAGTGTCACCGGTTAAGAGGTTAGAAAGAAAGAAGCACAAAAGATGTAAACCGCATGCACAATTAAGTAGTAGCAGGCATTGGTCTGTCTCGGAGAGAAAGAGAGGAGGGAAGGCAGGGAGGTTAACCAGAGGCAACTTTCCGGTTTACTACACTGCAATGGGGAAGCGGAAAATGGGATTGAAAGAGAAGAAGAGGGGCAAAATCTGTTATGTATATAGGCCCGTAGACCTTGAGATCTTGAGCAGCGCAGATGATGCTTTCTACGAGTACTTACCTCGGCAGAGCTGACCTGTAACTCTCTGTTAAGATAGTGGACTATTGCAGTGAGCGCGTCATTTGCCTCCCGGTGCTGTATATGTAGTGCCGGCAGGCCCAAAGAAGATTGAATGTCTCGTCACAGCTGCACGTCCGCTTCTGAGATGCAAGATAATGAGTGCTTCGGATTCTTTTCCGGTCAGCACCGTGGTTTTGACTAGAAGAGATTGACCAGGCAGGCTTTAACCAGGCAACACAGCGGATATTAATTAATTAGCTAAGTTAGACTATATTGAATTGGCTAAGAATGCGTACGATGTAGCCAGGATAAAACGTCCTTATGGCAGTGATTATTAGTACGTCAAAACAAAGAACACACCCCCTTCCCAGAAAATGATTGCCTGTTGTGCGGTGCAGTAAATGAATATGTCATTTTCCTCATGTAGAGCATGTAGTTTAATTAGGCGCGCACACGGTTGCCCTGATCGAAGTGAAAGGGTAATTTCTTTATCTTTTCACTGAAGTACTAACTTATAGATGAGTTTGAAAATTCTGAACGCTAGTCAGCCGTGCATTTATGCGGGACTTCAACTTCAGCTCAAAGCACTCGTGAAGGTGTTATTTTGGCGTCGCGTTGCCTTTCCACTTGCGTTCGTCCAACATGCTGCCTTTAAGCTTCTCACTAGGACTAACCCCGAAAGTCTGATTTTCGAGCTTTTGTTATGCGAAGCTGCCGGCCATTATAGTTCCTACGCCTCGCCTTCTTCAATATGTAAAGCAAATTAGAGAAAAAGAGCGAGGGTGGCGTGTATCGGCGGCATACCGGCGCCAAGCAGCTGGCAATACCTAATATTGATTCCCCGGATCACTTTAGAATTAAGCGCCTGCGGAATCCTGCCCTAAGTGCACAAATAAGCTGAGTGCAACGTTTTGCTAACGCCGAAGCGGCACGGATGAGTAAAGCTACAGCTCGACACATGGACGAATTGCAAGCAGTCGATTACAGGACCAAAGAGGGCGCATTGCTTTCACGAAGCACCGCAGAGAGAACAAAGAAGGCAAGGTAAAAACGCAGGGCCACTAAATATGACCACAGCTGCATGGTATAATGGCGAAACGACACATCCGATGAATGCCGCACTTAAAGTCATCAATTCGTGACTGACGTAGAGGCCGTGGATCGCTCATCTAATGTAAGCGCGTGGCCTTTCCGAAATAAAGATGTTCAAAGTCGGAGCTGGGAGTGATTAAACGCCTTTATTAAAATATAAATGAACAAAACGAAGGCAAATAAGTTTACGCGTGGCCTCTCGTGTTGACCGTCCTGTTCACTCCCGTGGTCTTCGCCATGATGTTGGGCCATGAATTGTGTGGTATACGGGCCCGTATTAACGTCATAAAAGGAATCCCTGCTTGACCATTAAGCTAGCGCTATCTCCTCGGCGGAGTAAGCAAGCCAGAAAATAAAACGAGGACGAAAGGGAGGCGCATCTTTTCTTTTGCTCCATCGTCATCTCGCGATGTCGCCCAGTGCGCGCTATGTATATAGCAATCCCGATCTCTGGGAAGCGCCTATATATCTCTTGGCCGATGAAAGGGGCGCTCGGCCGAGCGTTTCCCCGTCGACCGCTCCTCGCGCGGCCTTCGTCGTCCAGCCTTGTCGTCGTGGCGAGCCATCTCGAGTGGCTACCCGATGACACAGCGTCGTTGCGGTAACGATGCGCGGCAAGCTTGAGGCGGCACGGGACCAAGCTTGGCTTCGCGGAATCTGACTGAATGTGATTTATTGATTGATTGGTTGATTTTGATATTGAATGAATGCTGCTTGATCCTACACAAAGCTGAACCCTCCGCCTCACATATTTCCTTTTTCATTTCTTTTTTACATAATCCTGTACTGCTGTTTGTTCATATTTTGTGCTTTGTTTTCGTTTTTTTTCTTCTTTGTGGACTCGCAAGTGCACTTTTACGAATGCTTATAGCTATTTATGAGCACTTCAAGAATAAATTACGAGTAATTGAACTGAATTGAAATGAATATATGTGCGCATAACAACCTTCTGCAGACGAAATGCAGCATGTTCTTTGTGTCTGCTGCCGTTGCTCACGCCATATCTAACTTGTACAGGTTGCGATAAATTTGCGCCTTTATTAGCGCCCTGAGCTGCGGATTTGTGCTGAATACGCAGAGAAAACCGTTGCTTGTCTGTTGCACGCAGTGAAGTCTCTTCTGGCAATCCCAAGTGCGTGCGTGCGTGCGTGCGTGCGTGCGTGCGTGCGCGCGCGCGCGTGTGTGTGTGCGTGTGCGTGTGCGTGTGCGTGTGTGTGTGTGTGTGTGTGTGTGTCTCCAGCTTCCATATATCTCTCTCTTTCTCTTCGAAACCTCCTTGACATGCACCCTTCGCCGGTTGCGTGACAACGTACACTTCAACACTGCGTACGCGCAGAATATGGCCGAATATGTATACTCTTTTTTTATCGTAATTTTGTAATCCGTCGCTGTATTTAATCATTAAAACCTATATGGTATTCTTTATTCGTCGCCTAGCTGTTCATGGCGATGCTGTTTATCTACTCCATGCAGCTGAACAGGCATACTCCTTGAAAGGTCCGTATGGCTGCCATCGCACTTCTATACCTCGTAAACAGTTGCCGAAAGCCTGCACACATATCGAAAGTTTCGTCCTATACCTCGCGTACTGCTTTTTCCAACTTAAACTTATAAGTTCACGGACACGTAAGCAGCGCACCTGTCCGCCATAGCACGAAAATCAAGAACGGGATAACGAGGACGGTGTAAACGTTGTTTTATGGAACACGCACAGGGAAAATTGCCTATATGCACCAGAAGAGTAAGAAAGCACAGAGCACGAAGATGCCCGAGCTCCCGTTATACACGCAGAGATCTCCCAATTTAGATGCTCTGGCATACGTGTGTAGTTGAGAAAAAGCGCGAACACTTTCCAGACCCTGCATCACGGGATGTGGAATGTCCGGTGTATGGGGCGTCGTCTCGACAACTGGACGCTGCGCTGGCCGGCGGCAATAGGCCTTTCGGCCGCGCCGAAAGTGTACGGGTGCTTCGGGCGCAATATCCCGCTCTGCGGTCTCAGCGGGGCCTGGCGATTATCTTCGCCGCACCTTCCGGCGCTCGTTCCTTTTGTTCCTGGCGTCTGCTTGGGATCGATGTTTATGTGAGCCCTTAAAGAGGGAAGCCGTGTCCATGGCCGAAGCTGTTCGGGGCTGCCGAGATGGCGAGGTGAAATGAGGAAGAAGGCGCCCGGAAGTTTCCTTTCCGACTGTTTAAACGTGGATGGACTGTTTTCGTGTCTGCTCTCTTCCATTCTTTTTCATTTCGTGTGCTTGAACACGTGTACAAGAACAAGCGTAGAGACAGGGGCATCGGAGGATGCCTTCCCGAAACCGTGATCTCGCGCAAAATGTGAGCTGTGTAAAAAGAGGTACGGGTTCCTCAGTTCAAGGCAGGCGTAGAAGAAGGCATTCCGAAGAGTAGTATATATGTACGATCACCCGGTAGCGCAGACAACTTGCAAGAAATAGAATTCCGTGGTACCACGAGAAGGAATGGCCCCCGCTATACTTCCAAGTTCAGCTCCGTATACACAGCAGCGCAGCGCCTCGAGACATTACGCACGGGCTACGCGGATGCCATGTCGGCGAACAGGCAGTCGGCATCGGAGCCCTTACTTACCCCGCACATTTGCTGAGTGCCTCGGTCTTCTAAAAGGAGCGGCGAATGACATCGGAACCGCCGTACGCCACCGCGAACAAAGAGCGGCGGACGCAGGCGCGCGTGATCGTTTTCTGCGGTCGTCGGGGAATGGCTCGGCTGCGCGTTCTACCGTCGCCGCGTCGCACGGGTCGCACTTCGTGGCGACCCCGACACAGACTGTCGCTGCGCGCTCGGTTCTTTTCGGAGTGCTTGTGTTGGCAACATATTTTGGGAGCCGGGGGCCGCCGGCACGCAGACGCGATTCCACGCACCGATAGTATGAAGCGTGTTTGTGTATTCCAGAGTCCGAAAATTGTCTTCGTTTTCTTTTCTTTCGTTCTTTTTCTCTTCTTCGTTTCTTTTCTTTTTATACATACGTGAAGGAGTGATAAGGCGGGAGGCGTGTTGACGGGGTCAGAGGCCAACGGCGGATGCGCCGGTTGTTAGTCGTGTGAGACTGACTGCATGCTGACGCAAAAGGATAGAAAGTTGGGCGAGTCGGTACAGTAACATTATCTTGGATTGTAGCGCGAAGTGACACGGACAGAGACGAGAAGCAGACAGGACGAAGCGCTTCGCGCTACACTTCGCGCTACAATCCAAGACCATGCATGCTGATAATTTGGCGCAAAGTGCACGCCGGGTGTGCAACTCGTATGGAGAAATTCTGTCACGCCGTCAAATCACGGGATTATTACGTGACGCTTACCTTTGCTCCGTATTACACGTTTGAGGTTTTCGTCAGGCGTACATACGACCCTGTACGGGCAGAGCTGCGGGAAGGCTATTCGCGTTTGATCACTCGTCTGATGTCGTCGTCTTTGCTGGAATCAACCGCGGCTTCCATAATTTCAAAACTCTGCGTCCTTATACGGAGTGTTCGTGTGCGCGCAGATTAATGTGTCTTAACGAGTTAGTGAGCCCGTGAAAGATTAAGGGCGAGTGTTTCTCACGAACGTCGTCAACGTAGGACTAAAATCAAGGCAGGGGAAGCGAAAGCCTGAAGCTGACCACCCCATGCATAAATTTTTTTTTTCGCATACCTTGTTCCGAATAGCTCTCCGGTGGCATTAACTCATCTGGCTTTCCTGCTAACCTCGATTTGCGCCTGCTTTTCTTTCTTTCTTTCTTTCTTTCTTTCTTTCTTTCTTTCTTTCTTTCTTTCTTTCTTTCTTTCTTTCTTTCTTTCTTTCTTTCTTTCTTTCTTTCTTTCTTTTTTTAGCTTTACATTCGCCGAATCAAAGGTACCGACTCAGTAGGGATATAGAACTACTTGCGATTAACCAGCACGTTGGCTATGATCTATACAAGAGTGCTATTTGGGGCTAGTTAGTTGAACATCGACACACCGAACAAACAGCGCAGACAGGAGGACTACTGAAAGACGACAACGCGGGCGCTGACTATAAAATGGTGGTTTCTTGTTCATATTTATATTTCCCGAATAACCCACCAGTTGATAGCCAGCGCTCGTGTCATCTTCCCGTAGTCCTGTTGTCTGCACTATTCGCTCAATATGTCGGCTGTGATCTCATTTGGTCGGCATGATTGGCCGGAGCGATACCGTCTCCGCGTACGAACAAATTTGTGAGACATGAATGCTTGCAATATACTCACCCTTGTATTCCCTGCAAGAATTGTACAAAGATCTTATATGCAGAAACGGGCTTCTCCGCGAGACGAATATTATTGAGGAGAAGCCAGCTTCCAAGGCGTCAGCTACGTGAGTGCAGACACTCTCGAAGTTGCGTCCAGGTTCGTGTACCTACAGGCACTGACTGTCCACGATGTGATCAACAGCGAGTCAATTTCTAGATAAGTTAAACCCATGGACAGACATGAATTTTCTATTACACAAGTATTCGGCCCATGGTCATACCCCGCTAAACAGAGATGTGTTTTGACAGCCATACGTGATTTTGTTGTAGACAGCAATCGAATTAATCTGATTTGATTTGTACATTTTTATTAACTTTATGTAAATTCAGGGCTTGATTTAAAGACTAGTCGAAAAATGACATTCTTGCGTTACGTGTATTTAGTAGTGCATTAGTAGTGTGTCTATTGTACTACGGACATAAACATTTACTTAATGTGGGCGCATGTGGATTGTGTAGTGTCGTTGAGCGGAAATACGGGCGGGAAGAAACGTAGTGGACAGGACGGACACTCTGTCTTGTCTGTCCTGTCTGCTCTGTCCTTTCTGTCTGTGAGCACCAACTGGCCCAACAGCCTACACTTCTGCGTGTGGACCATTTTTTCTGGGTTGGTTGTATACCTACCCATCGGTGTGCAGTTACTCGCATCAAACAAGCGCGGCGTGTCGACCTCAGATTCATGTGCTAGTTTATCTAATCCTGTTTTTCCTGACATTTGGTATGATTACTGAAACCACAAAATCTTCCTCGCTGTACTACACGACAACAGCGTCCAGATTTTGCGACAATCTTATCCATATATATCGCCCTTCATTATTGGCTGGCGCGCCGCCCTACAACCCCAACAGCCGGGATCGACCACACAGTCTGATGAATGCTATGAATAGAATAAAATTTCAGTAAAACAATATTTACAAAATGCGGCCGTAGAACTGCATTAGTCGATTACAGATGCGGATTTCAGTTCTTACGCATTCCTCAACGTGTTGTTAGCTTGACAAGCGTTGACGTACGTCCTTGTCGGCAAGACATACTTAAGAATGTTTAAGGGCGTTGACAGCGCTAGCGTATGTCCGCTCCGCGGTCCTCGTTATCAATCTGCTTAAACATTCTTCAGTATAGTTGTGAGTATCGTGATTATTTAGTTAGGCTTGATTTATGTGGTTTAACAGCCGATAGCAATGCACGGGTCTTGATAGACACCAAGAGGTGGTCCGCTGAGTATTTTTGACCATCTAGGGTACTTTGACCTGCACCAAATGCTCGAAGCACTTTTGCATTTCGCCCTCATCGAAACAGTTAAGTCTTAGTTTCATATTCTTGCTGGCGGCGTTCAACCTTAGGTGACAGCGTTTCACCCTACCTTCTTGGCGGGGTACGCTGTGTGAATTGTCCATCACGCCTCACTAACCTTCAAGCCAGGTAGCCGCGAAACAGACGGTGAGCCGCAGTGGTGAATGCTTCGGCTACCAGTTCCTGCGTGGATTTAATTATTCAGCTACGCTCACTCGAACTGCGACGCGGATATTTCATCCCCCCCCCCTCCCCTCCGGACTGCGGCTCGAGCTCACTGGAGGCTGTAATCCGCGCTCCTGTGTTTCGAGCGGACATTGACGTAGCTTTGGATCCGCACAGCGCGTGCCACCATGGCAAGTATCGCATTCGCTCAATGCCACCAGGGCTTTTAACTCGGCAAACTCTGAGGAAATTCCCAACGCGGATAAAGCTTGACGCAAGGAAACAAAATTGCGAGAGAATGCTCGTATAGTGTTGCACGTGTCAGGCGTCTCACTCATGCAAGCGTGCAAGAGATTCACGAAACAAAGATCAATTAAAACGCGCTCCTCGCGCCTATATTTTCTCCCGAGGCTATTGTTCCGTATTATAGTTAGTTAGCTAGTTGTTCGTTTGCTCGCTTTATTGGTTAAATGGTTAGCTGGCCTGCTTATGTTTGTTTGTTGTCATTTTCTTTCATAAGCCATTCGTTTCAATCCCTCCTGGGAAGTTGATCGACTGCCATCCGTTCCATTTATAGAGTCTGTGCCAAGGTCAGAGATGATCGCCTGGTTTGAGAAGACAGCTCGGCAACTCTGGGGCACCACGGGCACCATGAGACACCACCGCCGTCTCGGTTCCGGCGCGCTCGGCGCGACCTTAGCGTTCCGCTGCGCTAAGATGGCATGCCGTGCGCACTGTGCAACGTCCGCCAGCCGCCGCCGCAGCGGGTGTTGTGAGTCAGCAGCAGCCAAGTAGGCCTCCCAAGCAGCGCTCTCCCTTTCCTTCTCGCGCGCCTCGACATGCTATTCCTGTCGCGACTGAGGGTTCTGCCCCGATGAACCTCGCCCTCTGAGCACAGGGGGGCGCCCGCGAAAGAGAAAGACGGGCAGGCGTCAAGGTGGCACGCGCCGTTCACTTCGCCTGACACGAAGGGTTTCCCATTTCCTGTTGTGGTGAGTTCAAGAAAAGGAAAGAAAAAAAAAACTCCTTCTCACGAAGCTAGCATGAAGCTGCAAGAGAAACCCATGTGGAAACCCTGTGGAAATGCTGCTATTGGGCCGCGATGTTGTAGCGATTACTTCCGGTCGGTTCTGTATATTCCACTCTTATCATCCACCGTTCACATCCGTCTGATCCCATTGATAACGCTGGCGAAGGAACCATTGTCAGAACAAATCATCTTGGAAAGCCGACCTCACAAGGCGCCTCAGCAGAGGGCTACGAATGCATTGCTGCAATTTTAACGGACAACAAAATTGCAGGAACGATTTTAGCACTGATAAGCGTTAACTGTTATCTTGCGCTGTTAACAGCAGTGATTGTGTGAACTCTATCTATCTATCTATCTATCTATCTATCTATCTATCTATCTATCTATCTATCTATCTATCTATCTATCTATCTATCTATCTATCTATCTATCTATCTATCTATCTATCTATCTATCTATCTATCTATCTATCTATCTATCTATCTATCTATCTATCTATCTATCTATCTATCTATCTATCTCAACTTTGTACGCCCCCGCCCCCTCCCTTAGTATAGCGTATTCGTTCTAGTTAACCACCCTGCATTCATTTTAGTTTGTTTCTCTTACCGGTCATCAAAACAGACACCGAATGCTCTCCTTAATTCTTTACTTACCCCATCTCTTTGGTATCGAGAAAAACGAATGGGGACTTGGCTACAGGCCCAAGTGACCGCGGGAAAGGCGCAAAGTCGCGAGACTCGGGATGCGTTAAAGAAGAGGATACATTACGCATGGAACTCATCAAGGAGATCATCATCATCATCATCATGCTCGACAGGAGACATTCGCGCCTATTTTTACGTCATATTTTCCCATATAAACGCAACTTCTGAACATTTCTCATACACATTGCAAAGAAAATATTGGGTCTACAACACCTTCCGCTCCTGTTTGGAGCATAAGTGAGCTTCATTTGTCAGGAAAGATGTAATTACGGCGTGCTTTTTTTTTTTTGCGTCCGCGCCACGCAACCAAAACCATGACGTCAAGCGGGACGATATGGCTGAACAGGATCAGCGACTAGGCAAATAACATATCAGAAAACATAAGAGAAAAGGGCATCGTTACATCACATCACGCAAGTGAAACGGCAGCTCTTGGCCAGTTAGATAAACAAACAAAAAGAAAAAAAAGGGGGCACCTCCGATTACCTTTGTCCGGCACGCGGCGCGTAACGTAAGCCGCATCGCACGAGCGTGTGAGTGTAGCGGTGAAACCGGAGAACAAGTGGGCAACGAGTAACGTCACCGAAAGAGATCGTCGGTGGCAACACAAATACTAGGTCATTTGTTGTAGTGCGACACAATTGTTGCTTGATAGACGCCTATACTTCGCGTGTATAGAAATAACGATATCGCCTGATATGCTCTAAAGATTCCGTTATCTGTCGATCCAGCTTACCATCATTAAAAGAAGAAAAATATTGCTTCGATCACACAGGCTATATAGCGGGAAGAATAAAAAGAACTAGGAGGCTTGATTCTTTTTTTGATAATCACAACATGATGTCAACGAAAGCATAGGGAAGACTAAGCGTGCTTTTAATAAAATGCGGCGGCTCTCCGCCCGTTTACTTTCTTGCATATATATGTGTGTTGTAGATATAGCATTGAGATGGCTATATCCGGCGTCACTCATGGTTACGACGGTGGATGTGGAACATCCTTTGCACACAGGTGTCACGTAGCACGGCTGCTTAGAAACACGCAACTGGCCAATTTACCCTCGTAAGCAACCTTGAGTATACCACACGTCAGTTTTTGTTCAGCTATAGTCATCTGCAGTTGTGCTGCGACGCTCTAGCAAAGCTAGAAAATACGCTCCACAAGGCGACACAAGTCAGCTTCTAATTTCGAATATCGATGTACCGCTTGGGAAAAGCTTTATTTGTGTACGACGTTGCATAAGGGTGCGAATGTGCTGCCGGCCATTTTCGAAGTGGTGGGAACAATCGCGAATATATGCCAGGTTGTGTATGTGGGCGGAGTGGACGCTGCGACGCAAGGAGAGAGGCATGCGTGTGCATTTACAAGCGTCAGGCGCTCGAGAATCTTTCTGGAGCTGTAATTAATGGATAGTGGTTCGCGAAAATATAATAAAGGCATTGGCGATCTCATTCGTCGACATGTAAACTGACCAGAAAAGCAAGGTGAAGTTCTCAGGCATGGCTGGCTGTCGAGGCATCCTACGTCGCAAGCTCGCTCCTTTGACTCGTTAGTGCTGTTCGTGCACCGTCTCTCTCCTTCTTTCCTTTCTATTCTCCTTTTCCCTCCCCCCAGCATAGGGTAGCCAACCGGACTCTTGACTCGTTAACATCCCTGCCTTCTTATATATAATCACATCATAAGAAGCCAATAAACAAAGTCACTAAGGACAACACAGGGGAAATTACTTGTACTTACTAATTGAATTATAGAAATGCTAAATTAATGGCAATGAAAGTGGATGAAAAAAGAACTTGCCGGGTGAAGGCAACTGGTCAGTACACACATACACACACACACACACACACACACGCACACGCACACGCACACGCACACACACAAGCGCGCGCGCGCACACGCACACACACACACACACACATGCCCACGCACACACATGCACACGCACACACACACGCACGCACGCACGCAAGCACGCACACACGCACGCACGCACACAGTGAACTGACGAAGATGACGATCGTCAATAGTCGTGCACATGGGCTCCATCTTGTATGCCTGTCTTCTGCCCGTTGTATATATAATGTAGATATATTGTCAAGCGTCTTTTCTCCCCGTAACATATTGGTGGAGAGTGCGGGTTTTTCAAGTCTCAAGACGGATCTACGCAGAGTACGCTGCTTGGCGGCATCTACAATGCCAGCGCACGGCGGGGACGAGAATGCTTCAAGCAGGTCACCAACCGCGTGCCTCAGCCATTCGAGCAAGTGTGGACATTGCCGTCTTATACTCGTGCAAAATGCTCTACTACTGCAACACTGATGCGCTATTTGTCTAAGGGCAGACAACAAACACCGAAAAGCTGTAGTTATGATTACAGAAGCGACGAGGCGATTTCCCCCTTAGTACAGCCCAACATTCACAGCAGCTGAGGCCATGAATAAGAGTGCAGTGTGTGCTGAGTGTCTTTTTTTGGATATAAGCGCAAAGTCCCAAGTTCCCTAAGGAATGACAGGAGCACAGACAAAATATAGCAGTGCGTATAACAAATACAAGCAAAGACATGGTTACATTTGCGCACATGCAAATGCGCACAGTTTTGCACAACGAACTGCGCTTTCTATTCAAATAGTGGCCTACTATAAAAATATTTATGCCTCCACTCTGTGACGTTTCTTTTTTTTTTTTTCAATATTGTCCTTATATATCGCCGTTACTTAATGCATACGCAGTTAGAGAACGCCGTAAGCCGTCTTCGCATCAGGACAGGCTGCGATAAAGAGAACGCGGCAAAGGCTTGAAGTTTCACAATAACGCGATCTCTCCAATCTTGGTGTTTGCGCGAACTTTAGGGATGGGCCGTCCGTCCCTGTCGTTCCTCAGTCAACAGAATACGGAATACACGTTTTATTGCGCCTCTTTATTGCGTGCCTCGATACTTACGCCCGCGAATATCCACGCGCCCTTATTAGACGTTAGCAGCGCCCTGCATGACAGCCAAACCCCCCGTTGCGAGCAGAGCTTACTTTGTTGTTTCCTTTCCTGTGCGCTATACAGCCTCGCTGCTCGTTACGCGCGAAACCATGGCATGTCCCACTAAAAACGTGCAGCACTGAAGAAGCTATCGAGACGACGTCAACTAGGGAGGGGCCGAGTTCAAAAAGCTATTTCCGTTCATTATAGCGAGCCTATTAGATAGATAGATAGATAGATAGATAGATAGATAGATAGATAGATAGATAGATAGATAGATAGATAGATAGATAGATAGATAGATAGATAGATAGATAGATAGATAGATAGATAGATTAGATAGATAGATAGATAGATAGATAGATAGATAGATAGATAGATAGATAGATAGATAGATAGATAGATAGATAGATAGATAGATAGATAGATAGATAGATAGATAGATAGATAGATAGATAGATAGATAGATAGATAGATAGATAGATAGATAGATAGATAGATAGATAGATAGATAGATAGATATCACCTCGTATTCTACACTGAGGGAGGGGGAAAGGGGACACTGGATAGGAATTATTAAGTAAATATAAGTAAATTGAGCTTTTGTAATAGACAAAATAGCCATTTTTACCGTAAGACAAAGCTTTTTAAGCCAGGATAAGTGGAAAGACGAAATACGGGTGGCAATGCTAGCCTTAAATGTTAGCTATAACAACATTTTGGGCCGCTTCTCTATAGTAAATATAGAGAAGCCGCCATTAAGAATTGCACAGTTTAAGTACGAGTCGACGCGTCACAAAAAAACTCGCCAAAATTGCCATTTTTGATGCCGCAACTGAAGAAAAAACAGAGAAGAAAACACCGCCATTACCGCGCCCCGGAGATGAAGCACGATCCAGGACGTTAAGAACCCGCGCGGCTCCTTGGCATGACGTCACTCCGGGGATTGGCGGAGCCCGCGGTGAGCTGAAAATCTCGGAGGAGACGAGCTTGGGATATGCGTCGCATATCCACTAACCGCTAGCGGTACGCGTCGTCTGTTTGGGCGCTATTTAAAGGCTGGTAATGAGAAAAGTAGAGAATTACCAGCCCCGCAGTTTTGCCACGGTTGCTGATTGCTGAAAACTGATTTATGACCAGTTTAGCCAAAGTGAAATATTGTTGAAGTAAGCCTTTAACGTTTCCATGCCAACTCACCATGGAGTGTTTGATTTTTACGACGCCTGCTTATGTCGGAACTTGATTGAGTATCATCAAATGATATGGACTACATTGCATTTGAGAGGTACAAACGACTTAACGAAGCAGCTTCATCGAATTTTCCTTGCGCCAATGTGGCTACCCTCCCTATGTGACTCTGGCGTTGCCCGGTGTTGCTGCGTTAACTTCAAGCAGAGTATTATCTACGCTGTTGTTATTCTGAGGTGCATACCACTGGCCTTTTCGTTCAATCGGCAACCACATACAAGTCATTATTACCGGGTTTACGGCATATAGTCGAATCTGCAACGTAATATAAGCACGCCGATTCCGAACGGACCTATGCTGTGAATGTTGTCAGCAACATATTCCAAATGGTCGCCTATACGTTTACTGTTTATCTACACCAGTGGCTGTATGGTCGAAATAGTAAAGGTAACGGCAAACAGTAACGCTGTAGCGCTAAACGCTTCTTGCATATAGGATATTCACAAAACGTATGCAGACAAAATAAGAAAACCTGTAGTGGGGAGGGGCGCAGTAGTGTGGACATAGAATGGAGCACCCGAATGGCGAGAGCCAGCTCCAGTTTCTCCAGCGGTGCACGGTTTTGAGGAAGCACGCAAAGTGACGATGGTATGGTATGAAGAACTTTATTTAGGTCCTGAGGGATCAGTCTGGGACTGATGCGGGCCACTCCCACGTCGGTACAGAGAGGCCGAGCCCCTCTGCTATCACACGGGCCCTCTGGACAGCCCTGAGCACAGTGAAGTGCTGGCAAAGTGACGATGACAGCACATTTTTTTTTTTTCTCCGTGCGGATGTGTGTCACTGCCCTTGTAAAGTCCGTTGCTGGCATTTTACCGCCCCCCTCCTCTCACCCAAACTCCCCTTTCAATTTTGTTTTTCTCTTTTTCTTTTTTTGCCTTTTCACTGTCTTTGTTGAAACTTGTCCTTTTGACGGCCCAGAAAGCGAGCTTCCCGGAAAAGCATACGCTTGTCTTTTTGTCTTGTATGTCACATTCGTGCGCATTTTTTTGCTAAACCTCGTACTATGTCTACAACAGCAGCAGCGAGTGCATACTGTTGGGAACAGCAACGACAACGAATGCAACAAACTCGAAAGCGTTTTCATACTATTTAATTGTCTAAATCACACTGCAGTTGGAGCAGCCATTGACGTTGTTCCATGTGGAGCCCATTATAAAAGTGCATGCCAGCGTCGTTAGGGAAACTTGTAACGTCCTCGAGTCTCGCATTTCTTGCATCTTATGGCTCCTCGCACGAACGCCACCTTGTTGGCGTACTCTTCAGTAGCCTATAATTTCTGTCGCCCATGATGTAATAAGCGAAGAGGGAAGTTGAATGTCGAGTGCACGTATCGAAAAAGGAAAATGTACATACGAAAATAGTAATTAATCTAAGTCACTGATATTATGGAGAGAGGGGAAAGAGAGATAATTAGTTGAGAAGGCTCAGACGTCGGCTTGTGTCCGTGAGCACTGACCTACTGTTCACTGGGAAGGTATACAATGATGAGGAAAACAGAGAGAGAGAGATGGTGATGGTCAAAGTAGGAAATAAAAGAAGGGCGCCACATTCACTGCTTATTGCCAGGAGTACTGAATGGTGAAGGAGCCGCGGGCAAGCAGCAAAACAAACAAGCAGAAAAAAGAAAAGACACAAAACATAACAAGCAAAAAAAATAATTGACTCGCCATCCCGTTTCTGCGAAAGTGGATGTCCAGCGAAGCTGTTGAAAACCACCACTACAACTGCTGAGGAGGATAGTAACGGTAGTAATGGTAATTTAGAGTAATGGGAGTAATGGTAATTTTGGCAGTACACTGCCGCCCATAGCGGCGCAGCAACAGAATTGAAATCAGTTGCTAGGCTGTTTCTTTTACGAAAGGCTAGGGACGTCACTCTTCACGTCGCAACCTGCCGTCTGCGGGGTAGCATGTGCAACAGTGATTTTAACCAGGAAACGTATGCAGGTAGCGCTACGTGTTTCGCATTTGTTATCAGGAGCGCCTTGTAATCAATTATGTGATTCCTATTATTGCTTTGTGCTTGTTCTTTATTGAAACGTATGCTGTTCTGTATGTTATATGCGTGATTCCACAGAATACATGCACTGTTTGCTTCACTTTGCTGACAACTTGACGGCTTAGTCTTAAGGGGTTTAGAGCCACTGCTCCTGGCCCTGCACTGTCACCGGTATTGGCCCATATCTTTGCCGTCGGACGCGGATACGAAAAATGTCGACCAACTAGAGGCTAACAGGTTCGCTGTAAAAATGGATGTGTAAATAACAGCAAACAAACGAACTGCATTGGCCTAAAACGGTCGGTGTGCAACTGATAAAGAGTTTAGAAGGCCATTGGCGCTGGCCGATGCGGCCGCAGCATCCCGGACTAGACCTATGCACCAGCGCAAGCCTCGAAACATAACTGGCTACGCCCTGCTATCACTGTGAGCTGCCACATCATCGACTGCAGCCAATCACCAGTGTTCCCGGTTAGTGAACGTCGAATAAATTGGTAGATGGATTGATGGCGAAATCCCGGTTCCTTTTCTTTTCTTCTATGAGCCCCGAGCAGGTTTGCTTACAAAACCCCCGTTCGAGCAACAACACGATGATTCAAACTGCGGTGGGTTGAAATTGCTTAGGTGAAAATGGAGCCCGCTGCCCAGTGGGAGCCGCCTGCCGTTCATCACGCGAGATGAGTTTCGCATGCCGCCAGCGGGCGCGTGGTTCGGCGCTTATCAGCTCGTCCCAAGGCGCGTCTCTAACGCCGCGGGAGCGGAAGCTCGTTTCTTCTTCCTCGCTCCCCGACCTCCTCCTTCGTCGGGTGTGCGCCCTCGTGCGGCACGCGCCACGCGGAGATGCTGCGGTAAGCTACGTTATTATGTGCCCACGTCTTGCTGGTTGCGTGCACCGGGACATAAGCTATGGCCGTCCAATTACGCTACAGAACGCGTCTCGAACACCGCGAGAAACACGTCACCTTCACGCGTGCTCTCTGGTTTGAAGCGTGCGCGCGTGGTCGACGGACGTGCCTGGAAAATGCGTCGAATGGGAGGAGGAATGGCACGGCGCCCGCTTACTCCTATTTTCTTGCGCTGTTTGCACTCTATACCCGCATGGACGGACAGTCGGCCAGCACACTTGGAGGTGGGTGGGGATAACCGCCTCTCCCTCCTGTTGCGGTGCCTCTACCTATAGTATTTGTCTATCTCAGGTGGGTTAGTGGCAGATTTTCTCTGTTTAAGTGCGTATCTTTTATCTGGCGTACGCAACGAAGTGGTACTACCGTCAGAACCTACAGATAAGCGTACACATTCATCCCTCAACAATTATGAATGTCAGGCACCTGTCGACGCTCGCCTGCTTCCATGTTCGGTTAGTTTCCCTTTTGCGGCACTAAATTTTCAGCTAGTGAAAATTTCCAGCATATAGTGGCCGAGATTGATGACCATTGCTGTTGTGCGAAATAAATATGCTCGCAGCTTTTACATAAAGCGTATAGCCGCACTTCTCATATCACAGCCCGCATGCGCTAGCACATTGTAGACCGCGTATTAGCGTGTCAAAATCTACTGATGCGTGGTTCTTTGTTTTAATTCGATAGCAGAACAGCATCAAATATACGGTGCATATTATACATACGTGTAGTTCAGTGTATTGTTTATAGAGATGAAATCAGTCAGGATAACGCAATCAATCTCAATTCAACTTTGTCATAAATGTAAGGCGCGATCTGCGCGAAGAACACCACAAGAAAGACGGGCAATGTCATGCGCACAAACACTAGACGACACCGCGCTCATTTTTCCTAGCCTTCGCGCAAATCCTGCGCGACGTCAACTTGTATTAGCATACTCGTCCTACGCCTTTAAATGTCCTGACAAAATTTAATTCATCCGCACGTTTACGCTTCACAGCCATTTATTTATGACGCCTTTAGCGTCACGCTGTGCTGCGCCGAACTAACCAGACCGTTCGGCTGAGACGTGCTCTCGCAGTATGGCTGTCCTTTGTGCGACCGGCCCGAGTCTCGGCTGGGTCCCTTCAGCGTTGTCTCTTCCAGCACTCCTACTGTTCGCTGCTGACGGCTAGGCGAGGAGGCTTCGAGCCGTGCGCGGACAATGGCGCTGCCTTGAGCGAGGTTTCGCTCCTGGTGAAGTAGTGCGAGCTGCTGGAGGGTGGCGAGCAGAGAGGGGAAGGAGGAGTGTTGGAAGCAGTGCGACATTGCCGAGCAGGGTCCCCGCGAGGCGGGAGAAAAAGAAAATACCGTCGCGCCGCTGCGGACACGCCGCGCGTGTCTGTCTCCACGGTGGTCGCACAAGGCCGCATCACATCCGTGAGCGCTGGAAATTAGTTTCGCGCTTGGCAAGGGCCTCCCGTGGGCCGGCTGTTTTCAGATTTCGCTTTGCTTTTCACCCCTGAGACGATGAGTTACAGCAGCGTACACGTAACTCGATCTTCTTCGCCTCACCCGAATAAACGAAACGCTTTATCATAACAATACGCACGTGTCTGAAAACTCTCGGAGGAAGACATGCGGCGTGTGCTCCTCCAGCGGGTGATGTGAGGTGCGTGCTGTTGAGGTGTAGACGTAGTGGAAACCTGCTTCTCAGTTCCCCATACGCGGTTTCACTTCGGTCTGCGGATCCGAACGTTTCGAAATCTAAACTTTACAAACGCATCCACTGTCTTTCTGCGTCACATATATATGTGTCCTCAGGCAAAGATGCCAAAGCGAGATAAGTCGCTTCGGCCGAAGAAAGAGACTTTTGTAAAGTTAAGTAGCGTCGTCTCTTCGCATGCTCCCCTACTATACGTACACGTCGCCCCTACGACGCCTTCATTCGCGGCGTTTAGGGGCACTGTCATTATGCAGCCCACATAGGTCAGAACAGCGCGACAAGCCCAAATGCCAGCGATGGCCCAAAAGCCGTCAACGTTGGGCTTACTTGCATGAACGAGAAAGTTTTCCCAAATTAGTGAGTTTACATGTCCTCGTGGTCAGCGGAGAAAGCAACCTAATGAATAAACTGAACAGGCTTTTTATTGTTTGTAATGCCTTGACTAGTTAAGGTAGTAAACAAAAGAAAATAAAAACTAAGTTCTAGTAAATTTTGATTTTGGTTGCTGTGTGCAGTGATCAAACTTAGCTGGTTATCGCTTGTTTACAGGTTTGATACACCACGTCAAGCGTTAACCGATGGGCGCTTCCTACGAACTTTCCTTGCTGTAACAAATAATAACACTTTTGTCTGGCGTCGTCCTGGCCTTTTCCTCCGTGTGATATGTTCCAGCAAAGCTGTGCTAGTTTATATATCATAATTATAAGGCATTGACACTGTTAACGTTACTATGACCTCGAGGATAAGACGAACAAAACCAATGAACGTACAATTATTCCGAAATACGTGCTTCGGACCATAAATATCATCCTGTATTAAAAACGTGGTCTTTGTTCGCCCCCCCCCCCCAAAAAAAAAGAAAGAAAGAAAGATAGCCACAGCCAAATAAAAGTATATAAGAAAGAAAGAAAAGAGGAGGCAGAGAAGAAAGTGATGGAGTGAAAGCCTTGACGTCAACGTTAAGCACATGACGTTTCCGCGTCATACATGCTTGACGGAGACATGCGCGCTGCATAATGTCCAACTACATGTTCTTCAACACAAAGTTCATTGATACTTTGCCGCTGTCGTGTACTGTGCTTCCTTCGCGTATCGCATTAGTTTTCGATTCAGAGCAATTCACCGAAATCAAGTACAATGAATTGGCCTCGTTTTGCGCTTCGTTGTTAGAACTCAGATCAGTAACACCTGATGTTCCTTCGTATGCATTTCTTCATTTGCAACGACGTTAACTCTGATCACGGTAACGTCCTAGCTTACATGTTTACACATAAATACTCCCGACGCGCTTGTCTTTCGTCTCAAACGGAAAATGAGAGAGTGGGCTTTTTCGCACTTACAGCGTTACTGTGGAGAAGCCAGCCTTGGGTGCGCGTGCGACGCACGTGCAGGCAAAGTCGCGTTGACGTTCGCGTTTGTTTGCTGGCATTCGTAAAACGAGAGGTACGCCTCTTATTTTTGCACGTTGCGGTACCGACTGCTGTGGGCGGTGTAGTGCAATTTCTGCAGCACTTGCCGTGCTCGAAAGGCACAGTTAGTAAGACGCATACACCTTTTCATGCTGTCGTACTGAGGGTAGCGTTACACGAAATCTAGCAAACAGCCTTGTGCTGGTCCGACGTGTCCGTAAATTACCCTTTGTCAGGTTAATAACTTTGAATCGTCAGTACACTCGGCTACTTAAGGCTGATTCATTCGGGAAAAGTAGGCGTGAAACGAACGAAGAGTAGGAGGAGGAGGAGGAGGAGGAAATAAATAGAGAAGGCAGAGATGTTAACCAGAAATGCGTCTGGTTGGCTACCTTACTCCGGGGACGGGAAAGAGTGAATAGAAAGATAGGATAGAGAGAGGAAGAGGAGGGGGAGGAAAGCCGCGGTGAGCTCGCGCACGCACGCGGAGGGCCTGAGCGAGTCAAAGGCGTTCAGATAGGCCGCTCGCCCTCGAGAAAGACAAAAGTGCCTTCATAGCTTTGTGGGCCGACGTGCGGTTGGAACGGTATTCAAGTAGCACCTGGTGCAGACAACAAAGCACAAAAAAGACAGGCACATGCACCGATCAAAAGAGTCAGAAGTACCGGATTAATGAGCTCAAGGTTGAGACATTAACAGATGTCCATCAATAAAACAAGAATTTAAGAAGAGAAGCGAACTGCGCGTGTTGGTGATGATTTATTCTTAAAAAGGCGCGTGAGACGAACGCCGGGGAGAATACAATTGCGCTTTTGATCAGCGCGTGTGCCCGGTATTTTTTCTCCACCTCGCCGATCGTTTGCAGTGCTTTTCTATTTAGAATGTATCAGGCTAACAGCCTTTACCTCCTGCTTGTTTCTTCTTTGTTCGTAATTTTATTTTACTCTATTAAATTTGCGTTGGTCTCGGGGGGTGGGGGGGGGGGTAAATAGATTACAATGGGCAGAGAAAAGTAGATAATCAAATAAAAGCGCTACGAAAAAAACTTCCAGAAGCTTCCGTATCCATGCAAACTCACCTTGTAAACACAAAAGCTCGATAAATCGACATGAAATAAAATGACGCGATACAACAGCCTTCGTGGCGTGGAGTGGCGTTCGACATAATGAGGCAGAGTTTGCGCACATAAGGTGTAGTGATTCCTGTTACAGATTATCCAGTCACTAAAGCTGGCTCACAAAAGGCGAAATCTCCAAAAACATGTCCTCTAGTGCATGGATGTGGAAATGATGTTTTGTTACTAGAGCGGTAGGGAGGTCGGCCCGAGCTTGTGCGCTCTAACTTGCTACTCTGTGCCCGTATTCATTAAAAACTCTGACGCTAGAGTCGCTCGTAAAAGAAAATTCAAGCCAATCCTGATGCTGGACATATCACTAGCGAAGGCGGGCGACCAATGACAAAGAAAACTAACGAACAAAAAGCTTTGTGAGTCAATGCCCACTGGGCAAAGCGAGAAAGGGGAACAGAAGGGGGATGGAGGAGGATGACAAGAATGGGGAAAGGAGCCTGAGGCGTAGGAAAGAAACCAAAAATCAAGAGCAAAAAATAAAAAAAAATCAATAAAACAAAACGACGGCGCGAACATTCGTCAGGAATACTGCATGTTTAGCTGACCCCCTCTGCATCTTCTATTCGTAGCGTTCTCCTTTGCAGACGGACGCAGCTGTTTATTACGCGTCCTTCAAGGTCTCTGGAGAAGAACGCTCCTTATCTGGACCGGCCCGTATACCGCCTCTGACACGGCGAGCCGTCAAACGGCGTCCCCTCATTATCGGATGTTGGCGATGGCGAGCTCGCACGCCGCATGAATGCGCAATGGGGTCTCCTCCGTGGCCACGGAAGTTTAGGGCCGATAATACGGGTGCTTCTCTAAACAAACAAAAGCGGCACAGAAAAACAATAAGAAAGAAACATCGCAATATGTAAGGAAGCAGCAAACTCGCTTTTTTTCTTGCTTTTCCTTACGCGACGATATTTAGTTGGTTTGTTAGTTAGTTAGTTGGTTGGTTTGTTAGTTGGTTAGTTAGTTGGTTAGTTAGTTAGCTAGTTAGTTAGTTGGTTAGCAAGTTAGTTAGTAAGTAAGTAAGTAAGTAAGTACGTAAGTTAGTTATTTATTTATTTATTTAGTTAGTTAGTTAGTTAGTTAGTTAGTTAGTTAGTTAGTTAGTTAGTTAGTTAGTTAGTTAGTTAGTTAGTTAGTTAGTTAGTTAGTTAGTTAGTTAGCAATTAATAATTCTCATGCGAAAGACTAAAAGCGAACTCAAAAGTCACCTATCTAGTACGCCTATAGTGCGGTAATATACATTAGCCACACGAAACACTGCATTGAAAGAAATATAAGATATAGCGCACTGACAGTCAGGAACAACACGTTCACATCTACATAAGTAATAGTAAACCTATTTGAGAAGAAATGCAATAAAATGATGAAGAAGAAAAAAATATCCACTAGCAAATGCAAATACACGGTGTACGCACATAGCAACGAGGTAACTGTATGAGAAGACAGGAAATCACAATTGTACACGCAGGTCTTCACGTATGTACGTACAGATGTCCATTATACACCGTACTTGTCATAAACACATGCATACACCCGCACCATCTGCGGTGAGTAGGCGGTAGATTATATGCGAGCCTGTGGTTTCGTAAGCAAGTGCGAAAACACTCGCCTGATAGGGACTCACGGACGCATAGCCTGGTATTGTAGCGTATAACGCAGCGCTGGTGGCACGCACGGCTGCAGACTGCGCACCTGTTAATTTTAACTGAGAATGCACAGGCTGCTAGAAAATTAAATGTTCTTTCAATTTTCACGGCCGCCGGCACAGGTGTCCCAGACATGTATACGGTGCAGTACACGTGGTTTGCCAACAGCTCATGCGATGCGCGGGGCGTGTGATTGTATCTCGGCGGTGCGCCGAGGCCCGTATTGTAAGCCCAGTATTCTATGTGCCCAGATAGTGGGAAAAGTTAGCGGCCTTACCGTATAGATCATTGCGTTGCGGCCATTATTCCAGACGCGTGGCCCAGCAGCCGTACTCGAGCCACGCACGCAACGTCCATGCGTACCTTTGTGCAACCTCTGTGCATGCGCAATATGCCCGTTCATTATCGCTAGCCTCAAGCGCTAATTTCTTTTTCTGTTTGTCTTTGTTGAGAGTGAACGCGTCAAAAGATGGCATCGCAATGGAGGTAAGACAGAAACAAACAGCTGCACGAGAAAACCAGGCACGCGTCAACCCAATTATAGGTCTGGGAGCCGTCACGCCGTAGTATTGCGGGCGCCACATCCACAGTCTTTGCTCTTGTCCGTGACGTGCCCGCAGCGCACACTGTCCGAGGAAGGGAGCAAGGTCAGTGCACGGGCTGCGCCAGATTGGCCGCTGTCAGGAACGCGCGCAAAATTGGGTCCGATCGCGCTTGACATCCCACTGGGCGAGACGAGGAGGCGGGGGAATTGGGAGAGGGGGAGCCGTTCGGCGAGCCGATAGCTCGTGCATGCGGTCCCAGCCGGTATACGCTCCCTGCAATGGTCAGGCGGCGCGGCGATCGGCTCAGCCGTCAGCGCCACCGTGTCAGTTGCGCGAAACACCGAGGCGGCCACTGCTGCGGAGGCATGCTTTTGCGGCACTCGTTCGAAAGGTTTCGGACGTTCTAAATTGCGGTTTTAAGGCAACCGAAAACGTCGAGGCCCATTTTGGACCACCGACGCTTGAGAAAGGACGTGAAATCTTTGACTACAACCACGTATACCGTGTCAAAGAAGTAAACAGCACGGACATCCCAGTGAGGTGCTTAAATTAAATTGTGGTGTTTTAGGTGCCATAACCACGATCTGATTAGGAGGCACGCCGTGGTGGGAGAATCCGGAATAATTTGGACCGCCTGGGGTTCTTTAACGTGGACCTAAATCTAATTACACGGGTGTTTTAGTATTTCGACTAAAATCGAAATTCGAAATCGAAATTCCACCGCGGTGGCCGGGATTTATTCCCGCGACCTCGCGCTCAGCAGCCCAACACCGTAGCCACTAAGCAGCCACCGCAGGTAGCGAAGTATTTTTCACAACAAAGTAAGTATGCTTACGACGTCGATTTCGAAGTGCGTTAACAAATCATTATTTTATGCCACTTAAGTGAGCAAATACTGCCGTGGACGTCTTTGAACTGTCATTTGTCGCTTCCTTACTTGGAGCGTGCCTTGCACCTCATATTGTAGAGGTTTTGGTGAATAGGCAGGTAAGTGCTTTTTTCTCCGTTGACGAAGTGCCTCGAGCATATTCTGGTATTGTCGTTCGGGCTCGAATGTCAGAAGGTATTACCGCTGAAGAATCATAGAGAGCAATCAGCTGAGACTAAACAACGTGAAGATTGAACAAATATGCTCTTGTGTGCGCGAGGGAAATGCTAATTTTCGAATACTCGTCGTGTTCTGCAGTTTACTCCAACCTTAGTTCTGTTGTTCTAAGCGCGAGAAAACATCGGCACGAATGAGCTCGGTACCAGCATTCGCGTCTTGATCTTGGCGCAGGAGGAAGCAAGCGCATGCAAAGCTCCAGCACGGAGCGCTTACGAAGCTAGATTTGACGCCTAACAACCACTGCGAGTTTGTTTTGGAGCAAGAAGAGCTAAACAACTATCAAAACTGATTTACAACAGCAGGAATCAGTTCACGCATTTTCATGCAGTTGACGCTTTATTGTGTCTTTTTACAGATGCCGCTCCTGGCTCTTTTTCATTTCTTTGTCCTGTTTTTGCACTTACGTCTTAGTTCGTTTAGCAGAAATTCGCAAGACCGTCACAAACCGCGACGATCCACTTCAGCCGCCGGGTTGCTTCCCCCGGTTTCGAAGGGAAGCGGTACAATTTGATGCCGACATCCCCTTCGCGGTTGTGACAGTTGTTAACGCAGCAGTATCTGCGCTTGTTCTTTTTGTTCACACTTCTCACAAAGGAGCTGCCAAGAGGCCGCGGGGAATCTATAGGAAAATTGGAAAAGCAGGCTTGCAGGCGCGCCTGAGCGCACCGCGGCCACTGGTGAAATGACGGTGACGGCCTACCCGCGGATGCTCACCGCCGCTGCCAGGTGGCGCGACATGTACAGGCAAACTGCATTGCAGGGTGCCCATATGGAGCACGGGAATTTGCGCGCCTGCTGGGACGCGTGCTTTATCGACGCGCGAAGTAGACGATGTGTGCCGGAGCGCTTGTTAACTGCAGCGCAAACGAAGCTGGGCCATTCGGCTAATTCATTGGGTGCAGCGCAGTGCAAATACATAACGGATGTAGGATGGAAGAAATGAAAGCACAACGCTGCTGAGTACTTCTGTGAGTGGCGCTGCGTTAACAGCCGTTAGAAGTATGTATTCATTGTGTTTTTAATGCGTGCTCTGCAGGGATCTATACTTCACAGGAAATGTCAGTTGCATATATGCGCATCTATTTTCTTTATAATACTTTCTTTGCTATTTGAATATGTTGCATTAGTCTGCGTTATAAAGTGTGACATGCAATTTCAATGCTGTGGATGCGGAAAGCCTTACTTCCAACATCTACCCCGCGAGGACGCTTGATGTGAGAACATACCGCGCCTCCGTTTCTGGCCTTATCATGAAGCCAAGGCCTGCAGTGTAATGCAAGGACTACTCCCGCTCAGTTCTACTACTTTCTTGTCATCCATCGGTCACGACCGGCCGATACTGGTGATGACGCAAGTACAATGCCACTCCGAGCATTGGGGAAGCGCAAAAAGAAAAATAACTGGAATGGCATCGTTATATTATCCTAATATTATTGCAGTTCTTGCAAACGGCGGTGCACGAAATTGCTGAGGTCGCCAGCTTATTAACACATACGCCAAACGTGTGTGGCTGCAGGGCTTCTTGACGAGCGAGTTGGTATATGCTGCAAACTAGCGACCGGACGCTTCATCATCATCATCATCATTTATTGGTCCTTAAAGACCCCTGGAAGGGGCATTACATAAAGGGGGGAAACATTGAACACAACAACGCAGGTCACCATCAAACATTGTCACAATCAGTGATCAGCAGGGTATATACAGAAAAAAAGAGTACAAGAACCCTTTAAGCATATACAAATATAAAAATAGCAACAGAGGCAAACAGAAGAAGACAATAATTTCCACATCATGTTTTCAAATAGGATGTCAGCAATTGCCGGAACTTAAGTGGATCGCGTTCTATAACAATATGATCTGGTAATGAATTCCATTCTTCAATTGCAAGAGGCAGGAATGACTTGTTAAATGCGTTAGAGGAGCCGTGCAGACGTAGAATGCTCATGGAGTTGAAAAGACGGCGTGATGTTCGGAGAGGTGGTAGCAGAAGAGAGTCCCGGAGCGAAGGAAAACAGAAGTATAGTTTGTGAAATAATGCCAAACGGGCGATTTGTCGTCTGTGTCGCAGAGGCTCGATGTCAAGCGATAATTTTATATTGGTAACGCTGGAGTGAGTGTCGTAATCGGATGAAATATATCGGGCTGCACGGTTTTGAATGGCTTGTTATCGATTAGGTAAGCCTGATGTGGATTCCAAATTGGGGAGCCAAGTTCTAGTTTGGTTCGGACGAAAGTTTTGTAAGCTAGACTGGACGCTTACATAAGGGAAGGAATATGCGGGACGATCGCGGGACTTGCAACTAATTTTATCCTTGAAGGATCTTCCACAGAAAAAGCAGCGCGTGCGCAACACCATTTTGGACAAAATAATACGTAAGACTGTACCAGGCTACCCGTCGTTGCACGATTTTGCTGTCAAGTGTAAAAAAGTTCGCACATCTTTTGCGGGACAATTTTCTTGTGGATACACCTCGACAAGCACGCTCGTGCTGCGTTTTCCCTCGTCCCCAGTAACGGTGTACCATCACTTAACGTGAAATCGCAACTGCGCTCTTTACAATGGAGTGACGAATCTTTGCCTGAAGGGACCACGCTGACACTATCTGTAATCAATACAATGTTCTTTCTGACGTATACATCAAATTTTCCAAAGGTTGTTAGGTGTAAGTCTAGCGCTCGAGCCGTTCATCTTCTTTCCTTGTGTAAGAATTCATTTACTGGTTTCCTGTTTATTCACACACACTGCTGCATGATTGATTAGTTGTCTTTCATTTACCGCTGTCGCATTAATTTGTAGCAGCAGGGTCCTCCAAATACAAGTCTCCGTCTTCGGCACGTACAACCTTCTAAAAACAAGGACGTGCTTCATCCGGCGTGGAATAAATCGGCAGATTCTCTTCTACATTCATCAAACGGTTAGGAAAGCCTCAAGTCTCCCGATCGTGCAGAATGCGAAATTTCCGTGACGGCATTATTCTACGGATATGTTTGCAGCACTCCCCATAGGGGCGTTACGCAACGTTTGTCTAGTGTGACGAACGCAGAAGGAAATGTGTTTGAGTCTTAGTCAGTCAGTCATGTGCACTCTCACTATAGTTCCTGCATCAGGGGCCCTTAATAAGAAAGCATGATGAAGCTCACATATTTACAAATGTTTATTTCTCTGGCACTTGCCTGCTACCAGCCATTGTCCGATAGCATAAATGTGCGTTCCTAGCCTCTTCTGATACATGCTACGAGCGAAGCATCGAGGGCCACGACACTGAACCACGTTTTACTCGCGACTACTTAGAGCGCTAAAAATGTCCTTCGCAACGGTGGCAGTATAGTCATCACCTTACTTTGTGCCGCTGCCAAGAAGTTCACGCGCATCGTAAGATGTTTGAATGATGTGGTAAATGAAATGGAAGGATGGAATGTGCCAGCAGTCGAACTCCCAACTCCTATGTTTCTCGTGTTATTAGTCACGTCAACAGTGCGCCCTTTGCGGAAATCTCAGAAATCCAACACTTGGACAATATTCCCGAGTGCCATTGAACTTATGACTAAGAATAAAGATGTGCTGGTTTTCATGGAAACTGCAGATGCCGGCCTGACCGCGCGCATACGGCACGCTTTCCACTGGACGAAACAACTTACGATGGAAGTGGTGGATCCCTCTCCAATCATCTGCATTGGTCTGCGGCTTCACTGCTGCAGAATAAGTCGGTGGTCGCGAATAGACGTGAACCGGCGATGTACCGTATTTTCGCGATTCTAACCACCCCCTGATTCTAAGCACCCCCCCCCCCCCGCCTCTATTTTCGCGAGAAAATTTGGAAAAAAGTTTGCATGCGAATCTAAGCACCCCCCAATTTGTTAGGAAGAGCGCGTAGCCAAGGCCGCCAAGTGCGCTTGTTCACTCTGTCATCGAGCCGGAGCCGTCGGAGTCCCGAGGTGGGACGGCGTCCGCGGCGCGCGTACGCCGTACAGCCGGACTGTATGGCGAAAGCTGCAGAAAGCTTCCCCATCAACCATCGCAAAGTGGATTTCAGACGCTTGGAAACGAGTCCAAGTGGACGTTGTGGTCAAATCATTTAAAAAGTGCTCGATCACAAACCACTTCGACGGAGCGGAAGACGACCTGCTGTGGGATACCGAGAACGGTGGTTCAAGCGGTGCGACGAACTTGAGTGGCAGTGATAGTGACTGAGCATCCGACACAAGCGGTGGGTTCATACTCTGCACCGATTTTTCTTTTGAATGTTTGTAAAATAAAATCTTATTTCTGGCGCCCGTCTCGTCGTGATGTCGCAGTGAAAAGAAGGAGAGGGTGGGTCATTCTAGATTTTTCGAATCTAAGCATCCCCCCTCACTTTGGGCATCGCGATTGTGAAAAAAAGGCGGTGCTTAGAATCGAGTAAATACGGTAGTTCGCCCTGCTTTCTTGGTGAGTAGGTGCAGTGAGTGTTTCATTAATCAGCCAAGCCTATATGGCTTCGATTATTCCTCCCGCCGACAGCGGTATTGTGCGTGGTGTTGACTGTACGCGCTTCGGATGCAGCGGAAACACCTGCACGACCGGGCTTGCTCGGGAACTTCCTGGTTCGAGCGTTCAATCTTAGCCATCGCTGCCCGCCCGCACCATGCCCGGCGCTCATCGGACCGTTATACGAAGACATGTGTCCTTCCTTCTTGCTTCGGTGAACCAAAGGGATGAAACAAGAGGAAAAGCATCGTCCCGCGCCAGCGAGCGAGTGAATAATGTTCACAAGTAAAAAAAGAAGGTCTGACTCATACTGCTTGCTCGTAGGCATCCGACCGGGAGAACGGCCGTGGCGTCCTCCACCATGCGATGACGACGTCGGGCTTTGTCTATTAAAAGTGCGCACTGCTGTGGAAGCTGCAGGGTGGACGAGTGTCCACTGATCAAGGCCGCTATTACGATCCATCGCAGTGAAGGACAATTTTTGAATGGCTGGTGCCCATGCGATCACCAGTCACCATAGCCAACTACGCGGCGCGCAAGGCGTGGGTCGACTGATCGTACGCAGTCCGAGCTCACGGACGTGTCCGTTCGTGAGAACTCTTTTTGTCATTGGCCGGCGCCTCGTGTGTCTTCTCGCTCGATTCCACAATTGGCCGGCCACCGTCCTTTCGAACCGCAATGACTCAAGAAAAGCATCGCATGCTAAGGCCCGTACTTAATTGCGAATAATATCCGAGCTCGGACTAGCCATGCCCAGCTAAGATGGTGCGCACAAACGCTGCACTCTTTTAGCGACGCGGTGGACACTCTTCGTGGCTTCCCATTCTTTAGCGGGGAAAAGCGCAGTGGTTGCGAGATGGCCACAGCAGGAAGGGAGGTCAGAGAGATTGGGGGAGGGTGAAGTGAGCGCTGTCGAGTGTTATGTGGGTACGACGAGAGGAAGGGGGAAGCAGAGGGGTCCGTGCTCGCGATTGAAGGCACGCTTAAAGAGTCGGACGGCGTGCTTCCAGGCGCAGTTCCGGTCGCCGGCGGCGTGAGTTCGCAACCTGTCCGCTAGCTCGCAGCGTGTCGGCGCTGGCAGCTTCTGCCGCCCCCCGGTCGTGACTGCTTCCCGGAGGCGCACAAGAGAGAGCGCCAACGCGCGCGCCTGTGCCTTCGACGCCCGTGCATACTTTTTTTGGTGCACAGTGCGTAGCGTACCGCGCCGGCGTGTACCTGTGGTGAGCGCGCCTCGCTGGCGAGCTCGCGTGTGCGCGCGTGCGTGCGTGTGTGTGCAGCCGGGCTGGCTTTCCTCAATGACGGCGCGACCGCGTGGGATTCCCGAGTTTGATCAGCCGCGGCAATCGCTGTGCGTCGGCGGATGCAGTGTCGCTCTGCACGCGGGGCGAGAAGGAAGCGAACGTCTTTGCAACGAAGGCCTCTCTCGCTGTTCGCTGAGCTAATTTCTTTTTCGTCGTCCTCGTCCCGCTTGCGTCACCTGTCCTTAGAAGAGTCTGCGTGCGGTGTTGCATGTGCCGCTGCTGAGTGAAAGTTCCGATTACGGCGTGTATCGCTAAACTTGTATGCTAAGCAGCGCGTACTTCCCGCTTCGGCAGTGAAGGCGCGTATGCTCTGATTAACGTCAGAACAATGTTATCTGCTTCATCTGACTCGTTATCGATGTGCAATTAGAGATCTGGATGTCCGGGCCGGAGAGCCCGTTATCTTGCCGGACCCGCTGGCATTCCTCTACGCTCTCGACGCGGCGGCAGCGCGACCGTGAACTCCCATCCGCTTCACGTTAACCGGCGGTCGAACTTTTGTGCGAGCATGGACAGCCTGGCGATGCACGCCACTACCGAAGCAGGAGAGCCCCTTCGCACACCCCGTCAGCCAGCGGCGTCCGAGGAGCCGAATCGTGTATCTCACATCTGCGACGAGAAAAAAAGACAACGTCGTGCGCGAGACGTCTACGCTGGACAGAATTGGAGCAGCGGCAGCGGGCCGTCGACGAGCCGTCCCTGAAGAAGTGTCTCGATCAAAGGCGGCCGGCCCTTCTCCGTTATTCCCTTCGTAATTTGTTTTTTTCTTCCGCCACGCGAGAGCTATCAAGCAGCTCATCCAGGGAGCGGCCGGCGATTCTTCGAGGCACGGCGTCGTGCGCCGCGCTCGTCTGCTGCGAGAGGCGTTTGCAATGGCTCGGGGCTTGCCGCCGAACACCTGCGTCCGAGCTCCACCTCGCTTTTCTGTCCGAGGTTCAGACGCCGCCAGCTGTGACGCTCTCCTATATACCGCCGGCGTGTCTCCATAGACGTCGCTTCGTTTCTGTGTTTCCTCGGTGCGTCAATGCCGCGCGTGGCATCGGCATTAGAGGTGTTCCCGGCTCCACTTGTGTAAGCAGTGTTGTATGTCACTTACGGCGAGCTGTGTGCTGTGTGCGTGAAAGTTTAACCAACCTGGTGCTCACTGGTCTATTTTTCTGTGCTTCGATCGCTTCCCGGCTGCGCATGCCGCAAGCAGCGAGGCGCCGTCTTCACCACGTGTGATACGCATCGCCGGTCCGATACGTGCGTTCTCAAATGTACGCTGCGCTGGTGGTATTACGACGTCCAAAATGAGCGGACAGCAGCGGCTTCAGTCTGCGTGAACCGGCATACGCGCTGAACTTGCCTTTCGCACGCACCGGCCGTGTGCGTTCACATGCGTGAAGAGCTGCAATCTCGTTGCCAGCCTGGAAATTGAACCAGGAACGAGACTGGTCGTCCCTTCGCAAAGCGAACTTCATGTGTCGTCCGTCACGCAGCGTCACAAGTCCAGGGATTGTCCAACCGCCAGTTTTTGTTTGGCCTCCAGACGCGGCCTCCAGACGAGAAGGTCGCAGCGGAGCGCTTCTCGTTTTGTGTGCCCCACTCACGGTGAGAGGAAGGAGCGGAAAGACAACTGAAGGCAGCTCATTCCAGTGAAATCGCTGTCACTTTGGTGGTTACTGCACAGACACTTTACAGGATAAAGTACCATCCAAGCAGTATTTACTTTCTTTTTCCCTAACCACAGGTGGTTGCGGGACCTATCGCCCGAGTTGAGTCGCACCCACGTGGACCCTGTGTTTACCTAGTAAAGAGCGCTCTTTCTCTGAATATTTTCATCACCAGAGTTTTCAGCTCAAGATTACCGAACGGCTCGGCGCACATACGTGAAGCAGGTGGAGTTTTGCTTTTGAGAACTTCCCACGACGGTGCTGGACGCTGGTCGGTGATGGATGTTTGACGTATGAATTCACCAGCGCGAGACCTGCGGCGTGCATTGCAGAACTTTACGGGTAGTCGAGCATTTCTTTATTCTTCCGACATTCCTCGTGCTCGCAACAGTGCACGGAGAAGGCGCGCACGCTGACGAGAACGAAAAAGGAAGCCACACTGCACAACGCGTTGAGTTCGCTCCTTGTGTGTTGTGGTCCTCTCGAGCGTCATCTCGAGCCTCCTGACGGGTGGAAAAAATAGCGATAGACAAGGGAAATCCCTCCAGGACGAAACGAGCGACGTGCGAATGGGAACCCGTGCCCGAGACCCTGTCTGCGTGACACCATAAATCGTTCCGGCGTGATCACAGCGGTCGCCGCATCGCCTCAGCCGAACTGGAGTTGTGTGCAGTGCTCTCATATACACAAACACGTATCGCTCCGGCTGGGCGTGATCTGCCGCAGAGCGCGCGAAACGACGGGCGTCAACCGAAACGCCGCCGAACTTCGACACGATTCACGAGAGGCGTCTTCTCCGGCAACGGCCCGTGCTCGACCCCGAGGCCCGGAAGTAAAAGCGTAATTTTTTTTCTCGGTTCTGTTGTCAAGTTGGGCGCTCTTTTCCACGCCTCCAACCACGGCTTGTCACAAGTATACGTGGTGATCATTTCCTGGTGCTCTAGTACCTGACGCAGACTATGTCCAAGATTGCCTGGTTGAAGATCAAGCGCAGAATGGGTGAGTTCAAGTTGTTGGATCTCTCTACAGAGCGGAAGTTGCTGCTCCTATATGAAGTTGTATTCTTTGCAGCCGCACTTGCAGTTTGCGTCAGCGACAGTATTTGAGTGTTAGTCTTCGTAAATTCCGAACTGCTCCCCAGAGAGAGAGACAAAGAGAAAGTGAGGAAGGGGTGGGGCGGGGGGGGTCATGCACACAGAGAGAAGACACACAGAACAAGTGCTATACTTTGACTGACTGTCATCGTATTCAGAGCAACCGAGTTGTGAGTATGCGTTCTGTTGCGCTAACCATCGTTTCCTGGAAGTGAACTGTTTAGCCCAACAAAACATACGTGTTCCCGCGAGAAGTTCCTTTTATCTAGTTCATTTATTTATTATTATTATTTTTCTTTTGCTACATGTTCGTAGGGAAAGTGAGAGTTGTTGCAGTAAATCGAATAGCTATAGACAAGGTGAACACGTTGGAGGATGACGACAACCTCTGCAAATTGGAGTAGAGGGCGGGGGGGGGGGGACAAAGGGAGTCAGGTATTTAATTTTGCGTGCTTGATGTTGACTGTCTTTACTGAAACTGTGCTCTTTTTGAGACTACAGTTATATTGTTTTATTCGCTGTTTATTGTTGTCTCTTTTTTTTTCTGAATACCATTTCCTTCCACACACATTATTTTGTTTTACGCTGAATATCGCACTGTATTCCTTGCATTCACAATGTTCCCACGCGTGTACGTCCCCGAATCGAAGGCTTGTTTGACTGTAAACGGGCCTGCTCAGCAGGATGTCGTTTCGGTGAACTGCGGATTCCAAGACGGTTGATTGATTGGGAACGCCCTTATCGTTCAAAATATAAGCCTAATTTAAAGCAGTCGTCACTATATGCTGCTGAACAAGCACCAAGGGCTTGTTCTTTCACGATCTTGATTCATTGACATGACTGCGCTTCGAGTCAGGTTACGGGGCTACCAGAGTTGTTCCAGAAGTGTGTACACATATGGGACTCGACTATCGTCTGTAATGCTCATAATTTATTGTTGCGAGATGTAATGTGTTGTGCAACGCCTTCCACCTTCTCACTTTTTTCTTCATTCTTTTTCTCCTCTTGAAGCAGGTAGGCGGGGTGTATCTTTCAGGAGATAAATTGCTAGCTTGTTTATTATTTTTTTTTAACGTGTCCATGTTTACGGGCATAATATAGCCGTTATGATAGAACATCCGGAGCTGTACCCCTCTGTTTTGGGCGTTGTCTTCTACCAGAGGAGTATGATGCTGGATTCGGTAGAGTAGACTACCGGTGAGTGGATTATCAAGGGGTGATTCCCACGGTTGCTGCGCCACGAAAACGGCACAGATGAGCCCAAGGAAGAACGGTGCTGGCGCGTTTTTTCCAACTGATGTGTATTGGAAGAGCGGGCCGGAACATGTTATACAATGCAAAACGAATAAATAAATAAATAAATAAATAAATAAATAAATAAATAAATAAATAAATAAATAAATAAATAAATAAATTAAAAGGCATTAGGAAACCGCCAATACTGATAAACAAAACTGGGAAATTAAAAAGTGATAAAAGCACGTGTGATCTCCGGAAGGTGAACTTTTTATTCTAGGGTGACAACGCATGATATAGCGTTAATTTCAACATGGAAAGCATCCACAATCTCACAGGTGCGCTGATCCGGGGCGTGATGCAGTGATACGTAGTGCAACGCATGTGCCATCGATGATGCGCTGCCGACAACGCTGATAAACCGTTGTGACCATGTTACAGACTTGCGCCTCCTGGCGTTACTCGCGTTGATTGGCAATTGCGTTCACGCGCGCTCGTTCGCATTCTCGTCTTACTAAGTCCTTCGAGTGTTGAGACGTATCGGCAGAATCGCATACTCTCCTGCACAGACGTCGTGCTGAGCCCAGTCGTTCTATGACAACCAGCGGGGTTTTGTCTCTCTCCCTGGAACGGAAGACCCCAGCCGGCGCTCGCATAGTCAGGTTTTACGTTAATTCCAAGAGGCGTACACTACTGTTCGAAGCCACATCAGGTTGTCTGAGAACACGGTGTTCAAGGAGAAAATTTGCCGACGACGACCATACACACGCATAGAGTGTGGAAATAGCGCAGAGACCATAGAGTATGTTTGCTTAACATGCCGCATTATCTATCCAGAGGTCAACGAGGACGCATGCAGTTGAGCTGTCTGTGGCCTTGGGATCTTAGTATAGTAAATGTTGATGAAACTGCGGTTGAAAATAGTTAAACGTGGCTCTCTTATTGACAGACAAGACACAGAGCAAAGTCAGGCAGGCTGACCAAAATCGATTCTCCGGTTTGCTACGCTGCATCAGAGTTGGGAAAAGGGGGATAGAAAGAAGGTAGGAGGAAAGAAAGAAAAAAATAGTAACTGCTGCTATTGGCGTCCACTGCATCTGGTGGATCACTAAAAACACAACAATGCCTTAACAGCCTTCTGATAAGATATGGAGTCCCACCTATGTTGGAGGATTGTGTCTTGGGACAGAGGTCGCTCGTGGAACTTGTTGGTCACAGCGTTAAGTAAGCATCTCTGTGCACAATACTGCGGACACTGCCACAGAATAGGGCTCATGGTTTCCTCTTCACCGCAGCAGTCACAAGCTGTGGAGTAAAGGCAAAGAGCACAAAGAATCAAGACATAACCTTTTTTGGCCTCAGTGGCTTGCTAATTAAGGGACCATGATAAACGCAGTTATAATGGTCAAAATAACGAGCTTGGTGGCCTCACCTATACCACCCCGTTTTAGAGGTGGTGCCTATAACATCCATCCATCGGCCGCGGAGTTTCATGCTAAGTAAAAGTAAAAATGTGTGGACCACATTCTGGTGCCTGCACTTTTGCGTTGCAGTGTTGAAACAATGACATCGCTTAAGAAGGGAGGAGATGGCAACGATGTAAATAGCTAAGTCGTGATATCTGCGCAATTTTAATGCCGAACTATTTATTGTTCTAGTTGAATAGCCTAGCAGTGTACTTTGTTGAGCAGTTAAGGGCTGCACATTTGACGAATAATTTGTTTGATTGCATGATTTGCAGCGCCTTAATAAATCACGACCTTTCCAAGTGCACGTTCGCCAAATATAGATCATGTCTGGTAAGTAAAACTCACCATGCACAATTATATTTTTAATATAAACAGTTATTTTTGTTAGCAATGTTCCAAACACCATCGGATCGTTAAGTTAGAATCTAAATCGGAGTAATTGTTGTCATACAGCAAATTTGGGGTCGAAAAAGAAAAAAGACGAAAAAAAAGGAAATGAACAAATAATGCCAGAATTCACAAGTCCTATTGAAACTGCGGAAGGGCGAAGTGTAGGCAAATGCATAATGTGCTTACTGGACAGGCACACAGGTGGCGCACACGAATACGAGCCCCAAAATTTTCTCTAATTTTGTCCCTAGTATGAAACTCCATGAGTCACGTGACGTGTTGTCCACGTTTGTCGCATGACTATCCCGGTGCAAGCAGTAAGAGCGACAGAGTTTAGTCATGGTGTGAACAATACCACGCTATTGACGAAGTGGAAAAAGAGGAAAGATACGTTATTGAAAGAAAATCTCAATCCAGAGCAAAGAGTGCCGGGAGAGGAGGGTTCTGCAGGTGACTGCGGCGTCAACACACCTGGCAGCCAGTTTAAGGCGTGCGCTATAACAAAATACTAGAACGATATACAGCGCGTGTTTAGGAGGCCTAGGTATTATTCAGCCACGCGCCAGCACGCAGTAAATAGAAGCACAGTTAAATTGAATGATAAATAATAACTTAAATTTGCGGAAAGTTTTTTTTTGCGAGTACCGCATGAATGATATGTTAAAATCCATGTCGAAGTTATTTTTTGACGCGTAAATCACAGCATGTGAGTCAAAGTGTTGAACTTGATTTATACAGTTTAGGTGTGACTACCCTTCGTGCATCAAATGTGCTTACTGCGCCCCTTATAATTTTTTTGACGCCATTCGTGATTTAACGTCTCGTCCTGTGGCAAACTCCGAACCATTTGAGTGAAGTTAAGAAAGCACTCGCTTTAACGGGACGTCCGCACGGGACTTCGTTGTTCCGGGTGGTCGTCGGCGCGCACGTAAAGAGAGCTGGCGTTCGGCGCATGTTACCACGGAAAAGGCCGCGCTATCAATCTCCAACGTCGAGGCAATAGTTTGTTGTCCAGACAAGCCAGTGGCGCAGCGGTCAGGTTCGGGCCAGCGGCCAAGCTAAACGTCGTTACACAAATAAAGTCCCGGGCCTGATGCGGGGGCCGAGCTTCCCCGTTTCCTGTTCGAACAGCCGCGTCGTTTAGGAGCGCGCGGAAAGACCTGCGCGTGGCCTTCGGCTGATTTGCCGCTCGCGTGGACAGAGCGCTCTTTGTGCCTGCTCTGTCCCTGGCAGAAGCGTGCACCGTTGTGGACGCTGAAGCGAAATACTATTCGTTAAGATCCATTTCATTTCCCATTGCCTTCGCTCTTCGTCTACGGCTTCGACGTCGCCGCGCTGCCTGTTATTACCGGGACTGATCAGTCGTGACGACGGATGATCAAACAGAATAAAAGATGAAGTGGATTGTTGCCAAATGCAGCTCCTCGGAGCGGTATCTTCGAATTATCGCTTTCTGAGATGTCACTGTTTGCACGCTCTGATTGGCTGTGGCTGCGGTGGCGGACACGACGCAAGAAATTGGTCGCGTCACACTTCCAGGTGGCAGTTGTTTTCGTTCGCGTCGTTGTATGTTTTGCTATGATGGGTGACAAAGACGCCCTGATCTCGAGAGACGCACTTCGCTCGCGGACAACGGAAAGTTGGATTCCTCACTGCTGCGAAGGGTTCACTCTCTCGTCCTCGCGACAATGACGTACCAACTTTCAGACATAGCATTTTGTGTGTCCCCTTTTTAGTTATGTCTCCTCTTCTTCGCGCCATTTTCTATACCCTCGTTTCTCACTGCAGTGTGAGAGATCGCAGCGCCAAACTGCGATGACTGAAGAGGCAAATAAAGGAAAGGTTGACCAGGCGAGCATCCGGTTTACTGCATTGCTTGGAGGAAATGGTTAAGATAAAGATGGACAGAAAGAGTGAGTGGACAATGCGCGTAAACTTTGTTTATCACCAGATCCGTTCAGTGCAGCCCACTGCCTGCCGTTACCCGTCCCGTCCGCCGCACCACTTGGACAGAAGCACTATGAATGGATTAACGGCGCAGCCCTTTTTAACGAACGAGCCTTTTTTTAAAAATTATTTTAGGAGCTCGTTCATCATTTAGCTGAAGCTATTCGTAGATATATGACTGCATGGCATGGGTTTGATGAGAACGGAATCTATACAGTCAGTCACTCAAATACGGTGGACTTCAGGAACACGGGCAGCACATCAACTGCTCGCCATTGACAGGTGTGTCCACGGTCTCAACTTATAACGTGTCTACACTAAGTCTATTTTTTTCCATATGCGCCGTCTTCGTCTCGTCTTTCTATATATAGGAGTTCCTCGGTGCCTTGCAGGGGCGTAGCCAGGGGGGGGGGCTTATGGGGCTTCAGCCCCCCCCGAAATTTTTTCGTGCTGTCCATGCAACGCCGACCGAAGCGACCCCCGGCGCCGGAAATCACTCTGGATTTCGTCTAGAATGCCTTTTTGACGCTCGAAAAGACATTTAACCGCGAAGATTGCGAACTCGGGCTGGATTTCGTGGCAACGCCCATACACCTGCAATCGCATAACGCCAAGCAGTCCCATCCGAGCACAATGTTTCAAGGGCGCTTTGATGGTGAGCGGGCTCGCCGCGGCATCTCACTGAGGCCACGGAATCTATGGAGCGCATGGATATCAACTGCCAAACTTTATGGGTATAAATCTCATAAGCTCTCGATGTGAAACGTGCATTGACATTTCCAAAGTTGTGCTTTAAATTTTCAATTGCGGAACTTTGTGGGTTTAATGTTGTTATAAACGTTTGACGCCAAAGGTCCATTGACTTTTCTAAAGTCTTACATCGGAACATACAACGAGACAAGCCAAATCAACACACTAGCAGACGAGTTGACAAAGCACGCAGCAAGGTCCAATGAGACGATGTGTTGGGGTGGTTCATTTGTGCCGTCATGTCACATAAAAAAATATCAACACTTTTTTAACCTTCGCCAGAACAACCATGTCAAGACACTAAAGCCAGCCAAAGTAACTACGTTCTTATTTATTTTTTCTACTTAGACCTTTATTCGCCGAGAACACATTGAGCCTCTTCAATTTTTTTTTTGTTCTCGCTACCCTACCCGCGGGCTGCCAGAGCGAGCCAGAGCGCATATGTTTTTCTCGTATGGCCCCGACCACCGCGCGGTGCACTTCGGTGGGCGTTCGGCTTGCTCTGGCCGAGTGGACTTTCACCTGACAGAGTTTTGGAAGCTTTCTGGCTAGCAGACGAGAAAAAAAAAACAATGGTCGCTCGCCGCCATCACTGTGGGGACTCGAAGGATTGCACCGCGTTCCTTGAGCGGAACCATTCCGGAAAGTCTTGTTTCGCCGGTGTAGGATACTGAGCAATATGCGTATGGTTTTCAGGGGGCCAATCGTCTCATGATTTCTTCGGTATTAATTATGTAGCCCCATTAGGTGCCCGATATAGGCATTCGATTCTGGCCAACATACTTTCCTATGCGTTTTTTTTCCATTTCGGTGCCTCCGCCCCACAGAAAAAAAAAAAAAAACATTGTTGCGGCGCAGCGAATTGCCGCATGGTGAAAGTTCGATTTTGATACTTCTTTTGCGGAAAGTAATGGGCGACGGGACGCTTCAGTTGCCGGATACTCTTATTATATTATTGCGAAAGCAATTATATGGACACTCCAGGCGCATTCCTGCCGTCGCCGTCGCCCTCATGTTTCGTATAAAGTCCAAGGGTGATAAAATCGTGACCACGCGCTGCATGCTGTATGTGCGAGTGAAAGCTAGGGGGGGAGGTGGAATGGGTGAGCCGACGATGGTGGCTCAGTCTTGTGTGCGCAAAGGAGAAAAGAGGGGAGCAAGCGCGCCGCCTTCCGTCGCGCGCAATACATCGGGGGGAGTGGATGGAATGGGGGCGGAATATAGGATTCTGTGAATCTATGATTGTGCAACATGTTTATTTGCCTTGTTTGACGCATCACATACAGTTACTTTTTCTTACATACATAGACTCATTGGAGACTTATACGTATACTTAAATATCTTGTTGCGATGTTTTGTGTATACATGCAGTGAACTATGTTTCCAGTGACACTTTTTTGTCCTTTATCAAGCCGTATTTTCACATTTGTATATCCCATTGTATCTTTGCATTTCTAATGTACGAGGGCGAGTCAAATGAAAGTGCGCCTACCCTAACCGCGCAATAATGGTTCGGTTCATTATCTGCGAGGCATGCGCGTAGGAGAACGGCATGTCTCATTTACAAAAGTGACACGCAGGTGTGAAGATAAATGTTCTTTATTGCTCTCATACACTGGGTTGAATACAGTTGCGTCACATAATGGACACTTCAAAAGTTGAACAGCTCGGTGTCGCGAAGTTTTTGACAGCTAAAGGTGTTTCCGAAACAGAAATTAATCGCTGTATGGCTGCCGTTTACGTTGAACACGGCATTTCATTGACCACTGTGAAGCGTTGGAGCAAACGGTTTAAAGGACGTTGTAAAGACATTCCAACACCGGGCCAAAGCCATCGTGCAATCACCCCCCACACAATTTCAAAGGTTCATGAGCTGCTGAAACAAGAACGGAAGATAAGCATCGATGAACTGGCAGACCGTCTGAACATCAGCCACGGTTCGGTTCACGCCTTAATTCATGAGCTTCTCGGTTATCGGCTCTTTGGTGCGCAATGGATCCCCAAGATTTCGATCCATAGCGAGAAGACGGAGAAGTTTCGCGCTGCCTTGACTCATCTGATCGGGTATCACAATGATGATGACGACTTCATGTTTGCAATTGTGATCGGGGACGAACCTTGGTGCCACTACTACAAGCCTGAAACACGACGGCAAAGCTTACAATGGAAACATTCGAATTTACCGCGCCCAAAGAACGCAAAGGCCATCATTTCCGCTGGAAAGGTGTTGTTGACTTTTCTTTCGGTCGTCAGGGTCCATTACTGATAGAATTTGCTAAATCTTGAGAGGCTATCAATTGTTTCCGATATTGTGAAACGCCAGAACGACAGTGTCGCAATCAAGAACGAACAACGTGGAAAATTGACGAATGGGGTCATCTTGTTCCACGACAATGCCTGTCCCCACGCCGCTTATGTGGTTAATACAAAACTGGCAAAGTTCAAGTGGGAAACGCTGCAGCATCCGCCATACAGCTCAGACCTGTCACCTTGCGACTTCTACATTTTGGGGCAACCGAAAAAACAGCTCAAGGGAACCAGATACAGACTTTTTGAAGCAGCAACCCAAGGAGTTTTATAAGACGGGAATCACGCGACTCGTTGATCAATGGGACAAATGTCTAAATTCTCATGAAGACTACTTTTAAAGGAAGTACCCCGTTGTTGGCTCACATTCATTTGACTTGCCCTCGTATATCTTGCAGAATTCCTGCTTTTTATACGTGCCCTCTGTTGCGACTGATTTCGGTGCAATTACTTACGATACACGACCGGTGACAGCTGCTTCTGCGTAATACATTAAAACAAATTACAGCGTCATTGAGATTTTTCACTGGCCATTGCATATATACAAGAATGTAAGCACGGTTCATGAATGACAAAGTTTCATTAACATATTTGTCCTCAACTTGTTCAGTTCATTGCCTTTTAATTTTTCATATCAGTGGCATGCACTGCTTTCCTGGTTTCGAACTGATATACTTCTAAAGTTCGTGTGATATTTTCTTTACTTAAATAGACAAAAATATGGAAGCATTGATATCAGTTATTTTGGGCAATATTTTTGGCACATACGAGTATATTCTTTTATGAAAAAATACATATTTTATTGTTTTGACTGTGCGTAGCGTTCAAGAATTCGTTTGCAGCATCTTTGGCAATGACAATGCAGTTATTATTCATGGATTTGATCCCTTGACAAATTGTTTAAGAGGAAGCTTTAGCTCGGGCCCAATCCGACGCGGCCTATTCAAATACTTGTAAAACGCAGAAACCCTTTTCTTAGATAATCCTGCTAATCGCTTTGATTGAAATTCGTTGCATTTGAGAGAGAAAGTTAAATCCTAGTTCTGTTGGAAACACAACTTCGATTTAGGGCCTGAATGTTGTTTAAAATATTTTGAAAAATTCGAAAGTTTGAAAATATAGAAGCACGACGTTTACAAACTAATAGCTATGCATGAATAACAGACATTGTGGTTCTGTAAACGGCGTCTATTATAACAGCCAAAGCGGACAAGTTTGCTATGTCAATTTGTATCTTACGTGAATTGGTTACGTTGTGTACAAGGGTTCTGCACAAGCCGTATTTCCACAATACTAAATTTTTTTGAGATTCATGTGTAACTTATCCATTTTGTCCGCTGTAGATGTACTATTAGATGCAATTCACAGAATTGTGATATCATTTTTCATTGTTGAGTCACGGAGTTGTAAACTTGATAGTTTCGTTTTCTGAAAATTTTCGATTTGGCCAATTTTTAATAAATAATTGACCACCGAAATAAAAAATTTGAAACCAGTAGTCACTAGAATTAAACTTTTCCTTTTAAATGCAACAACAAAATTTCTGGCTACGCCACTGGCCCCTTGTGTGTATATATATATATATATATATATATATATATATATATATATATATATATATATATATATATATATATATATATACACACACACACACATGGGGCCAGTGGCGTAGCCCCCCCCGAACAAAATTTCTGGCTACGCCACTGGTGCCTTGGCCATTGATATCTCGTTCCTCTCACCCACGAGGACTATATATATAGCCGAAGCTTGGCGTATATCGTATGCTCTTTTCAAGGAGGTGTGTGGTGTGGGGGGGGGGGGTAGGGGGTGAAAACTTTTATTGTAATGAGGTCCGGAGGCTCCACTTCTTAAGTTAAGGCGGTAAAAGCAACGCTAAAACATTAAAGCAACGCTGAAACGTAATTGTTGCTGATCGCTTTTGTTGCAGTGCCGTCACACCACCCGCCCCGAATGTGGCGTTGTGTTGCTAAGCACGAGGCCACGGGTTTTGAGTCCCAGCCGCAGCGACCGCATATCGATATGGGTGGAATGCAAAAACGTCCGTGTACCGCGTAAAACCCCCACTATACGTAGTGCCCCTGCGCTTTGGTCGTAAAATCCCAGATATTATATTTGTCTCCATGTTGTCTTCGGATCTGAGAAACAGAGATACAAAGCTTTATTAAAAGTCACTGCTGTTATCAAGGGAGGTGGGGGGCCAGGAGACAAAGCCCACCGGAGCCCCTTTTCCTCAGGCTGCGGCCAGATCTTGAGTCTTGGCTGCGTCGTGGGCCAGCCGGACTACCCATGAGTTGGTCCTCCGTGCATTCGCTGAGCAGCATGGCCTGCCACTGCTCGGGCGTGATGATACTGAAAGTGGGGTTGGTGCAGTCGTTGATGGTGCGTAGCTGTGCGGGGCATGTCCAGATAATGTGGTCGAGATGTGCGCGTGGCGCTTGGCATGCTTTGCAGCGCGGAGTGAATGCATCCGCCGCCACGCGGTCGATTGATGCTTGTTGAGGGACTCATTGGGAGGGGGGTATTTGAGGCGGGCTTTACGGTAGTACGTGAGGATCTCGCCATATGCGATTATACGGTCGCGCGCGTGGCTGCGTCAGGAGGCTATACAGCCTCGTGATCAGGGGCTTGCGGATGGTGAGGCCGTTCGGAAAACTGCTCGCCAGAAGAGGAGTGACGCGCCCGGTGGACGCTTGCTCGGGCGGCGTCGTGCGCGGCTTCGTTCCCGGTGAGACCTGCGCGGCTCGGGGCCCAGATCAGGTGGACGCTGCGGCGACAGGAGGTGTGTGTGTGCCGATAAGAATGCAGTGCCCTTGGGACGAGATGAGTCTACCAGTATTGTTACGTAGGGCTGTATTGGAATTAGTGATGATGCACGATGCAGTAGTCGATGCATAGGCGAGAGCTATAGAAGCCTCTTCGCCTTCTTCAGTATGAATGCTGTGTATGGAGCTGATTATTGTGGTATCCAGATTCGAGCCCATGACCACGGCAAGTGTTATGGCCAAGTGGGTCGGGTAGCCCGCGGCTTCGACATAAGCCACGTGCGAAGCACCCTCATACATATATTCCCGAGTTACTGAGCCCTTGCGGTGCGACGTGCTGTATTGTAGTCGGGGTGCACGTTCTTCGAGATAGGGGGAATTAGGAAAGTGTCGCGGATGTCCGACGGTATAGGAAGCTCGACTCCAGCCTGCATGAGGTAAAGAATGCTCAGCTTAATGAGGACTTGGCGTCCTGTCGCGGTATGGGAGAGGCACTCGTAGTGAGCTAGGCGCTGAGCCTCGATGAGCTCGTCGAGTGTGTAGTGCACGAAAGCCCCAACTGAGCCAGCTTTACATTGGCGGAGTTGGGTGGAAGGTGGAATGCTTGTTTGTGTGTTTTCTGGATAATGATATCAATCTTGTGTTTCTCAGCATGTGAGAGGCATAGGAAGGGCGCAACATATACGATGCGACTGATGATGAAGACCTGGGCTAGCTGAAGTACATTGTCCTCTTTCATACCAGTATGTCGAGTATTGATACGTGAAATAAGCCGACCTACTTGCGCAGCGTGATTGCTAAGATGACGTAGAGTTGCAGTATTCTTGCCGTTTTGCTGTATGCGGAGCCCGAGGACTCGGAGGATAGAAACGCGAGGGGCTAGACGCGCCGTGGGCTGCCAGGTCAATGGATGGAGAGGGAGGTGCAGACCGGCGTCGCCGATGAGCAGGCTCGCGTACGAGGTGTTCGGATTCAACTGGAGTGCAGGAAACACTGTGTGGTTCGATGTATAATATCACTGTATCGATGGCTGCTTGTAGGGTTGCTTGAATTTCTCCTTCACTGCCTCCTGCGATACAGAGAGTGATGTCATTCGCATAGAAACTGTGATGCGGGCGGGGAACGGTAGAGGGACGTTCCTGGAGTGCGACTAAGCTATGTTGTAGAGCATGGGTGAGAGTGCTAACCCTTGTGGTGTGCCCTTATACTCCCTAGTGAGATGACGTCCGATTTAAGCCTCCCCGATGGTTAGAAAGGCTGTACGACCAGATAATGTATTGCGTGGATAGCCGTGGGCGGAAGGCAAACATGGTCTGTGGTATATAGTTATACTTGTCTAAGTGTGTAGTAAACCTTGGAAGAATAGTGTGTTCCATTGCTTTTCCTAGATATAACGTGAGGGAGATGGGGCGAAGATTGCCTAAGGGCAGGGTGTTTGCCCTGTTTAGGAATCAGTACAATTTTGGCAGGCTTCCAGCATGACGGCAAAGAGCCCGATTCCCATGCCACAATATTGATGTGATGCAGGTTGCGCGTGAGGCGTCGTCCACGTTCCCAAAAAGCCGATTAGTAATACAGTCGTCCCCCGGGGGAGGAGTTGGGGCTTAAGGTGCGAACCCCAGGAACGCAGCCGATTACTGCGTTCCTGCAGTAATCGGCATCCATCCTGCCTGTAGTTCCGCAAGGGTAAGGGGGGCATCCATCTCAGCATTGTCCGTCCTGTGCAGCTTCGGCAGGTAATCGTTTTTCAGGTCGGTTCTTATTACCGACTGGCATTTTTCTTCAGCTACTCTGGTTAGGGCTTAAGGCAGAATCTTCATGTAAGGGGAGAAAGTAATGGTTTCCTCGCGTTCCTTGCCGTCAAAACCGCTTTGGTTGGCCTAAACACACAGATGAAAATGTTACGGATAGGTTGGCGTGTTGATGCTGCGTCAGCGTCATGGCTAATCACTTCAACTTGCAGCATTCGAAACGCATTTCACGAGTGATTTCCGTCGTCTGTTGCGACACAACCAAAGTTGGTGTCAATTTTCGCGAAAGCCAATGGGAAAAACTATTTTAGCATACACTTTCGCGCATATCCGACTTTATATCGGGAATGAATAATTTGCGTAATCGCCCCCGAATTAATCTTGAACAGGATTGAAGGCAATGTCGATTATACAATGTACTTCCCCGAGCAAAAATATACGGACCATGGATACGGCAATAAAGACGCTTTTATTTCGCCGACTATGAATGCCACTTGAAAGCGAAGACGGGGTGCTTTCCAAAATAGGCATCGCAAACTTTCCAGTGCACTCGTCAGTCTCAGTTTACGCGTCTGAGTTAGCAATAAAGTCAGTTTTTCTTCAGCGAGTCTGTGGTCCGTATACTTTTGCTCAAGGATGTACAAGGGGTCGCACGAGGATAGGCGTGCAGCGCCTGCGTTAGTCATGAGGGCTCGAATGCGTTGTAGCTCTGTGCAAGATACTTTATAGTAGTATACCACAGTCACGACAGCCTTTTCAAACTCGCTTTGGTTTATTTTGCCGTTGCCGCAAATATTCGCTGGCGCGCGCCATACTTTTCGGGACAGCGTTCCTGCAGTAATCGGCAGACGTTTACTTTCCTCCGTTGAATGAGCCAATCGCACGAGGCCCGGGCATTATCGAAGGAAACCGTTTCGCAAGGCGCCGCCGTCGGGTTCTTCGCGGCTTTCGATCTGCGGGGCCGCGACACCGGATCCGGCGCGGCCTGTTTGGCCACGCGACCCACGTCGCCCAGCTCCGGGGGCGTACGCTGGCGACCGACGCTGCCTGTCTCTTGTCCGAGGCGGCGGCCGAGACTCCCCGGCGCTGTTTGGCGCTCCTCTCTGTCGGCTGCGCTTTTTCGCAAAGTTGTTAACGCGGGCGTGTTGTGGCACTCTCGAGTCAGTTTGAAGCCCGCGGGCAGCCTTTTGATGGCAGCCAGTGTGTCATGCTGACCATCCACGAAGGAGTCGTGCTCGGTCGGCCCGGCCCTCAGGGTTCGGGCCTCGGTCCGCTGGTGTTGCCGCCTTACTTCGGAACGCTCCAGACGATCCCCGAACAGCGTGAGTGTGTGCATTTTGCCTCTTTTTTATTCTATTTGTATTGAGACTCCGACAATCAGATGCGTGGACGCAATGCGAAGTGCAGCTCGGATGATCAGGAGTCGTGTTCTGCACCTATAGGCATTGTCGTGGACGGGCCGGGCATGCCGTATACGGCAAGATAAAAATAAGTGCTTTTTTTTTTCTAGTGATTATCTTCAGCGCTGAACATCTTTCTCATTATTCACTGTTTTGGTTGTTTTAACCGCTTAAGTATGCTTTTCTTTTACTCGCAGCGATTCTCAGACCCGGTGGTTACATTCCGATGTGGGCGGTATGCAAAAACGCTTGTGTACCAAGATTATTTCGACGCGCTTTAAGGAACCTCAGTGGGTTAAAATTAAGTTGAACTTCTCTACTACGTGGAGGCTCTGATATGCCCGTGCCATTTTGGGACGCTATCGCAAAGCCGTGAACCAACCACATTTGACTGTTCTCGCAACCTACTCGTAGCTGCAGTGCCACGCATCGCATTCTTTCTCTCAGTTTTACTTGCTCTTATAGTTACGGATGGGCACTGTCACACGCGCCTTTCACTGCAGATTTGAACCTTAAGCAGATTCAGTTCCTTCTTTCCTACTGGAAGAATCATGTTTACTTCCCTTGTTACCTCGGAGGAACAATAACGACCCAGAAACTGTCAAACTATTTCTATTGTATACCCTTATTCCTTGAAAAGCGTATTTCTACGATATCTCAAACATTCCCACTCTTTACTGTGCAACGCGAGTGAAACAGCAGAAAATCTACACTCTCTCTATGAGTGGTAAATTAGGTACTTATACTGAGACAGACAGAGAGAGAGAGAATAAACGATAATTTAAGCCGGCTATTCTTCGCCCGAGATGAGCGGCTGAAAAAAAGAAAAGAAAGAAGTAAGTAAGCCTGGGGAAATAACATTTGCTCGTGTATGTATGATACCACTTGAGTGGACACTTGTTAATGGCACATCGAAATCAGATCTCTACACTTGTTAACAAGTGTAACATGAGTCGTTTACATATTTCACTAAAGGCCTCCGTGTTGTGCTGGCATTACGGACCTCGAAGCATCACATATATGCTGCTGTCAGCTGGGGCAGCGTTTATAATCACGTGATAACATCGTGAGAGTGCCGTCTCTCTTTGCGGACGTTCCCATAGAAAATTAAAATTGCCCTATTAGCATTTCCCATACTGAGCTCTCTTTTCAGTGTCTCAGATGTGATTTAAATGTTGTTTTCGTCCAGCATCGCGAAAATATCAAGTATTAGCAAATAATTGTGGGTTTTAATGCCCCGAAGCCGCACAACGAATTCCCTGCGTGAAGGATTCCGTAATGAAAGGCTCCAAATTAATTTTGACCGTCAGGTGTTCTTTAACATGCACAGAAATCTAAGTGCAGGAGCGGTTTTGCATTCCGCCCCAACTTGAATGCGGCCGCCGTTACCGTGAAACGAACCCACGACCTCGTCCTGAGCAATACAAAAAATAAGTTTCTAGGCAGCAAAGTGCTTGGTGTCGAAATATCAGAAGAAAAAGAATTAGTTACAGGTAATCGATTGTCTCCTGCAGCTGTTAAAGGGCATTCCTTCTCAACGTTGCCAATTTTTCTAACCTGCATGAGCTACAAAGCACCTAACTTTTCCCGTGGCGTAGCCAACTTCGGCCCTGCAGCAGGTCGACAAAGAGGGAAAGAAACTATATCATTGCCTGCCGAATGAAATGCAACCGCGTTTCATTTGATGAGCAAAAAATGTCTGAGCCTGCAACCCTATAGATCACGATGCGCTGTCGCGGAATCATGAAGTAAGCAGAAAAATTGGGGGACGCTAAAGCTTCGCCTTTAAGAGTGGAACGCTATGGCATTCAAAGATCGCTAACTGCTTCTCACGTTTTCCGGCAACAGCAGCTTATGTAACTGTAATGTTTACCGGGAAACGCCGGCGGCGAGCGGTGTGCACGAAGGCGAGCTTTCTGGTAGAAACGTGGCCTCCTGAGTGGACCGCTATTTTTGCATTCCTTGATCACGTAATTGTTCTTACTATATATATATATATATATATATATATATATATATATATATATTATATACATATATATACACGCAATATTTTGTTCTATTGTGTACGCCTTGCCAATGTTAACTATTTCTCTTCAGAACACGGGCTTTTGTATATAGACTGCTGCGAGCAGGCGCAGAAGGCAAATGCTGTAGCCTTCGTATAAGTCTTGTCCAAATCGCACTCCCGGTGAAGACTCCCTCGGATTAACCGAAATTAATCTTTAAAGCCAAGCTTTTTTGCACAGCAACTGCCGGAAGCGATCGCAGGAGCTGAATACATGTCCTACTTACCATGTCCTGGACGTCATGTGTATGTGCTCTTGAGCAGGTGCCCGACTTTCGCCTTAGTATATCTGCGTGGGTTACGGTAGCGCTCAAGCAGCTCTAATCGGAAAACCACATAGGGCGTAAATAAGCTACAAAAATAAATAGGAGGTCATCACCCCACAGACGTGTGCGTAAAGAATGGCATTTATATTTCGTTGCCATCAGGAAAATGTCCAGTGGCGTGCACCACTCGGTCCTGGAAAGCAATTTCGCCGTCATCTGTGCTTGCGGGAAAGGCGCGACACTCTGGTATATACCAGTCGAGCCTCGCCTCTGCGACACAGGTGAACGCGTATCGACTCGAATTAATCGATCAATTGTCGCACGCGCGTACCTTAACACGCGATGCATTGCTCCATCTCGCGTCTCCAACTCGCGTGGTGCTCGTGGCATACTATTGGCTAATTTCGCCCGTCGATTATGTTGCGTCAGGCGCTGGAACCGCACTTCGTCTGCTCGGCATCGACTGCTCCAGGGTAGACTGCGGTACTTGCATGTGCGATATTTCGGTATACTGCTAATTCGATCCTCGTCTCACTTGGTCTAGGTATATCGCGATTTGTTTCTTTTATCTTTCTATCAAAAGCGAAGCCGCTGTCATTTAAGCGAAATATGCAAGTTGAGAAAGAAAGTGCTTGTCTATTTACTTTTCTGCAGCGCGCTTCATTAGCAATAATTGTTATATTTTTCTCGGTCGACAAAACTTTGTTTTGCTTCTGATGCGATCCTTATGTACACCGTATAAACTACGTCATCTTACAATCATTGCTGCCATCATCTTCAATAGCAGCTGGTAGCAGTGAGATACTTACGAGTGATTGATTATGCGGTGTACATAAATGGCGATATGATTACATAAACGGTCCTCATTACACATTTTGAAGTTGCGAATGCATTTGTCCTGTTCTACTACTTAATCATCTATTGTTCTCTCGTCAACCTGTCTGTGCTTTGCTGTATAATATAAGACGTTACTGTAAACCCTGTGTACTAGAAGAGCTGTCTCCCTGTAAGTTACTATGCTTGCAATAACTGCTTACTTATGTCAGTTACGTAAACATGCATTTTAAGCGAACTATTTTAGCGCTGTGTACATGTGTTGCTGCGCGTCCACGTGCGTGTTTTTGAACTATTTGTGTGGTGCAAGGAGGTGTCGACGCTACACCAAGGCGACAGAATCTCGAGCATAACAACTAATTTAAAGAAATGTAGGTTCGAGTTATAGCATAGGCCGCTGAATGTTACACAGTACACCGTAAAGCTCTAATAACATTCTTGCTTGAAGTATATGAAAGAAGCAAAGCTTCACAAGAAGATGCCGACTTGAAATTATCAACAGTAGTTGGACAACATATGTCTCATTAGCCAGCGCTTCAACAAAATGACTTGTCTTCGTCAGTGTTGCCTTGTTGTCAGGCAAGTCCTCTTGTGGTAAAGCTGGCTCCAGAAACACCGGTAGTTAAACCGCAGTTGATCGTACTGAAAATGAGTGGCACGTCATTCGAGTTGCGATTTGAAGGCCTACAAACGCTTGCGTTTACGTACGAAACTACGATTGTCACCGCTTACGGTTGGCGCCAATGCAATAAACTTTAGCGTTTCTGCAAATCGTGTGATTTCGCTGACGACTAAATACTAAAGTAATAAAGAGACGTCCAGATTCCGGAGCTCGGTTCCGCAGCACGCATGATTAAAGAACGCTGCCACGCGGCTTCCCGCGGTGTCGCGTAATGTACTGGCGGCTCTGACGAAAGAGCCGCGCGCAGCATATATGTATACCGCTGAGTGCCGGAGTCGGGTTCCCGCATATGTTTCATCTGAATGGAGCGCCTGCTTGTCAAAACAAGCCCCTTAACGAGCTGACGTTTACAAACGACCGCTTTGTTCTCCGGACTGATGCGGGCGTGCTGCGTGGACGGTGCTTTATTAAACTTTGACTCCTTCACGTTCCCACCAAGCCATGTGCAACTTAAAGCTGCGTCGTGCAGTCTGCACTTGTTCTTCGGGAATCGTCGCACCACTCTTCCAGTTCCGTGTAAAGGCGACGGTTGAGGTTAGAGCCCCAGTAGCTTTTTCGCGGTGTGCGCGGTCGACTGTCTAGCCGGATTCTTCCTAAAACTCACGCGTGTCGCGTTCGCGCTATTGTTGTGGTTAATTGTCATCTTCATCTTGATATCTGTCCCAGACCTGTTGAAGGGTAGCAAACCAGGTGCAATCCTGGCAAACATATCTGCCTATACTTTAGTCTACTACTCTCTCTCCGTTTCTAACGCCTGTAAACACCGCTTTACGAATCGCTGAATCCCAAATATCCACGGTCGCTGTCGCTGGTAGACCGCTAATGATGCAGCGAAATATCGATTTTGAGAGCGAGAGGGCAAACTAAAACGCTTTTTGTTAAGCTTCGGCAAATGTTATCTCATTTCATCGGCTCTCTTCTTGAGTCTGTTTGCTTAATCACGCATATCGCGTATCATGGAGATCTTCAGCTGCGTACTTGGCTTCAAGAGTATTCTCAATTGTTCTTGCCGCCTTTCTTTTAGGCGGCCTTATATTTGCTTTTTGCCGACAGCGTCAGTAGTACGTCCTTGCCTTCCCCCTTATATGACTCATGTAAAATATGACACGAAAATTTAAAAAAAAAAGTGTAATGGAGGAGAAGAACACAAGAACAAGGCCTTTCTTATATAACTTTCTTATCACCTATATAAGAAATCTTTGCTGCATTTTTACGTTAGCATTGTAAAGGAATGAACCTGCGTAGCTTTGGATTCCTTGGTTATTAAATAAAGATAACCTGCACTGGTTCATGTGAACGAAGGGCTTTCAAGGGCTCGTGTGAAGGCGTCGTGTATTGAACCCAAGTTTCCAGAATTTCTAAGCGCATAACTGCTGCTTTGTCACAGGTATTTAAGACCTAGTTCGCAAGGCACTTCTTTTGTAAGTGCTCGCTAGTTGCCCGCCGGCGCTTGTGCTTAACCGTAACCTTAATTTGCCCTAACGAAGCAAACATATATAGGTCCATGAGAGACGCCGCATTGGGCGGCTTCGGATTTATTTCGACCACGTGGTGTTTTGTAAAGTCCATCCAAAAGCTTGGTACTAATGCTTTTCTGCGTTTCGCCTCCATTGGGTCGCAGGGGCTCGAACCCGCGACATTGTTCCCAGCAGCGGAGCGCCGTACGTAACCACCGAGTATGTGCTGTTTCAAATCGAACTCGTTCGTATACTGACTTTCTCTTGATTATTCATACACACATCCGAGCAATCTGACGAACCGAATAGTTGGTAAACCCTTTCAACATTCCCTTGCGCTATGTATGGCGCACGTTCCCAAAGGTAAAGAATCCACCCTAATGAAAATAACGAAGCCAATCCTTCCATTAGCGTGCTCGGAACGTTGCGCTTGTTTGTTTCATTAGTATAGTTTATCCCCCCCTTTTTTTTCTTTTTTTTTTTTACCATCTGCGACACCGAGGGCGAGACATGCTACGCGAGACAGCCTTTGCCGAGGGTTTACTCTCCGTATCCTTGGCGGGCGGCACATAGCTCTCAGTCGGTGCACACGCAGGATCTTGAGCCGCTTATTCACCAGCGCATCCTCCGTGAACCAATCTTACTGAGCCAGCGTGTACGCCCGGTGTGCACTGGGAGGCGTAAGGCGCCCGGGATTAGAGGAAATAATGAGCATCCCGCGCGCGCTGATAGGCCACGGCACTCCTTTACCCTTGCGAAGAAAGTGTACCGACGCATTCCAGGGGCCGAGTCAACGACGCTGTTCTTTCGTAATAGCTGCATTAATCCACTTCGATAATATTATGTTCGACGTTACGATTGGCTGGTTACGAACTACGCTAGTGAACGTGAACTACACTCTGTGAAATCTGGAACCAAGTTTCACAAGTATCAACGTTCACGTGGTTTCAACTCTACCATTTAACCTGTGATATTTGCTACACAGATAATCACGTCACCATGGCCAACATTTATTTCCCGTTCTCGTAGCCGCGATACTTTCCCTCGTATTTATATTTCGGTTCATATATTCGGGTCTGTGTGGCATCCTTTGCCGGTATAATGCATCTATCTATTTCGCTCGATTTTAAACCATTTTTATCGTGCGCCGCTCGCGCGAACTGCCGATCCTAGCGATAACGTATTTAAGCGGAGCGCCGCCCGCACCATTGGGAAGAACCGCGCGAGGGAAGAGGATTGAAACGCAATCGTCATGTTATGCCGCGCCTTATTTCGTATTTTCGCGATTGGATGGGCTTGTCCCGACTATTCAAGTATTTCTCCGAGTCCGTATTCACAAAAAAATATGCTAGAATTGTTCGTAAGAGTAAGTTTTAGCCAATCCTGAGGTTGGACGTATAAGACGGACGACCAATGGCGAAGAACACCTACGAACGAAAAGCTTTGCGAATACGCGCCCTGCTCATTGTGTATACGACCTCCCAGTATTGTTTTCTGTTCGTTCGGGAGCGCGGCACGTCACCTTCTTTAACGGTGCATTCTTCTTCTTCTTCTCCTTTCTGCCTTAATTGTTTCCTTCTCTTCTTTGCGGCTGCGTAACTTCCGCTCGCTCGAAGCTTCCGCGTGTTTCTACGCTGCGCTGTAATGACGCGCGCAAGCCAGGTGCCTTGCGTAGTCGGTAGGTGTCAGCATCGTATCGCACATGAGGGCAAAGTCACGTTTTGCGCGGAGCGGCCCACTTTTCAGCGGCACCGTGCCGCTGAAAAGTGGGCCGGTATAGTCATCAGGTTGATGATGATGATGACGCGGTATAGTCATCACGTTGATCTTTTGTACCAAGTGTTCGGATAATGTGCGAAAGAAAATAAAAGTAAATTATCACGCGAAAAATCTGAGAAGTAAACTTCTCTCTCTCTTTTTTTTCCTGCGAACGAAGGAAGAAAAGAAAAACTACCAAAAGCTCCTTGTACAGTATTTATACACTATCGATTATTTGTCAGTTTGGTACAAAAATGTTGAATACTATAGTGATAATAAGGGGGTACAAAGACGTGCGTAGTAGATGCGTAGTAGCTCAGTTGTAAAAAAAGATATCTCAGTTCAGTATCCTACATCCACTAGTAAATCGAAAGCGGAGGAAAGCGGTATATTGTACACAACTCTGAACTGTAGCAGTAACTCCTGAAGATTATTTCTGTACAACGCATGTATAGACAACGTAAAGACTACGTAAGCTGCGAACTAATACATCAAATTGTACCTCCTCAAACAATCTAATTAATACAGTTTGTAGTATTTTAATATCAGTTCGTCGTGCAGGGCCACGGAGTTCTAAACACTGTGCTTCGATTTATGTGTTTGCCTATTTTTGATAACTGTACCCGAAATGAGGTTTCTGCTTTCAGTAGTCCGTAGAACATGAATTTTCTCTCTTAGTGGTAACACATTTCATTCAAATCGATTAACCGGTTCTCAAATGACTAATTTCGGCATCTCGCATGTATTCGAACAGGAAAATCGGAGTATACCCCGAGCTTTGTAGGCGTGTACGCAAAAACAGAAGATGAACACATTGACGTTCCATTCCTTATTCTCTATGCACCGATTTGAACAATTATATTCGGCAAGGAACACTTGCAAATTTGCCCGCAAGTGTTATCCGTAGTGGAAACTTCGTGTCACTATAGCGCATGCGGTAATCGCGCTAACTGCGTCCAAAACCTCTTGCGCGCACGTCAGTCTATGGAAACGGCATCCATGTTGGCTACTCCTAAGCTGACGACTACACCGCCGCGGCTTCCTGACGTCACGCTTGTTTAGTGCGACGTGGTGCACAATAGTTTAATATTGGACGGTACTGGCGTCTGTGCCCTACGGCGCGCTGTCTATGAAGAACGCGGCTTTCCCTCGCCGCTTCTTCTCACTCCTCTAGACGACCGCTCGCTTCCTCCTCCTCCTGCTCTGTCGTCATCTGCATCGAGGTCGAGCAGCCTTCATCTCCCACGACAGAAGGGAAGACAGACGGCGACAACCGACACCAAGAGGTGACAGACGGGATGAAAGAACTCACTCACGGCCTGCTGCCGGCTACTTGTCCTGTGACTCGGCGTGCGGATGGATGAATGTACGAATGCACAGTTTCGTTTGCAAAGAACGCTGGGAGCAGCCTCCAATCGCTCTACTTCGTCCTAGCGCAGGCTTCCTTGGCGCCGAACCAGTTCGCGGTAAACGGAATGGCATAACACTGTAATACCGATCTCTTATAGATGGCTTGTAGTAAAATTAACCTTTCCATGTACCGGATGTTTCAGGAAACGGATTTAAAGGGATCATTAAATATATGGCAACAACGATTTCAGAGATGATCTTTTTCGGCGACACATCAGTTGCAGCGGCGGTCGTCAGGGCCAATGTCATTATCAGTAATGATTGATTAAATGAAGTTTACCATCTAACATTTACTTGTGAAATAGGGGCATGTTGTAATAAAAGCTCGAAGGCAACTTTTATGCAAAATATGATGAAACATACTCATTTGTTATATGCATTTAGCACATCCCTCGAGAAATAAATGCTGAAAATGTTCGACGAAATGCGTTGCTATTTCAATTAGCATGTTTCTGCATTGCATCTGCAGGACTGGTATATGTACAGGTATATGACGAGCAGCTTCAAAACAGTGCGATTGTGGCACCGCCTGTTCCACCATTTCCTCCTTTTCCTGCAGTGATAGGCACTGCATTGCACTGTGCGCGTATTTCTTTATCCTTCGTCTACGCCGCCAGCCTTTGCAGCGTGCACGGTCATCTGCATGCACTGCCAGCAATTCACAGCGTCTGCGAGGCGATGCATTTCGCACGCTTCGGCTGTGATGAAGCCCCGAGGCTGTTTGTTGTTCTGCCTACCGTAGAGAATGGCTCATTTATAATGGCTGCCCGCTTGGGGCCAAGAGCGCCTGATGTAAACCATGCGAGATGCGTAAACAATAGGCGCCCCTTCGTATTACACATCCTCTTGTTAGCTCGGGAACTCCTCAGAGCGGCGTCTGCGTGAATAGTGCCTCGTTGTCTATGGAGAGGTGACAAGGTTAAGGGGGGGATAAGAAAGGAGGGCGCTGCGGCGAGGTTTTTACTTCGAATGGTGTAGGTCACGTGAAAATGCCGTCCGGGCGCGCAGTCGGGACACGATCTATACGGCAGAGGAAAATTTATGCAGACACCCAGGTGAAACAACGGGGTTACCAATCTGTAAACTCGAAGTCGGGCCACATTACCCCTATATTGGACGACGTTAGGGCGCCCCCCCCCCCCCCTCTCTCTCTCTCAAAACCATTCTTGTTCAATAAATCGCCGTGAGATGTGCGAGACGTGTTCAGTATAGACGGGATTAGTACAGTGCATGAAAAAAATATCGCACATAACGACATTATGACGTGTTTAACAAGCAGTGCTTTTTAAGTATTCCCGTCTTTTGCGTATATGATTTATGCAAAAATAAACCACACTAACAAATTGCGGAGTGTCACGTCATACGTGTGCGGCGGCGCTGCCGTGTCATTCCGGGAGTTAAGAAAATCCTACAAACTGTGCTGACGTGAATTTTCTCACAAGGCAACATAAATATAGGCCATAACCAAGTTTTCAGTAGTTACACTGCTTGCGTATACTATAATGAAGCGGTTATCAGTCGCGAGTTGCATTTAAAGGCAAGGTTCAGACCTCCTAAAGGTAAGTTCTTTTAGGAACCGATATTCGTGATGTTCACATGAAATAACTTTTACTCAGGCTACGCTCAGGGAATGGTGTTAGTATGAGATGCATGCATACAATCGTCCCGGAGGATTGCCCACATATTATAAGCGTGCTCATCGATTTGAGGCGACTTGCACGCACTCCGAAATGTCTGCCGTAAGATTCCTACCGTCAACAGGCTGCGGTGCATAAAGCGATTTGTAAAATCCACCGGCCATTAAGCAACCAGAAATTTTAAGACTTGGAATGCTTCACCCCTGACGCAATATTTCGTTCACTTGTTACTATAACTTGTCAATTTAACTTCCAAGTGCACTATATATTTTAAAAAAAGGGCGGCCTTTCGCAGTTGTTTTTGTTTTATTCCGCCAGACTGCCGTGCGCTATTTCTGGATTAAAAAAAAATATTTGTCCACTTTACATCTCATATTCACTCGAACTTGTGATATTCACTCACCCCATACTAAAACGGAAATTTGGAAGGGGGGGGGGGGGGAGGGGGCACGTGCTCAGTGTGCAAACCCCTGGCTACGCCACTGCTGGCATTTGCAATAGACTTACGCTGCAAGACACTATCAGTACACGAGTCAGCCTTTTGGTTTGTATCGTTGATTCGCTTTTTTTCTTCCATCACGCCGCAGAACCGCGGGCGCCATCGCCTCCTCTTTGTTCGTATACCGGCGGTAAATAATACGCACCAGACAATGCATCTCTTAGCTCCGATTCAAGTAGAAAGGAAAGAAAAGAAGAAAAAAAAAAAAGCGGCACTCTTGTCCAGAGCGTTATCTGTTTTTCTCCTGCTCTTTGTGCCGATAAAACACCCCATAAGGTCCCGTATCATTGGTCAGCTATCTCCTACCGCTTACGAAGTTCGGTTGCTTGAGTGCCCATCACGTTCGCTTTACCTTGTGTCGCACAAACATTCCCGCGTGCAAAGCTATCTAAAAGCCGCCGCACTCTGTAGTGTGTACTTACGTGAGTTCGACGCTACCAATCACATTTTCTTTCGACTTGCGTACTCCGGTGTAACGTCACGCATCGCGTACTAACTCCGTCACGCGTCAACGTCAACATCGAACGCCCGTTCTTTTCTGCTTCCTCGGCTCGAGCAAGGACAATTCCCCTAGGAAGAGAAACTGGCTGGGATGCTTAGAAGTGCACCAATATGATGATGACCGCCACCATCAGCATGTTTTCTTGATGGCTCTGCAGGGCTCGTTTCACAATGGCATCCAAGAAAACGACTGCGAAGAGACGCGCCGTGGCTGCGCGCAACGAAAGTCTATGGCTGCACGTGACGCGCTCAAAATGACGGGGGAAGAGATAAAAGCACAGACACAAAGAAGCGGCTGCTTCAATGAAAATGTGTGGAGGTGAGGCAGCGGTGACGCCATGCAGTAGTCGAGCATGTTTCCCCCGGCTGGACACATTGCGCCATCAGTTTTCTCAATGCTGCACGCAATTCTTTCGTGGCAACCGAGATAACAATGACTGAGCAGCCACGCGACCGTCCAACATGTAGTACTCCAGTGCAGAGCGGCTGCGCGCCACCGCGTAAGCGTGTACGTATACTCGTATGTATGTGTTCACGAACAAGACTGGTGGCAGCAGCGCGATGTGCCCGCGTCTTCTTCTTCTTCTTCTTCTTTTTCTTTTTTTCCCTCAGCGGCGGGTCCAACTCACTCCGCGGAGAACGAGGCGCGTACGCGTGCAGACCTCGCACACGCGTCCGCGTGCGCACCGCCCTCGTGCGCCCTGACCTGCTCCGTGTTCGGGATGCCCCGTGGATTATTTATGCGGCCGGCGCGCGTGGGTACCGGGGGCGATCCGACCAGCTCGGCACGCTCTTCCGCGCAGCCTCTCGGGTTTTAAGGTCTGACGCCGAGCGGAGAGTAAACCTCGGCGAGAGAAACCTCCGAGGAAGGGGAAACGGCCGAGTGCGCGTAGGTGGGTTCGCGCTGCCGGATCCCAGAAAGCGAAGTCATTCGGCGCCCGCTATACTGCGGACAATGGGATACCCGAGGGGCAAGGTGATTTTATTGTGCCTGCCGGGAAAGGAAAGCGGCACGGTCGGAGTGAACTTGAAGCGCCAAACACAGACTCCGCTTCCGTGGAGGAGAAAGAAGGGCTCGGCGTACAAGACAGTTAACGAATGGCTGCTTACGCGACACAGAAAGAAGGCCTCCAGTGAAGCTTCGTCTACACGAACTTGACGCGAACGGGTCGAGTCGGAAGTCGGGCTACACCATGTATCGACCTGACGGCGTACAGGTGCACTCAACGCGCCTCGAGGCTCTCGAGGCACCCCGATCCGCCTCACGTGAGCCGAACGGCATGGATTTCGGCCCGACAAGCCGATGGGGCCCGACTCTATAGCTACGTAGCTATGAGCGCGAGTGAGGGTGTTGAGGTAGCCACTCCCCACCCCTGCCTTACAGTACTCTAGAAGCTGTACCTGTCTTTTTTATAAGTACGTCCATAATTTCGTGGCTTAGAAAACGCTTATACATCAGCTATGTTCTTTCTGCTCATAGACGATGTTTTGTAGGCTGCAGCCATGCATATTACGTACGGAGGAAAGAAAGAATGAACGCTGTGAATACTGCTTTTCCTTCGGACTGTGAGGTACAGCGCAAAGCGGGACGGGGGACACAGGAAAACACGAGGACAAGCTTCAGCGTCCCCGCCCCATATAGATATATACAAACTTGCATTTCTCGCATAAATATCGACACACTCGGAAACATACCGAACGCAAAGCCGAAGCATGTTATATAGTTTCTCGGTCGGAGAGTACCGTGACCGAGCAGAAGTACTAAAATCTTGCTGTTACGTGAGAACCGGCCTTTACACAATGGGCACATTCAATCTTGTCCTCCCTTCCTGCTACTGTCATTAGTGTATGCAAAATGTCCGGCCCTACAAACTGCATGTATAGGCGCCGCCGCCAGACAATATGCATCTCGGAGACTTTTTTTTCTTCTTCTTCTCCTCCTTTTCCCAAAGGAAATATCCAACAACGAGAAAGAATAGCACAGGGCCACGCTCAGGCGGCGGCAAGACTTCGCGCTCGTCCTTCACGCGCTTGCGCGCGCGGCTGCAGTTTCGAAAATTGCCCCCACTTGGCGGAGACTCTGGCAGCGCGCGCGAGGAGGCGAAACGGCGTGGCACCGAGCACACGGATTGGCGTTTACGTCCATCAAGCGGCGCGGGGTCTGTCACACGCAAGCTCACGGGCGCACATATGGCCGCACATATGACGGCCGCTCGGTGTGCGGTGCGTGTTGCGCCACCGGCGACGATGTTGCACGCACGTACGTGTGTGGGAAGAATGGAGCTGCAGGCGAGCCCTGCGCTCGGTTGCAGCAGAATCGTGCAGTGCCGCAGATACGCCTGAGCTTAAAGTGAGCACCGTCCAGGCAGTGCAGTGTGTTCCTCTGCGCCGTCTGCGTCGGCGCCCCGTTGCTTGTGTGGGCGACACCGCGAAGGAGCGCGCAAGCTCGTACAAGAACAAGGCGGAAAACGCTTCTCGCGAGTTGCACATACACACACGTACACACATACATATAAAAAATGTTATTCGGTGCAGCAACAGTTCCTTGCCCGGCTAATGTACACTGAAAGTTGCAATAAATTAATGGCCTGTTATGTTGGAGTGACAAAGCCCAATAACATAAAATAGGTTTATGTTACATATTGAAGGGGCAGCGCAAAAATACGATAACAGAAGGCAGGAACACACAGGACAGCGCTGAACTCACAACTAAGTTTATTCGAAGGCATACATACACTTATGTACACAACCCATAGCCACGTGCTCTCCCGTCCATGGCGTCATTATCAGTGCGCAGGCAAAAAACAATGCGCCATGGACGGGAGAGAACGTGGCTATGGGTTGTGTACATAAGTGTATGTATGCCTTCGAATAAACTTAGTTGTGAGTTCAGCGCTGTCCTGTGTGTTCCTGCCTTCTGTTATCGTCTTTTTGCGCTGCCCCTTCAAGATGTTCAACCAGTACCAACTCGCCCAAATGTCGATCCTTCTACAGTTTATGTTACATATATATTTTTTGGTTCAGTACATGTTGAGGCAAATTAACATTTACGTTTCTATACTGTATTCGTGCAAGAATATGGCCGATACGAGGCATAAGTCTGCAAGACACGCTTTGCGAAGCCTTTGCGTACTTAAAATGTATTGGACATGGTAATTAAGTTCAGAAATGCTAATCAACTGAGTCGTCTCCTTAGTGTAACGAGCGGTACATAGCATAGCACGCTTAGAGGCAAGATCCGAGTTGTATTAAAGAAAAATCAGTTTCCATGTTGTCCTAAGAGCGGACATCCGGAGGAACGTATGTGTAGCACATATATTGCACGCAAAATATTCAGATGTATGGGAAAGCTAATCTGCTGACCATCACATATTGACACCACGTTCCCTTTAAGCGTTACCCGCGCTGCTAGCTGAAGCCTCGTTGAAACTCGAAACTTGCGAGATTATTTTGTACTGCACAACCCATAGTTATCGCATCAGCACATCCCGTACCCACGACAACGCTGCACGGTTTTAGCGAGACGGCGTGCAGCTCTGAGCGCACGCCACTATGTACACGACGCGCCGGCGCATACCGTTCCGCAATGCACACGTGCGTACGGGCGCCGTGCTCAATTACAGATTGCCACGCCAGCGCCGGGCTGTGCAGCCAACCGTCCGTATCCAATGCACTGCCGGTGCTGCCTACGCGCGTATACGCATGCAGTGCACTCGCCGCGCACTGCTCCGGGGCCGCCCCGCTTGCAATGACGATCGGCGCCCCAGATTTGTGCGGCCGCGTGCGGAGAGCAGCAGGTGCGTTGGATCCATTTGTGTCGTTCGACGGTCGCCGCTGTGCGTGCACGCTGGCAGCAGCGTCCGGCGAGTGACGAGGCCGCGCGTGTCGGCGTCATGGGCGCCGCCGTCGAATTCTGGGCCTCTTTTCCAGCTCCACCCTGCCTCTGGCCGGGGGGGCGATGCGAGGCAGACTCGAAGCGAAACATTACGTGCGGAGAGCCCGCTCTTCTTCGTGGACAGTTCCTAGATTGCCCATGTATATGCTGCCGACAATAGGTAGCGAAGGAGCTTGCTTTATTCAACAGCTGCATGTCGACTTCCCGCACTGCCACTACACACGAGGCCAGAATGACCCGATTGCAATGAATACCCGTAAATACAGTACTACCTGTAGTCCCATATACGGATATATGAAAGCATGTTACGCCGACATTGATATATCTCGCGCGTAACGCTTCACGCTCGCAGTCTTGATCGGTCGCTCTCGCGACTCAAGCACTCAACATTCCAATCATTCAGCCAGCATTCATGTGATACGTAGAAATTATTCAACCAGCCATGATCAGGCACTGGCACTTTGGTAATATGAAGAGAAATTTGGAAAAGTGCTACCTGGTCGACATTGCACCAAGCATGCAGTGGGTAGCGTTATGCCACCGCAACCAGTTTTCACCATTTGTATTTATGCGCTCTTGTTATCCCAGTACGTGTGTCACCCTCTTCTGTGTCTGTCTTGTGGTGCGGCCCGCTTGCGCTTTTTGTGTCTCTGTGCACGCGTCTTGTCATCTGTGCGTTTTCCCCATCTGTGGGCCTGTTCATCACAGACCGCATCGTGGCCTCGCGTCGGTATTGTGTGCTGTGCGAGCTGTCCGCCGAAGGCTTTGAACGTGTTGCTCAGGACATGCGGCCTGTGTGAAGCGCGTCGCATCGCGCATCTCCCTCTCTTATCTTTCGTCTTTTCTCTCCTTCTATGACCGTTTGTTTACATTTAGCCATTTTTCCAGCGCAGAGTAGCCAGCCGGTACTTACACTGGCTAACTTATTTGCCTTTCCCTCCCTTTTCCTCCTTCATGTCCCCGCCTTTTGTATACTTGTGTGCTTGTTTCCCAGGCTATATATCGGGACCTCGTCTACACTGTATAGCTCACTCCGCTCTTGATTTTCCGAGAATGTGAGGTTTCTTCTTATGTTATAATGTTATTTCTAAAATAAGCATTATGTTTAAAAAAATGTAGCCGTGACCATTATACGGTGACTAAACCTCTTTTATTCAAATGTCGCGATTGCTCAGTGGCTGTGCCGTCGCGCTGCTGAGCACGAAGTCACTGGTTCGAACCCGGCCACATTGGCCGCATTCACATGGGTGTAAGAATGCAAAAACGCTCGTGTGCTGTGCTTCGGCCTTGACGCGAAGAACACCGACTGGTCAAAATTAATCCGGAGACCTCCAGCTACGGGGGCCCTCATAACCCATGCATGTGTGCAGTTTCGGGACGTACTAAACCCCACAGTCTAATCTCTTTTATTTTCATTTCAGTAAAGAAAGAGGAAAGAACGTAAAATGGGGGCAAAGTCGCAAACTGCATCGGTATGCGAAGCGATGTCCCGCGGCAGACAGATGGGCCTGAGAGCGCCCCGGGTTTGCCGACTGCAAAAGGCCACCGCCCCGAGAAGCTCGTTTTGAGATTCACGACGAGCGGACCAATGAGAACGCGAGGAAACGCTCGGCCGCTGCGCTTAAGCGAAGATTTTTTTCGCCAAGAGCGACCTTACTTCCTTTTCTTTTTCCTTCGGAGTCGTGTCCTGAAAGAGGAGGAGCGGGGGAGGAAGAGGGTAGCTTTAATGAGAGACGGATGGGGCGGCGTTTACTAATGGAAGGGCTCGCTGCTTCGAATGAAGACGAATGCGAGGGAAGCCAGGCGAAATGCAAAGCGTTTTGTATGAATAGAAAGAAAGAAAAAGGAGAAACGGGAGGTTCTCAAGATTGCGAAACAAACGCCTCAAGTGCGCATCTTCTTGCCAAACTCTCCCAGGGTGGTTTAGCAGCGCTAGTTCTTCGGTTGGCTTCCTCACGTTATGACCGCGGCTCAAGCGAGTAATGATACGGAGTTGACTGACTATGTTTTGCAGTAGGAGGCATCAAGCGGTACTAATTGCTTCGGACTAATGACAAACTCTTGCGAAACTATAATCGTGATGCGTCATTCCGAGCAAAGCGGATGCTTGGCTTTCGAAACGTTAACAGTGGGGACACTTTTCAACCCGCGCTCTATGCGTGCGCTCTCATTCTATTTCAGGCCCAAAACCATCTTCACGAATGTGTGTGCTGCTGGGCTTGGCCCATTCTTAAAAAGCGTTTGCTCGGTGAAAAGACCTAGCTGGGCCCGATTCATGAAAGCCTCTTACGCTAGAATTGTTCGTAAGAGCAAATTCCAGACAATCGTAACGCTAGGCATACACTTATTAGCAAAGGCGGTCGGCAAATGGTTGAGAAAGTTGTTGATGTCGTTGTTGTTGACTACGACGCTTGCGTTTTTTTTTTTTCCTGTCCTGCGGCGCCCCGTGCACACGTTATCGCCGGTATTGGCCGGCAGTAAACGGTAAACGTGACAAGCAAGGAATGGAATGAAGCGAAAAGAATACTTATATTATACCGGCCCATGCAGCACTTACCAGCGAAAAGCTCCGTAAATTCGGCCCCGAAACTCTAGTCAGCTACTTACTAAATGAACCTAATATATCGCATTCTTCTCGAGGGATAGACTAGGGCCCTTGCGCTAAATATTCGTAACAGAAGATGCTATCAAATCCTGATGTCAGACGTCATGTTAGAGAACGCGGCCGGCCAATAGCAAACCGCGTGCGACTATACGAAACAAAAAAGAAAGAAAAAAGAACTGTGAATTTGGTCTCAGAGTTACAGCATCGGTGACAACGAACGTGCGTGGTCTCTCAACTATTGATTTGTGTATTGACCACGACGCACAGCCGCTGTAATAACCGATAATTAAATCTGCAACCACGCGATCTCCACACCGCGCTTGTCCAGTCAAAATAATTTAAACCTGTTAACGTCTCGTCACTCCTGTGTATAGTGAACTTTCGGGCCCGCATTCACAGAAAGAAAGCTCTCCTATAACGCTAGAATTGTTCGTAAGAGAAAATGTCGATCAGCTAATCCCGATGGTGCACATATCATCAGCGAATGCGGTGGCCAGTGGCAAAAAGCTCTTCCAAACGGAAATCCTTGTGAATTCGGCCTCTAAAGCGCTGGACCTGCGCGAACGACTCGTCTTATCTCGGCGTCGCCGCTTCACGTCGGCAGGCTCGGTCGCCGCATACGTGCCCTGTTGTCGGCGAGCGTAGCATATTTCTGTAACCGTGCGTATACCGGGGTGGGCGGGAAAGGAGCGCGCAGAATGCGCCCGAGAGTCGCGGGAAACTGAGCGTGAAGGATGATGCTGGCGCCTGTCGCGCGCGTTGTGGCGTACCCGCCAAGTACAGAGGGAGAGAGATGGTGGGAGAATATGAAAAGTAAGGTAAGAGGAAAACAAAAAGCGAGAGAAATGAAGGAACACGAGTCGCCGCGCACAACTCGTCTTCTCTCCACATCCGGGGTGCCCTTGCGCATATACGCGCGTGCATTATGTGAGCGAAGCTACATGTGCCGGCAGGTAGCGGCGGGAGGCGCGCCCGCGAAAGCGCGTCCGAGCGTCGCAGCGCGCGACGAACGGGCGCGATTTACGACGACGCCGGACAGGAAAGTGAAGCTGTGCCGAAGCCGAGGAACGAGCTATAGCGTCGTGCAGGCGTCGTGGGGGTGAACTGCGCCCGTGGGAAAACGGTTGGCTCCGCAGAGACTGTACCAACGTTTTTTGTACTCTGTAGTGCGGTAACACTGTGCACACCAAACACGGTGACTTTGATAGAGGAGCGCATGTTCGCGTCTTAAAGGTAACCGACTCTGTTTCGCTCGAAATAGTAGCAGCATCCGCACTGATTTGTACATTAGTATATGTTTAGCTAGGTATATATGTTCTTAAAGCGTCTTGATTGCCTATGTAAGATATATATATATATATATATATATATATATATATATATATATATATATATATATATATATATATATATATATATATATATATATATATATATATATATATAGTTCTGCTGTGCTCCGCCGGAAGGGAAGTGGGGTGTCGGGAAGGGGAGGTAGGTAGGAGGGTGAGCCTTATCTGATGTCGTCGTTTGTCCGTAAGGGGAGGGGAGTTATCTTCCGCTCGAAATCCCAGAAGGCCAGAAGGAATGTGACTCGGGAATCCGGATGCTCGATAACAACGACAGGTCAGCAGTTGCAAAATAACTTAGGTATACAAACCATATAGGTGACTGCCGCGCCAGGTCTTATAATGTGCAAAACATGGCCCATGACACTTAAGTTAAATATGTGTCGTTTTTCTAAGTTTCACTAACACGGACCTTACATTCGGAACTGGCAAAGAGTAACAGGTAACATATATAACATGTATATGTAACATATAAAGTAACATATATAGTGCAGCTGTTACGGTTACTTTATCTAAAAGAGCGTCGGCCACCTTTAGTAACGAAAATATGCACACCTAAATAAGTCACTGTGTTTGCAGTGGGCTGGAAATCAGTGAGAATGTTTCATGTGTGTTTCTCGAGGGGCGCAGCCGATTTAAAAGGATCATGAGAGCGCCACACTTTTCCGTGTTTTAACAGTGCGAGTTAACCAGTTCCGAGGCCTGAGTCTGGAAGCTAAAATAATAATAATAATAATAATAATAATAATAATAATAATAATAATAATAATAATAATAATAATAATAATAATAATAATAATAATAATAATAATAACAATAATAATTGAGGTGGAATAAAGATCAAATGAGATGAGAAAAGTGGCGTGGTTTAGGACTGACGCAGTTGGCGCTGCAGGGCATGAGTAATTGGAGTACTCTATCGGAGGCATCTGCCCGGCTGAGGAATTCCCTAGGCCGATAATTATGACAATGACTTACATACTATAGAAGCGCTAGATGGCGGTGCCCTTTAAGTTTTGTTGGAATATAGTTTACATGGTCGGTTTACATGGAACTGACGAAACTCCGTCCTCAAAGCTGATTTTCTCTCTAAATTATATAGGACCAAGGCAAAACACGACAGTGCCTCGGTAACAGAAGTGCACAGCAACTGTACAGATGTCAAAGCAGCAGATGCTTAAATATTAAGGGCTTATGAACGTGTGTCATCAAACGACAGCTCAATATATGCATATACACGGTGTTTACGCTATATTTGATTAAATTCAATTTTATTTTATTTCTCAGAAAGAAGGGGCCCAGACTATAAAGGCTGCTATTCGGCTCGAGTGAGAAAACTATGTACGAGATAGCAACACAACTATAAGTGTATGAGTAGCGGTCGTTAAAAACCATTGTTTTCTGAGAAAACTTCACGATATAATGTAACCTCCGCACTTGAATAAAATAATAAAATTCAAAGCTTCAAATTTCATATCACCACGAAATGTTACGCTTAACTCTGGAGGAAACTGCAGAGCGTGCAACTGCGTGAGACGGAAGTATCAAAACGACACGGCCAGACTCGCCCTAACCCCCTTTTTCGCCAGGCAAATGACCACGCTCTGCTGACGCCCCCCTCCGCTCTTTACACAATGCAACAACAAACAACCAGTCAATGCTCAGTCACTTACGGGTCACGCTAAACGACTGTTCTTTTTATCTTTTTTTGACTGCGTCTTCGAGTATAAAGTACGCAATGCTTCTGCGGTCAACCTTCGTGCGCTGTTATGCGATGTGTGTAAATAATGTGTATATACACCTGACGCGGAGCTTCACTTTCAGCGTCTGCGCGATGAGAAAGCTGCAGCGCGTGTAACCGATTTCTCGGGAAATCGTTACGCAAGGTTGCGTCAACACCGATGCAGGCTCAGTTGCAGCGTCCAGTCGCGTGCCTGCATACTTTCCGCGAGGATAAATTGCCGGTGTGTTCTTTGAGTCGCATGCAAGCCGTGGCGTTTACGTTGTGCCGCAACGTGGGAGAAGTGATGGCGTAGGAAAGGTTCTTGCGCGTACTTGTACACCATTAGACTTTCGGATTTTATTGTTCAAAGATTCGGCTCTGCATTATTGATTTTTTTGGAGCATATTTAGCGACAGATCCTTCCTTTCTTCGACGACTATACGTACTACACGTGACGCATAAGAGCTGACTGGCGTCATTCGGTGTCTAATTATCTTTTATAAATATATATCACTGTCGGCTCCTTCTACATCTTCGATTACAACTACAACAACAACATAATGAATGCATGTTTATGTGCTGTTTCGGTGGTGGCAGCGGGAGGGAGGTGAGGGGGGCAGTATACCTGCCGCAATCACAAGCATGAGATCGGCGCAAGATCGGCGCAAGTTCAGGTAGCTTAATTCCACGCTTTAGACTGCTCCTCGAGCACCTGCGCGAACAACCTGCCCCCCTCTAAACTTTGGAACCACCAAGCTTTTCCGACACGCGTGATGGAAGAAGTTGAGCTATATATTGTCAGGATTGGGGGCTCAATCCCATAGCTCGTGATCCGTTGTCAAGATTGGAGTCCGGCATGAATTCGAAGGTAGCTGGCCCATGCCGTCGTCCAACTTATCCACGCTGAGGACGTTGATGAAGGGAAGAACTGCTTCTCATCGAGAACGAGGAATATGGGTTTATTTACAGTATTTAAATCAGTCTAACATGACTGCTTCAGAGAGAGTGTCAGTCCAACATGACTGCTCAAGAGAGCACACGTGCTCTCATACCTCCGTGTGCGGTAAACCTTCCCCGCGGTCTTACCCGTGCAGAGGAGGTTGCGCTTCGGAGGATCCGGGTCGGGGTTGCCCTCACTCCTGCCGTGACTGGGAAGTGGCCGCACTTTCGCCCGCTATATCCTCGTCCTGAGTGCCCACTCTGCAAGTCGCCAAACGTTGAAGCCGACATCCACCACCTGCTGTGGGTTTGCCCTGCTCTGAAACCGACGAGGCTCCGGCACCTCGCAGCAGCGGGACTCTCGCCGCATAATCTGAGCCATTACAATGCTTGGACGCAGGGACCGCATTATCGATCCCTCTTGGACTTCATTAGGTCAGCAAATCTATTTTCATTCATTTAATCATCCTTGTTCACCCCCATCCCATACCCTTGTATGCCCTGAGGCATTTATCCTCGCATTAAAAAAAAAAAAAAAAGTGTATCAGTCCAACATGACTGCTTAAGAAAAAGAGTGTCAGTCCAACATGACTGCTCAAGAGAAGTGTCTCAAGCATTCGCACCACAGCAGTTTTTAAACACTCGGTCCGCCGGCGATACAAGGCGGCGAATGTTCGTGTTTCATCGCAAAACAAGCCGCCTCCCGCAGGACGGCCTACGCACACAAAGGCACACACATTCCCATGTCCGGAGCCGTCCGAGGGGAGCCGTTCCAGGTAGCTCGGAGCCATTCTGGGTAGCTCGTTGTCTTGCGTCCCGGTCGGCGCGTGGGAAGCAACAAAAAACGGCTTTCCCGCGGCAGCTTGCGCACGCATAGCAGATCAGGTCCGCTCTGGGGAGTTCGGGCACAATAGTTCGTCCGCCGAACTCATTCCGTCACAACGGCGATGGGGCTAGAGGAAGGCGGCGGTTTTCAGCACAAAGCCCGCTTCATCGAACGCATCCTAGCTGAAGCGACGGAGAGTGGGGGATGCGCGTCTTGTTCCCCAGTCGTAATTGGGTGGCAATCCTGCATTACAGCTCGCCATTCTTAACAATATCCAGATATGTGTATGTGAAAACGCGCAGCCTAGGCTTCCGGCACGCACTGCTTATGTCGGCGCCTCCAATGACTGATCGGTGGGGCAGTGAAGGCACTTTTGTGCTTGTTCAGAACGTCTGGCTTGCGCGAGCAGCTTTAACTCAAGTACTGTCCGTACACGTCTCTACACCTTCTCTCTCCCTTCTCTCTGTTCCCTTTCTCCCTTCCCCCAGCGTAGGGTAGCCAACCAGACTCAGAACTGGTTAACATCCCTGCCTTCCTGTATTCCTCTCTCTTTTCGATGAATGGGACCATCCGCGGCCCCGGTGAATCCGCTGTTATGCCACATCGCCTCCGATGAATCATCGCGGCGACGAGAGATGCCACCAGTCAGTACAGTCGGTCTGGTAGCTTTATCTCAGTCAGCTACATGACCGGCACTCGTGATAACTATATTTGTAAATATCTGTATGTAAGCTTTCCTTCTTTTTCACGAAGTCACTAATGGCTCACCGGCCTGTTACTATTTCAACCCAATTTGATGGGCACCCCTCCGGACTTCATAACAATGATGCCATATCGGAATTCGAGAGCCGATACCACAGCAACAGCGGCGTCAATGGGATTCAAGACCCGAAATCGCAACGCCTGGCAGCACGCCGGTCTGGGCAGCACACCGATGCTGCCTCGTTCAGCGACTGCCAAGGAACGTCTCGCCATCGGGAGGAGTGCCACGAAAAGGACGCGCTCCCGAGGCACCCGGTGTACACGGCGTCGTCGAAAAGTCCTCCCGTCTGCTAGCTTCACTCTGAGTACGCTCGGTTACGGGAACAGCAGTTCCAACAGAGCAGCACACAACGGCGTCTCCGCCCCGACTGCTGCTCGAGTCGGGCCCTTCTGGTGAAGGGCTCGTGTGGTTTGCGGTTGGGGGGTGATACAGAAAAAGAAAGAAAAAGGCGAAGGAACACCTAAACGCGCTGCTCCGAGAATGCGCGTACTGCTGTAACACAGATGATTCGGGGTGGGGGAAGAGGATGGGGGAGGGAACTGCACGTTCATCTGGGTTTCTGGGTCAGCGCCCGCTGGGGCGAAAAAGCGAGAAAACGGCGCAAAACAAACTCGGAGCTCGCTGCGTGTAGCAAAGAGTGGACTCGCCCGCTCGCTGCCGCAGCCTATACACCGCATCGACTCGTGTAGTAGCCACATGCCAAATACACTGAGTCCGCCTGTTATGTATGAGCGAGACATCACGACTGACGCTATATACCGCGTTTTCTTTTGTTCACGTGTTTTGTACATTTTCACCACTTTTTCGCTTCAGTTTTGTTTCTCTCCTTACCCCTCTCCCATTGTAGGGTAGCAAACAGGACGTTTCTCTTCCGGTTAACCTCCATGGCTTTCTCTTTTCATTAAAGGGACACTAAACAGAGACCCTAGGTCAGTGTAGACCGATAAAATAGTATTTTAAAGCTCAATTTTCTTACCGTAATAGGATGACTAATAGGAGAAAAAGCTTTAAGTCAACGTGACACTTTCGGGTTTTCGAGCCGAAACCCGAAAAACCGGTGCGTCACTGTGTTGTCATGTATTTCAAAGCATCTTTTTGTATTCGGGCAGTCAAGGCTCAAAAAGTTAAAATTAAATTATGGGGTTTTACGTGCCAAAGCCACTTTCTGATTATGAGGCACGCCGTAGTGGAGGGCTCCGGAAATTTCGACCACCTGTGGTTCTTTAACGCGCACCTAAATCTAAGTACACGGGTGTTTTTCGCCCCCATCGAAATGCGGCCGCCGTGGTCGGGATTCGATCCCGCGACCTCGTGCTCAGCCGCCCAACACCATAGCCACTGAGCAACCACGGCGGGTTTCAAAAAAAAAAAAGAAAAGAAAAAAAGTCCTTGAAACTGTTAAGTTCAGTCTCTGGCACTACTAGGCTACAATATAGTCTGCGTTGACCCCGCCGAAATACGTACACGACTTTACAGGAGCTTGTGCAGGAACCTCAAGACGCCGCTGTTCTTGCTTCTTTTCCTGCTTCCCAAGCTTCTTTTCGACATAAGAGGGCAGTATCTGGTGTTGTAAAACGTAGTTTACAAATACAGAATAAATTATCTTTATGTCCCTCTAATTTCTCTATCTCTCTATAGTAGAAACACGCGTATAATATAGCCACACCCCACAAGAACAACAACAAAAACAAAACTAATAATACCTCGCGCTTTATTCTTGTCACAACCGCAAATGTACACTCCATGCTTATCCTCAAGATAACCAAGAAATGGCTCGGCTATTACATGCGCCCGTGCGCTATTGCACGGCAGAGACCCGCTTGTTCACCGTGGACAAAAAAGCTGAGCGTCGTCGTCCCATATGCATGTGTATTGCAACACCGCGTACGTTTATGGTGCGACAGACAGAGATTATTTTAAAAAAAATCATGCTGCAAGCGTTGCACAGAAAGGAATTATCAACATTTTTTCTTATTTGTTTTCTAGCGCGCTATAGTCTAAGAGAACACTAGGTATAGCGCTCGGCGGTACGTGATGCCATATTTTCTGCAACAAACGATAGCTATTTATTTATTTGTTTATCTGTTAACACAAATGTGTTTGTTAATTTTTGTTTCTATAGCACTTGTGACAAAATAGTTGCACCCTTTTGGCAAAGGTATACGTTAAACTAAAGAGCCACCCACAACATGTCGCTTCGCCATCACGTTGTCGTTCAATTTCCCGTAAAAGAAGAAAGTCAGGCCTGACAAATTCATCAGGCTACGTGGTGCCCATATGGCCATGTATGAAGGGGATGCAAGAACTACATAATTAACAAACAAGAGCAATAACATCTTGAGTTCGGTCAGACAGGGCACTACAGACTGCAGTGTAGCGTACATCATTTCAGAAAGCACGTTCTTGGAGGGCGCAGGAGGCCGTATTTTTCCTGAAATTCGGGCCGGCCAGCCGTAAATGTTGTCTTACGTCTAAACGCCGAACACACTTTGACTATGCATTGCGCGATGAATTTTTGCAACAGACGGCCATTTCCAAGCGTGGTAGTTATCGGCCTCAGTTCACTAGCTTGACATTGACGACAGTTGTAGAAAGCGATATGACATGTTCTTCCGCACCTAACGTACGGATCTGATCCGACACCATGTTACTTTTGTCTGGTTGCATTTGTATAGGATGAGACGCCACAAGAGGCGTTGAAGAGGCGGTTTACTCACGAGGCTAAGAGAAAATAAAAGTTTGTTCCGGTTCATTGGTCACGCATCATGTGGAAGGGCGGCAAAAGGCGGCTATACTGCAGCACCAACGCCTCTCACAGCGGTCTTCATCTTATAGACCATGGACCGGAGCAATTCACTTTCGAGGGCACAATCACTTCCGCGAGATGTCGCCTGGCTAGCACCGAGTGCGTCAGTTGGTCTCTATACGGTTGACAGCAGTCATGACAAAGTACCGAACACGCACGTCGTTTTTTTTTTCTTCACAGTACCAAGAACGCCGTCGCCTGTAGACGCCGAAGCATCCGGTTGTAGTCACGCGAAATCTCATTAAAGTTATAGTATCCCCGAAACTGAACGGCCGATCTGTTCTACTCATTTCGGTTGGTTGGTTGATCGAGCCTACGTGAAATAGCGCAACCCATTAAGGGAGATAGGCCATTAAACGGGTGGTAACAGGAATAAAGCTAAAAAAAGTAATTTTGTAAAACTTAACAGAAAATGTTAAAATGATATTACTACATTATCAAATAATCAAAACCAAGGAGTTTAATGGCACGAACTAAGTTAATGGGAATTTAATACATAATAAAGAAATGATGCTTTTACATGTTGGAGGAGGTTTTATTGTATGAGATTTTATTGTTAATAGACAAGATGCAGTACACGGAAATATACAGGACGAGCTCCCGAGGCCACAGGCTGTAATGGGCCCTCCTGTACAGCGTATAAGTAAAAAATATAAACAACGGTTGCAACAACTAATGTAAGAAAATTTTATAAATAGCAACCATAGCAGGTTTAGGTTTAGCAGTACTAATACAAATCAGCTACAGACATGCTAGCAAAAAAAATATAGGGATAATTATTAAATTCGACTAATTACAGATCGTAGAAGTAACTGTAACACCATTATGAAAGTAAATGAATAGTGAGATATAACCAACCGAACTTTTATTTGAGTAGCGTAAGTATTAACAAAGTGTACATTAGGAGGGAGAAAGGGAAAAAATGACATAACTAAGTGGTTGCGGGCGATAAAATATGGTGTTTCAGTTTTCGTTTAAATTCAAATGATTTTACATGATTTAAAAGTTGGAGGTAGTGTGTTCCAGAAGGATAGGGAAGAAAATTGGATACTCTGCTTACCATAATTGGTGCGTACTTTGTGAAGAATAAAATTATTGTTTAATGCAAATCGCTAAGATTAGCATTCGCTAGACGAGGTGGAGGTATCAAGACTGTTGTTGTGAGATTTACTTAGTTGTCGGTATAAAAACGTACCAAGATTAAAGTTAATAAGTTCATCTACAGTAAGAATGCTATAGTTACGTAGTAACTGTTTGGCATTGAAATGGTTAGGACTAACACGAATTATTCTAACAGCCTGGTTTTGTAAGACTTGTAATGATTGTAAATGGGCAACATGTTTATTTCCACAGCATGCAGCGCAATAGTTTATATGTGAATGGATAAATGAGTAGTATAAAGAGAGTATAGTGTTTTATGGCTAGATACATATCGAGCTTTTAAAGGTGTCCTTATTCCGTAGGTTGCCTTCTGCCTAACGTTGGCTATGTGTTATAAACTTTAAGGTTAGAATCAAGTTCTGCACTCTTACGATGAGAATAAAAATTAAAGGAATTAGCGTGGTACTTTTTTTGTAAATCGACAAAATTAAATAGCGCATCACATACGCTCCCGTTGCCGAAACCTAGGGTCCTATAACGTAAAACTATTCCAATATGTTTCTATTCCAATCTCCTGACGTCAAATTGGCGTGACCACCGATGGAAGCACCGGGCGGTCACCCGCAGGGTTGTCTGAACAGACCAATCAAACGCTCTCCTCGTTCATAGGAGGTCACTTTTGTTTGCTTGAAAAACGAATAAGATTGCCTACACTGAGCGGCTTGTCGTATCTAATTGGCTGACAAGAGGCGAGGAGAACTCTGAAGTGGAGAGGGATGCACTGGGGCTGAGCCAGTGCACTGAAAATCGATAACCGGATGAAGAGGGTGGTGCCGGCGTCTGCGATTGGTCGGCTTTCCCTTACTTAGCTTGTGGTGGCTAGTCGAAAATCGCGGCGGCATGCAACGGAAGCTTAAGAATGACGCTAAAACTGACCCTCAGCAAAGAAGAGTTGGCAGAATGAGGTGGTAAACGTACTGAAAGTGCTCGAAAACGTTACACGGCCACGCACGAAGTTTTATTATACGCAAATACACCCATGCTCTCTGGCAGTTGCGAGCAGCAAGCGCTTTAGCGATTGGCGGCAGCCATCTTTTATTCCTTTCGGAACGAGGCAACCTGCGGTTATCCCGAAGAAAATTCAGTTTTGTTCGGCACATTAATGCATCTTTATCACGTACACGTCACTTTGACGCGGTGAGTTTGTGCGGTTTTGTGACGTCGCGTGACAGGCAGGTGAAGTGGGTGCAGCCCAAAAACTTTTTACCAATAGCCGAGGGCTAACGGCGAAAAGGAGTCGAATCAGAAATAACTGTTTTTCTTTTTTCTGTCAAATCATGCATAATCAGCGTGTACACATCATATCAAATGGGGAAGCATCGCGGTTTTCGTGACGTCGCGTGACAGACAGGTGAAGTGGGCGTGGTCGAAAAAAGTTTTGGCCAATCGTGGAGGGCTGATAGCAGAATTGAAATAGAAATGTTTGTAATAGTTTTACGTTATAGCGCCCCTATAGTTCGACGCCCCTGTGGGCAAAGCAGCACGGGAAGCGTTGGGTCCAGCCCAAGCTTCAGTCCAGCATTTCCTCTGAACTGAAAATCTAGGGCATTCTGAACAGAAAATGTTCCGTGGTTTTCGATTCATTACAAACAATATCAGGGAGGAAAAGAAGCCAATCCAGACCTGTAAAGGACCTGCCCACCTCCACTTCTTGGAATCACTGCAACTACAGAGTTAAGCGATTGCAGTAAATACCTGAAAAAGAAAAAAAAATGTCAAGCTGTCTTTTCTGCAAGGCACAACTGTACACTATATTGATACATGCATATTGCGTGTTTCTTGTGGACGATGCACGCGGGCGCCCCGACGAAGACGACGAACGCTCCCTGGCTCTCGAGCTGTCGGCTGAACTGGCAAGCGCTGTATTATCCTTATATGTAGTCTCCATTTCGTAATCCTTCGTTCGCGTAACAATATATGGCCACCACTAACGTAGCCAAGGTTGAGGGATGGGGGAGGGGGGTGCGGGCGCTGGCAGGGTTTCAGCTCCCTCCCCGCGAAATTTCCTTGGCCAGCGCCCTCCTCCCTTTAATACTTGGCACATCGCCAATGAACAAAGGTGCATATCCTCCGAACGCCCGCCCCAGACAAGTACAGGATGGTACACGCCGTCAGGCAGACCGAGGGCCTGCTCAAGGCAATAGTTGTATTACTATGCACCAAGAATCGGATATTTAACAGAAATTAACGAAACCTTAGCACCCCCCCCCCCCCCTCCTCCCTGAAATAAAATCCTGGCTAGGCGCCTGAGGGCCACCAACAGACTGTTCAAACGATGACTGCTGGGGTGGCCGGTGCGTTGTCCTTGCTGTTCTTGCCTACCTAGGGACACTTGTTAGATCCTAGGAGTCGCGAATTCTGCCAGACACTATATATACGAGTGGAAGTCACGTTCACAAGACTATAGTCTACTGTGCTCCGGTTCTAAATTATTATTTGCACATATCTATTGCGATGTTTTCTCTTATTTGCCTCTTCTGCAAGGGACTCGAATGATTCCATCTTTTCTCCTTCTCTGCCGCTGCTTGTTCTCGTTGAAAAGTACGGCTCAGGAGTGTCCGTAAAGATTCTTTTACTAATTCTTTTAATTTCTTATTGACCTGACTTCGTGCGAGCTAATGACCACTACTAAAAAAAAAAAAAACGTATCCTTACAAAATATGGTCCTCATAATCATGCTGGTGTCCTGCATGCTGTCCGATGTCGCTTTCACGTACAGACGCAGCCGTGTCGGCAGCGAGACATTTTCTGGAATCTTATTGACGGCCTTGTCAGGACATTTGCTTTATTGTTTTATCCTTTTCTTCACTAAATCAAGCCTCAAAACGTCACCTGACACCCAACCGAGTATTCTGTCGCACTCTTTACCTTAGCCTTTTATGTCCACTCGCTTCTGAAGCATACGAAACACATGTCGTGTGCGTTTCCAGGTCAGTCCCCTCTGTAGTGCGTGCCACTTGTGCGGAACACAACGGCACGCGCAGTTGGACCGACAGTGATGCGGATATAATGCTTTGCCGCGCGAACAGAATCGCAACATCTGCCTTACCTCACTGGCAAACAATGCAACGCAGTCTCAGCGGCCGGCAATCGGGAAGACAGAACGGTCACATTGATTGATTGCAGAGCGCGCCTAGAAAGTGTTCTGCAACGATGCATCTAAGTAATGGACGCAAAACAATAGTCCTTTACGAGAATGTTTGTTGAAACTTTCGTTGAATTCGAGAGACGCCATACGTTGCAGATATATCTCTTTGAATTCGAATCAACGGCCACTTCGTGGTATAGTTTGTGAAGTAGGTTTACTTTTGGCGTCTTCAAACATAAGCAGCGTATATATGCTGTACGTGGGCGCACCCGGTCCGTACATAAGTTTAGCTTTGAAAGGGCGTGGAACAGCTTTAAAACGCGTGCTGTTATAAGAGTATAACGAATGATCTGTAAAGTGAAAATAACGATAATTAATAATAACAATATTAATATGACAACTAAACGATGATACTCAGACTAATAATAATGAGGAGCTAGCTCTACAAAGCAAACGAATGTAGATTCCGTTTTCTAACCGCCCGGTAAAGCGAATATATAAAAAAAATAATAGTAATTTGGTAATAAAATGGGGACATCACTCACGTATACTCTGTCACAGTTTCCCATAATCATTGTAGAATCCGCATGTTTGACCAGCTTCACATTCGTAAAGTTATCGATAAAAACTGAACTCGCTAACATAAAATGTTCACTTCTAATAAAATGTTAACATGCAATGATGCACTTCTGACGCACTTTACTCGCAAAGCAATCTTTGCGGATTTGTAACTAATAGTTTTGTTGACATATATTCGGAAATCTTAGTTTGAAGTTTTAATGCTCCGTCATACCGAATGAGAGAATAATTCTATAGAAGATTATAGCAACTCAGCTCCATGGTGTTCCTAATCTGACCTGACCTTACTTACCTTACCAACAATACGCGCGCGCAGAAGCTCAGGCGAGAAACGAACAACGTAGCTGATTTTGGTTACGGCCCAACGCACATCGGGAGCGCATGTGGTTTGCTTAGCAGGATCACATCGCGGCCTCCGCGCAGACAGCGCGGTTCCTGAAGGCATACTTTCCTTTTTGTTCGTTGCATTTGGCGTTTACTGAAACGCATGACGAGTTTCGTAAGTCAATCGCCCCCGTCTTCCCAAAGTTAGCATTTCCTCTTGTCGTAACCTTAACTCAATTTTTGTTTTGCCGCCACTTTCCGTCTTTTCATAAGGGATATGCGAAGTACTGGAAGCAGACTTTTTCACATTATTGGGAGGCCATATGCAGGAAGGCGACCTCCCGCTCACGGCATCATTTAGCCGAAGGTATAGGTATTGTAAGCAGTGAGGATGTAGTAATTAAGGAAGAGAAGGTGGTTAGGGAAGCGACGCGAACTCCTGCGCTGCTGCTTTATTTTCACTTATAGGGCGACGTCCGCCACGATGGCAAACCTCGCTTTGTTGACGCGTTGTTTGGCATTGATCTTCAACTGGCTGGTTGAGATATATACCATCTGACACTGTACAACGAACTCTTAAAAATAACAAAACTATTCTCGAAGGTGTGTGGCGACAGTTTTAGAGTACAAGCACACCTCCTTCTTTCGCGGGATAATGTCTAGTGCTGCTTTAGCAAAATGCCATGTTCAGGAAATGCATAAACGCCAAAGGCTAGCAATGAAAAGCGATATGGTGACTCTGCGGTATTTTTTTCCAATAGCGCTCAGTCGATGACCTGACAGTAGGAGGTGCCACGTGAAAATACGTATCGCTTTATTCTTTTAGATTCATTCCAAGGGGAGCGTCCTGGGCATTTTATTTTTATTTTTGTATGGCCAAAAGTGCGTGTGTGTGGGGAGGTGGGGGGTGGGGGGGGTGAGGATGTCAGGGATTGAAGCGAACATCAATGCAACAAGCGGCACATAAAATACAGAAAAAAGAAGAAAGGAACAGAAGAAGAGGAAATGACCCAATACACTCATAACCACCAAAAAGGCACATTAAGACATCACTCTGGTAGCGCGATTGCCAGTACAAATTTTCGATGAGTCGCAGTGCAAATATAGTATGCAAAATAATAATATTAATAATAAAAAGTAAAAAATAAGGACCCAGCACTTAACACATGAGCTAACTTCATGTAAATTAACGCAGCCGGTTTTTTTTTATCAACGCAAAGTATTGGTCCCACGACAAGATCGTACAGCTTGGAGCCATGGAACATGAAGCGGAGTTTTGATTCTTTGAAACCATCGACAATGAGCGCTTGTCCGATATTGCCGCGAAGGACAAGTCGATGTATGAATGGCGAGCGCGTGTGTCCGACAAAGCAGCCTATTATTTCAAAGACAAAAACAGAACGCTACCTTTACCGATGATTTTGAAGAATGTATATGATATTAGGTATGGAAGGACCTCGTGGTAATTTTTTCTATGTTCAAGCTTGCACGCACTGTAGTTAGACGTGAAACAAGCGAATCGAATTGCATTGCATATAACACAATCGTACAGCCAGAGCATTTGTTCTACCAAGAAAGAAGAAAAAAGTTAGATGCGCTCAGATATACGTACACATTTCCTACTTTCACGGGCTGTGTTTGTATACAATTGCAGCTTAGCGAAGCGGGATCTTAGGGCACGTTTATTTTTCTTTTTATAATGATTTTCGCCGAACGCAAGCTGTTTGCGTCGATCTGGCCTTTTTCCTAGCAGTTTTACCCCTTCGAAATATACCGTGCTCTTTCACCCGTCGCCGCGTGTCACGCACTCGCTCCTGTTCCTCGAACCACCTGTTCCGATTGAGTTGCGACGGTACGGTGGAGCGCGATGTTCAGGGAGGAGCGAAGCGCGGCATCACGCTAGCCACCTCTCCTTCCGTCAGGACTCCACAGGATGGTCGGACGAAGCACGAACACTGCGAACAGCGTCGCCGCAACTTGTGCAAACTAAAGTCCATTAGTGCAAACGGCTTGACGCGCGCGCGTCTCGCGGTCAGCTGTTTCGTAGCTGGCGCGCGTCGCTCTTCACGCAGCCGTCGGCGCCCGCTGGCTTTGCAAGGCATGTAGGGATACGTGCCCTCCCATTTCCTCCTCCGTCGGACGCCGACGACGCCCGAACGAGGGGGTGTTCGTGTTTGCGAACCGCGTGTTACCTCTGCGAGCCGTTGGGCACCGTACACACGCCGCCTTGCACGGTACTACACAGTCCCGGGATACATGTGCACGACATGGATTCACCGGTCGCAGGTAAGCGCTCCGGCGCGGCTCACGGGCCTGTCAGCGAGCGCGACACAAAAGAATTCACGGAACGAGCCGCCGACACCGCCTAGCTTTTTTGCCGCGTACACGGCGTGAGTTGCAGGCCGCTGTCCCGTGTAGTGCGATGGTGGTGCTCCCGAGCGGCCCGGGTCGGCTTGCTTGCGCGCCGCGACTTCTTTCTGCTGATTGTCGCCGCGGAGGTGTTTCGGATTTCGTTTTTTTTTTCTTGTTTCTCCCGTCGGTTTGGCGGGGTGAAGTTTGCACTTGAACGATAACGCTTGTGATACTGGTTTCTGTCAGGCGTTCCGCAGCTTGCGATGCTCGCTCCGTCCGCTGTCCTTGATGCTGTCTAGCCCAGAGACAGCGGCGTCGGTAGTTTATTGGTTCCACTTTGTGGGAAGTAAAAACAAAGTTAGGCTGCTTTTAATGAAAGAGAAGCAGGCAGCGTGGCTTCATTTAGCCAAATCTGAGTTCGTTGACGATGCCTTTGCGAACTTGCGGGAATTTTTGAAGATTACTTCAATCAGGTCGAGATGTCCCATGCCGAGAAAAGTACGCGATCGTCGAAAAGCGTGCGCATCGCCGAACCGTCAGTGAATATTGAGAAATGGGCGTGAGCCAGCACAGATGCGTACGCTGTCTGACGTGTGGATTAATGCAGTTGTGTTTCTCTTTCCACGCAACGGGCCATTGTGTGCGTGCGTGCGCGAATTTCCAACTAGCAAACCGGGCTTCTTCGGCTGCTCGGAACGGGAAGTGGTGCTGCCGCGATCGCGTGCTGTCTGCCCCCCGCGATTGTTTTTGTTCTGATCTGGCTCCTGTCCAGCGTCTGTTTCGGTTTCTTTGTATAGTGTCCCACCTGTCGCGGCCTATGTATATTTGCATTGCGATAACTGTTTGTTTCGATCCGATGTAGTTTATGTGGGAGATTTCGTTCTTGGCAGCGTAGAAATGGAACGCACGAAACAACTTTGGGAACAGGTGGTTGTGCGTTAGTTCTGGCAGCCGCGCCTTGATTCCGGAAATAAAGTGCAACGTAATGAGCTTAACGACACCTTTGGTCGTGTAAACGTGCGGTATGCGGTCGACGGGCACAACTCGCGTACGTGCCAACGGCAGGTGTTGGTAGCTAGGTGCCCATCTGTGTGCCACACCGCGGTGCGTACAAATCGCTCTTTCGTACCATGCAATATCAATGCAAGTCTGAGGTCTAATACAGTCCACTATCGCCGGTTCAACCCGGACACGACACTGCTCGCGCGTTCTAGAGAAGTGTGATAGGAGCTGTTGTAGGTACATACACTAGAGTTTATTATGGAGCACTCTCCACTTACAATTCGAAAGGAGGAGGGTCACTTTATGAAAGATTATTGCTTTTGGTTTGTATTTATAGCGGCTTGTGAGCATACATACTCATGACAATCTAACAACCGTAGAGCAATAAATGTGTTCTACACCATTCCTCGAGGATAATTGTCTTCACTTTAGTTTGCTGTATTATAAGATAGAGGGAGAGGGGACACTATCTTACTGTTTTCTTGAATCTAAGCAGCCCGTTTTTATTCTACGTCCGCAATTACCATAGTGGAAGTTTTTTTTTTAATATGAAAAAAAAAGACTCATTCAAGGCGTATACAAACACATTTTGTCTTACTACACAGTAACAATGTTACACAACATGTTAATAAATTATGCTTGACTGCTTCCCTTTGCTACAGTCCTTAATGCAGAAAGTGTTCTGCTTTTATGCTCTTCAATCACTGTTAGTGTCACTTGACATGAAGTCCTCGATGCTGTTGCTCAATCTGCTACCCCTGCTGCTTTTGGTCTCATATAAATATTTCATTGAGGCTGCTTTTAATGCAGTGCGTCTTCTGAAAGACCTCACGACAACATCTGCTTCAGTGTTGGTAGCTGCTTAAATACAAAGGTGATCACAGTGAGGCCCATCTATATAGAAGTCCCCAGAGTCGGTTAGAAGGCAAAGTTCAATGGTGCTTTAGTCAAAAGAGAGAAAAAAAAAAGGGGGTGATATCGAAATTTTCAATTCACCAGGAATATTTGCCTAAAGTTGAGGCTGAATATTGTTAGATGAATTGCGATTGTTACTCTTTATTTTTATTGGTGTGCCACTAATGCTGAAAATCACATTGTTTTTATTGTTTTATTGTTAAATTACATGCCTGGATTGGTATAGCCTGCTTGTGGTCATTAGAGGCAACAGTAGTGACAATTCATAAGCGAGCGTAGGATAATAAATTGCACTACTTCAAGTCCCTTGGAGTTTGCTTAGTGGAGAAATGATAAAGGCACCAGAGGAAATCATTATTGAGCACTTTTATTGTAACTAAACTGCCATAACAATAATTTCTTGTTCCAGAACATCCTATATTTTATGGTCTTTTTTTAAGATTTTCCATCACTCTTACTTTCGTAAGGCCCCGTAAGAGTTTATAGCTTGATCACATTCAAATGCAGTGCAGTTATGAGCCTCCTAAATAGTGGTCGACTAGCCATACTCAGCTGTTACTATTTACTGTGACATCACAGGCAGATACTTTGAGAGTTTGAAGATGCTATCACTACCTATCCTTTGCATTTCAAATGTCTAAAGTGCCAGTCCAGCTGGAGGTAATTCGTTTCTCAGCTCCCATAGTGGATACCATGAGAGCTGATGCTCCTTTTCTGAAGATATGAGTAACATATCCAGTACTGAACTGGATAGGGTTAATTCTGTGTGTCGATGCCTGATCTCAGTGACACCACATGTAAAAGAACACCCCAATAATGCAAACAGAATTGTTTGTGTGGAGCCTAGCATTGATGGTAACATTTAAGGTTTGGCACGTAAACAAGCTCAGCAACCATATTTTAATACTATGGTGTTTAGTGACAAAACATCTTGCGAGTGTACTTGCAGAGCAGGTTGATCTTAATATACACTGGCATTGGGAAATTCATGTCCGATTTGATAAAGGTGTCAGCAGAGCATTGATGTCTCACATAGTTCTAGCATTACTTATGAAATTTTTGTCTGCTTTGTTCTTTCACGCAGACGAACGAGAGGATGTGCAGAGAAAAACTTTTACGAAATGGATTAATTCACAACTTGCCAAGGTATGTCGCTTTTGCGAATAAAAGCCCAATAAATAAGGACAATGCTCTTTTGGATGTGGAGGCAAAATAAAGCAAAAAGTTTGCCTCCGTTTACCATCCTTGCATTGCCTCCACCTGTTTGCAGGCCGAGCAGCCTCTTGTTAACGACCTTTTTCAAGACTTTCGGGATGGAACACGGCTTCTGACGCTGCTTGAAATCCTCTGTGGCCAGCAACTGGTGAGTTGCTGACTCAGATTCAAAGAGTCCCCCACCAGGCCGCATTGCAAATTTTGATTATACACTGAAAGTTGTAGGGTACCATTTAAGAAGTGTGTTACTGCAAGAATTTTAAGGATTGCTTAATTATTAGAGGAGATAAGAGAAATTGAAATGTCATGTTGCCAGGCTGTCAGGAGGCGAGCTATGCTGCAAATGTAGTCTCTCCTCATGCCTCTACTATTGTTGCAGGCTTTTGTCTTCATCCTCTTTAGTGTATGCTAAAGTGACTGTCAACTTTTTTTGTCTATCACTTATGCATGCTTTCTTTGATATTGTTGGCCCTAACTTATGTGGTCGCTGTGGTGGCTGGTGTCAACTAGTGTCCTTACAGCTATTCTTTTCCTGCCCAGAACACAGAAGAGCAAGTGAATTTGCTTCTCATATTTAGCTCAGCCATTGAACAGCAAAGATGCTTAGCATAGGTTAAAGCCTGTCTCTAGCAGGATGATCACAACGAAAGTGAGCTTCCTGTTACATTTTCAGGGTGAAGAATGAGGGTGCATAAGGAACTATTTAACAAAAAGTGCAATGACTACAAGAAAAATAATTTATAGGTAATTTATAGGTAATTTATATCCACCCTGAAATGAATAGAGCTGAATCAATTAAACAAGACCTGCCTGACAATCGTTTTGAGAGGTGAAAAGAGAAGTTTTTGGGATAATGTATGATGCAGTTATTAAAACATTATTCAATGTCATATCTTAAGTGTACTTTTAACATATCCATTTTTAGTTGTGATTTTCATATATATAAATAAAGAATTATAGCACACTGGCATAAAATCAGCAAAAAAAGAAAGAGTTCTTCAGAAACTGTCTTAATTGTGCGGCTATGGTACATTAACTGTTCTGCATGTACTGTTTCTTATACACTGAGATTTTCCAGGTGTGCTTTATGTTGCATAATATTCTTAACTGATCTTTTTTTCTCCTGACAGAAACGAGAAAGAGGAAATTTGAGAGTTCATCATATCAACAATGTTAGCAGAGCACTCCAAGTGCTAGAAGCTAACAATGTGAGTTTGTTATTTTTCTAACACTGTGTTTTGCATGAGCTTTACTTTGCAGTTATTTGACCAGACCATCTTTTACGGCAGCTGTGTTTTTCGGAACTTGTGCCTTCCTTTAACCGCAACTGATGAAAAAGCTGAGGCTCCCATTCGTCACGTGCACTCATGGAGTAGGGGGTGTCCTTGCATGCATGCATCATAGATAGAACCAGGAGTTGCCCTTGGAAATTATTTTTTGTGCATTTCACAAGGATCTGTTGATATTGTTTCAGTGCTTCTACTTTGCAGTGCTGCTTTTGAGACTTGTGCTCATCTTGCAGGTAAAGCTTGTCAATATCAGCACAAATGATATTGTCGACGGCAACCCAAAGCTCACCTTAGGCCTTATTTGGAGCATTATTCTTCACTGGCAGGTATGTGGGCAATCTAGTCACGCTTCTGATCTATGTTACCCCACTGCATAGTGACATATTTGTGCCACTGATGTGATTATTAGAGGTTTACTTTAAATTGTACGAAATCCTCTCAAAATTTTTCAAACTCTCCATGCACACTTCTAAGTATTATGAAGTTACTGTTGATGAATTGTCACATAAATGCTAGTTTACAATACTGCCTACGTATTATAGTGCAGTAGGACATGAAACATATTGAAGTAAGATCAGGAGAGGAACAACTTGCCTGTCTGAGCCTCACTTCAGTTTGTTCTGTGTTTTATTGCACTTTAATAAGTATTAACCAAATAGCCTAGCAACAAGTATTAATAAGTTTACTATACTGTGTTTTTCATACTTAGCAGGCAATGCTGTGGAAGCTACACAAGTTGTGTGTTCACAGAAGTCCTGTTCCATGTGTTCTGCAGCGCAATTGTTTTTTATCTGTGACACTTTCTATAAAATAACTTCTTCATAAACTACAACTTGTGGACATTAGGTTACTTCAAATTACATATTATTTGTGCACCTTTATGCTTCCAGTGGGCCACTTGCTATATTTTGGTCGCGAGCGGTAGCAGTGTGCCAGAGCCACTGGTCACACAAATGTGTCACTATGCTCCCTTGGCAATAAATAGGTTGAGATCTGTGACACCTTCCATGCAATAAGTACGACACTTCGCAGCATAAAAGTATGAGATTTAAAGTTACATTGAATTACATGAGGAATGCGTATATATTTTTCTTTCTTTCTCATATTTAAAACTTTCTTTTTTGTTGTGAATGAGACCAGTGTGAGAAATCTCTATAGCCTTCGTAACTTTGCTTGCTACATATGAAACAGAATATAGCTGTCTCACGATGAAGATAATCAGTTGTTTGTGTAATCTGGGCATAATTTCCTATTTGTATCATGCACATCATTGCATAGCTAGACCAGTAATTACAGACTGTATTTTACCTTTTATGTCATTGTTCACACCAGGTACATGGTGTCTTAAAAAGGGCTTCCAGTGACATCCACCAAACAAACTTGGAGAAGACGCTTCTTGCCTGGTGCAGAGATGTCACCAAAGGGTCTGTAACTATGCAGCTTTTGTTTTGAACTTTTGCATATTCAGCTTAATTTGAGCTCACATCCTTAATCTGACCATTGCGAGAACTACCGTTTGGCAATTTTTTGTGACTGGGCGCAGCAGCAAACGCAGATAGCTCAGTTGCATTGCAATAAGTGTGTCGATGGCCTGGATATTAATGGCAGTGACAAATTTTTTGTTACATGGCCTTCAAAATTAAAAATATGCTTGCATTCTCAGTTGCTACAGTCTTGTAACTGAATGCTCTACTTAAAAAAATATGCACACTAGCTATCTAGGAGGTGTGAGTATTAAAAATTCTAGGCTGGTGTTCTTGCTTCACAGGGGTGTACGTTTGCAACTCCTAGGCTTATAATAAGTTTACTCAGTTATTACACATTCAGTGTGCCTACCAAAGTGAAGTTGCTACGCACACAATCTTCAACAGAATAAAAGTTTCTGCACTAGACAATAACACGGTAAAAGAAGGGTGTTTGGGTTTCGACACTTTTTGTTGTAACTTGACCAGTCCAACTACTTCTGCTTCACCGAGTGAAATTGTATGACCAAGGGACTGTGGATCAAAACTAGATTTAAATACCTGCATGCTGCCTATATTTATTATGGAATGCTTAAATGGTTTCTTCTACTGTTTACCTTACACCTTGTGCTTAATTCTCCTGGAGAACCTTGGTTAACAAGCTTCTGTACTGAGATTTGGTAGAATGGCTCTGGTACCTCCCAGGTTTCTTGATATATTTTTGTTGTCCCAAAGAAAATGACTGCACTGAAGTAATAGTTCATATTAATATACAAATTGCACTTAAGAGAGACATTTTTAGAGAGTTATTGTGTTTCATGTAACCATGCCCCTAGCAATTTGTCACAATTTGAGACTGTATGTATACCATCCAATTTATGTAGCCTTGGTAGCCATGTTATGTTTCAAAGTTCTCTGTATTAGTAATGGAACCTGTGTATTCTCATAGGTACATTGGAGTGGACATAAGAAATTTTACGACAAGTTGGATCGATGGCCTTGCATTCAATGCTATTATACATAAATTCAGGTAAGTTGCATCAACTAAGCACATGTCATGTATCTTTGTAGCTCTTTGAATTTCTAAGTTTTCTTTGTGATGAGAGTGTAAGGGCTAATGCACTGTGATAATTTGTGTTTACTGCATGTTTTTCTTTCTTTTCTCATCTAGGCCTGACTTATTTGAGTACAAGAGCCTGTTGAACAAAGACCCTAACTCCAGGCTGGAACATGCATTTCAATTTGCAGAGAAACAGTTAGGCATCGAGCGGCTTTTAGATCCTGAAGGTAATGGCATTCTCATAGCGTGTCAATACTTTTGCTTTTTTTCCAGTGTCGCATGCCTGAATCGAGCATTGCTGTGACTAATTTTAGGAGTCACTCGAAATGTGTCGCATGAGTAGCATTGTCCTCTATGACGCTTATAATTTTACTTCACATCTTTTCTGTTCCTTTTTCTTTTTCTAGATGTGAACACACTTCATCCTGACAAAAAGTCTGTCATGATGTATGTCATGTGCTTTTTTCAAGTGCTTCACCAGCAAAACATGCCTTTGCGAAAGGGCAGTTCATCAGAATACTCAGATAGTGAAACTTCATTTCATCAGGTGAGCTTTTTTTTTTATGATTCTTTGGTGTTAAGAGCCTTTGCAAAGAGGCTGCAAGGCACTCTGGATGCGTTTTCATTTTAAGTAGCTTATGTTCCTCTCTTGGTTGAGTTGCTTGAAATGTGTATTTCAGTTTTTAGTGGAAGCTACGTGCTGTCTTGTAACAGTGGCACATCTGGGTCTTTTTTGTTGCTTTGATCTTTCTAATCTCAGTGTATTTGTTAAGATTAAGTCAAGTTCACTACTTTGTTTATTCACATGTCACAGCTCTAATACACATACACACAAATGCATGTATATACATACACACAGAGAGAGAGAGAGAGAGAGAGAGAGAGAGAGAGAGAGAGAGAGAGAGAGAGAGCAATGTCTTTGCTTGAGTAGGTAGGAAGCACAATCCATTATTGAGCAAATTTTTCTGAACCTTGTACGTTTTTTAGGTCCAGTAATGATAGTACACTTATCATGAATATAAATGTATAGTCATATTTGCAACACATGGAGATCTAATTCCAGGTAGCTGTGGTGTGCAATCATTGGTCAGTGAATACACAACCCCAGAATTGGAGCATTGCAAGAAATCCAGTGATGAGCACTGTTTACACATTGGCTTGGCAGATTCTAAAAGTTGATCAAGACATTACTAAAATGGCATGCGTTTGTCTTGTAAAGCCTCACACCACAAACTGGTATGCACTTATGGCTTGGCTCTCTCACCGGCTCCTTCGAGTGCCCAGGTGCTTGAGGGCCATGAGCGAGGGTCACACTCTTTCTGCTGATAAGGAAGGAACGCGAGATAAGCATGCAGTTGTGTCGTTGTCTTGCATGGCTGGCATACTTTTTCTTTTGCGAGCAGTCTGTCTTTGAGCCAGACTGGGAAGTGACACCTTGTGTTGTCCGTCCTGGTAGGGAAACATTGTGGAATTGTGGTGCTATAGTGGGTGTGCATGTCTTTATTTTGAAAAAGAGCTGCTATATCTGATCTGCTACTGAGATTATACTGAGGATGGCAGATTCAAAGGTACGCTGTCTGATATTAAGCACTGCAGCATTCTTATTTTCTGTGGCAACTCATTTTTTTGAGAGCTCTAGTTCTTTTGGTCATACTAACCCCCATCTGACATTGATGACTGTGCTAAATGTTCAGTAGAAACGTTTGGCTTTGATTTGTGCAGGAAGTAACATGTACTAAGAGGACAGCAGTTTCGTACATGTCATTGGAGGACTGTATTTGCAAAATTTGTTTGCTGTTCTAATTTGATTTTGCATATAAAAAGAAATTTCCAAAAACTCACTAAACACAGCTCAATATTGACAATAAACAACTGAATTCACTGTTTGTTATTTTGTGTGTATTATGATTTCCACTGCATAGAGATACAATTACAGAGCACAAGTTGCGATTAACTTCAAATGTAATACATTAATATTTGCATTGATAATAGAGTACACCCTGAAACATGAACACTAATTCATCCTGAAGCAGTTCTTCATTGATATTTCACCTTGTGGCGAGTGAATATGTGTTGTTGTCCCTGGATGAACATTGCTCTGTAAATGTTTGAACGCACAGCCACAGACAGCATAAACCTAATTAAGCTTATTCTGCCTGAAGAAACGCAGTTACATTACATTGTGTGTGTGCCTATGTACATAGTTAAAACAAAATGCCTATAGCCATGCATTTAGCATATCATTTTTGTGTGGCATCAGGTGTGTAAACTGTATGCTAGCTAAGTAAGATGTTCGATATTTGTATTGATAATGTTACGGGAATAGTGTTACCTCACACAGTTCAGTGCTACTTGTGCAACTCATAATTTTGGTTCTACATTATTGTTGCTTGTGAGACACAGTATTTGCCTTTTTTTGTTTCTTCAGTTTGCCCTGCTAACTGATTTTGTAGAGGGAAACAGGTACTCTAAATATACTTGATCAGTGTTTGACAACCACTGTCCATGAACCATAAAAGCAGGTATGTCACTGATTATAGCCAATCCAGCATGTGTGATTTAAGTAAGGCACCACACACTAAACAGTTATTTGTGTGAAGCCATTAAAATTTTAATCATACAACCAGATTGTTCGGCTTTCAAGGGAAAATATATTGCATTGATATGCTGGTTGGCACTTTTTGTGAGTGCACAAAATATACACGTCATGTACGTACACACCTCACACACAGCAGAATATGCACAGCAATAGCACAGGTTGTAGCTCTACCAAGTCTGCTTTAATATATTAGCGTTAAGGGCGGCGTGTCAAAGAAAATCTGGTGTCGGCGATTGTCGCCGGTGTCCCTGTGAGCGAAAATTCCCGTGTATATTTAGGTAGTATATCTATATGCCAAGCCTTACTATATGACATGTGGTATATGTGGGTTATATTGCCACAGCATTCTATCGCTAAATTGCTCATACCTTGTCTTACATTCTTGACAAAATTATTCCGCGGAGTTTTGATTATGACAGCCGACAAACAAATGTCATGAAACAAAACACTGACAGCACATGCCTTTTATGTTAAATCTTCTGAGACTGAAATATTACAAGTGCAAAACAATGGCAGAAACATAAAAATTATTTAACTTTTTTGGCACGGCTGTGCTCTACCTCCGGGATCGGCCCATGCAAGAGGCCGCATATCTACCAGCAAGCTCGCCTTCGTGCATAGCGTTCACCACCAGTGTTTCCTGGTGAACATGACAGTTGCATAAGCTGCAGTTGCCGGGAAGCGTGAGAAGCAGTCAGGGATCCTTGAATGCAATTTCGTTCTGCTATTGAAGGTGAAGCTTAAGCATTCTCCAATTTTTAGTGGCCGTTTTGATTTTTGTGCACTTGTGATAACCTTAGGTACTCCTCACAGCATCTGAAGCATGACCAGCATGTATTTATGATTTGATATTAAGAACTGTGTGTTGTAACTAAAAAGGGATTAGGCTCATTGTTGAAGGTCCTGCCAGCATGCGGAAGCAAATTCATGGAGCACAGAAGCCTTATAAGATCACAAAATCACTGTACGAGCTCACACATTGCAAAAGAAAGAATTTTGAGAGAACAAAAAAATGCTGACAGAAGGGACATATTGACAAAAAAAGCAGAGCAGCTTTCGGCTTGAACTTTTTTTTATGCTGCTGATATGCTTGAGAAAGGATTGCATTGATATTGCTGCACATGTGCTCGGTTTCTGCCTGCACTTTGATGTCATAGTTAATGCCACTTTTCTGCAAAGGTGGAGCGTGAGGCAGTCACATCAGCTGCACTGCAGTTTTCTTCGGTGATTTTTCTTGGTGTTCTTGGCTCACACGAAACACCATGTGGATAGTTAATTTCTTTTTGCTATCAACGTCAAACGCGAACACACAATTAAGCAGAGTGGTGGGTAATCTGCTACAGTGATGAATTGAGCACTTTCAGCCTTGTGTCTGACGTTATGCCTGCTTAAAGGGGCCCTAAACCACCCCTCGGGCTTGCTGAAATAACATAGTCCATGGGTTGCAAACGCTGCTGTGAACATCTCAGCCAAGTTTTGCTGTTGTACGCCGTGTGTGGATCTCGCAAGCAGATCGCGATGTCACCTTTCTCTCAAACGCTCTCTTTTCGACAAAAGGCCCTGCCCTCACTCTCTTCTAGGCGCACTATTTCGTCATTCCCTTGCACTGCTGCTATTGGCCGGTAGCTGACATCAAGTAGCGGTCGGCTGCATGGTGTAAATGCAGTGGCCGCTGCGGAATGTCGCCACGAGTACACCGGCTAGAGCAGTTTGGCTCGCTGAGGTCAACCGCATTTGGATTATGTTTAGTGCGTCGTAGACACCAAAGGCGGAAGTCGTGGTGTCTACATTAATATCCAAAATAAAATTTCAACTGCATGCCATGGTGACATTTAGAAGGCGCAGCCTTGTCGGCACGCGTCACTGCGCCATAGCCTTTGCAGTGCAAGGCATTGAAGAAGGAATGGGAGCACAGCGGTGGTTGTGTTTGATTGCCAATAACTCTGCTTCTGTTGAATGCATTGAAGTGTTTTTTGCGGCAAAGTATTTCTGAAATAGCCGATTTTCACTTCGAATGTCTTTCTCCACTATGATAAAAAGTGGTTCAGGGTGTCCTTAACTAGCAGCAGCCTTGTGCAGAAGTGGTGCATTAAAGATTGCGACAATGTCAGTATATTTTATTATGTTTAGTGAATCTCTTTCTGTTGTCTAGGAGGTTGGAAAGGGTGCCAGTCCTCTGCTCAAATCAAAAGGCGGAGCAGTGGGCGGGTCCATTTCGTCACGAGGTGCTGTCACCAATGTGAACAGCTACCAGAGCAGCTTGGAAGATGTGCTGACCTGGTTGTTGGAGGCCGAGGATCGGCTGGCCAATTTGCCCCGCATAGGCAGTACTGTGGTGCAAGTGAAGGACCTCTTCCACACGCATGAGGTAATGTGGTGATCTCACCTTCACCACTTTGTATGTAACATGCTCATGTGCTGACAATGCAAGTGGCTTGTCATCATGATGCGGTCATGCAATGTTTGTGATAAACATTGCACGTGAAACTAAAGTGAACATGAAAGCTCATCTTTCATAAAAGCTTTCACTAAACTTTTAACTTTATGATGTGCTGCCAAATGTCTAAAGGTGTGTCACTAGCATGCTGTTGCAAGTTAAAATTTAGTTTCTACCTTTCTCCTGTAAGCATGATTGAACGAGCAAGCATTTGTTTGAGAAGTCACTCCTCTTCTGCAAGCCAGGTTCCAAACAGTGTAGGAACTGCTCTGTCACTCATTTTGTAATAGTCGAATTTCATTAGAAAAGTACATGAAGGAGATCATGCTCATGGTTCTCAGGTTGGTCGTTTGACTTCTGACACAATCACGGTAATTACAGTAGTGTATGCATATGTACAGTATGGTCCACTGTTAAAAGGTTGTCACATAGCGCATAATTGGAACCAGCTAGCCCTGTTCGCCACACTAGTTCTTCTTTGGCTGCAGGACTTTATGCTGGAGCTGACACGAAACCAGGGCCGTGTTGGCGAAGTGCTCCAGGAGGGGCAGCGGGTCATTCGTGGAGCAGGCATATCAGCACAGGAGAAGGAGGAAATCAAGGTACAAATGGCATTGCTCAACACGCGCTGGGAGAGCCTAAGGCACAGCGCCATGGACATGCAGACCAAGTGAGTAGCGGGATTCATTTCTTGTTTAGATGTTATTCGTGCCAGAGTTGATGCAAAACAGGTGATGGTGCATTTCTGGGGGAGTTCTTCATCCTTCAGAAGACGTAAATAGGCTTAAGTTGATGAAAATTATGATGCTGATGACAATGATAATCTAAAGAGTAGAGTCCAGCTGCTTAGCAAATCAAGGACACATCACCTGGAAGTATTCAGTCTTAAATTTGTGCTTTTAGCGGGAGAAGTGAAAATTTTACATCCAGAGGTTAGTGGCCAAATAGTGTAAGTATATTGCTTTATTTACTTCCGTTATGGACTCATAGCTGTGCCTACATAGTAGCTGCATTTCCAACTTTGCAAGAAAACTTGCTAACTATACAGAAACATGGTTTACGATTGCGCCTCCATATAAGGCACACTCCTAACTTTAGGAGCTGAAAATGTGCCATCTCGTTGGGATGGAGCCGACAGAATGAGCTTGTTTATGTCAAGTCATTGCCATAGTTATACAGTAGTGTATTCTATACTGTGGTTCCCATTTCAGTGTTCGGTAGTCCTTGAGTTTATTGCAAAAAAAAAAGATTTCAAAGAAAGCAGAAATCGCCTTCAGTGAAATTCCCTTAATGAAAAGAAGAGACAGTGTTTTTAATAACAGCTTCATTTCGCATATTACTGCATCATTTTTTTGTAGAATTACAAAAGAAGAAAAACAAAGGGATTTCTGTGGGTCAGTACAGTATGTAGTGAATGCTTATATTGAGTAACTGTACATGAAACTCTTCTCGGCGTGTTGGTTTTATACAGTTGACTTCCATTAATTTGATGCTGACGGGACTGACGAAATTTATAGAATTATCTGGTACGTTGAATGAAAGAAGATGCAGAAAAAGCGCTAGAACAACACTGCTGATTCATTTGGCAGTACTTGCCTGATTCTAACAAACCCCCCAATAAATTGCGTGTCCACTTTCTATTTGTCCAATGTAGCAAACTAACGTATAAATGACGTTAAAGCTCCTAACCAAGTAGAAATCTAATGCACACCTGATTTTTTAAGCAAGAAAAATTGTTGCACAAGGGTAGCTGGTTTTCCGAAATCTGCTTCGCCACACGGTTTCTAAAGTCGGCTTCACTGCAGTATATTCTCATGTGGTAAGCACACAAACGTTATGAAAGTGGTTTTGATTTTGTGTCCAATTGCACTGCACCGATAATTTTTGGCCCACTTTATGGAAAAAGAAAGAAAAGGGGCGCATTGTAATTGGGTAAATACGGTAATCAAACAATTGTGAGTGATGTTCATTGCTTGAAAAATCTTGCTAGGGCAGGCCAAAAATAGGTGTTTTCGACAAGAGAGGAAGCGTGTCCAACATATTCACTGTCCCCTAAGCTCCGCCAAGACAGACCCTGCCACTAAAGGGGCTGCTATCAGTGTCACCATAGGCATCAAGCGTGTGCATGCTGACTGGTCAAGTTTTTATTATCGGACAAAGGCCAATTTTAGGATCAAAATTATGAAAGTTTAGGCCCACAGAAAAGTATGGGCACTGACTAGGACCTTTGGCCGGGATAGAGTTAACTGAAAAATCTAATTAACTAGAGTTGTAATAGCGGAAGCCTGCTGTATTACGTTTTAATGCTTAAGTTTGAGACACATACTTTTTTTTTTTATACGAAGGTTGCAAGAGGCCCTGATGAAGCTCCAGCAGCAACAGCAAAATGCCTTGCGGCAGTGGTTGACTGAGACAGAAGACAGGATAAGCAGGTTTGGCCCAGTTGGACCTGACTTAGACACAGCAAGACAGCAAATGGAGCAGCACAAGGTGAGATCATCAGTGTTGATTCACGACAGAAAAGAAAAACATTCAAGAATTATTTTATTTTATAACAAAGATGTATTGAAACTATCATACCGCATGATTATAGATGCACTTTCAAACCTTTTTACAATGAATACTGCTCCAGGAAACTGTCCACTGTGACGAATTTCTTTCACCTACCAATACACAAACACTTTTATCCTGACAAATGACTTTTCACATGGGATGCTGCCTGCACGCAGTTTTTCTGAGGCAGCACCACATTTTTGTGTGCTAACAGAAAAATTAAAGATCATTGTCTCAAGCTTTTACGCACATAGTAACATAAACACCTCAGTAATGTTGCTAAAGCTAATCCAAAATGGCTAATATCGAACAAGCAGTGGATGCCCTTTCTGTGGATTGCAATACTTTGCGACTCCAAGAAGGCAGTGTTGGTGATGGTAATTATTTAGGATTGTATAGAGGATCTGAATGTTTCTATTGAATTGTCCATTTGTGCAGAAGATGAATTAGGAGCTGCTGATGTGCTTATTGAAATTAGCTGAAGTGAAGCTGAAATGCTGGCATGAACGCTAAGAAGAGCAGACTGACATCATGAAATACATTTGTGACGATGATGAGTTATGGGTTGAAGGCAACAGGAAAAATATCCTAACTAAACCTGCTATGTCCCACATACTTGACATTTTTGCTGCAAAAAGAAACAATTTGGCATACTTAGTAATTATGTGTTCATTTTCTGAGACTACAAGAATTTCAAAACACTGCTATTTAAAAAGAAAAAACAGTTAACAGGTAACCCTGACCTGCATGAGTAGAGCTTATGTGCATGCTTTTTGCAGATTTCATGGCAGTGAAATCCAGATGATGACAACATTTTTTTCTCCATGCAACTGCAAATGGTGGTGTAATGTGTTTCAGATGTAGAGCTTCCGTTTTTTGTATTATGCACTGGAAATTTTTGTAAGCACATTTTGTACATAATGTGCTGTTAAATTTTAGTTTATTGCATTGCAGTACTTGTCACTTCTTTTCTACTGGTTAAGTATGTACGAATTATTATTCATTGTTGCCTTCTTTAGCTGCTGATACCTGATTTTGTTAACATTGCTATACCTTCCACTTTTTCTTGCCATATTCTGTTTGACATTCTATTTGACTTTTTTTGGTTTGTAATGTAATTGCTGGTTACGCAGGTTGCTTTTTTGTATACCTTGTTGAAAGGAGGCCCTTCTGAATGGTTTTGCTTTGGTACCTCCCATGTGTGTGTCTGCTTTTTCTTATCCCAAATACCAAATAAACGTCATATTTGATGTGCTCTACACCATCATAATGTTGTACATTATGCAAAAATGCCAACTTGTATTGATAAATTATTTATTTATTCTGTTGCACTGCATTAACCGTTTAGAACACATGCATATTTAGTATACGATTTATCATGCCAGTGTTCTTTAATTTTACAGCAACTGCAAGATGACATAGAGAAAGAACAGGAAGTTGTGAACTCCCTGTCGAACATGGTTGTTGTTGTTGACGAGTCCAGCGCTGACAATGGTGCGTTTTGTTCCTATCTTCAAATTAAAAAAAAAAAAACAATCTTGAATAGCTATACATATCAGTGTCAGATTATGTGGCCAATATTTTTCATTGGTACTGCCATAGTGTAAAAGTTTCAGTAATATTTCTTAAAGTAACAACTTTGTTTTGCAATACATTTCCAAATATGTATTGCACTCAAGGATTGCCCTCTATGACCATAACTTTAATTACGGTCATAGTGGTCATAGAACTGCTTTTGGTTTCAGGTCATTGTCAAGCAGGCACCTTAATACCTTTTGTTGCCAATATACAGTGAAACCTCAAATAAGGTGCACGGATATAGCAAATTATCAAATATAATGAAGTAAATCTAAAATGTTTCTTGCTGATATTGGCATGTAGCAAATGTTATGCTCATAGCAAATAATAGATATAAAGAAGGCATTTTTGTGCTGGATGTCACTTCATTATCAACTATAATGCATGCATCCTTTTTTAATGCAAAGGAGAGTAGTTTTGAACTACAATTGCTTTCTTTAAACTATGCAGTTAGACATTAAATGGCAATTGAGCCTGCCTATGTGCTGCTAGCATAAGGATATTATGCACTGATCTGTGTAGCAGGAAACAAATGAAATTGACTGAGAGGGTAATGTGAACATTGGTTAGGCATTCGCTAATAGTGGATGATAGCACCACCCTATATTGACACAGTGTCCACTAATGAATGAGTGCTAATTTAGTAATTAATTTTGCCCTCTTAGTTCCATCTAGCTTGTCTGCCATTGCTGCATTTTTGGAGTGGTGTGATGACATATGAAAGAGGCAATTTTTATACCTGTGCATACAGCATTTACGGCACTGGAGGACGAGCTGTCGGCTCTGGGTGAGCGTTGGTCGGCGGTGTGTAGCTGGGTGGAAAATTACGGAGCCCAGCTGGAGGCTCTGATTAATGCACTGCAGATGTTGAGCATGGAGGAGCCACGGCTACAGCAGTGGTTGCTCATGCAAGAGGCTCAGCTGTGCCGCATGGAGAAGACCGACGCTACAAGGGCTTCAGTCCAGGAAGTGCTGGACATGGTCAAGTGCCTGCAGGTGTGTGCCTTAACTCTGAATGCCCCATGGGGAAAAATATTTCTTGCTTGCTTGCTTGATTGACTGATTCATTCATTGATTGACCTACGGTCGTTTGATTGATTGACCAAATAATTGATTATCAGAGTGACTGATTGATCGGTTGAATCATGTTAATTGATTGCCTGATTCATGAAAGGACTGACTGACTTATGATTGAATAATTGGATTAACCATTGAAACACAACACAAAGGCCATGAGGGAGGCTGTACCGGAGAGCTTCAAGTTAATTATGACCATCTGGGGATTTTTTAAGGGGCACCCAATGCTCACTATATTAAGGTTCTTGCATTCTGCCCCCATTGGAATATGGCTGCCACTGCTGGCAGTCAAGCCCGTGATTTCTTGCTTAAATGCAGAACACTGTAGCCATTGAGCCACTATGGTGGGTCGCAGGAAAAAGGAGTGGTGAAGGTAGATAACATTGTCGTTGAGCACCATGCGTTGTATGTGTGAGGGGAAGCTTGCAAGGGTCAGCCAACGATCGTGGCTAAATCTCTCATGCACGAGGGAGGAAGGCGGGGCAGAAGTGCATCATATTCTGTTGCACGCGAGGCACGGGGGGGGGAGCCAATGGAGGGGGGAGGGAATTCTACAGTGGCTGCTGCTTACAGTGTGCCCACTCAGGTGCCATATCTTGCAAGCGATCTGCGATGTGGACAAAGTGCACACCCATGCAGACCTCACTTCAAAGCGAACTGCGATATGGACAAAGTATGTGGAGTGCCTGTAGCTTTGTATGCGCTGTGCTTTTGAGGTTTAGCTTGCATTGCATCGAAAGACAGCACTAAGGTCAATTCGTTTACTGCTACTGCCGGGCTTCTTCCCTCCAGCATTTTGACAGTGAGTTTTGTGGTCATCGAGCGAAATGTGTTCTTGTTTACCTGTGTGTGTGTGACACTGTCCTTGTAAATTAGTTAGTAAGTGATTCTTTGCAAGTTTATACGGCCGATAAAGCTAGTATCCTCACTTTGTATAGCTGTCTACTAATTTGCTATCGCAATCGATGCTTGGCCTTTCAGGTGAAACTGTGACTTTTCTTTATTTCTTTCGTTAGACATAGTCTAAGAGGAGGCCCAGACAAAAGTTGGGCAATGCCTGATGGAGTCTTGGCCCCGTTTACATAAGCACACAACAATTTAGTATTTAACTATTCGGGCAGATAGGTTATGTACACTTAGAAACAAATGCGAGAACATAACTTGCAACAGTTAACAACTGTTTAGTACCAGCCAATAAGTATTCACCAAGGTGTGAGAGCAATATATTAAAAATATGCTATTTACGGCACTGCTCACTTATTATAGAACTAAATAATGAATAATAATACAGCGAGAGGAATCAAATTTGTATGTGTGCATACATATCTGCTGGAATAAACTCAAGAGTACACAAAGTCGGTGTACATTCATAGAAGCACGCTATTATGTGAACAACACCGGAAAGGTCATGAAAGCGGGCCTAAAGGCTTTTATTCACCAAGGACTCAATATGCAGGATTTAAATAACATAAAAAAAGATGGTGTATATTGTTGTTTATCAGCAGTAATGCCAGCAAGCCAAAGCAAAAGATTAGTAGTGACTACACTATGGAATCTATGTTGTTTGACTCTTGATGAGCTTAATTAGTTGTGTAAAGGATTACCATATAGCAAGGTGAAATTTGTGAGTGTGAAGTATGCATGGCCTACCACTCTCACATTACGCTCTGCAAAGGCGATACAGTATAAACATGCAGTGTCTTTATGAAGACTCATCTTCCAGATCAGAATGACTCGGGATCATTTGTGTGATTAACAATGATCACAACGATCCACAATGAATTGTGGTGAAGATAACGGCATAATAGTTTCTTTTCACATAAAACAAAGTTATTCTTCATTCATTACTGTTTTCCCTATGCAGCTGGGCACTACTCTGTCATGTTCATTTCATAGATACACTGAATAGTGCAGTACCTCGTTTGAAGATCCTAATGCAGTAAAGGCTTTTGTTTGCATTAGCTTATTGTACAATGACATCTCATTTAGTACAGTAAACTTCCGTTAATTCGACTTTGGTTAATTCAATCCCAACTGAAGGTCCCAGACGGCTGGCGTCCATGCATGAGCCCAAACGTTCGTTTAAACCCAAGCTTTTGTTTAATTTGAACTTGACCAGTCAGCACTTACATGCCTGACCCCTATGGGGACCCTATTAGCGACCTTTATAGTGGCGTGGCGTCTGTCTCGGTGGAGCTTAGGAAACAGTGAATGTGTTAAACACACATCATCTCCTGCCAAAAACAACTATTTTAGACATGCCCTAGGAAGATTTTCAAGCAATAACCATAGCTGACAATATCTGATTACATTATTTACTTAATTCTAACACGCGGATTTCCTCTTTGTTTTTCTTTCTTCAAGAAAATGGGCCGGAAATTGCCTGCATGACGCACACACCAAAACTGCTTTCGCGGCATTCGTATGCTTTGCTGCATAACATTTATGTATTGCGGCGAAGCTGACCTTAGGAAAACGGCCGCCGTTTTAGGTGGCTTAGTAGGTGGTTTTCTGGGTCTGTTGGTGCATGATGACAGTGTGACGGATCCAGCAAATAGAGACGCGAGCACTTAGGAAAAAGAAACACACAGGACAGCTCTGTACCCATATATTAGACCTTTGTTCATTTTTCTTGCTAAACAGTCAGGTGCACATTGAATTTCTACTTTGTTTAGGAGCTTTAATGTAATTTCTGCGTTATTCTTCTACTTTTGACACACAGAAAATGGGCGCACATTTGATTCGGGCTTGTGTTTGAATTGGACAAATACTGCCAAATGAATGAGTGGTGTGTTTTAGTGTTTTTTCTGCACCTTGTTTAATTCGACCAGTCAAATAATTCGAACCGATTTCATCGGTATCATAAAGGTGGAATTAGTGGAAGTTGACTGTTTAAGCAAAGCTAGTATTGTGCATTGTACATGGCTGCACTTGTAATTCTCTTTTCCAGGTCTTGGAGAAAGATTTGGACTTTCACAACAAACGGCTTGATCACATATCAAATGAAATCCAGAAAGCCATCAAGATTCTTAACAAGGGATCACTAGCTGCAACAGAGCTGTCTCGCAAGCAGGAGCAACTAACGCATCGTTGGGATGCACTGCTCCAGAAGATGGAAAACTTGAGTAGAAAGGTGAAATCATTTAAATATTTTTTTTTTACTGATTTTATGTTCACGTGCAACTTTTGGTACATTTCTCACAGCTTGATGCAGGTTTATACACCTTATTGTGTTATTGTCCAGTTAGAAAATTGCACTAGGTAGGTTTCGTTGAAGCTGCATACTGCTACAACAAACTGGCAATGCTTGCACAGTTGTTATAATAAAGGCAAACGCAGATGGAAGAAAAGAAAAGAAGAACTGGTGGGTGTTTTTATAGCCAACTTACGGCCCCGGAATAACAGTGGAGGTGTCAAAGGCATGGTTGTATCACCCCGCATTTTCTGCCTGCCACAAACAGTGAGCTTCAACATGACTTGCAGATGCATTTGATCCACATTTTGAACATTGCGTGCTGGTCGCACTATAAACAGGGCTGAAGGCACAGCTGTAGCATATAATCATGCTGTTGGTTGTCTTTCATGTGCTGGTGCTGTCAGAGCAATGAGGGATCTCAAATTTGATCTTACTGTCAGTTCCATTGATGAGAGCCTAGCAAGCACTTCCATTTTATTTAACTTGGCCTTTCACTACAGTCTGTTAGCAAACTAATTAAATACAGGGTAGAGAATTGAGTTAATTTATGTTAATGTTAGGTGGGAACTACACAAAGAATGGGGCAAGTAAGAACAGAAAATGCGAGTGCAGACTAGCAACAGACATTTATTGGGAAAATATATGCAAGATAAAGGTTCTCGGATACAGAAAAACAAGCTTGCCCCTGCTGGAATGTCCTTACTGAGAGAAACAATGCTAATAAGGTAACTGATAGCAGAAACAAGGAAATTCTTATGCTGGCACAAGACCTAACTCTATCAGTGTGGATAGGTTACCTGTGTCGTTCTTGTGAACCTCTTTAAGTGTGAGAAGTAATTGTTGGAGTGGCACACGTTTGCATTTAAGTAAGTTCCTTAAATACAGTCACTAGATTTGGTGTCTGCAAACAGATAATTGCAGTGCGTAAATCACATAGCGACAGTAACATTTGCAAGGTAATTAATACACTGGTGTATGCTGCAAAAACAGCTGAATATTCAAACAACAGCCCATGCACTCTTCTGTTTGAAGGAACCACAGGGGCACTTGGGTGAATGACGTCACACAATAACATTTCTGCAATGGATGCACTGCGCCAGCATCTCATAAATAACTTGCAGCAGCATGAACAACTCAAGGATTCCCATGAATTGCATAGCACGCAAAACAGCCTCTGGAGGTTCACTGCCCAGCAAGAAAAATGGGGAGGAATGCAAAATATAGGAGGGCTAGGTGCCACCTCCTTATGTGTCTTTTGTTTTTGGCGGAGGCAGGGCATGATTTTCCATTTTTGTTGGAGGTGGAGGTGCAGGAGGGCACCCGACCAGTTGACGCCTCATGGGGGTTATGGGGGTAAGGAGAAATTATACAGCGGATGGGTGGGTGGGTGGAGTAATAGGCTGCTCTCTGCTCTCCCCCTTGTTGAGAGCCCATGGTCCTTGGAAGGCACCGGAGGAATGTCACATGGAAGCGCTGGGAGGGAGCATTTGCTCGGGGAGGTCAACTTGCCTCCTTACATACTATTTTATTTGCTTCTATCTTGGCTACTGCTGAAGCCTTAAAAGTTTGTGTGATAGAACCCTCCTGGTACACCCTGGACAGCCCCTTTACAACTCGCTAGTGTAGCATAACCAAAATTTATGGTGAGGCTTTTCCTCTTCTTTCTTTTCATCCCTTAAACCTCTTATCCCTGCATAGGGTAGCAAATTAGATTTACATTTGGCTGACCTCTCAACCTTTCCCATCCCTCTTTCTCCTCTGGCAAAGCTTGGTGACAGGCCCTTTAAAAATGTCCGGGTAAATTTCTTGAAGTTCCCCTTGCGTTTCCTTGGAATCCATTTAGAAATTTCATATTGTTCCTTTCTTTTAGCTGGCCAAGTGCAGTACTGAGCAGAAAGTGAAAGCAGAAGCTGAGGAAAAGGCCTTTACATACAGCCTCTTCAAGAAGGAATCATACGGCAATTCTCCAAGGACTGCTTTGGGAAGAGAGGTGTGGACCTTGACTTATTGCATTCTTTCATGTCACTTTGTTACCTTGAAAGCACCATTAAGGAGTGTATTACATAAGAGGTAGAGTTAAAATAGAATGCTGCATCCACAGGTCTTCAAGCACAAGGGTGTCTATACATCAAGAACAGGAGTTAACGTTCTAGATACTTAAGCTTTAGTGTGAGACGTGATTTTTGGAATGGCACTCCATTGTGTGCCTATAAGTAATTTGCGTGTTGTGTTGATTGGCACTGTAGTATTTCAGTAAAGGTGGTGTGGCATTGTACTAAAGTTTATGTTAGCTAAAAATTACTGCCTTAAATGGCAAAGCAAACCACAGCTACTCAGGCATGGATGACACAGCTGACCAATTTCACATTCTACATTAATTTTCTTTTAAATGCCTATTATGAGATATGATTGACTAATCAACTTTCAGGGACTATGTATCATGTTGTTAGGGTTGTACTTGCACTCTTTATGACTAGCAAAGTGCTCTTTTGTGTTCTCTTGTTATCTTAGCCCCTGTCTGACTTTGGAGCCAAGAAGCGGCGTCTGGACAGCTGGAAAGTGAAGGAATGGCAGAGAGCCCTGGAAAACGTCACAGCCTGGCTCGAGAAAGTCGAGAATCAACTGGGGATCGATCCCGATCAACCGCTTTCACAAGAGCAGCTGAAGGCACTCTTGGAGCGCATGAGTGTTGAAGAACTGCAAGTGCTTACTGAGGTAAGCATGAGCTTGCTTATATTTTCATTTCATTTCATTTATTATACCCTTCAGGGCCAAGGGAATTACAGAGCGGGAGTGGTAAATACAAAAGAATGAAGAAGACAAATACAGTTGGTTACATAAATGTTTAAATGGCACCTGTATATACAAGATTAGCTAAGGCTTCACGGAACTGTTCATAATTAGTAAGGCTTATAATTTCAGCAGGAAGATGGTTCCAGTCACATGAGGTTTGCAGCAGGAATGATTGAGAGAAACTTTTAGTGTTGCATGACAAAATGCCGACTTTGTACTGATGATCATTGCAACGGGATACATAAATTGGATGGGGGATGAGGCGATCTCGTAGAGTATGATGATGGTACAACTTGTGGAAGAGTGAAACATGAAACACTTTTCTGCGAGATGCCAGCGATGGGAGGCAAAGATTAGATTTCATTGATAAGCAAAAAGCATTTTGATAAACAAAAAGTATTCTCGAAAGCATATATGTTGAAGGAAATAACCTTTGTTTTTTGCATGATTGTGTAGGTCAGTGATATGTGCCTGAAGTGCCCTGAATTGTAACAGAATGGTCAATAGACATTTCAGGTTTCATTTGAATGGTCTATGTATGCTTTGGTTTTTGATAAAAGGCTGTTTTACTCATGCTTCAGTTATAATCGACTCCTTTTTTCTTTTTACAGTGAAGTTGTTTAAAGTTTTCTGTGTATACATTTATATGGATTTCACTGTGTTGGTGGCCGCTGAGTATTAAGGGCCTCAATATAAGCTTTTAGCTCAAATAGCCCAGATAACATGTGAATTTTGTGCCGTACTTTAATGAGAGCACTTTGGAGCCCTGGGATGTTTCCCTTTCTATATTGTTTGCTTTGTCATGATAGGCAGACATCATATTGTTATTAGCCTCCTCTTTACAGTCAACATAGTGCGAAACATTGCCATTATGCCATTCTCTTCATTTAGGATGTGGAACGACAAGTTGCCATGAACAAAGGAGAAGTAGCCCAGCTTGTTCAGCAAGGCAGAGATGTTGTGGAAGGCCTTGATGCAGGTGTGTCATTTTCTATGTTCTGTGCAGTCCCTGTACATTCACTGGTTTAGCTTCAGTGAATGTTCATTGTGTTGGTGCTTAGGTTCTTATTTCCTTTATTGTCCTTGTGTTTATCTTGTTCCTTTTGAGGCTCAAAAATTTTGGCAAATCACTGTCTTGTTTTTCCATGGCGATCGCTCCTGGTTTTTAACACTCTTCTACTCTTGGCCATCTGGTTGGCAGCCATCTTATTTGCTCTGCTCATCACTTGCAGAGTGCTGATGTTCCCCTGCAGCCCTCTTCAACCTTTGTTCCACAGCTTCTTTTTCTGTCCCCTGCTGCATTGTGCATCACCAACTGTATCTTAGAAGTTATAGATAGCATGAACATCATGGCTCTTTTTATGCGTGCATTGTGCTTGCTACAAACCTTGCACAAACCATGCAAATTAACCAATAGTTCAGTGGTTGGCACATCTCACTGCCAGCCAGTTTCCAGTAGGGCAGTAGCGTAACTGATTAGGCCATTTGGTGTCACATTGTTTTTGTGAATGAACGTCCAAACTCAGTAAACTCTATAGAAAGTGCTGGTTAATGTTAAAGTACCTGAAATTATTTACTAGAATACTCGTTTCTATGAGCCAATTTTGATTTCGGTACGCAGGATGTCAGTATGTCATGATGTCATGATACATCGACTGGCTCTGTTGCTGCAGTTGGTGCTGTTGCTGCATGCAAACGCAGCCACAAGACATGCGTGCAGCACTCTTGCCTAAGCAATCTCATCAGACCTAGTCTTATGTCTCTGTGACATCAGCAAATCTTGTTCAGTGTCATGACTTCACGATAATGTTGATGATGCCAGGGCAGTATATTGAGATGAGCTTTAGTATCAAATTTAAATATCCTATAGATGTTTCCCAACCTTTATGCTCACTCATTGTCAACACAGCGTATGACAGAGTTAGTACAACTTCTTAAATAAGTGTCAGTATTCCTTTAAGCTGCTGCATTGGCTCGGATTTGAAACCCAGTGGCTGTGTTAGGCAGTTTTTTTTTTACTATTGTATTCTTCGCCATGGTGTCAGCTCTATGTGACTGTTAAGTCAGCAATGTGCACCAGCCAATCTGCTGGTGCCTATTCCAGCCACACTACTATCAAAATATCTAATTTTCTGAGGCAACAGTGGCTCTCCACAATAAAATGAAGTAAAGATGAAGTTGTGGTCACAAACAAAGTAAAAGGAATGACAGAAAGTAAAGATGTCTTGGAGCCCATACAGGTTCCAAAACATCCTTACTTGTTTTGTGTTTGATTTTACCAGTTAGTGCAACTTTGCCTTCACCATTACCCTGATCAGATAAATTTTCATTGAACCTACTTCTACTTAAGCTACTTCCTTTCATGTCATTGAAAGGAAGTAGCTGTCCATAGATTGACAAGCACCAGATCAACCTCTTCAATTCGAAAATTTGAAATCCACCTTGAATATAGCATGAAGCTACAACGGATACCTGTACAGTTTTCTTAAAAAGAAGGCCTAACAGTTTAAGAGAAATTCATTCTGATTTGAGGATAGACTTTTCTGGAAAGGCATTGGTCCTGGGTTCGAACCCCAGACCAGCATGAATTATTCTTCAAATTTGAAGCTTTCGTTTTGAGAAAGTGGTTTCCTTTGTAGCTTCAAGCTACAATCCAGATGGATGTCATTTTTTACTTTTCACGAATCTTTCTCCACCTTGTGGGCTTTCGCAGAACTGATCAGCGAGATTCAGGCCAACCATTTTGCTTTCCTCAGAGTAAATTTCTTGATGTCTGAGCAGTTGGGGAGCAGACCAAGGAGGTGCAGGGAGTATTGCGGGAAGTGGAGGTGCGCTGGCACGAGGTGCAGAACATGGTGCAGTCGCAGAGGGAGCATCTGGAAGGGCTGCATGCTTGCCGCGAGCTCCGGGCTGAAGGGGATGCACTTGAACGCCTGTTGGCCTCGCATCGGCGTTGGCTGGAAAACTCACAGACCACGGCTCGACAACGGCGGGAGTCGGATGATGTGCGAAGACTGTTGGAGCAGTGCAAGGTAGGTGGCCCACTGTTGTCAGCCAAAAGTATATATAGTGCCATGGTTCCAAATGTTTTCTGTAATCCTATATCTCTTGTCATAGAAGGCAAGTAAATATAAGGCCTAACCATGTCTAGAAATCAAGCTCAAGGTTGCATGATCTGTGAAATTTTGATTGCCAAATTATACAGTTTATTTCCCAGTAATTTGAAACTTTTAATTCGAATTGACGAATAATTTGAACTGCTCTGTTGGTCCCGGCAAGTTTCTATGTATTTGAATAAATGAAACTCCCCCGTATTCGATGTCCAAAAACCACGCAACGGTTATTTAGAACAAAGTCTCTTGGTTCCATGCACCGCTTTACGAACAAACTCGAGCCAAGGGGAAGGTTTGATGCTACCGACGCATGCCATAAAAATGACAAGGAATGACACGCGGGAAGCCGAGATGGAACTGGAGCAAGCAAAGTAGCATGCGCCCTCCTTTCCCATCCATTTAAAAAGAGCAGGAAGGAGCCCCCTGCATGCACTTGATCATGTTACTGTGCCCCTTGTGCGTGTGCTTAGTCACGTTACCGTGCACTCACTTGTCTCCCCGCCCCTCCTCCTAGCGCATGTTTGAGCACATTACTGTGGCTGGTGCCCTCACCTATGCTCCCTTCCTAGCGTGCTGGATCACGTCATCTCCAACATTGTGTATGCGGGAGTATGGTGCGCGTTAAGCCACTATCCTTCTTAGCTCACCCTTACATGTTTTCCTTCCTACTCATAGTAAATGGTGCGCGAGGCATGAGCTTCTCACACTTGAACTTTACGTGGAACTTAGGCTCCTTCCGGCACATGTCACGTGCTGTTAGAGGAAAGAAGACTCACTGCGAGCCCAGTGACTGTTTTGGTTTTGTGTGCTGTATTGCAGACTTGAGTGCCCACTATATTTTAAGAGGCTCTTTTTAGTTTGAACTCTGTTTTATTCGAATAAGATTGCAGTATTCTTGGAGTTCGAATTAACGAGATTCTACTATACATTTGAACCTCACTATATAGGTGCATCAGACTTGAAGAGACCTTTGTTATTTACAATATTCTTTGCAAGCATATATATTAATTACAGGCTGATCTTGGCGAGAAACATTTGCGATTTGCTTCGTTGTATCCAATAATTCATTATACATATCCATGTTCACTATATTTAGGTTCGGCTGTTACATTGGGGCTTTGTGGAGAACATTGCGGTGTCACAGAAAAGTTAGAACTATTGAGCTGCTCTGGAGAACGGGTCAGTGTTTGTAACATGTTCCTTTGTTGGTAGCTGTATGTATATATAGTCGATTGCATCAAAGAGGTGTTGCTCCTTATACGGATTGGAGCTGTGCACAGGACAGCAATTGTATAGACAAAGTGCTTTATTAGACGTGCCTGAGTGTGAAATAGTATTACTAAGCAAATTAAATAAAACCTACCCAGATGAGGCTGAAGACCCTGGACAGCCAAGAAGACAAGGTGCAGAGGCTACAGGAGAAAGGGCAAGCTCTCCAGGCCAGGGTGCCCACGCTGAGCACTGAGCCAGTGTTTGGACAGCTTGAAGTTCTTGCCAACCAGTGGGCAGAGACAGTAACCAAGATCGGTGAGTTCGCTAATTTAGCTTGTGGAGCCAAAACAGTGCAACCTTACCGTGTGAGGTATGCATGCCTAACACATGTACATGAGTATACGATAAAATGTTGTTAGAGTAACTCCTATTTAAAAGATCTGTATTTATGTCTTCAACTTTGAGAAAAAAAGTAAGCTTCTCATTTTCATTCTAATGCTTTCCGTGAGCAAAAGAAAAAAAGAAAAGTACAGAAGGGTGTTGCTATAGCAATCAGCAAAGCAGAAAGATAGCTGTGGTAAATGCCATCACCATGGGCAGGGCTACTGTACAGCAGAAACAGCCGCCTGTGAAGTTACCAGAAACGTAAAAGCTAAGCATTTTCAAGCAGTCCAGGAATTTTGCAGGGAATCTCCTTCCCACTTGTGCTGTTGGCCCTTGTTTTCAATTTGCACCTTTTCTATTTCTGGTCGTTACTGAGCATAATTATTGATCCATATAGTCAATTCACTCTGAAATGGGTAATGTTGTTACTGTAACCTTTAATTTTATAAACTGCATGTTCAATTGAAAAAAAAATCTAATGCGCTAAATTGTTTTTGGAGGGCCTCTGCTTGTTAGTAAAGCTTTCAGTGTAGTAAATACACTATGGGTGTGCGAACACCGAGTAGTAGATTTCAAATCGAATATCAAATCGCATATTGAATATCAGAGAAATTTTCGCAATATTTAATGCTTACTAACTTTGGACAAGAAAATAGGGTGCTGCACACGCTTGGGAGTCTCCTAGCATTGCCTAACAAGAACGTTACATATCAGTAACATTGGTACATAGAAATCAAATTATACAGTACATCATCATCATCATCATCATCATCATCATCATCATCACCACCACCACCACCACCACCACCACTACCACCACCACCACCACAATCATCGTCATCATCATTAGCCTGGTTCTCACGTTCCAATTGTGGTCATGTTGTCCCTGCAGACTTCTTAATCTCATCCGCCCACCTAACTTTCTACCACCCCCTGCTACGCTTCCTTTCCCTTGGAATCCAGTTGGTAACCCTTAATGATTATCAGTTATCTTCCCTCTTCATTACATGTCCTGTCCATGCCCATTTCTTTTTCTTGATTTCAACTAAGGTGTCATTAACTCGCGTCTGTTCCCTCACCCAATCTGCTCTTTCCTTATCCCTTAACGTTACACCCATCATTTTTCTTTCCATAGCTAGTTGTGTTGTCCTCAATTTAAGTAGAACCCTTTTCGCAAGCCTCCAGGTTTCTGCTTCTTACGTGAGTACTGGTAAGACACAGCTGTTATACACTTTTCTCTTGAGGGATAATGGCAACCTGCTGTTCATGATCTGAGAATGCCTGCCAAACGCACCCAGCCCATTTTTATTCTTCTGATTATTTCAGTCTCATGATCCGAATCCGCGGTCACTACCTGCCCTAAGTAAATGTATTCTCGTACCACTTCCAGTGCCTGGCTACCTATCGTAAACTGCATTTCTCTTTCGAGACTGTTATACATTACTTTAGTTTTCTGCAGATTAATTTTTAGACCCACCCTTCTGCTTTGCCTATCCAGGTCAGTGAGCATGCATTGCAGTTGGTCCCCTGAGTTACTAAGCGAGACAATATCATCAGTGAATCGCAAGTTGTTGAGGTATTCTCCATTAACTCTTATCCCCAATTCTTCCCAATCCAGGTCTCTGAATACCTCCTGTAAACACGCTGTGAATAGCATTGGAGAGATTGTATCTTCCTGCCTGACGCCTTTCTTTATTGGGATTTTGTTGCTTTCTTCACGGAGGACTACGGTGGCTCTGGAGCCACTATAGATATCTTTCATTATTTTTACGTACGGCTCGCCTACACCCCGATTCCGTAATGCCTCCATGACTGCTGAGGTTTCAACTGAATCAAGCACTTTCTCATAATCAATGAAAGCTATATATAAGGGTTGGTTATATTCCGCACATTTCTCTATCACCTGATTGATAGCGTGAATATGGTCTGTTGTTGAGTAGCTTTTACGAAATCCTGCTGGTATACAGTACGGTCTACTCTTATTAATGGGAACACCAAATTAATATGCCAACACTGATTACAGCTCAGTTCTAGTATATAAAGGTCAGAAAAATAATTTTTTTTATGAATAGATTTGTGTTGAATACAATCAGGTGCTTTTTTTCCTCTGAATATAGTGAATTTGTGATGTTCTGTTGTACTGAATACCATCAGGTTCGTTTAATGGTGGATTTGTATTTTACAGCAATCCTTTATTCATTTCGTAAAAAGTTTTGCTTTCCTGTTTTTCTCCCAAATGCAGAAGAGCTATCCCAACTTTACAACAGGTGGGTTATCGTAAGGCCAGTCTGCATGATCAACAAAAGGACCGTGCATCGTGTGACTTGGTCAACACTCCGCGCGTAGCTGACACCGACAGAAAAGAAAAGGCACTGTCCACACGCCAGGTTTGCCGTGAATTGCCACCTGTCGAAGAAACTGAAATCTGGAGGGTTACGGCAGTCGGGGCAGTCACGATCAGAGTGGCTCCAGCCGACGCGGTGCCGCTCTGGGAATTGCAGCGCTCCGGCTCTGTGTGTTCATATCCAATACTCGCACCCCTCTAAAATAAACCGTCTAGCGTTGCTCTTCTGTTTTGTGGAGTTCTACTTTCTCACTAACTGTGACAGCCTTGTAAATCACCAGTTCTTCTATGCTTTCTGCAGCTGACCTAGAAGCACACCTGAGCCGTTCCCTTGAGCGATCTCCACCTCCGAAGCTGCTAGAAGCTGTAGATGCTTTGGAAGCCTGGATTCAAAGTGTCCAGCAGGCCCTGGAATCGGAGAAGTCCCATGTGGACACAATGGAGGCCATGGAGGATCAGCTATCGAAGTACAAGGTCAGCACTGAATGGACATTCCAGTTTGACAGCGGTTACTGTTGATATGCAGTAATTCAGACTCTTCTAATTCCTAAATATGTTAATATTTTGGTCAATTCGCTACGTTTCCAAAGGATCTTAATTTTTAACCACTCTCAAACAAGGACTTCGGCTAATTTAGACCTTTAGAGCAGTAGCAGTTATAGTAGCTTTTGGCTGTCAATGCATCAGTTTGTCCACCTTGTCTTTGTGTCCATTCTTCTGTTGCATGACTCCTCTGATTACAAAGTTGGAGATTGAAAAATGTCTTTCTGATAATTATGTTGCTGCCCCACGCAGTTACACTGGCAGATAAATGAATCATAGTTAATCATTGCAATATGAGTTCTACATGCTTTGTTTGACACACCACAAGATGTCAGCACAAATATAGCTGCTCATGCCTATGCTGTATGGTTGTGTGTGTGTGTGCGTGCATGCGCGCACATTAGTATGTCTATGTTATGCTAAGATTCTGCATTATGAAAGCAGCAGAATTTGTGATAGCTTGATTGCACATTATTGAAGCAGAAGAGTCTCTAGTTTTTCATTTACAGATTATCAGAGAGACAGTTTCTATGCCTCTGAGCTATGGGTTGCTGTCTAGAATCCCAGCTCAAAGAATGACACCCTAAATGTGCCCTGAAACACTTTTTGAACATGGTAAGAAAAGATTGCCGATCTGTGCTAGAGATTTCTGTGAACATGTCAGCCAAATAATATTGCACTGCATGCAGCAGGGAATTCACCATCTCGTATTGAAAACAGCAAAAAAATTGCTTGCCCTCACTTCTTCATTGTTGTCATGTACAGCATCGCAAACAGTTGAACCCACCAACAGCTATCTGCTGATTTCGTGATCGTGAAAAGATTCTCAGTAATATGTAATTACTAATTTTGAGTTAAATAAATGAAACATATGGTATATGTCTGATCTCAAAAAGACAGAAATATCATTTTGTTTTCGAACTGCCTATCCACGCATGACAGCTGCGCATAGCTGCATCTGTTGCACGTGGCCTCCGAGGTTGCAGCGGCGTGCTGCGTAGCACAGTCTGCTGTGGCTGCCATGGGATGCCGTGACAAGCTCTTTACTGCCGAGACGCTCAACTTTTGGTCGGCGTTATGCCCCCTTGGCTTATTCCCTGTATAGCTTGCAGCATGTTAGTGGAGACGAAAAGAGCTAGAAAGCTCCGTACTGGTGCTATAACTCCACTTATACTAGAAGGATTCTAAATCTCTTTGTGCCATGAGATTCATGAGATGATGTGCTTTAGTAGTGTGGCCATTCTATGATTTGTCAGAAAAGTGTTTTAGGGCCCTTTAAGTTAAAGTTGAACATTTGGGTACTTGTCTAATTGCAATGAAAATAAGCGGCAGCTTACGTATGTTCCTTTGTTTTCATTTCTTGCAGGAAATGCAAGGAACTGTTGACGAAGAAGAGTCCAACTTGCAATACGTTACGAGCACTGGAAAGGAACTGTTGAGGAAGGAGCCTGATGCTTTGTGGGCTTGTGATCTTCGAGACAAACTGCACAGTCTAGGCAATTGCTGGGACCGGGTTGGCTCTATGCTCAAGGAGCGGCTCCAATTCTTGCGAAAACACATGTTGGTCCTTAAGCGATTTCAGGTAGATGCATGAAGGAGGTATCTCTTGAGCTGTATCAGGGCTGTCAAAGATACTTGTGTGAGCAGTTATTCTGTTCGTATTATTATTCTGACAGATATGCTTGCTTTTATGTTGAAAATTCAGTGCTGATTGGAGGTAAAGACAAAGAAAGGGACACGTTGACATGAGCATAGAGTAATTTCTGATAGTTTATTTATTCATGGTAATGTGTCTCTTCCTTCGTTTTTGTCTGTAGGTCGCGATAAGTTTTCGATGTATACTCATGCCAAGTAGTTCAATTTATGCTACTCCTAAATATGCTTGCATATTGTGTTATTTGCCGTCCTTTGTGATTGATAAAAGAGAGGGGTTCATTTATTTTCTTGTTTCTTTGTTCATAACTAATTCAGTAATTTATTTACCATATTTACTAGATTCTAACGTGCCCTTGATTGTAACGCGCGCCCGTTTTCCGTCACTAAAGAAAAGGAAAAAAAAAAACCCGCCCTCAATGCTAACGTGCACCCGCTTGCCACAACATAAAAAAAAAATGAAATGTCCTTTACAGTACTGCGCACCTCATTCTTTCATACAGGGATATAACTTGCTCTCATTTGGGAAAACAAAGATTTATTCTGAATACAATAAAGTTACGATAAATAAAGGAAGTCGCAGTTTCATTCGAAAGGCGAAACATCGATTACGATTGCAAATTAGTAGACAGCTATACAAAAAGTAAGGATTGCAGTTTTATCAGCCGTATAAACTTTTAAACATTGGCTTACTAACTAAATTAAGAAGCATGGTATCACGTGCACACAAGCAAGCATGAACACGTCTCCCGCAATAACCGCGGAAACTCTTTATCAGAACACTGAAGTGGGGAAGTGCGGTAGCAGGAGCAAGCAAATTGACCTTTGGGGGGACTCTCGCTTCAACATGCACTAAGCGATGAGAATACAGCGCGGTGCGCCTAGATGCGTAGACTCTTGTCTTCATTGCAAATTGCTTTTAAGATAGAGGCCGCACGACCGCACCGTACGTAGCAGCCGCTGGAGTAGAAAGCTTGTCCTGTTTGCGCCAGTCCTGCACGCAAGTTTTGGGAACTCCGGATGCCTGTGATGCAGCCCGATTTCCGTCTGTCTCCACACACGTGATCACTTTCCTTTTAATTGCGGCATCATGATGAACTCGGCATCTCTTTGCAGTCGGCACTTCCATGTTGATAGAGCAAATGCGGAAAACGGGATGACCAGGAAGATGGATGGTACACTAACCTAAGCACACATACTACAGCACATGGAGAAAGCTACTGCAGCTAGGCTCGAAGCGCGTGCGAGGCTGCCATATTGAAATCCCTATGGTGGTATGGTAACGCAGATTTAGGGTTGTACTCGATTCTAACATGCAGGCTATTTTTTTACCCGTTTTATCGGAAAAGAAGTGCACATTAGATTCGAGTATATACGATATTTATTTATTTATTTACTTATTTATTTATTTATTTATTTATTCATTCATTCATTCATTCATTCAAGTTACTACATGCACTGGGGTGGCATTATTGTAGTGTGATTATCAGTATGTTATACAAACAATAAATATACTGAGAGATTACATACAAAACAAAGTAGCACATTAGTGTCATTGAGTCATAATCACACATTTCCTTCAAATGTACAAAAGGTGAATATGCAAGAAATTTGCCAGGCGTGAATAAATGTTCTGTAATCCATTCTGCGGCATGGTGCTGCACTTCTTGTAAGCGTACGTGTAGTTTTTACTCCACACTACATGGAACGCGAGGTGATTGTAGTGGCTCCCATAGGGATTTGGGGCAAATCCACTGCTCTTTAGCAGCCTGTGCATTCGATGGTTTGTTTTGTAGTCTTTGAATTTTTATAATTTTTTTTTTTCAGGAGGAAATGAAAAGTGTTCAGAAGTGGATCAATGATGTGACCTCATTCCTTGAAGATGAAGAAGTTGCTTATGGAGACCAGGAAAAGCTCGAAGCACAGTTGGAGCAGTCAAATGTCAGTTTTCGCTTTTCCAGAGCGCGGATATGTAATTTTTTTTTTTACACAATGGTTTTGTATACAGCCAGTGAGAAGTTGCTTATGGGATGAGCATGTAGCATGACTGTGACAAACATTAGTTTTTAGTCAACTGGTTAAAATTGATTGCTATCACAATAGCATGTAGCTAGTCACATTATTTGTGCTCATTCTGACTGTGATGTCAATGAACCAGTGGGATATTGTTGCAAAGTACTTAGACGAGTGTAGGGTTAAGAGCCGATTTCAGAGAGTCACATGGTTATATGGATTTCAAGTTTCCTGTGCTGTAGTGACTCAATTGCATTTTTATGAACTGTAGCTAAATTGGGACTCTGTATCTTAACAAGAAAAATTTGATGTTGTAACAGAACTGTTTTGACCTTGGTGAAGATGTTATTTATTCATAAAATTAAGTTCGCTATATTTTGCTTTCTTGAATGTGAAATTTTGAAATATTGTGGGTCTCTGCCTCAAATAGAAAGCCTTCAGTGTTGCATAACGCTGGTTCTTCTGTGCTTTGGTTTTTCTCTAGGCTCTTGAAGATGACATTGGTGCTATACAAAACAATGTTGACAACATTAACTTGGTTGCTGAGGGTCTGATACAGGATTCCGAACACGAGTTTGGTGATTCTCTGCAGAGGCAGGTTGATGACCTCAACAGGCAGTGGGATAAGGCAAGTTTATTAGATCTCTTAGGGTGTGCTACATCAGTGTGGGCTATGTCATGCTGTATGCATAATGTGTGCATTCATTTCTACAAAAATTGTACATCACTAATTTATCTGTAACTCACGTTGCTTTGCAAGCTTGAACTTGTGGGGTTTGACCATGTTTGTCTGTGTTGTATTGTTGCAACGTTGCTTCAATGTTGTTAACTGATGACATCATGGATAATTTACCTCCAATTACATCATCATCATCATCATCATTTATTTTTCCTTAAGGACCCCTGTTGGGGTATTACATAAGGGGGGGTTACAGAAGATAAGGATAGAAACAAAGATATGGTTACAATTTCTTACAAGACTCAGCCTGTGGATTCGCATTAAAAATAAAAAATAAAACAACAACAACAACAAGAGGCACACTGAATAGAATGCAAAAGCAAATCAGCAGAACAGTCACAATGTGAGACGGCAATCGCAAAAGAATGAAGGCACAGTACGGTCATTGTAAGGTTAGGGTTTAAGGTGATCAGTAAGCATCTGCTTGAAGATAATGGGGTTGCGCTCATTGACAACTCTATCTGGTAAATTGTTCCACTCTATAATGGCGCTAGGCAAAAACGATTGATTAAAGGAAGCTGTTGAACCATGCAAGCGCTGGATGCTGCAAGAGTTAAAAAGGCGACGAGATGTACGGGTTGGTGGGATTAGAAGCCTTCCATGCAGTTCGGGGAAGTTATAATAAAGTCGCTGGAAAAGGCACAGTTTCGCAATTTTCCGACGCAACACCAATGGTTCGAGTCCTAGAGATGATTTGATCGCACTGACACTTTCTTCACGGCTGTATCTGGAAGTGATGAATCTAGCGGCACGATTTTGTATTGATTCTAACATATTAATTAAGTAAGCTTGGTGCGGGCTCCAAATAGCTGAGGCGTAGTCAAGTTTACTTCGAATAAAAGTTTCATAAGCTAGTTTTCTTGTGGATGAGGGGCACAGCACAAGGGTACGTCTGACGTAACCAAGTGATTTATTAGTGTCGGTAGCCAATTTTGTTATATGGTCGGACCAGGTCAACTTGCTATTAATAGTAATACCGAGATAACGATACGACTCAACGGTGGATAGGGCTGTCGAGTTTAAAAAGTACGAGTGATTCTTGTTAGAGTGTTTACGGGATACCTGCATAACTTTACATTTGGAGATGTTAAGTTTCATTAAAGAGTTGGAACACCAGGTTTCTAATGAATGTAAGTCTTTTTGGAGCGTTGCATGGTCGGCTGGGTCTGTAATGCGACGGTAGATTACGCAGTCATCTGCAAAAAGTCGGATATTGGATGATATGCCGTTGGGAAGGTCGTTTATGAAGATGAGAAAGAGAAGGGGACCGAGGACGGACCCCTGTGGTACTCCGGAGATGACGCTAGTAGTGGTTGAGAAATGATTTCCGATAGCTGTGTACTGGAATCGATTAGTAAGAAAGCAACGGATCCATGACAGTGCGAGAGGGTCGAGACCGAGGCATGAAAGTTTGGCCAAAAGCCGCTGATGGGGAACACAGTCAAATGCTTTGGCGAAGTCTAGATATATGACGTCAGTTTGAAGTGATGAGTCTAAATTCAGGTGAAGTTCAGTAATAAATTCAAAAAGCTGTGTATCGCATGACAAACCAGGCCGGAAACCATGCTGATTGTGAAAAAAGAAGGAATGATCACTGAGATGACATGCTATTTGCGAATATATTATATGTTCTAGTAGTTTACAGGGAATACTCGTTAGGGAAATGGGGCGATAGTTGGAAGGATCAGAGCGGCTGCCTGATTGATATTTTGTGCTGTCGATATTTGTGCCATCTGTCGATATTTTGTGCTGGCAACCTTATTTTTTTCTACCTTTAAGTTTACCAAGAAATAATTTATTTTTCACTGAAATGGTAGCATACGTGATATAAAAAAGGGAAGAAAGTTTGTTTTCCTTCTACAAGCCTGTTTTGTTTCTAGTTTGTTTTGCTTCTAGAAATCATTAGAGTTTGATCTATTTTAGTCTGAATAGCCAGTTTGCTTAGCCATCCATGGAACTCTTACTTTTGAAATTTTACGCCAGCACCAAAGCTCGAAGGCATAGATACTAATTGCTGTGTATCAAAGCAGTGTTCCTACTCCCCTTATAATGTTGGTATCATAAACAGGACATAGGTACCAGAGTGTAGGTATTGCTTGGTGTCATGGTTACAGTGGTAACAGGACTACCAAATATAAGCGTAGCCAGCATGCCTCAGGAAGTTTGCTGAGGCACCTGTGTCATTAAATATAAGTGTACGAGAGAACTGAATGAGCCATTTTGCTGTTCTTTACAGGTGATGGAAATGACCCGGAAGAAGAATGCTACTCTGAAGAGGGCTGTTGAGACAAACCAGTGTGCCTCTGAAGGTATTGCTGACTTGTGTGAATGGTTACGAGAGCTTGACATGGAGATACCACGGGAGAAGCCCATCAATACTGCTTCTGAACTGCAAGCTAGGATCAGGAAGCTGCAGGTACTTCAACTGCAGAAACAACATACTGATCTTTTCTGATCTTTTCAGCAGAACACAGCCATTTTGCCTACTTTTGTGATGATTAAAATAAATTATTCGTAATGTGATAAACTATCAACATTTCTGCACAGCACTAAAGACGAGGACAGAAGATGGGACACAACACAGTGCATGTGTTGTGTTGCCCAACTAGCCCAAATTTCCACTTTATCAAGGGATAAACTGGTTTTATTTGCCACCATTCTACATCATAAATTGAGGCAGTGCAAAGTGGTGACGATTGCTTCTTAGCGTTTCTTGCAGCATGGTCCAGACTTATTCAACTATTTTTTGTTTCTAGCATTCATGGAACTGTATCTTAACCAGAATAAAATAACCAATCTTGCACATTCTTTCTCTTACCCCATGCCACTGTTGACATATTAAGGCCCCACTCAGCAGTTGCCTTAAGACATTTGTCTGCTTTGCCTTTGTTTTACCGGTCTGCTCCAAGCCATGTTTGACTGTGTGACGCAAATTCTGTAGGCATTATTTCTGTGCTACAGCAACATTTCTTTCCTCCGTACAGGCGTGTAAGGACAAGCTGGATTCTAAGCTTTCCGAGTACAACAGGCTGAAAGAAGCTGGCACAAAGCTTGCACAAGGGCACAAGGCGAGGAACGCTGAGGAAGCACGACGTGATGTGGCTGCTCTCAACAAACTTTGGGGAGATGTACAGGAGAAGATAACGAAGTACCACCAGGCTCTGAAGCAGTCGGGGACAAACTATGCCGAATTTCGAAGTGAGATGTCATTCTTAAGTTGTTACATTCAAAACCTCATGCAGCAGACTTGCTTTTTCAAGACAAACACATTTAAACTTTACTTTCAGATAGGTGAAGCTGAAGGTTGTGAACTTTTCATTAAAAAAAAAAAAAAAATCACTCCTGTTATAAAATGGCCGTTGTTACCAAAGAAAAAAAAATATACACAATGGAATGGTTAAAGGGAGACATAGATTTTAGAAGCAACTCTCTTGCTTAAAGATTCATGTAAGCACAGTATAAGATATGCAAAAAAGATTCATGTCTTCGATATTCAAGCTAAGGTTTATGTAATTCAGATTCAAAGATTCAGTTTCTGTTTTAGAGATGCATGTGAGTGCAATGCGAAAACCATTTTCTTAATCACATCTGCATGGCAAGAAAGAAAGAAAAAAAAAAGGAAGAAAAAAGTTTAGTTCTGATTTAAACATTTGCCATGCCTTGTTTACAACTCATGACAAAAGAAAGCAGAAAAAATTGCCTTAAACTAACTAAAATGTACACTGGAAACATTTTTTTCATGTCTTTTGTGTGTCTGTGCTCTTGTCAGCATAAAATTACTAACTTTGGTGGATAACATTATTAATTTATTGGTGTTTTGCTTATGAACATCTTCTAGATATCATCATGCTAGAGAATGATTGGCTTGACAGATTGGAGAAGAAACTGAAGAGGTCACCTGAGTCAGCTGCTGATGCTGAGGAGATTTCTGAGAACCTTGACGTAAGCATTTGAGTCTGTTGGCTACGTGCTTATGTTTTTATGTGAAACTAGTTTTGTAACAAGACATATATGTATTGTACACATATTTGTGACAAGACATATACCAGGTGTCCCAGTTAACTTGGGCCAAGATTTAAAAAAAACCAAGAACTCCAGAGAAATCGTACCGACTTCATAGTAGAGGCAGTCGTGTGTATTTACAGCCAGTTTATGTTTTCTTCACAAAGTATTAATTAATTAATTACTTTTAATTAGTGAAAATTTCATTATTGCTTGAATTGCAAACATGTCAATTATAATGCTGTAGGGCACCTTAAATAACCTCCGAATCTAAGCACTTATTTCATGCTGAAGTGTGCCTGGTCGCTTTTTCCAAGAAAAAACAAAAATCTGCAATATACACAAAATATGAAATAGATGCGGGCTAGCGTGCCACTACTCAAGCGCCTCCAAGCAATCTTTGAAAGATAATAAGTCACGCTTGAGACTGAGTACTACTATGCGCAGGAGCACCATCGTGTTGAAACCAGAGGTTCTGAATGTGCACAAGTGGACTGTTGCAACAGACGGCCCTCGAGGGTGTGATTGATGTAGCGTTGCATCGTTAGTGTATTGTCAAAAAAGATGGGTCCGATGATGTTGCCATCAAAAATACTACACAACACATTAAACGACCACTGGTATTGGTGTTGTGTTTGTGCCAGCCAGTGGGGATTCCTATCACTCCAGTAGTGCACGCTGTGAAGATTAACTTGTACGTTTCTGGAGAAATTAGCATCATCCATCCAAAGCACACGAGTGAGAAAGTCCGGTTCTTTTTCACATTTCGTGAAAATCCAATTGGCAAAGTCAAGTCTGTTTTCAGAACCTCAGTCTTCAAGTTTTTGATGAAGATGTACATGGCACGTGTGCATATGACCTTTTTTAAAGGTCCTCCATACTGATCACCTTGAGGTTCCGGCCTCCACACTGGCATCGCACACTACCGTGAGGGTTAGCCGCAAAGAATGCCAAAACATCCATTCCCGCTTCATGAACTACCGTCGCAGTACTGTGCTGCTTTCTTGTGAAGCTACCTGTCTCGCAATGGGCTTCGTACTTTCCACGTATTGTTGATGGACTAGGGCGTCCTCCACAGTGCCACATCTGTAATAGCTTAGCTGCCTTCCTCTTGTCGCTGTGCGCCACCCCCAGAGCGAGGATCGTTTTAGCCCTCTGATCATTTGTGAAGGGCATGACTGTCTTTTTGAAGAGCAGGTCACTGGCGTGGTACCATTGAAATCTCCCGTTATTATCTACACACTGACACGTCAAGCATAAATGATTTACGTAACGGACAACAGTATATTCTGGCTGTACAGATCCGCCAAAACTCATTAGATGGACTTAGCATCCGCAAGGTTTGTTTTTATTGCTAAAGGGAACAAAAGGAACATACGTTCCGGGTGCACCTATCTACAGAAGATGAGTGAGCAAAATTGCAGTCCCAAATGCGCCGTCTCGGTTTCCCGGCTTCGGAATCCCCCCCTCCCCCCTACGGCTCCGTTACGCTTATCAATGCGTCAGCGGTGTGTTCGCCTGATGCCGCAGCCATCACATAGCTTGAAGGCCTGTATCAAGCTGCCGCTACTAGTAAAGCCGTGTATCTATGGCGATCAACTTGGGAGCACTTGAGTAGCGGCGCGCGAGCGTGTATCTATTTCGTAGCTTGGATGTTTCACGCACTTTTGTTTTTTCTCAGAAAAACCAACCAGGTAAAGCTGAGCATGAAACAAATGCTTGATTCGGAGGTTATTTGAAGTGCCCTACAACTTTGTAATTGATATGTTTTGTGATTCAAGTAATAATTAAAAGGGTCACTAATTAAAATCAATTAATTAATTAATACTTCATGATGAGAAAGTACTGGTTGTGAGTACACACGACTACGGCTACTATGCTGTCAATATGATTTCACTAGAGCTCTTGTTTTTTTTTAAATATCTTGGTCCAAGTTAACTGGAACACATGGTATATTTAGAGAGAGAGAGAGAGAGAGAGAGAGAGAGAGAGAGAGAGAGAGAGAGAGAGAGAGAGAGAGAGATTACCGCTTTGATTATAACACCTAAGGGAAGTATGATAAGATACCTATATTGTCAGAAATTTTCTGGTTGATAAGAGAAGATATATTTTTCTATTGGGTAATATTTTTGCGCAGTTATTCCTAACTCCTGAAAATACCCTGTGCTATAATCAGAAATGTAAAAAGTAAAAAAAGAAAATTGATTAGTAATCTTTGTATTTCCTTGCCTTAATAAAATTTATGACTGGCTTTAGTCATTGATTGATAATCGTGACTTCACTCTGTGTATGTGCTTTGGATTGCATCTTGGTATTTAATTGTTTGGTGACCATATCGGCTTGAGTTACTTTAGCACTCTCTTTGAATTTCAGGATTTGGAGAACTTTCTGCGCAACCACCCGGATGACCGGATCCCCAAGATACAGCAGCTCTCTGAGGAGCTTGTGGAGAAAGAGGTGCTAGTCGGGCTAGTCCAGCATGAAGCAGAGTCGGTCGTGAAGCGTTGGGAAGAGCTAACTCGGCAGGGCAGTGAACGGCAGCAAGTTCTTGAGAACAGCATTGTGCAGTACCAGAAGTGTGAGCGGCAGATCCTGAGCGTCCAGAGCTGGATGAATCACATGGACAATGCGCTGCAGAACAGGCTGGACAATGACATCAGCGCCCAAGACGTGCCTGACGAGTTGGCTGTGAGTACTGCTGCGCTTTCCTCATGTGGATCACACTAATTACAGACAGAAACTGTATAACCACAATTACCACAGTGGTTGTCCCTTTACTTTGTCTCATGCTGACTTGGTATCTGTCGTCTCTTTTAAATTTGAGAATGGTTGCTGCATTTGCAGGAATATGTGACCTCAAATACTATAATGATACCGGAACATTTGATACCTGCTGCAGTAGCTTAATGGCTGTGGTGTTGTACTGCTGAGGCCAAAGTCACAAGTCCGATCCTGGCGACAGCGACCGCATTTCGATGGGGCCAAATACAAACACGCATGTGAGATTAGGTTCAGATGCATGTTAAAGAATCCCGGGTGGTCAAAACTAATTTGAACTCCCTCCCCTGCGGCACGCCTCGTATTCAGATCATGGTTTTAAAATTGAAGACCTTAAATTTAAATTAATTTAGGAAGTTTTGATGCCTCATTCACATTAAGTATATTTTATGTTATAGTATTTGGAGGATGGTTCTAAATTACAATCTGCGGTGATTCGTCAAGCTGGAAATTTTCTAGAAAAAAATGCGGTGCTATTTTTGGGCAGATAGAGTGTGTGAGAACCTTCGATCTTTGATGAGGGACTGTCTTTGTTCTCTTAGTCATGAGCAGTGAACAGTAGCAAACTATTCAATCAACAGCTAATAAATATTCAGTTTGAAAATATTTGGCCCAAATTATTATCCCCTTCGAAATCGCTTTGAACTCCCAATCAACTATCCATACATGCCTGGCAATGCTGGTGGACAAATATAGAACAAGTACAGATTGTCATTACACCTATTTGTGCAACTTCAGTGTAAAGTAAAAAAAAAAAAAAATTCTTGGTTCTAGTAGTCAAGAGAGGGGTGTAGTCCTTGTTTGTTAGAAAAGGATAAGATGAATGCATGAGGCATTAGTGCAACGCTTCATGGTTGATTGCTTTCAAGCTCAAGGCAAAGCTATTCATGTTCTATGTAGTTGGATAATTGTGTGCACCAATAACATATTATACTGTCATTGTAACCTAGAGTTTTTTATTTTCTTGTGCAGCAATTCAAGCAAGAATTCCTTGAAAAAGAGGAGCAGCTGCAAAGCCTAAGTGAGCAGGTGGATGCATATCATGCACAAAATAGGGTGGAAGCTGCGTTACGCCTAGATGAGCAGCTGCAGCTCATGAAGGTAAGCGACATTCTTATGCTACCGTAACATTGAGATGGATGAGAACAATGATAATTCTAATAACTCAAACATGTTTTCGATTATTTCAGAATCACGGGTTCTTGCAGTCTTTGTAAGGAATACTATATACATACAGTTAAACCTCAATGTAACGAAGTACAGTCGAAGCCACCTATAACGATACCGGTTTTAACAATATATTGATTAAAACAATAAAAAGCTGCTGCCCCGTCAACTTTTGTACGCTTTCTAAAGGGAAATAACCCGCTCACTACAATGTCCCCATGTCGCATTATCAGTTGTAACGATGAAGTCTGGCTGCTGGGTGTCCGTGCTGAAAGCTAATAGAATGCGAAATCCTTGAAAAGAAAAAAGAAAAAGAGAAATGCACGCCTCTGCACTATCGCCCGCTGCCCCAACTGCCGCCGCACGTATCTCTCTATGAGAGATATGAGAGACGCATGCAAGTCTTGCGCGCCTCTCTCCCGTTGCCTTTCCACCCCTCCGAACACAAATCGGCTGCACCCATAGCTCTGCGCCCCGCCACCCTCCGAAACATGAATGCACCACACCGACTGCGCTGACAACACTGCTGGCGCTGGTCCCAGATTGCTCGCTGGGCCTTCACAGTTGGTTCTTTATTCTATGGCCCTCATTATGAGCAATTCTGCCAATGGATTAAATCGCTCGAGCTTGTCCTTGTTCGCTGCATCGAAGTCGTTCCTGGCTGCATTGTTTCTCAGCCTCATTTGATTCGCCGCCGAAACGGAAGATGGCTGATCTGCCCGCTGATCATCGGCAATGCACGACGTTGCCTATGAAAAGAAAGCGCACTACTATGGATTTGGAAACGAAGTGCTGCTAACCGCTGATGCAATCGTGGCTAATGTGTTTGCATCGAATAGCGACAGTGATGGCTACGAAGGCAGCGCAGACGCAGTAGGGCAGGCTGCCTCAGCATTGTCCCCGTGGGAGGTCCTGTAGATGATTCAGTCCCTCATGGGCTTGTTTTTGCGAAGGACCTTCCGTGGATCACCTGGATGCCTTGGAGAAGGATGGCGGTAAGCTTCGTGTAAAGCAAGCAAGGCTGACGAACATGCGGTTTTCTTGGCAAGATGCTTGTGGTGATCACGTCCCAGTGTTTCTTCTGGATTTCTCAAACCAAGATGCTGCCGTGGCAACCTTCCTGCATTTCTTTAAAAGGTGCCTTTTAGGGCCTCCAAAATGATGCCTCAGTGGAGCTCGTATGTCACTTGCTGCCCGTGACCCCTCTTGCAGCTGTTATAGCAGTAGCATTCTTGAACGCTGACAGCCGCGGCTTGTTGACAACACATGATCGGAGCGCTCAGAAAGCAGAGTTGAACAGTTAAACAAGTCAACACAATCAGAAGCAAGATGGAAGAAGGTGATGGGTAGGGAAACTGGCCTCCCCGCCATTAGTTTTCTCAGGACAGCGCTATCCCCCATTTTGATTTTTTTTTTGCAACTCGGTTATAACAGTGGAATTTTCGTGGCACTTAAATATTGTTATAAGTGGGTTTGACTGTAGGTAAAATCGGCAATTTGCTTCGTTATATCGAAATTTCATTGTATTGAAATTTTGCCTTTTATGCAAATAAGTACAGTCACCGATCGATCTTTTTTTGCACGGAAAAAGACTGTAGAATTTTCATAATTGTCAGGCAAGCGAAAAAAGCAAATTTCATTGAGAAAACAATTCATTTTGATGTCTTTGGGAGTTGGTGACGAACGATATGTTTTCATGCCACGTCAACGATATCTTCACATCGGCGGTATGAATTAAGTGAAGCCAACCGTGCTTTCGCTTGCACTCCACCCCCACAGCTGATAGTGTCGCCAGCACTGGGGCGCCGCTCTCATGAAAAGTGCCGGCAGCGGGGAGCAAATGCTTCGTCTGCCTCTTGCTCCAACGGGTCACCGAAACTTGAAATTACGCAACCTTCAATACTAAACGCGTGGGAAGACAGCTTTCATGCTGCCATGCTGTCTCGGTATGCCCACTCTTTGCAGATGCAGCAAATTACTTCTAAAGGAGGGTACGTGGTTTGTATGTGCTCAGCCATGCTTACAACCATGTGCAGCTACGGTCGAGATGCATGCCAGAAATCGACACACACCCCAACTTACCCCACACACTGTTCCCCCTCCCCCCACCCCTTCGCGCGCTCTTGATTGTGTTACCACGAGCGAGCCCCCTTCTCCCTCTTTCCCTTTGCTTGTGCGGGAAGGTGGCATTTGTGAAGCCACCATATTTCTTGTCTCACCCTCACACACTTTCACTGTTTCAATGTCTCAGGCTTGACTGAAACCAATGTCTAATATGGAGCTCCATTAGCTGTTGCAAGGCGCTGCCGATGCTGCTTAAGTGCTTATTGTTCTTCTTTACAGATATAACACAGTAAATTTAAGATATTTCGTGTCAATATCTGTGTGTAACAGTTATATGCTTATAACAAATATAGGATATAACAAAAGTATTTTTACGTTGAATTCAACTTTTTAATAACAAGGTTCGACTGTATGTACACAAGACTGTGATTACATGTAGTGAAGCAGGCATTGTGACGGTGCAAGTGCAGTTGCAGAATGAGGCAAAAAGCTGCTGAATGACATTGAATTTATGCACAGAATGTTGATCCTTGACCATGTCAAATGCACATTTGTTAGCAAAGAAAGAAGGTAATGGAAAGTCATGTTGGTGTCTAGATGCGACTAGCATAAAACCCTATTGAATATAAAGGTTGTAGTGAATTGTACGTGTGATCATAACAGTGTATAGTATAAGCATGTCTATGTGCAAGCATGTATACACAATAACAGCGTGTATATGGTTACATCAAGTCTCCACACTTTCAGCAGGTTGTGCTTTGGCATATGTTTATTGTAACAATGTATAGTAGCAAATGACCTTTCGTTTGCTCTTACTGTAATTGTTTGTATTTAACTTGGCAAGGTAGCTGCCTTGTTGTGCTGACCTGTTGCCTGAGTGCCTTCAGTTTTACATTGATTATGATGCACGTGCTGTCACTAGCTCTATTTTTGTGCAAACTACAACAAAACAAGGGCATTGGTGCTGGGTAAATTCAGTAATTTTAGCTTTCTGTCCTTCGCTAATGCTTTCATTATGCTTGAAACAAGAGATTATTATTGCTTATTTTGTCCATCTTTGTGCCAAACACAGATGAAATTTGAGGACATATCAGCAAAACTGAAAAGGTTTCAGTGCCCCAATGACCTCGACCCCAAGTTGGGAAGAATCAGCAAGTTGCTAACAGAAGTGGAGCAAGGGATGAAGCAACTTGACCTAAACTCTGAGAGCCCCGACAAGATTCAGGACCAACTTGTGCAGTGCATGGTATTTCTGACTTCTTACTCCATTGGAAAATAATCTTACGTCACAGAACTCGAATTACTAGTCAACCTGTACTAACCTCCTCCCCCCCCCAAAAAATATAACAGCAAAACATCCATGCAGCACACACATGCACACACACGTACACACATGCGCACACACGCAGGTATGCACGCACACATACGTGCACATACATACGCACGTATTCACGCACACATGCGTGCACATACACACACATACACTCCAGGAGAAAAGGCAGCTACGTGTCCTATCGCTGTGGCGTTGCATGTTTTGACTCAATTTAATTTTAGTTAAATTGCAAAAGCAAGAGTAAAAAATATTTATCATTTTAGAAAGCCTGTGAGAGAGCTTTGAAGACGCAGTTCTTATGTTGTCAAGCATTTGCTTTCTTGAATAATTTAAAATAACATGGGGCAGAGCTGGTGCAACAGTTTATTGACTGCAATGCTTGGCCCGTCACACATGATTCTGTCCTTTTTATGTACTGTCCCTTTTATCTGTCTTCTTTTCTTTACCATTTTGCTCTCTTATGAGAATGGCAAATGGTGGATTTTATCATTTATCGCTTGTACAATCCTTATGCGACAGACACAGCAAAAGATTGTGAAGAATTTAAGTGTAGGATGTGGGAGAGTGTACATTCTTGGGATACCAGTAGTCTCAGTCATGTATAGCATTATGGCTATTTCTGCCTTCGTATATGAGTACTTCTCGTCTGCAGCATTTCTACAAGACCTTAAGTGAAGTCAAGAGTGAAGTGGAGCAAGTGATTCGCCAGGGCCGGCAGCTGGCTGAGAGTGGTGAAGCGGATAGGCCGCGCAATCTCAACCAGAAGCTGGATGGCATCAAGAGTCACTACAACCAGCTAGGCGCAAAGGTGATGCGTCGTCTTTTTTGCTTCATCTCGTGTCTCACTGTGGCTATGGCCGCTGCTGTCTTTCTTCAAGCATGTAGTTGTTGTATCACAACATTGTCTGAGGCAGGCCTTTATTTACAAGCAGATATTCTTTGTGTTGTGACACTGTAAAGGAGAATTGTGTTAAATTGTTGAGGCACCAACATGCTTATGTCATCTCTGGATGCATGCTTTTGTCTTAATTCTTGTGGTCTTTGCTTGGAGACATTTGCGCCCCTCCATAGAATGGGTGCGTACATTTGACCAGCCATGGTGCCTCACTGGCTATGGAATTCTGCTGCTTATCATAGAAAAAGAAACAGTGCTTCTTCAACACAGGACACAAGGGAAGAACCACACACACTGCGCTAACAATTGCCTGTTCATTATTTTGTTGAGCCTTTTATACAAAGAACTAAGGCAGTACTGGTAAGGCTGTGAAAAGAAAACATGCAAGGGTCGAAGGAAAAAAAAGGAAAAAAACTTTGCACCCAACACATTCTTGTCACAATGCAGTAGCAAGAAAATAAATTTCTTTCTTGGACAGATTTCTTCCCATCTCTAAAGCTGTCCAAGAAAGAAATTTATTTTCTTGCTACTGCATTTTAACAAAAGTGTGTTGGGCGCAAAGTTTCGTTCCTTTTTTTCCTTTGTCCCTTGTGTGTTTTATTTTCATGGTCTTGTTGATGCTGCCCTAGTTCTCTGTATAAAAGGCTCAGCAAGATAATAAACATTCAGTTACAAGTCAGCACAGTGTGTGTGTGGTTCTTTCCTTGTGTCCTGTCTTGAAGAAGCACTGTTTTTTTTTTCTGTCATAAGCAGCAGAATTCCATAGCCAGTGAGGCACCATGGCTGGTCAAATGTATGCACCCATTCTATGGAGGATCACAAATATCTCCAAGCAAAGACCACAAGAATTAAGACAAAAGCATGCCTCCACAGATGACATAAGCATGCTGGTGGCTTTACAGTTTTCCACAAATGGTGGTTCTTTCCTTGTATCCTGTCTTGAAGAAGCACCTTTTTTGTGTGTGTGATTAAGAACCAACTAGCCTGCCAGTCAATCCTTGTCTGCTGCTTAGCAAGGGATCATGGGTTCCATTCTTGGCCACATTAACTGCATTGTGATGAAGTTAGGATGCAAAAATGGTTGTGGACTTATATTTGGATGCATGTTAAATAACCCCTGGTGAGCAAATGAATCCACAACATTCGATTATGAGGCCTTGCTGCTGAAACGTTGCTTTTGTTTAGCAAGTCCCATCAGTAATTTTATATAAAGTAAACTGTAACACGAATATTTATTCTAAATGAGAGTAGCTTTATAGGCATTATTTCTACTGTCTGTTATTTTTTTGTTTTGTTAATTTTGTCTGCCTTTGATTGAGATAAGTACCGGTCTGTGAACATTTTGTGGTGGTAGCATTTACAGGTTTATGTCTGTAAAAGACTGAAAGCTTTATCAAAAGACCTATTGTTATTGCAGTGTAGTTTGAAGGCCTCTCGGTACTACTGTACTTTCACCTTGTATGAAGGGTACTGGAAAAAAAAGGGGGGGGGGGGCGGATAAGAAATGACTTTGCCTGTGGTTTGACATTTACTCTTATCATATTTAATGCACATACATTGTCTTATAAGTATATTGCTCATTACTACTTATGATCATTGTAAGCTTTCCGCTTTGATTTGCAGTTTTGTTATAGTGCTGATTAAAATGTAACTTTATGTGTTCAATCAGGTGACGGAGAGCAAGAGTGTTCTGGAGCAAGCTCTGCGCCTAGCTCGGTGCCTCCAGAAGGAGATGATCGCCCTTCACAACTGGATGGCTGCAACAATGGAAGAAATAGAGAAGCCTCACGAAGCTGATGATGAGCTCAAGTTTGCAGAAGTAAGTGGAAGAAACATGTAATGTTTGAGCAAGTGGAATTTCCTTATCACCAATGTGCACATATGGCTTGCAAGCAAGTAAAGAGTGTACGCTCAATATAAGAACAACCATTGCTTATCGTTCAAAATAGGTCAGTCATAAATATTTAATCTTCCAATGCTTGCAGAAGCAGCTGGAGGGAAAAAAACATGTTTAAGTTTGCTTTTTGTTATTGAAGAAATTTCAGTAATGCAAATGCAACACATTTTCGGTCATCAGTAGTCGTGAATGATTCCTAAAACATTGTGGACAGGTGCTTTATTAAACAAGCAAATGTAGCGTATGCAGAAATTACTGCGTATATCCCTAGTTATCGAAAACTCTAATACTAGCCTTCTTGAGTTCAACCACACATGGCTTTTCTTACTTTCTTTTTTCTTACTGTTGCATATGAAACAGGCTATGTGGCTCACATCTGGTTGCCATTACAGCCTGTTCAATGCCTGAGGAAGGACTTGTCCATGTCTGTCTTGTGCTTATCTTTGGGGCACTACTTCTGTCCCCAGGCTTCGTCTCCACTACTTTTACAGTGTTTGCCCAATCCCTCCTCACTGCATGGGAGCCAGCAGTATATTGCGGAGACACTGTGCTCCTAGGTATTTTATACCTGTTGTTGCTGCCACTTTAGGCATCGCTCCTTTACCTCAGTACAGTTCAGTTTTATTTCCTTAGGGACAGCTTTGCTAGGGGCATTACATAAGGGTTGGGTACAGTTGATAACATACACAACAGAAACACAGGTTTTTAGAAAAGCTGGACATAAAAGCTAACTTTCACAAGTACATAAAAACAGAAAAAAAAACAGTACAAATGATATGCGAAAGAACAGATTATTTTTTACCCACAAAACACATTTTTGAAGAATGATGCTGGGTAAGTGATTGCAGCGACATGGTGGGGAATCCAATACTGTGCAGGAAAAAAAAAAAGGCAAAGGAGAAGTATTCGTATGGGAGAATGTCTGTAAGACTTGTAGTGGGTGCCCAGTTCATAGTGATATGTGTGCAGGTGGTGTGATATATGGCTCCTGATTTAGGTAACTGTAGAAGAGCTTATGAAAAAGTCAAAGGCTGGCTATAGTGCGGCGCTGTGCAAGGGGCTGTAGATCAAGTTTTGCTCGTAAAGATGATACACTTACATCATATGAGCAGGATGAATGGATGTAGCTGACCGTGCCATGCGATGAAAGAAAGTTTATGCCATCCTAAACATACCCCATAACTTGGGAATAACTATTGGGAAAGTGGCACGCTGTTAGTGACAAGGGATTCTTGGTTTTGGCATTATTGGGCAGGCATTGGAAAATTACAGATGAGTGCCCCCAAAGAGCTAACGGGCCTTTCATAATGTTGCAGTCTGCAGTGACGGAAGTGTGGCGCTAGCTGTGCCAAACTGCACTGTGAAAGAAATCCTGCGACAGGCTGTGCAAAATGTTCGTTTATGGCAGGCATAGAGTTTCTCGCTATAACACCTAGAGGGAAATCTGGTGCCACCGTCTGTGAGAGTTTCTTAAGGGGAACCGTGCCATCATGGGAATGATGGTATATGTGTCTGTGAGGCTCATGTTGGCTGGTGTTGTAAGAGGCTTCGTCTAAAATGTGGATATGCCTATACAAATAACGCGTTCTCAAAGTAAAATCTTCATAAATTGTATCCATTCACGCATATTACATCTTTACTCACCTAGAATGCATGACCAAGTGAAGAAAAGCAAGAACAGACGAGAAACTGTTTCAAACCGAGCGCGAATCTTGTGGTCTGTCCTCCAACTTTAGCGGCCCGCTGATACTTTTTACGTTTTATATAATTGTACATGTAATAACAAGTTCTCATAGCTAAACAAAACATGTTTTTGTGTAATAATAAAGCTAAAACAGCTTTTTACGTGCTGTTTTAGTAGAAAATGAATGATTGTGACAGATGGAACGGCGCTTGCCAGGCACGTCTTCAAGGTGTCCTGTCTCTCCGAGAACGATGCCAATCCGAAGTCACAATATACCGGCATTCCCATGCATACCACAGCGCAGCAGCGCCAGATTTCCCTCTAGGTAATATAGTGAGAAACTCTATGATGGCAGGTATTGCACCAGGCCTGCACTGATCTGCACCTGCTCTTAATTGGGAACACATATTTTGCACGTGCGAGAAGGTGCTGCACATAGCCCCTCTTCTTCGCGACTCACCCTCGTATGCTTTCCATCACAGCCACAGTGTATAGACCTAACCATGTTTGCCAACAGTAGGCACTGTCCATGTATTCTGTATGCTAGGCCCTTAGTGCGATCGTGTAGGTTCTGCCTATATTTGCCGCCCTCGCTTGTGCTATATCTTTTCTTTCTGGGTGGGGGGGAGGTGCCGAAGCTGTGATTTGATTATGAGGCATGCGGTAGTGTGGAACTCCCTATTAGTTTTGGTTACCTAGGCTCCTTTGATGTGCACCCAATACACATTCTTGCATTTTGCCCCCATCGAAATATGGCCGAACGAAATGGTAAGCCTATCTCACTGACTACCGCAATAATGACGACTGCCGGCGCCTGCAATCTGGCCGCAGCTCATCGTAGCGTGCTTATTTTTCACAACACGATTAACTTGGACTTAAATAAACTGACTTTCTTGGTTTTGTTGGGGCGAATAGCAAACAAAGCGTAGTGCTTGCAAGCCATCCGAGCTGCCTCGCTGATCGCTGTTTGCTTTCTGTCTGTGAGACGAAATACCATCAGATCATTGCTGGTGATCACGCCAGTGGTTTAGTACTAGGCACTGCTTCATAAAACACTTACATATTTGATCTAATGTTGTTCTGTTAAGTACTACTTAATGTGAAAAACAAACTGTAGCAGATTCCCCTGTTGTCGTGAGTGGTGATAGAAGCAGTCGTCTGGGCTGGACAATATGGGGCCGGTGAGATATCGGCTCTACGGCGATGCCGGTTGTGTATAGGCCCGCGTAATCTTAGCTGTTGGCTGCGGCTGTCTCATCACTCCAACTCTGTACCAACTGTACATGTTATTTTGTTTGAGAAAATTCATCAACGTGTATAGGTGTGTTGATGACATACACACTGCAATTTGTAGCTCTGACGGGCTGCCTGCGTACGTGAATGAGTGATAGGCTATCTATGCTGCAGGTAGCTCAATTCCTTAAGATGAAAAACAAATTGTTTACTAAATTCTTTATTGGAATGCAGAATTAACTGTGAATTAAGATTAAGCTTGTGCTTATCTTCATCTTCTTATATAACAACAATAAGATGGAACAGCAAGTTGAAGGAAAATGCTTGCATCTTAGTATAATGCATATTGAATGCAACATTTCAAAAAGTACTAACTTATACAGAGCTTCCTCTTTGCGCTAGAGCAATAAGTTACTGCTCCAAAGCATTCTTTTCGTGCTGCAAACAGCAAATTTTTCTGCTCCGAAAGCATATATTTCTGCTCCAAACTGCAATTATTCTTGCTCCGAAAGCTGCTGCAAAAGTGCCACTTCCACCACTGACTCTGGTCTGTCTGCACCGCTGCTTTCACAGGGCAAGCTGCGTGAGCTGGAGCAGAAGAAGCCCTCGATGATTGCCATTGTCGAGCTCAGTGAGGGATTGACAGCGCTTGCGCCTGGGCACAAGCTTCCCTCACTGGCCAACACTGTGCGTACCCTCAAGCAGCAGTGGGCAGCTATTGACGACAGCCTGCGCAAGAAGGTGCCCTTGGTGAGTGCTTTGCGCTTGTATTGCGCTTGTATGATTCTGTATGCGCTAACTGAAGCTCGCAAATCCTGTGTGCTTTACTTTCTTCACAATTCACCCATGCTCTGGATTCCATGCTAATGTTCTCTATGCAACAAATTCCTGCTCTTGTAGGGTCCCAAGGATGTGGAGAAGATGTTCTCCCGCTTCTGCAACCACCTGACGGCCATCAAGACGTGGCTTGAAGGTGCTGAGCTTTACTTCGTTGCCAAGACAGAGTACAAGGAGTCAGCTGCTGGGCAAAGAAAGCTCAAGGTCAGGATTCTGGCTTTGATTATATATTTTCTTTATTTATAAAATTATCATCATCATCATCATCATCATCATCATTTTGCTTTTATGACTGCGAGGTACATAAGGAATTAAAATACTAAAGAAGTGTTTGATTTCGATGTCACGATGCATAATGCCATGCATGCATTGTTTTGCTTTTGCTGGTGATTGACAGAATTATCACTGTTATTTTATTATCACTGTCGTGCAAGATGCACATGGTGTATTGGGAACTTTGTGAACATTGTAATCAGTTTAGTAGCATGACTGGCATGTCTAATGATATTGTACCTGCAATGCAAATAGCATAACACCTTCTTTAACACAGGCAAGCACCATCAACTACTCTGAAATGTGTAATGATGCATGTATATTATATATGACAGGTGGGCTTGAGCAGTTGTATTTGGTTTGGCAACTGTCAACTGCCCTAGCTGCTAGCATTGTCACTTATTCAGTGTCATTTATTTCAGTGTTTCTGCAGCAGCATTTTCACTACCTTTTGACATTCACCCTCCCTCATATTTCACGCAAAACCTCTTGTCATTATGCCCATGCATTAAAATAACTTGAATATGCAAACTCATTTGGTGGCTAAGCATTTTGTTGAAAGCTATGCTTCTGTTACAAGAAATGTTTAGTGCATGTTGCTCCCTTTTACAGAATGGGAGCTGCTAACTTAAGAGTATGCCTGAGTACGTTTGTCATTTCATATGTACTAATGCTTTGCAGTATTTACTACTTCGAGCAAATGCATTATTTATGGCCTCATTGTGCTGAGGTAGCATCTGGTTCATAAACTTCCCTGTAGACTGGGAAAGTTTGCTTCAGATTTAGCATTGCTATGTAACATTTAAACTGCTTGGTATTTGACTGCGTAATGTTTTCTTTGTGTAATTAGTTGTCCTTGCTTCTGCTCGCAGAACTTGCAGATGGAGATGGCTGAACAAAACACGAGGGTACAAATGCTCAAAGAGGAGGCACTTGAGCTGTTGCGTCAGGGACCCAGGTACAGCAAGACTGTTGAGTCAGAGCTGAGTGCCCTCAGCGAGAGGTGGAATGCAGTGGTCGAGAAGCTCAAGGTTATTGTTCTGTTGTCTACTCTTGTCTGTTCCTTGTGCTAGCCGACAGTGTGCATGCATACAGTGCCCAAATATTAGAAAAAAAGGGAGGAAAATAAAAAGGCTCCATGTGGGGTTGTTTTGTACAGTATGGGTCACTGTTAAAAAAGAAGAAACATCTAACCAGTGTAAAGGCCAATTTACCTGGGACATTTCTTTGCCTTTGTCAGGAAGAAGTGGCTGATTTAATCAGTTGGATGCACAATCAGGAAATTAAAACAAAAAAGATTAGTCTTATGGCCTTTATGTCCAATATTGGCGATAATTAATGGCAGAATACAAACTGTGTGTTTTCTTTAGCAGGGGACCGTGCTGTGAATAGTTAAATCTACACTTAGGTCCATTGTTAAAGGGAACATGCAGGCAGTGGGTGACATTTGGGTGCTGCAGTTTACTGGTTCCCATGGAAATGCTGTCGATGAACTATGTAGGTGCACGAAAAAGAGCCAGAGTAATCTTCCATATATCACCTGCGGCGAAGCTGTACGTTTCCAGATTTGCTTTCGAAGGGACTTCACTCATGTTCTGCTAATATGTGTTCCCTCTAGCAGTGGACCTGCATGTACATGTAATACTACGATTTGTTCAGCTTTGACATTCTTCTAGAAAGATGGCACTCTTGTGTCATGCATTTCACTTTTTTGTCAGTTTGTTACACTTATCTAATTGTTCGTATATTGAAGCTCCAAGCATCTTTCAGGCTTTCCTTTATGAAAACTGGGTGACCTGTCTCTCTCTCACTCAGTGTTTTGCAATTTGTGCCGGATTCTTTCTCTCAAGTTCTTGCTTTCATAGGCACATCAGTCTTGGGTTCATTGTTGAGTGTTTGCTTTTTCTGACAGCCATCTACAAGTGCGCATGAGCCATAAAGCCACTTATGCTATCATATCACGTCAACCAAGCCACTTGGAATGAAATTTTGTATCTCAGATAAGAAAGCTTTTTATAAAATTTTTGGTGGTTCGTTGATACCTGGAAAAGCAGGTGTCAGTTGTTTTAAACTTGGGAGAATATGAGGGGCTTTAAATCTTGGAATGTTTATGGTACCACTGCGAATGCGAGCTGCCTTGACACCAATGCACAGCTGTCAGGTTGGTAGCTGATTTTTGAAAAGTGTGTACAATTTCTTTTTTGTTTAGACCACACATACCATAGAACCAGTGTGCATAGAGGTTCAGCGAAGCCTCCTGAATGAGCTGAGAGCATCACCTGTCAATCTGTCGTCAACTTCATCAGAGGCAGACTTGTCAGCGATTGAGCAGCTTGAGGCTAAGCTGCGCCAGGTGAACAAGAGGGTCGAGGCCCTGGAGACACACTTTGACAAGGGTATCGAACTTGTCACCAATGATGTCCTCGAGGAGAGTGAGCAGACAATTAAGGTGAGATTATGATGTGTTCTTTGCTCTAAATAATTTGTGTTTCCTGCAGAAGCAACACAAAAACATTGAAAAAAAAAAATGCCAGTGTGGCTATAGTAGATCTTTACAGCCTTCTTGAAGATAGATTTAAATTAAATGTGGGACCATAAAAACCAGCAAGATTGCATGTGTGGGCAGCAGTGTGTGAGCACATGTTTGGTTTCCGAGGTTGGAAAAAAAAAAGTTTTTTTTTTTTTGAGCACGATTGCAGTCAAATTTTTTTCACTGCAGTTGTTCTTATGCCATTAGGTTTTAGGTTGTGCGTCTCTGATTTAACATCAGTGATGCATTCTGAGTGGTGAATTGTTAATCTGCCTTTTCTCATCACTTGCAAGCGTTGTTCTTTCTGGTATGAATGGGCTTTTTTCTGCCCAAGCTTCCGCACGAGCAAGTTTCAGCAGCCTCTGATGTGTGTTCTGCAGTTTACTGGTTGTGTGGTCTTTCCATTTGCAGAAGCTCTCATCAGAGATAGAGCACCTTGGGCTGGCTGTCGACCAGGTGTCGACAGACGTGGATAGGGCCGCGCCACGCTTGGGTCCCGTGCCTGCAGCTCTCGAGCGCCTCCGATCAGAGACAGAGGCATTGGAGTCCAAGTGGAATACAGTGCGGAAGGCAGCCGAGCAGCGCCGCTCCCACTACCAAGACCTGGTGGTTCGCTGGAAACTACTGCAGCAGCAAACAGATGCAACCGTGGTGCAAATGGTCTTACTGCTGAGAAATCTTGAGCATGCACGCACGGTCCAGAGTCGGCAAAAGGTATGTGCTTTAATGACAGAGCAAAACAGCACAATGAATGATGTCGGCAAATGATATGGTAGCTAGCTGGCTTTACAGTATTGCAAGACATTGTTTTTAATCAAAGAAAAAAATAAACATGGCCGAAGCATTCTTTATAAGCTCATTAAAAGGGGCTTGTTCCTGCTAAGAGGTCACTCAGAGTAACAAATCGACAGAATAAACATTGGTGTTGACAGTGACAGCATTCCCAGCCACTTATTTAGAATGCAGACCCACGAATGTGAGCCTACAAAAATGCATGCACAGAAACTAGTGGTTGCTGGTTATCTTGTCAGATAAACTCTGAAAGCAAAAGTCACTGCTGGCTGTCCCATTTGTATAGCTCAAGGTTTACGCAGATATATTCATGTGTGTCTATATTTATGGGTTCTCACCCTAAATAAATTGGTTGGAAGTACAGCCAGTATCATCATCATTTATTTTTTGTCTCCTTGTCACTGTGCGTCCCTTTAGTGGTGATTATGTGCTTTAATGAGGGCATTAGTTGTCCATCTTTCATGTTATGTGACTGTTCTGACAAGGTACTTATAAGGTATGCTCTATGAACATAGTGTTTGTGTGTTTGATGGTGCAGAGTGTATGAAATAGCCAGCTTGTGCAAAATATGTTTGAAGTCAGCACCTGTTTTTGCATATGTGTTCTCCCTGTGTCTTCGTCTTTTGTGCCGCGCTAATGGTGTCATTGGCCTGGCCACTATGAACTTGCAGGCAGCTCTAGAACAAGCTGCACGTGTAGGCCAGGAGGTGTCCTCCCTCCAGCAGCAGGCTCGATCCATGGAGCAGGAGCGGGGTGTGCCCTCAGCAGCCACCCAAGCGCTCCTGCAGCGGTTGCTTCAGCTTTGGAACCAGGCCCAGGGCCAGATTGCAGTGCTCCACTCTCCTGAGCCGTCATGTCGTGTCGCTGATGGCACGCAGACCGAACAGCCGCTGGCAGTCATTGTAGACTCTGGTGCTGTTACCTGCATCCCCGACTACGTGGCAAAGGTGGCCAAAGTGCGGGAAGCCCTGCTCGCTGTTGGGAGGCAGGTGCATTCTCCAGAGCTCTGTGGCAAGGACTTTGAGGACTTTGAGAAACAGGAAGGCATTCTCAAGGTGAGCGGACATCAGATTTGTAGCATACTGATGTTTTGTGAGTCCTAGCATGTTGCTTGCCACATATTAGCATTTTCTTCTGCATTTCCTGTAAATTTGCTGAGTACTTAATTCATTTACATATTGGTGGCTGACTGTCTGTGCATTTGTAATGTGTAGTTGCTGTATGGTTCAGCTGGCCAAGTAAAGACGCACTCCTTAATGATAGTTGGACAGAGTATGTTTCATGATGCTTTACATTTGTATGGTTGGTGATCAGCTTGATGGTACTTATGCTGAGTAGCACTCTTCTCACTTTAATGCATGAGCCTAGACTCACTTAAATGTGATGGCATTCTCTCATCATATGAAACCATTGGTTTTCCCTTCACTAGGGGCATGAAAATACTCGAGCATTTGATTTTGAATGGAATAGTGAACGTTCGAATAATTAGCCACCGGAAGGCACGCTGATCCAATCGAATATGCAAAGTTAGTGTTCACGCATGCAGATTCGTGCAGTTCGGAGCTTTCTACCCGCATGCGAGCACACAGACCAACTTAGTTGGCACGCGTGCTCGCGGTAGTTGCCGGCTGGTCGACCGTGGACCCGAACGCCGGTTCGAGGGCTGTCAGTCAAACCCATACGCATGATTTTGTGATCGATCACTGATGAGCCATCAGTAGGAAGATATGACATTGGCTGGCTGCGAGTTTTAGTCATGGCCACACCATTGGCCAAACTTTCTAGATGGTGAGCCTACGGAGCTGCTTTGTCAGGTGTCGGTGACTAAAGTTGCGGTTATCGAATTAACACAGATTTATTTACAGTGCTCGCATGATCCTCAGAAATCTGACAAACTGCCTCACCAACGAAATCGAGTATAGAGGATGACCGTTGCATGTTTACGGCCGTCGTCTGCGAAATACTGTATGATCGTCCCTCGTTCTGGATGCTATGAGTAGGCACACAATGGTATTTTATTGCTAAAGCAATTATATGAACACTCCAGGTGCATTTCTGCCATCATGGTTGCCGTGATGTTACGTGTAAAGTTGAAGAGTGTTAACATTGTCCGTGTGCACTGTATGCTGTATGTGTGAATGAAAGCATGCTAGTGTGAGCCACTGGTGGCAGATCAATCTTGCGCGCACAAAGGGAAAAAGTGGGGAGAAAGTGTGCCATCTTCCATCGCACACAAGGCACTGTGGGGAGGGGGTGTGTGTACTTTGGTGGCTGCTGTGTATGGCACAGCCACACGAGCCTTATCTTGAAAGTGATCGGTAATGGGGACAAAGTCTAGGCATGTAGGCGCACTGACAGCCGATATCTTTGTGCGTGCTGTGTTCTCTTCAGTCAATTTGCATTGAAGCGAGAGGCAGCACTAAGGTCAATTCACTGGCTTTAAATTTGCTCGCTCCTGCTGCTGCGCTTCCTCACTCCAGTGTTTTGACAGGGAGTTTCCGCAGTCATTGAGTGAGATGGGTTTATGTTTGCTTGTGCGTGCATGACACCATGCTTGTTAATTTAGTTAGTAAGTGAATGTTTACAAGTTTATATGGCTGATAAATCTACTATCCTTACTTGATATAGCTGTCTACTAATTTGTTATAGCAATGGATGCTTTGCCTTGCGGGCAAAACTGCGACATTTTTCGTTGCTTTAAGCGACCTGTCACGAGGCCAGCTTTGGATATACATGGTGGGTTCGAAAATATAATGTGACAATGCGCTAACACATTTACAAAGGGCGGAAGATGAACGCGGACGAAAAGGAAAGGAGGTAGAGGACGGGGAGATGTTGTGCGAACTTACCATGGGTCTCCCGATTTGAGAAGGCTTTATGGTCGGCCCCTATTGCGGTCGATGCATGCAGCGCTGAGTGACACAGTGCGCTTTCCCTGCTTTTGTCTGTCACGCAGATTGGCCTTAGCTAGCTGAATATAACGCACAAGAGCCACCTACCATAAATATGGCAAAACCCCCCTGTTTTCTAGGAGAAAAGTGTAATACTGTCGAAGAGATAGAAGATTGCTATTAAGCATAATATTGCCCACTATTAAACTGAAAACCTCATTGGTATTTAGGACAACTTTGCTATTTCTTCAGCTTGCTTCAGAGGGAAAAAGCACCTAATTCTATTTTACAGACATTCTAGCGATAAAAAATGTTTTCCAGACCTTGGTATACGAACTGAGTTGTTGTCAGTGCTGGCATGCTAATTTGGTGTTCCCTTCAATAGGAGTAGAGCATACTTTGCATCTCAATTCATAGGTACCTAAGTTACTGCTAGCTACCAAGATACTTGTTGAGCAATGTGATTAGCCTCCTGAGCATGTGCAGCACTGTGTTTATTGCACAAAATTTTGAAGCATAAAAGGTCGTGTTAAGTTTTCTGATGTTCGATTCAATATATGGGCTTTTTTTCTTGATTCAATTTGATATTCCATTCGAAATCCACTATTCGGTATTCGCACGTCCCTAGTTTTCACCACTAAAAGAAAATGAAATAATATTGCTGTCATTGTATTTCAACATGGCCAGCATCCAAAAACAGTTATTAGGCACATGCATGAGCTTTAGTGATTGGATGTGGTGTATCTTGCATCCTTCATACCCTTCTTGGTCGCTAGGCATAATTTGTATATTTGTTAGGAGTTTCACTTTGAAAGTTATGTTGGTACAATCGGCACTTGGCCTTTTATATTACCACAGTCTGTGAAAGAAGCCCTGGATGCCCTAAAGCCTACTGTGGACTCTGTGAAGCAAGAACAGGCAGCCATAATGCAGAAAACAAACGAAAAAGATGCCTTGGAAGTGTCTCGTGCAGTCGAAAAAATGAGTGAAGACTGGACCAAGCTGAAGCAGGTCTATGCAGACCGTCACAGGTATGCTTCCATCTGTGTGATGTGCAGGTTGTAAGGGTTTTATTGAGATAGAGTTGTGCAAAAAGAAAGATGGGTTTGCACACCAAGCGCTATAAAATTTGCTTCTGTGATTGTATCACATAATAACATTGTGGTAACTCATTTGTTGTCTTGTATCTCCTACATAACAGGGCCACAAACACTAATCAAAGCTTTAGTTAAACAGATTCCTACAGTGCGTGGGATCAAGTCTTTTTTTTGCATTTGTGTTTGCTTGTTTTTAGTGCTGCATAATTCATTTTGAAGATATTACTAATAGTCATTTGCAATCATTTGTGTGTCCTTTGTGCATATGTAGTGAACATTAATTTCTTTCTGTTGCACTTTTTCAGTCGTTGGCTGAAGACACGCGAGTTTTGGCAGCAGTTTGATTCCAGCATTCGTGGCCTGAACCTCTGGATGGAAGAAATCGAGACAATCCTTGTTCAGTGCCATCTTCCAAATGGAGATCTGGACATTCAACTTTCACAAAAACACCAAGAGGTAAGCCTGTTTGATTAACTCAATGTTTGTGTCTCTAGACTTTTGAGGCAGATCATTTTTGATCACATTATGAATATTAATGTTTTACAGCCAAGCTTTCATTGTACTTTGCAAACAAATAGTTGACTACAGTACAGATCTTGATCTCTTCAACTGTACTATAGGGATCTGTGCACAATTTTGTTTTCTTGTATTAAGTTTGCATTAAGAGCACTGCTTTCACTTGGGTAATGGCTCTTTAGGGTAGCTATATTTACTTGTGTGTTGAAAGTAGAGCATTTTGGTCGAATTAAGTTATGCTTAAAAGCACTTTCGCATTGAGCTTTTTCAATAGTCGTTGCTTACTCTTTGTGAGTGTTGACACGATGATATACTAGTTAGAAGGTTTGCTTGAAAGGCATTAGACTTGGAACCCGATGAGACCTAACCTAACAAGTATCTGTACATTTTAATAAATTTTTCTTTTGCTTCTGCAGTCAATGGAGAAGCAAGTCACTGAAAAGATGCCACATTTTGAGGATGTGAAGACCATGACGAAGCAGATCATGGAGCAATGCTCAGCTGCTGATGGTGTGCTTCTGCAGCAGAAACTGGACACACTGACCCGCCGATGGAAGTCCATTATTTCTGAGCTTCAGTCAAGAAGGGAAAGGTAAGTAGTTTTTTTACTGATAGCTGTTGTGTGGCCATTGAAATGAAATGCTGTTCGATAATCGTGGCAGCATAGTGCCCCATGTGCAAAGTGATAGAATAGTTGCAGTTAAAGTTCAATATGGCAGAAAATATACATTATTACTCTGCTGCTTTATCCATTACTCATGTGAATGCTAGGGAGTAGACTATGATGAAAGAAAATCTGGTTTAGCATCACAAGTGGCTGATGCACTTTGATGCATAGACTTCTCTATGTTTTTAATTGTGAAGTGGTAATATTATGGGAGAGTCACTGGAGCATCACTGGTGTGTTATGGTAATGTCACAGGAGTGTCATGTTGCTGCGGCAGCTCGCAGACAGCCAAGTGAGACAAGATTGAGCAGCAAGAATAAAATTACTCTTTTGAATGAATTTATTTCTACTGGGCAATGAAACAACTAACATCATTCTTAGTGATGACTATGGTCAGTGTTAATCACATCTATTGCAGTGGCTTACACATGGTCTTATTTTAGGGTGTTGCCATACATGCCAACTGATTTGATTATTGGTATACTAATATTTCAATAAAAAACTGCTAGCATTGTGGCAGACAGTTTGGTACAAAATAAGTCATGCAGGACTTGTACCTTGATGGGACAGAATCATGCATCTGATACAACACAAAAGTTCATATGGCAGGAGGATCCTTGTTGAAATTTGCTGTTTGAAAATAAACCTAGGTGCAACACAACATACAGTTGTATTGAGATGTAACACCTTTCTGGCCCATATTTTGCAGGCTTGCAGTTGACAACTCCCGCTCAGAGCAAGTGAAGGAGGACTTGTTGGAGTTGAAGCCTTGGTTGATGGAAGTTGACCGCCTGCTGTCATACACCCCCAATGATGAAGATGACATTGAAACCACAGAGGAGAGGCTTGAGCAGCTAAAAGTGAGTGATGTGCACTTGTATGTTGAATAGAATAGAATAGTATCTATTCAGACATATATAGAAATGTCCGGGGGCGCTTGGACTAAAGGTATACAGCTTTGCCTGACGAGGCTCTGGGGCCCTTAGATGCACTTATTCCGTAAAAATAAACTATAGAACTTTCACACGCAGCAGTATGAGGTAGCTGTTTCAATGTTACACGTGCAGTGACAGACAATAATAGTACAACAATAACAATGTAACATTAACAATGTGTGCTTCAATTAGCAGTAAACCATAGAAAATTTTTGTATTTCTAATGATTAACAAGATCCTTTATATTACTGCTTTAGTTTCAAATTGCAGGAAGTATTACTTTTTTGAGATACAATTCTGTCTCAGTTTCAAGTAATTTGAACTTTGTGAAATAGTTTTCTGCCTTGTAGGATTTTTGTTTTCTTCTTATGATTCTTCCTTTTTCAGAAATGCGAAGAGGAAATCGGGGCCAAGAGATCAAACCTGCTGTCTGTCATCCTTGGTGGCTCCCTAGTCCGTCCAGCTGAAGTTGAGAGCCTTGAAGCACGGTTTCAGAAGGTAAGTGTTGCTTTGCTTTTTTGCTTAAGTAAGCTATATGGATAGCACTTGGTGTGCCAAAAAAAATAAAGAAGAAGAAAATAAACCGTAATTTGTAGGTGCAGAGCTATTTGACATCAGTATAAAAGTCAAGTATACTTATACATGACACCTGTACTGTACAATACCAATGAAGTTGTTACTTACGTTCTTGTGAAGTTTATCTTTGTTTCATGCTGGAAAAGGAATTATATGTTTCATTACATTACCTCAAGTTTTGTGTGTGCTTCCTCTGTTAGATGCAATAATGTGCTAATTATGTGTATTATTAACTTGACGCCGTCTTTTTTCCCATTTTCGAAGTTAATTTTGGAAGGTAATAGTCTTCTAAGGACTGAAGGCATAGCCAGAAAGAAACTATTTTGATATTTATTGATCTTTCGATGTAAACATTTGCTTCACTTTTCAGGCCAGCACAGCTCTCCCTCAATCACGCAAAACTCTGGAGTCATACATCCCTCAGCTTACTGAATTCGAAGAGGAGATTGCAGCTGAGCAGCAGAGGCTGAGTGAAACTCGACGAGATGTTGAGAAGCTGCTGGCTGCTAAGCTTCTTGGAGATCCACCTCCGGAGGTCAAGGTTAGCGGCCGTATTCTCAAGTTATCCATCAAGCAGAGACAGAAACAGGGGCAGTATTTGCATGCTGAAATTCTGCTTTACTCACATGGCGTCAACCTCGTCTGCACTCTGCGTCATTTGTTTAATCCTGTCCTCTTCACTGAGGACGAGAAACACGGTATTTGCATTCATATAATGTGATCGCAAATATTGTGCAGTGGCTGACTTTTAGAGGTCTCAAAACAGAGAGATAGCTGCAAGGAGGTGCTGATCTGGGGCTCATTGGTGCATGTTGCTTTTCATGCAGTAAGAAATGTGTCTAACATAGAACTGTTGTTTCTATATGAGCGTATCTTGGTCATCCAGCTACATGAGGAAGACAACTTACCAATTTTAAAAAGCATCTACATCGTGACTTAATGGCAGGTACAATGACCAAATCCACCAATTCATAAAAATGGATAAGACACACATAAATGTTCGGAAATGGAAAAATAATGAGTTCCTGTGAGCTTTTAATCGTTCTATCCATCGTGTTTGCACTTACCTTCTTTTTACTGCTTGCAAGCAACACAACTTGGCGGAAAAGTGGCCTCTAGCCTCTCTGTGCTGCCAACATTGCACTCAATTGCATCACTTTCCATCTTACACACACTCATGCACTGAAAAACGGGGTGGTTCATAGTAGCGTACACTGAAACTTCGTTAAACCTAGTTGGCGGGAGCTCAGAATAAGTATGTACTAAACGGTAGTACTGTACTGCTTAACCGAAATAGCATGAGATCGCCTGCTTACCTGTCAAAAACGGAACTCAGAGAGATTGTGATGAAAGGGCAAAAACATGCAGTGTTTATTCACTTCGCTTGACAAAAGTGTATTATTTTCATTTGATGCCGTGGCTGCCTAGCAGCAGCGAAAGTGGCCTCAAATTTACTGAAGCTGCAAGCCAGCTTTTCAGTCAGCCCCCTCTTCTTGGCAAACACTCGCATGGCAGATTCCTCGTTGGTGTTGAATATTCTCCATGCACAGGCGCAGTAGCGCTACAGAAGTCGCGGTGTGCCTTTTTCATTGCGGGGTGCTGTTCTCGTCACGACGAGTGGATTCATGAGGCTGATGTAATGCACAGCTTCTGCCACTGTCGGGCCTGAATCGTCCGTGCTGTCGCTTTCCGTATCGTCTTCATCACTGTCGTTAGGTGACACTTCATCATTATCATCATCAGCCTGGTTACGCCCACTGCAGGGCAAAGGCCTCTCCCATACTTCTCCAACTACCCCGGTCATGTACTAATGGTGGCCATGTTGTCCCTGCAAACTTCTTAATCTCATCCGCCCACCTAACTTTCTGCCGCCCTCTGCTATGCTTCCCTTCCCTTGGAATCCATTCCGTAACTCTTAATGACCATCGGTTATCTTCCCTCCTCATTACGTGTCCTGCCCATGCCCATTTCTTTTTCTTGATTTCAACTAAGATATCATTAACTCGCGTTTGTTCCCTCACCCAATCTGACCTTTTCTTATCCCTTAACGTTACACCTATTATTCTTCTTTCCATAGCTCGTTGCGTCGTCCTCAATTTAAGTATTACCCTTTTCGTAAGCCTCCAGGTTTCTGCTCCGTACGTGAGTACTGGTAAGACACAGCTATTATAGACTTTTCTCTTGAGGGATAACGGCACTCTGCTGTTCATGATCTGAGAATGCCTGCCAAACGCACCCCAGCCCATTCTTATTCTTCTGATTATTTCCGGATCCGCAGTCACTACCTGTCCTAAAAAGATGTATTCCCTTACCACTTCCAGTGCCTCACTACCTATCGTAAACTGCTGTTCTCTTCCGAGACGGTTAAACATTACTTTAGTTTTCTGCAGATTAATTTTTAGACCCACCCTTCGGCTTTGCCTCTCCAGGTCAGTGAGCATGCATTGCAGTTGGTCCCCTGAGTTACTAAGCAAGGCAACATCATCAGCGAATCGCAAGTTACTAAGGTATTCTCCATTAACTCTTATCCCCAATTCTTCCCAATCCAGGTCTCTAAATACCTCCTGTAAACACGCTGTGAATAGCATTGGATAGATCGTATCTCCCTGCCTGATGCCTTTCTTTATTGGGATTTAGGTTCTTTCTTTATGCAACAAAATCCCAATAAAGAAAGGCGTCAGGCAGGGAGATACGATCTCTCCAATGCTATTCACAGCGTGTTTACAGGAGGTATTACAGGAGGTTTACAGGAGGAGGTGACACTTCAGCAACAGGCAATGATGCCGAAAAGCCAAACCTCGTAGCCGACATCTTTTCTTGGTTGCAGCAGTACTGCCAAGCAACTTTTTGCATTCCAAATGCCACCCACTGTAGTCAACAGTAGATCGCTGGCGCATGCCAGTGCCGACTTCTTCGTGCCACATGCGATGGCACAAACGATGTTCAATTTAGCTTGTATGCTAAGCACCCAGTGTTTTTTATCCGAGCTTCGGTATGACGAGTCCTTGCTTGCATGATGCCGAAATGATGTTGATGTTGATGTGGCTTCATGTGCAAATGCACAGGGTGCTTGGAGTTCATTGTTCCGATCCCTGACGCTTGTTCTGACGGGCCGCCCGATGGGAATGACACACCGCTGTGATTGCGGGACGAAAGGTGGAAACACTACGTGTTAACCTATGTGTACGCAATAAGCTGGTGTGGTTTATGCGGATACAAAACGCATTATGTTCAATGGCCGCTGAGTCGGGGATTTGACTTTACTACTTTTAAAATGAAACTACTGTTTAAGTTGGTACGGTTTAACAAGGTTTTGCTGTACTAGTATTTGGCAATGGTCAGACAATTTTTTTCACATATTTGTGTTTGGATTAGCTAAACTTGCATTTCTTTCATTCGGCTGTTTCATGAGAAGTTTTAGACATAGCCCTGAAGGTTTGTTGTGTATTGTGTGTATAGATTGTAGGATGTATAATACGCTGAATGTAGGGGTTACAGAATATTCTAAATACTATGTGACAACTTGATAGAACACTGCAGAAACTTAGCTTTTTCTTCCCATTGAAAAATGAAATACACAAGAGTAGAATCCAGAGTGAAACTAATATAACAAATAGTTTCTTTGTTTTTGTTTTTCAGATTGCTGAAGATACCCTTTTGAGGCATGGCAACACGATTCAGGAGATCTGCTCAAAGTCAAAGGAAGTGGAAAAACTGCTTCCTCTGTTGCCCTCGACCAAGAACAAGCTCAATCATCTCAAGGAGTCATGGGATGCTATTCAACAAATAGTGTCAAGGATAGGGCCACCACTCTCATTAGTCATCGGTGTGTTCATGCTCCTTATTCCTTTCCGACATTTTGCTTTCTGTGTGACTTTGTAGCTTAGTGTTAAAACCAATTTGGTACACAGACAGATGTTGACAAAGCGTGGACTGATCATCTATTGTATATTGGCAGTGCATGTAAGGCACAGCAAAGTGAGGGAAATGGTGAGAAACGGTGAGGGAAAAAATGCAGTATACGTGCATGTGAGAGCTAATAAAGTGACAGCCACAACATTGCCATTTCAACAAATTTCAGTGTGTTGATGACTGCAATGTTGCAGGCCAGCACCATTGCTTGAACTTACTTTGACTCGTTCAATAAAGGAGGAGAATTTTTCTTGCTTATCGTAATTTGATAAACTCGTGTTATCCCAATTCAAGCTAATTGTGCGTTTAACAAAAGGAAACACTTATAATGCTCTTCCTTTGCCATCGAGTCCTTAGGTTTCTTCCTGCATGAAAACCAAAGTTTTCCTAGGTTGTATGAAAGTGTATTTTACCCTACCAAAAGCATCTCCAAAGTGGGTCTTTCAATGCTTCCTGAGTATTTCGGATGTCCTGGACCAGTCAAATGGTTTTATACATTCAAAGAGCCATTAAAATGCAGGGATTTGTGTAGATTCTGGTAACAGTGTGTCTTGGCTTCCCAACACTCATATCAAGATGGTAATGTGGGCTCAACCTGCCCAGCAAATTTTTGTTGTTAAATTTATTATCTGTTGCAGATTTTGAAAACATCAGCTACCCTTCGTCACCCACCATAATGCCACTGACGGGCTACACCAAACAGTGGAATGACCTTGCAGGTGAGCTTGAAAAGTGGCTCAAGGCTCGAGAAAACGAACTGGAGGCCCTCAAGGTTGACTATGGTGATGAAGAGTCCGTCAACTCTGCCATTGAGTACCTAAAGGTCAGCGCATGCACATTCTTAAAAGTTTATGCTAAGAATGGATGCACGACTCTGTGCCTGCATGCCATCTATAATTCCTTCTCAGCATGCAGGTGTTCTGTTCTTGTTTTACTGATAAGGTGGAGCTTAGTAATTTTATAATAATTTCTTGGTTCTTTTTCTTGTGCATTCCTTGGTGAATGTTCTCGGTGCGTTACTGTTTTGTTTGTGTCATTTATGTTTGCTTTGTTTTTATGTGTTAAGTGCTGCGTGCTGTATAAAAAACAAAACACATAAGTACTTATAGGCAGGTGTATAGTGTGTTATCTGGCAAATGACCTGGATGACAGCTGTCTTTTGAGGCACGGACATGGATGGCTCTGCCTAGTTTGTATGGTTATTTATCAGGTTTCTACATCACAGAGTGGTCTTCCTGGTGTTCGTTTAAACGATATAGAATAGAGGAACGCCTCCACATAGACATATATGCCCCAGCTATATGTGGAAGGATTTGTGTTGACTTCGCTGGATTGTAGCTACTGACTGATCCCTAGGATTCTCTATGACAATGCAAGGGACAGGCTGCACAGACTATGGTGGCGTGCCATAGAAATACTTCTAATTATGCAGCAAGAATATGAAAACTGGACGTTGTGTCCTAGACTCCAGACAGAGTTGATCCACCTGTACAAAACTCGCTACATATGGTTGCTCAGTTTTTCTGTGAATTTACTGCATTGTTCTAGCTGTACCTTTTGTTTTATCAGCAGTTTCTTTGTCATTTCGTCTTTTGCAAAGAAAGCAGACACCAATACCACTTCATTTAATTGTGCTTACAAAGTAACTACCAAAGAGAATGAAAGTGGGCACATATTTGATCAAGTTAAAGTGAAGCATAATTGGTGAGCATGTAACTGCATATGTCTTGAATCTAACATTGTTAATATTATTGAGCGGCTGGAGTTGTGATTGGACAGTTCTGGGGAACCGAAACAATTTTTTTATTACTTTAGCTACTTCGTCGTGGAATCATTATTTTTGCATTACTCAAAAATTATCTCATGTAAGGTCATGTTCTTTGAAGTTCTCTCTCTCATTATAAATATACAAGTAGTTGATATTATTGTTTCGTATTCGAGCTGGCGAAACGCGCTTGCAAACGCTGGCCTTCGTGAATGACATTTCGAGTCCTGCCGAGGCGACTCGTATTCATGGCGTGCGCCTGGCCCCTACAAGGGTGGCTTTGCCTACGTGTAGGTGCTGTGCGGGCGAAGCACGCTTTACAGGCATAGGTTGAGTGATGAACAAATTAAAGGGACACTAAAGGCAAATATTAAGTCAGCCTAAAGTGATAGATTAGTGCTCGAGAATCTCTAAGGCGTCAATATTATCGCGAACAGAGCCTTAATAATCGATAAATTGAAGTAAATGCACGACATGATTAGAGACTCCTCCGGGAAATTCAAGTACTTGCCCGATGACGAAAGCACTCCTCAGCTAAATTTTGTCACTAGTAGTCAACCACTCATTGCACAAAACATCCTCGTATTGTATTATAAGACAAAATAAAATGCTACTTGTTCAGTTCTATTTCATGTTTAGACAAAATAACTAATTGACATTGCTCTCGACAATAACGCGGTGGTTGAATGGTTTCGTTTTCTCTCGACTCCGCGCCACGCACGCTTTCGCGTTTCAGTAGTTATCGCGTAGTGTTGTGCTGGTTTTGCTGGCTCGAGAAACTCGCACAAACTACAAGTAGTGGAGAATTCAACTTACATGTGATGTCGCGAGATGCCCGAACGGTCTACGCCACTTAACCAAAAAGCAGCTGCAGCAGCGAATCCACCGCTCTGAGTTTATCTGTCTTGGCTTGGTATCGCCGTCTGTCGGAAGCTGTTTTACTCACCGACGGCAGCAAAGGGGGGTGATGGCGTATGTAACGTCACCATCCCCTGGGTTGGGTGGCGGGAGATTTGAATTTCGAGAAAGGTATTCGGACCCTTCAGATGCAATTTTCTCGTAAACTAAGTCTTCTTGGCACAAAACAAGCGTTGCGAGGTTTCTGGAATGGTATTTACACAATCCATGCCTTTAGTGTGCCTTTAAACAACGACGGACATTTGCATTTTTTCGCGTGATTGCAACTTTACCTTTTTGTTTTCTTTTTGGCGTGTTATTATTGCTGCTTTAAGGTTGTGCCTGCGCTTTGAAATATGTGCCGTTCGCAGCGCTCTAATGCGTGACGTAGACACTTTGACTACGTAGCAGCGCCTGACAGCTGGTGATGCCGCGAGCGCACTTTAAGAACAGCACAATTGTCTTTAAGATTATGGTTTGCGTTCGCGAATGATTACAAGCATATACATAAGCATATACATCCCGAATGATTTATGTAGCTTTGTGTATGCCATCAGAGCTGTTATTGGCAGATATCAAACGGGATTTTCTTATGTCTTTGAAAGAGTAAATACCTCGTATCGCAGTGATCTTGCATCGCACGCATTGAGCGCGGTAAACAAACATTGAACTTCAGGCGCTGAAAACTTTAGGGCTTATGCCAGGAGTAAGTGACAGATGCATTTTGGGCCACTCAGGCTCATACCCGAATTTAGAGGTCGTTATGGCGCGTACCGTGTTCCCCAAGCTACCGTGGTCGTTACGCGTAAAAGCGTCAGTGAAACGGAGACGCGGACAAATATGCGAGAAAAAGAAGGGGGGTGGCGAGAGTTGGGTTAATGAGGGAACGGCTGGCGGCGGGGTACGGGCGCAAGCGAAGTCACTGCGAGCGCAGAAACGTGACAACACCGGGACGCGCTCGCGTGCGATTTTGGGGTGGGGGGTGGGGACGCAGCGACGGGGACCGGAAATGAGTCGTTGGGAGGCCGCGAGATTGCTGGCGGCAGCGGTGTGTCGTCTGGGACCCGGAAGCCGGTTTCCGTGCTCCGTTTGTTCGCTGCACACTCGTCGTAAAGCCGAACGCGCGCCATTTTGGTTTATGGTTCTTCCTCCCGCGGTTCCTCACGCTCGCCGGCCCCAGCTAGTTCCGCTTCGTTCATTGCCTTCCTTCCTCCCTCCTATTCTTCTTATTTTATCGCGCTCGACAGCGTGTTCTCTGGCTTCGTCGTCCGCCTGGTGGCGCGTACGTGTTTGGCTTCCGCGCGTGTAGCGAGAGAGTCGGTCGTGCGCTGTGGTGACGTCACTATCGTCTCTAATGGTCCTTGGCTCTACGACGACGAATAGCGTGTTGAGCAAGACGGGAGGCGATTGAGTTTATTAGGCGGCAACCGCGAGGAAGCGCATTTGCGACATATATTTTAAAAAATAATTGTGTTATGGGGTTTTACGTGCCACCACCACGGTCTGATTATGAGGCACGCCGTAGTGAGGGACTCCGGAGTAATTTGGACCACCTGTGGTGCACCTAAACGTGCACCTAAATTGCGACGTATATTCGGCGTGGCGCCGCTTGGCGTCGTAGCGTAGCATAGCTGAAACGGCTAAGCGTGAAATTAATATATATTTTTTTATTCGGTAAAATCTTGTGCAATGCTTGATTGCCCTCCGCCTCCTTGAGAAGGCGAACGATCACAAAGGAAATAAATTATGGGGCTTAACGTCCCGAAACTGAACATTGGCTCAGGATTAATTTTGATTACCCGTGGTACTTTTACCTTTACCCAAGGCACTCTAAGGTGGTTGTTTTGATAAGTCAGGGACCCACGATGTAATTGGGCTTGTGTGCGCATTTCTTGGACCTACAGCATGGTGCACACACGAGCGTTCTCGCATTCCGCCTCCATCGTAATGCGGCCGCCGCGGCCGGAGATCAAACCCCACGACTTCGTGCAGAGCAGCACAATGTCGCAGCCACTGAGCTACCACGGAAGTTAAATGAAGGGTCTACGACTGAGCTAAGTATTGTCATTAAAATAATGCCCGTGTGCCCTTTTCTGCTTGTTTGCTCGCGTCCTCTTCGTTTCTTTTTTTGCTTGTTTATCGCACGAAACCTACTGGTCTTGAATTTTGCTTTTACACTATCTCTCCCTCCTCTCTCTCTTTTTTTTACGACGCCATTTCATCTTGTTGGCTGGTTACGCACTCGGCAGAACCGCCTTTGTGCCACTGTCGATGCACATTAAATATTTATTTATTTTTTTTACCTTCTCCCTCCTAACAGCCTTTCTGAGCCTTTTCTCGAGACGGTCGCATTCGTAACTCCCGCTTGTGCCCTGATATTTGGCCCGCGGTAATAAAGCGGGAAATATAACGCTGGCGGTACCGCTGCGAACGAGAAAGAAACACATTATACAAAGTTTATAATAAGTAAAAATAAAGGACAGCCGGAGATAGCGTGGGAGAAGGCGAAAGAGCGCAAGCCGTGAAACACTATTGCGAAACGTGAGAAGCGGTGCCCGTCTGCGGCTTGCACAAGACGGGCTACTCAGCCAGCGCGGCGCTGATAAAATATGCAGAGTTTCGAAGTCAAGGCGCGCCGTCGTATCCCCGACTCGTCGGAATTTTACCTCTGACTGCACGTGATAGCCTGCAGCGACGAGTGCGGGCCCCTCCTCGTTGTCTTGCTTTGTTTGCGCTTAGAGCTTTCTCTTTCTAATACTGCGGAGCGTTGCGAGAGCTACGACCAGTACTTAGGCGGTCACTATTGCGCGGAATGATATAGTGCCCAGCTTCGACAATCGCTGTGTTCGTGAAAGGAGGTGACGGTGTCCAGTTCAGTCGGTGGCGAGGTGGCTTTCTTGGCTCGCGATCGGCGTTTAGCGGTGGTGACGATTATTGCGTGTGGCGACGGTGGACGGTGACTTTTAGGTGACGCGCCGCATCTGCTCGGAAAAGGGGTGGGGGCATGGGGGCAGACCAAAACGCGCTTTTCAGATTTGTTTGCGTCCGTAACATGTTTTTCAGGGACACCTGCTTACCCTTCCCGAGAGCACACGACGTTATCGTCGGTAGTGCAGCGCACATATTGCGTTGGTGTGTATGCATTGGCTTATATGACTGATTGACGAGGGCGGCATTTTCAAACTCGGCGTTGTCTTAGTGAGGTGTCATGATCGGCCTCGCGCTACTCTGCGCCGGTTTCGCCCAACCAAGATTCGCGCGTCGCAGTCGTCATGAGTCCAGAGAGAGAGCCGCTCGCTCGAATACGGCATTGTCTTTGAGGATCCGTGCCTTTTGAATGCGCGGAGCCTCGACGTCCGTGATCTTCAGGAAACACGCCACTCCTCGTTCTCATTCTCACATCCTCTCCATCGTTTCATGCTCGCGTTCGTCCTTTCGATGTTGCAACAGACGAACGCAGTGCTTGCGCCGCCGTCTGCTAGGGCCACTGGCCACTGTTGTGTGGGTAGGCGTGCGTGTTTACAAAATCTCGCGGTGCGCATATTTATCGGCATCGCGTACCGCGCTGGGCCGGAAAGTCATGCTGGCGTGGCATCTAAGCCGCGTCTTCGTGGCTCCTTCGCTGCAGAATTGTGAATAACAGATTGCGTCGCGCCAATGGCCAGTGCGGCGACCTCGTCCATGCGTGTTGTGGCGAGGACTGCAAAACAGAAAGTTCTTGTTTTTCGATATTTTGAGCTTTAGGAAAGTTTCGGTGAACTTCTCGCGACCCCCCCTTTTTTTTTTCTCGAGGGGCGTCATTTCGTGGCACTTTGGCAGCGCAGAAGTAGTTAAAACGGTGGTTCGGAAGTTTTTTGAGAATGCAGTAATATAAAGACGCTGCGTTGTTCCGTTACTATTGTTTTTGTTTCCTTTGTTGTGTCTGCGTTTACTTGTGCGGCCTGCCTTGGTCGTTCCTATGTTTGCCGACGCTGCGACAAACGAATTGCAAGTAATGCCGTGCCCAAAGCTTGGCAACCAACAATCGTAAAAGAGAAAGATAAGGCCAGAAAGAAGGGGATTGGCGAAAAGTACGTGAGACGTCAAGGGCAAACAGAGAGCAGCACAGCGCTGCAGTCACTGTCGTTTGCCAAGGGGGAAAAAAGGCGCATAACTGAAAAAAATAAATAAAAAAAATCAAAGGACCAGAGCGAATAGGTGCAGTCGCAATTTCCAACTGTTGTGTGCGTAATATATGCGTGCATTCAGCGGCCGCACTGTGTTACGGCTAACACACGCTGCACGCGTGAAGCTGTTGAAGAAAAGCACTAAAATAAAGGTTGTTGCGCAACTGCGACGCGCTGGTAAAGGTTGGTGCAAAACGAGCTCGCCGGATGTGGCGAGCAGGAGAGGTAGTGAGGGGATGGGAAAGAAAAGAAAAGAGAGAGAGCAGGATGGTAGGATTTGGTCGCCTTGACGGGATCGCTCCTGCAGCAGTGTCGACAGAACGAAATGGCCGGGAACAGAATCTCTCTTCTCGCGTTCACCGCGCGCTCTCTCTCAGCTCATCTTTCCGCTCCCTTTGCATCGCGATGTACATACAGCGTTGTGTTGCGGACGGGCCGTTGTGTTGCGGACGGGCCCGAGTGAAAACGGCTGCGGCGCTGCAGCCGGATTCAAAGGGTTAAGAAGAATGTGGTTAGAGGCAAAAAAAAAAAGGGGGGGGGTCTGTGTATTAAGAAAGGGGGATGGGAGAGAGTAGGATGCGGCTGCAAGTGAGCGCGCTTGAACTCTTTATTCTCTCTATAAAGATTTTGCTTTACGGTTTGCCTCCTTTCTCTTTAGCCGTTAGAAGAAAACGAATAGTTACGATTTTTTTTCTTCTTTTTTTCCGTCAAACAGTTTTCGAAGTTGCGCGTCGGGCACGTTGTAAGACTTGCGTCTTTCTTTTGTCATTCGTTGCGGCCCGGCATGGCTCGACTCGCCTCTCGGGTCGGTTGCGGCGGCGCGAGCTGCTACTACTGCCGCCGCCGGTATCGTAAAAGAGCGTGTCGGCCGAAACGAGCTCGGAAATAAAGCCGCCGCTTCGCGTCTGGCGCGCGCACATGGAGCGGCGTCGAAAAGACGCGCCCTGCGAACGACCCATTCGGGAGAACTCCGGCTCTGCACACGATGAGCGTCGCCTTTCCTTCGGGCTCGCCGTGTGTGTGTGGGTGCCTCTCTCGCTCTCCTCCGTCTGTGGCTCTGCAAACAGGAGCCGTTTGCCCTCGAGGCAATAAGGTTCGGGCGCGATTCTCGCTGCACCGCGAGGCCGCGCGAGAAAGTTTGCGCGCTCCAACGACGGGCGCAATCTGTGGAGAAGCGAGCGCGCTCGCGGTGCAATCAAGGAGACGTGGGGCTCGCTATTTCCCGCCGTGTCCACCCTGCGATCTGGATTTGTAATCGACATTGACGCCCGCTTCGCTCATTTCATCGAATAGGCTTCCGTCAGGGGCTGGATTGCATTGAATTACTGAATAGCGCGCTCGTCGCTTCTTCCGGTTGAGGTTGGAAAAGCGCGGTGCTTCTTAATGAGTTCGTCGAGCCGCTTTCAGTACGGCCCGCGATGCGACCGCAACAACAGCAGCCAAGTATTGCGCTATGTATCATCCTGCAGCGTATACTTTCTTGCCGCGTTAAACGAAAAGACTGCTGCGAACCAGTACACCTTATCTTTGCAGGTAGACCTGGCGTCGTAGCTATAGTTGTTCGTATTCACTTGTGTCAAACTTCAGGCAGTCCACTTCCGCCATAGTTTTGTTGCTGCAAGCAGTTGTATAGCCAAGAGTTCGACAAAATCTCGTTTGGTCAAGTGTCATAACCAAGAAATTATTGCGGTCACTCAAGGTGTAGATCAAAAGCAGTTCCGAAGCCCGTAGGAATTCTTTGGTCATGCACTGCAAGTCATGTTTAGCCTTAGTCGTGTTTCTTGCTAGTCATGTCTTGCGCTTTTTGTACGATATTTTATAAATACTTACTGAAAAAGCAAACATTAAAAGAAAATAGAAAATTTCGTTCCCTAAGCATAGCCCGAAATGGAAAGGCCGTGGGTGATTATCGAGGCAGGGGTATCTGCTCGAGTAGCTCGTTCAATCTAGCATTGCTTGAAGCACTTGCAGCTCGCTGTATATATATATATATATATATATATACACACACACTCAGTAACTATCTTCGGGTTATGGAATATGTGATCGCGTAGCCGGGCTCTTCTGACTGGAGTTTTCGTTTCTTCATGCGCTGCTACATAAGGCCGGCTATAAAAATTAAAGCCACCGCTGTTATGTGTTGTACAGGTGACGGTTGGCTATAGATGACACTAATGATAGGTGGTATGTTTCTGAGGGTCTACACGTTCGCGAAGTACCCTTTGACGCAAATGAAGAGTTGGATAATTTAGAAAGCTACTGAGGCAGCTACAATATACCCAGGCGGTGCCCTGAGATACGTCGGGGGGCATGATTGACTGACCGACGCTCGAAATTGCGCGCTCGTAACGGCATCCGTAGTACAGACCGTGGAGGTTGAAACGGTTGCTCTTGGAATCAATGCGGGCTAGGCACGCAAATTGTGCTCGAAAAGCGCGGCATGTAAATCTGGTTCTTTTCACTGCCCGTGCGGAGTTATGCTCTCTTTGCTTAAGCACCGAGGGAACCCGCGGACATAGCGTGTTGTTCGCCGAAAAGAAAATGTCGGTGGTTTTCTCGTACTGGTAGAACGATCGTACTGCGTTTTATTTGGTCACGCTTTCTTGTTTGAGATTTTCTGTCTGCCTTTCGCTTTTGTAGACAAGCAAACAAATTGAGCTACAGTGAGAAGAGAGTTTTGTGTTGTTTAAACTGAACGTTTCTATAACTCATTTGGGTGAACAAGCGAGCGAGCGCGCAAACAATAACAAAAAGTCCGCCCACAAATACAAGCGACCTAAGTACCGGCACGAGCTCAATGGATCAAGCGTTATATACGCTTTGTGCGCATGCTTCATCATAACCACATTTTATTAAGTTTGATTTTTTTCAAGTTTTTCTTAGTTATTTTTGTTTTGAGGAGCCGGTGCACGTATACAGAAGACAAGGCTCTCTGGAGGACCGACTATATGGAATAAGAGTGCACTTGCAGTATAAAGGGGAAGTGTATAAATATAAAAGAAGCGAAGAGGAGCGGGGGAAATATAAGGAGTCTCGACAAAGTGGCCCGGCATTGATGAAAGGCCGGCAGTAAGTGCTACGACAGCTGCGTTCGTTAGACAGGAGCAATTTGCTGTATTGTTCTACGTGCCCCCTACGCGTTCCAGGGGTTTCCTATTGATCGCGCGGCACGCAGTATTGTGTAACCCCCTCCCCTCCAAAAAGACGTGCGGATGGCATGGCCGCTCCAGAACTGTCTGGCGCAAGACACTTGGTTAAGAGCGCTCGCGAGAGCGAGGAGGATCGGCGATAAAAGATTATGCTGTGTCGCACTTAAAGCGTGCAGCGCTGCTCAGGCCAACGAGAAAGAATTTAAGAGCGTTGGCCCAGGCTATTCGCAAGACGAATTCGCATGGCTATTGGCACGTTGGAGCGGCTGAAGGTGGGACGGCGTTTGTGATTGGCCAGAGCTCAGGGGCAGCCAATAAGGAACTGTTCAGAAATGCGCATAATTTTTTTTTGTCTATTAAGTGACGAAAGCGGGGAAGTGTAGTACATGAGGTGCCGGCTATATAAAAGAAGTACGAGAAGTTGGGCCGTTTGTATGATTCTGTCTGATCTTGCACTTTCTCGACTGTTGTTTAAGTGTGAGCTGAACAGATCGTCGATAATGAATGCCTACGAGGCAGAGATAAAACGAAATGAGAAATGAATGTCAAACGGAGCAGGTTGAGAATTGACGCACGTTCACACACGTTACATAATCACACGTTCCGTGAAAAGTAGGCTCTCATGGTGCGTGGTCGGAAACTTGTAGCGTAAAAGCGAGCACCGCTCAGTACTCAACAATGTGGAGCAGCCAGCATATATGTATACAGGGTAATCATTTTCAAGTGTTAAGGAATTTTTAAATATATCTTGTTACCGATAACATAATCGCAGTCCTTGAGCTGAATTATTCAAAGGCGGACATTTATTGCACGAGAAATCGAAACACATGTTCAACTAATTAAAAAAAAATCCGCTAATGTTTTCTGACTTAATTACTTTACGGCACATAGAGCAATTTACGAATTGTAGCCGGTGAGTTTGCAAGGCGTATCCACTTGGAATGAATTTACGGAATGACGCCAGTTTGGATATATGCGCCGTCAAACTTCCCGTAAACATGCACTCCTGTTCCACTTACTTTTTAAACAAAACGCTATCTTATGCATTGAAGCTCAAAAGTAACTAGAACGCCCATGTATTTCGTCCCACACCTTGGGAAATATCTCGAAACTGGTGTGTGTGTGTGTGTGTGTGTGTGTGTGTGTGTGTGTGTGTGTGTGTGTGTGTGAGAGAGAGAGATAGATAAATAGATTAGATAGATTAGATAGATAGATAGATAGATAGATAGATAGATAGATAGATAGATAGATAGATAGATAGATAGATAGATAGATAGAGAGAGAGAGAGAGAGAGAGAGAGAGAGAGAGAGAGAGAGAGAGAGAGAGAGAGAGAGAGAGAGAGAGAACACACATTCGCGCACATTTGAAGGTTCGTACCGAGTCTACACACAGTCACCAGGACGTGTCGACTTGAGCTACTGCAACAACGCTGGAAATTCAATTCAAGTTGAATATGTGTTTCGATTTCTCGTGCTAGTGATGTCCGCCTCTTCGAATAATCCAACTCAAGAACAAGAATTGTGCTATCAGGCACAGGCTATTTCTGAAAATTCAATTAAACGTAAGAATGATCACCCTGTATAGGACGAACGTAGTTACATTCACCTACTCAACACTCTCACCAGTTTATGTCGTTCAAGATACAATCTCACTATACTGTCTTCCATGTGTAAATAAAGAATTAAACATGAATGCGGTAACATGGAAAACGAGCGGCGAAACGAACAGCGCGACGCATGCGAGAAGAAGGTAAAAGTATGAAGAGCGAACAGGAGAACAACTAAATCTAACACCCACAATGTGATAGGGCGCATGCAGCAATCGACCGGCCCGTCGCAGCAGCTCAATGACGTTCTGCAGCCAAGTGAGAAGGTCGCGGGTTCGATTCGAGGTTGAGAAGGCGGGGGCAGAATGCAAGAACATTCTTGAATCAAGTTTTGAGTGCACGTTAAAGAGCCCCCGATGGTTAAAATTAAACCTATGGCTCTTCCACTGCGGCGCATTTCGTAGCCATAGAACTGCTTTTGCATGTTGTGACCGTATACGAATCAACCTCAGCGGCCGAACAGCTTTGCGAAGCCGTCGCCTGATTAACTGACGGCACGTATAGCTTCCACTTCGCTGCACGGTGCTAATGAGACAAGAGTGTAGGCTGCAAGCAGGCACACTCATTGGACTAAATAAAGCCGCGTGCGAAGCCTTGCGTTTCGAGAGGCGCCTCTCTAGGCGGCGGCCTGCTCCTCGAGACTCTCAGAAAAAAAAAAGAAACAAAGAAAAAAAAACTCAGAATGGGTGCAGCGAAAGGAAGGACAGTGTATGTCTTCTCGAGCTGATCGGGAATGTCGCAAGATGGCCGAGTTGTGCCTTGATAAGCCGATCAAGCACCAAATGGCTGCTGCTGCTGCAGGGAACCGTGTGCCGTTGTTCGCGTCTCGATTCTATTGTAATGAACGAACGGTAAGAGGACTCGCCGTCGGCGTCGGGAAGAAGTGAAACATTTCGAGCAGTGGTCTGCACACTTGTCTTACTGTATACTTTCATTTTTCTTTAGCCTCGCTGTATTGCGTCGCTGGTTACGCAAACGGCGTGTCAGACCAACTCTGACGGAGCGCCAGCATGGAGGCGCGTGAGAAGGCCAATGTCGCTGGAGATAATAATCGCTCGAGGCAATGCGAGGGCGTTGAGAGAGAGTGTATTTTCGTTCTTTATCGCTTTGTTCCGAGTGCCGCCCAAGCAGCAGGAAAGAAGTGAAGGAAAGCAATCCTTAAGTATAGCCTTCATGACACCTGCTAGCGAAGACACGGGCGGACACGTTCTGTCGTTCTTGATTGTGGCCGTAGACGCCTTTACCTCCACGTGCCAGATAACCCGGTCGCTGTCACCGCGTCACCAATGTCCAGGAAAAGTGGTTGCTCTTAATGCAGTGTGACACCGCGGAAACATTCTGGGATGTCTTTCTTGCTTTCTAGATTATAGGGGACTGCGCGTGTAAGTAAGTAAGTAAGTCTTCTCATATCATTTTACATAAAACGCCGCTTGCTGTTATTTGAGCAAACCAAGCACATAGTATTCATTGTTATAATCACACGAATCGCGCATTGGAAGGTTCAAATGTCGCACGAATGATCGGAAAGCGGTTGCGCAAGCTATAGGAAGCGGGGATCCGGAGATGAGTTTTCACAGAGGCTGCGGGGACCGCTCCTCTCTTTCTATTCATTTCTCGTGATTTTGTCACTGACCGTCTTTGGTGTAGCGAAAGCAAGAAGCCAAATCGGAGCGAAAGCATCATGGTCGCTGAACACGAAATGATTAGTTATAAACAGCGTTAACCACGCATGTTAGTCCCATTCTTTCAGCGTGTCGCCGGTACCTCACAAAGTCTTGTCGATTTTTCCCATCTCGCTAAGTCCCGCCAAGCGCCGTTCGTCACAGGTAATCGGGCAGTGTCCACAATTTCGCCCGAAGTGCGAGTCATTCGACAGCGGGCAAATATGAATTCACACGAACGAATCGCGGAGGTCGCGCGACCGACTTGGTCGAAAAAGCGACTGTTTCGTTTCAATCGGTTACTGGTCGATTTTTCTGTTCGGCGCGTGTAGTCACAGCGCTGCCAATAGGCGTTCAGGGGCACATCAAAGCAGGATGTTCGGATGCATGCTTACTTTATGTATCAATGACGGTGCGGACGGTGGTCACCAATCGTGCGGTCGATTGTTCGTGCGATTTCCATTGCTAGAGTGAAGCGACCTTTAGACCTGTTCGGCAGCGCATGTTACAAATAACAATCGCAGTTACGAACGTCAAGTCTGCTTTACAAACCACGATTTTTGCTTCCTGCACTTTCGTATCCTGTTTGTCAGTCCTTAACGTTGGGATCGCTTAAATGGCCGCAACAAGAGGAATATTAAGCTGAGCTGGATTGGTAAATTACGCCTCCGGAGTGTCAGAGACGCCAGTCCTCCCGTGAGCACAGTCTTGGTAAACCAGAAAAGATGCAAAAGCGAAGGATGGCCTTGAAGTTGATAGCTACTCGTGACGTCACGCGCTTTGCACAATGTCTGCTAGGGTCTATTGAATAGTTTATCAATAGACAACGATGACATTGCATTGGAACCAGACCTAACTTTTAATGAACTTGGGACTTTTTTAAAAACATAGACGGGCTGTTCGCGCGGAGATACTCCATCTAGCTTGGCGGGCACATTGTTGGCTGTAGATAAAACACCTTACGCAAATCTTCGAAAGCACCGCTGAAGTCCAGAGCCATTGCGTTATTTACCTGTTCGTTTATATGTGACTCTATGACCATTGACGATGAGCAAAACGAGAACAAGGTGAAAGTGGGAGCCAACGTTTCGACAAGCGGACTTGTCTTCTTCAAGGCGACATATGCTTTCTCGGCACAGTATGAGGAAAGCATATGTCGCCTGGAAAAAGACAGTTCCGCTTGTCGAAACGTTGGCTCCCGCTTTCACCTTGTTCTCGTCTTGCTCATCGTCTTGAATCTCCATCTACCGCCTCCTTCCCCCTGTTTTCTATGACCATTGGTTGTATGAGCACTTTGCGAACTCTGTTCAGGCGTTTCTGTGTCACCCGCCGTGGTTGCTTAGTGGCTATCATGTTGGGCTGCTAAGCACGAGGTCGCGGGATCGAATCCCGGCCATGGCGGCCGCATTTCGATGGGGGCGTAATGCGAAAACACCCGTGTACATAGATTTAGGTGCACGTTAAAGGACCCCATGTGGTCCAAATTTCCGGAGTCCCTCACTACGGCGTGCCTCATAATAAGAAAGTGCTTTTGGCACGTAAAACCCCATAATTCATTTTAATTTTAAGTTTCCGTATAACTCTGAAACAGTGAACTATAGTAGTCAGACCTCGTATACAACAGCATTCGTGATTAGTTAGGTACTGTGTACTCATGTAATGAATGAATTGGTTCAACCATAGCTGCAGAGGATAGCCCATGCGCCTGTCTGACATGCTGCCACAGATGACTAGCGTCGGTGATAAAGACACACGAAGCAGGTGAAGATAATATAGATGCACATAGGGTGCGCGGAGTCTCTGACCGGTGTCTGAGCTCTGTGCGCGCGCTTTTCTCTGCGGCGCGTCGTGGTCGCGTCTCTTTTATCGGAAAAAGAGGGGGCGCTCCTGTCGTCGTGAAAGACCGCGACTGGGCGGAATGAAGCGTCTCCATGGCAACGAGCGCCGGCCCGCGCGCGCCATGGCGGCCGCGGCGGCGGACTCCGGAGGCCGCCCCCACTGTGCCAGCGGTCGTCGTTGCGAGCGCGCGGTCCTGCGCGCCTACTTCTTTCCGTGCTCCTCTCTGCACCCGAGGCCCCGGCACGCCGTCGGTGGCTTCCGCTGTGAAAGCCACTGCGAAGTCTGCGTCAAGTAGCGGTCGTCCCTGGGCCTGCCGTCTCGCGAAGAGGTCTCCACCCTCAAACATCCCCGTTCGGTGCGAATACGTGAACGCCGTGGTCCCCAGTGCGGTGAAGAAGCCGGGAGTCACCTCTGCTCCTTCTGAACAAAGCCGGCGTTTCGGAACGCGCGATCCGTCTTGCCTCTATGGACGCTGTTGCTTCGGCGTTTCGTGGCCACTTGCAACTGCTTTCCTGGTCTGCCGATCGTGTGCTTCGTTCGCCGCACGTGTTTGTGCACGCTGCGCGATAGTGGCCGGCTCTGTGTCGCGCGTGTGCGAGGCGAAGTTCAGGTTTGACTCCTCCCTCTTCCTTAAGTCCTCCGCGAAAGAAACAAAGAGGGGGGCGTGTACCCCAGAAGCCAGCCTACGAGCGGGCCCGCGTCGTGTGATGTGGCGTTGCGGCCCGTGTGTCGCGCCGGCCGGAAACTTTGAACGGCGCGCCGTAGTCTCGAGTGGCTTATCGCTCTCGCTATCGCGTATGTGAAGATGTGGCTCTCGTTTGCTGCCACCCTGTAGAACCTCTCCTCGCCAAGCCAAGTCTGCTGCGCCGCTCTGCTAGAAGGACACCGGACACTCGTCGCTAGGCTCTGGAGCCGCAAAAGTATGCTCTGCGGACGAAGCACCGGGTCGTCGAGTTGCTGCAAACTGAGCGCGTCTTCTTCGCTGGTGTCGTGCGCGCACGTCGTGTAAGGTGGTCCCGACGTGTTCCTCTCCCAGTGTCGTGTCTGCGAGAGCGGCCGCCCGTAGGCTCATCAGACGCGTCGTTTACGAATCGACTCTTTGTATCCTTCGTACTTTGAAGTGTCGTCGACCCGAGAAATCTTCCGAGCGGTGCCGTTGTCGGTGGTGTGTGGTTCTCCGTGGCGAGCATCCGAGTCACCGACTTGACCGCGCTCCTCCATCGGTGCATTGCCCGTATAAATTTCTTCTCGTCCCGTAGGTCGCCCGTGTCTCGGCGCCGCCTGTGTTGTATTAACCCACGCGCCGCGTGCTAACCGAAGAGCGTGGACGTGCCGGCGACAACGCGACGCGACTTATCCGTTCGACGGAGCTTTGGAACCCGACTGCTTCTGTCGCTGCGATCGTCGGCGCTTTCCCAACTCTACCGGTGACTGGCTTTAGCTGAACGTGAGTATTCTGTCGCGCGCCACCTTTTCTCTGTCGGCGTTATTTTTGCAGAATTCGGCAAGTTGGCCGATGCTCACTGGGATGTGTGTGGCTTGGCATCTGATGACGGGAAAAAAAAAACGTGACACAGCAAACGACTCCCATCATACTCGTTACGAAAAAAAAAAGAAAGTCCTGCAGCCGTGCGGAGGCTGGTTGTAGACATGGAATCAAGATAACAAACACGGTTACTGTGAATTGGACTGCCATCGCATTACAAGTGCAGGCGTAATTCTCGCTGAGTGGACAATTACGCGGACTGCTTTGCGTGATGCGAATAAGGTTTCGTACTCAAGGAGGATCAAGGCAAAAAAAAACAAAAAACGAAAAAAAAACAAGACAACACACTTTCCGAGGTCGATGTTGCATACTAGACACCGAAATGCCTTGAAACTATCGAAGAAAAAAAAAAGAAAGACTTATATCGTCACAATTTGGATAGTCTAAAGGGAAGCGCAAAGAGTGCGGCGGCAACCGTAATGAGCACCTGGAAGACACCTGTTTGTCCCTCGTAAAATTTATTCGCATTTGTAGGGTCTTCCTTTTGTTTTTGTATTCGGTGATGTACGCACATTGATGTGCCGGCGAGCCTTCGCGCTGTTTTATCGTCTCGAATTGCCCGTGATCAGCCGTAAGCTTCGAGCACATTTTTTGTCTCGTCTTGCGAAGAGTGACCATCGGTAAACCACGCGGCGAGTTAGCGCGGCGCCGCATGCACACTGATGCGGGTACGCTGCTCTCTCTCTCGCGCGCGCCGGCAGTTTGCGTTCGGGGCCACTGACCCCCGGGTTTCATTTCCTGCGGGGCGACCGGCTGGCATCATCGTTTCACTCTCGGCACAACTGCGCCAATAACGGATCACTTGAATCCTTCTTTCTTCTTCTTTTTTTTTTCTGAACTTGCAGTGCGCATAGCACGCCGCCCACTTCGTGCGCACAGGGATATTAGCTCGAATCCAAATACCCTTCTTTCGTTTTCTCTCTCTTTCACATAATTGTTTGTCCCCTGAACTACGGTGTGTACTTGGTGTGGAAGGGTCCCCTACATTCGTGGACAATTTGTGACATTTCACCAGCCAGCTTGCGTCGCACATAATGATTAAGTTAACTTCTTTCGTGTGTGTTCGCCTTCTAACATTTTTTGTCAGGACAACTGTCTAGAGAAAGTTCGCGGTGATTTCTAAACTTCACCTGGGAAATGATGCTTCGTTTTCAATGATATGATGTCTGAATATAAATATTTCCCACTTGAGGTTAAAGCACCGCGCCTTCAGCTCTGCGCACGAATGTTTCTTTCTTTCTTTCTTTCTTTTTTTTTTACAACTCTGACCCTTCGTATATATTTATGCTTATCCACAAACGCATTTTAGAAAATGTCCCCCTTTTCTGTTCATAAATGTTGGCTAATATTTCTTTTTTCGTATGATGATTAGAATGATGCTCGACTGTAGCATGTACCCATATGCAATAAAGGGAATAAATTAGTCGAGAATCGGGTGGCCTGAGGAAACAAGACAAAGAAGTACGTTAAGGTGAGGGGGAAAAAAGTTAAAGAATGATATTAGTAGCTATGTAATTGAGAATCAGCTCGAGACATTTTCTCTTTTTAATCTCATCAATTTAATTACGGAATCTGTGCTATGTCGAGGATGCTTCTTCAACATTTCAAATTAAGCCTTGTTTCCTCGTTAATACACCGTCACGAAATGACGAGGTGTATCTCGACGTCGCACCAAGGAAACAAGCAGGTGAACTCATGGAAACAGACTCGAAAAGAGCGATAAGATTAAAAACCTTTGTAAGACGCGTCTGGGCGTCTGCGTGGAGGATGCGGCCATTTTCTCGTTTACTGGTGCGACATTTGTCGACAGATGCGGATGGATGGTGGAAGTTCTGCGTACGATCCTCTCGTACGAGAGGAAGCTTGTGGCGAATCGAGACGCAAAGCTTTTACAGCGCAAGCTGTTATGAGTTCATTCCAGTAGCCGTTACGATTGGCGATGTTGTCGGCCGCCGCCGTTGTCCGTCGCACCTATTGCCAGGAATTAGAAAAAAATAAAAAAATAAAACCCCAGTTACCATCGGTATCGAATCTGCGCACCCTGCGCGCAGTCAGCTATACTCGCCAGCGCTTGCTAGTTGCTGCAGAAACATGCCCTATGTACGCGTCCTAGCGCGGCAGGAGGCACGTGATGGGACATGCGCGCCTCGTAGTATCGATACATGCTTACTTTGTATTGCAGTTACGTATTATTGCACGGGGTGACACGCCTTGTAGCAGTCGCATAGGTAGTGGTGCAAGGTATATGGAGAAGTTTTCAGGAAGAAAAATAAGAATAAGCAGATTTATAAAGAAATGCCAAATTGAAAAATATGTATAGCATACCCGGTTAAATCAAGCATGCTACGTGACTATATGTCACCGCCCCCTTTTAAAGGGGATGCCAATAAATCATCATCATCATCATCACATCATCATCAGCAGCAGCAGGATCGTATCGTGCCACTCGTCACGCGATGTGAGATGCGCGCCGCGTAGCGTCGATACGTGCAAACCTTGCATTCCAGTTGCGTTGTATTGCAACAGGTGTCCCGTCATGCAGCAGTTGCATTGTATCGTGCCACGTGTCAAGAGATGCAAAATATGCGTCGCGTAGTCTCGCTACTTGTGTTTACTCTTCCGTCCACGTTATGCCGCCTCCTCTCGAGGTACGAACCGCTGCCTAAGAAGCGAATCGTAGAGCCACGCGCGCGGCTGCAACCAGGCAACGTCGGGCTCAGCAGACCGCTGCAGCACAAGCCGCAGCTCGCGGTCTACGGCGGGCGGACTTGTGAAAACGACGCAAAGAGAGCTTCTCCGTGAAGACCCTCTTGGGGTGCGTGCTGCTGGAAAGGGCGCTCCTGTGAAGCTGCTCCTCCGGCTTCGCTGTGACTGTGCTGCGAGTGCAGCGCAGGCCTGGGACATTCTTTTTTTTTTTTGCTTTTGCGTGAAGAGGAAACTCGGGAGTTCCTGTCTAAATGCATGGGCATAGAGAAATAGTTGTTTGTCGGCGTACAATGCGCCGAATTTGACGACGTTTATAGTGTCTAAAGGGAAAAGTTAAACTGTAGTGACTGTGAAAAGCACATTCTCTTATTTAGATTGTTAAATTGTTTTGCAATAAAGCAATGAAAATTTCAAAAATTTTTATTTGATAAAACATTCAGTAGACCGCTAATTTGTGAGCAGGACTTTGGCAAAGCCCTCTTTAAACAGTGTAACAATTTCACGTAAGGCGTAAATTCGTATGTCACATTTTCTCCTCTTGAAATGCTCTGTCAGTTTAAGTTTACAGAGTTAGCGCTCGTCCTGTCTGCTCCTTTCTGTGTCCGTGTATCACTTCGCGCTAGAAGCCAAAATCATGCTACCGTACCAACTCGCCCAACTGTCTATCCTTTTGCAAGTTTACAGAGCTACGATGTCTGATTTTTAAGTAGGTTTACGGTCATGTTCAGAAATTATAGTAAAAAAAAATTTGTCCTAATCGAAATTCTGCTTCCTACACTTGCTCGGATTTAATTCTCTCTCTCTCTGATACCGAAAATTTCATTCTAATCGGTCCACCGATTATCTCACGAGAGCATATTTGCGCTTGAGATGTTTTAGAACAGGAAAATCGTAGATGGTCGCGAACAAAAGCTTCCTCATAAGAGTAACTTGCACGTATCAGGGCGCGAAGGGTATGGCCAGGACGAGAAGCCAACGGGCGCTCTAGGCGCGAGGAGGAGAGACTCGACGTGGGAAGCGACTGGCAAACTCTTGCGTAGCTGCACAGCGTCAGTCGCAGAGAAATTTGTTGGCCGCCTGAAAACTGATAATCGTAGGCTTTCTTGTAATCTTCCTCACCGTTTCAACTGTGCCCCATCAGTGACGTGAGTTTAGTTACAGGTATTGACTGAAGATAGGTGGAAGAGCGAACCATAAGACGCTTCCGGTTTGAAGCAATAAAATGTGAAAAATTGACCTGAAAGCACTCATTTTCTCGTTTTTTTATTTTTCAGTCCGGGAAATGCCTTAGTATGCCCAAATGATTGCGAGGCCTGTAACGTCATATAATGACGTTATGGATACCGCGGTTTAGACACGAAGGATGTTTAGTTTATATATTTTTCCGCCTATGAATAACATCCTTCTTCGCCGAACAAACGAAAAAGTATTTCGGCAATGGAAATCTGCCACGCTATGTTTTAAATTCGTGCGTTTGCTGTCCTATTTATTATAACGAACTCGACAATACGGGTGCCTAGGCTGAACTATGCGTGACAGTAACATGTTAGAAGTAAAGGTCTGTTGTTGCTGGTAACGTACGAGTTCTGTCGGGAAATATCAGAAAGGCAGTCGCTGCGCCCCGGAGAAGATCCATTTCCTCGGCGCCGCTTGGTAGACAACTGCTGAAATCAGGCTCTTGCGACGGGAAATCCCTCGAGGTTTCCCCCCGTCACGTGGTCTGTAGCCGCGACAGCTTTCCTCCTCCCCTTGCGAGAGACGGCGCCGTGTTATGAAATGGCCAAGGCCGCTTGCCTGACCTTGCTCGGCTTCACAGAAACCCTGCGTGAAAAGATGGTCTCAGCTAGCGCGTCCAGCCTTTCGGGAATTTCTCCTGACTGCTAGTTGGCTGGTGCGTAACGCTGACTATGTCCCATTTGTGTGGGGAGATTGCCCGGGCTGCTAATTCTTTGGTCGTTATTACTTGGGTGCCCTAAATGCTGGCCGTCTTGTCTGCATATTATGCGAAGTTCATTCTGCAGTAAGAAGTATGAATGCTTGTTAAGATATATTGCTATATTTTTTATGCGAGGAGGGTGTACTCGTTTGCGCCTGAATTGATTAGTCACCCGTATTTAGCTTTTATGTCTGAAAAAAAAAATACACGGCCATGTGTAACCCACATTAAATCAATAGCGTGATCAGTAAATTTTATCAAGCTTTGTTTCTTTCTCTCTCTCTCTCCCTCTCTCTCTTTCTGCCTGCGTGATGGGTGACCCACAAGGACGATTGTTTGGGTTTAGGCCCAAGTCTCCGCATGTTTATTTTCCTTGCTAAGCAGTTCTTTGACCAACCTCCTGCCGCAAGCCTAGAACGGTAAATGTCAGTGGAGATGCGTCGTTATTGGGTTCTGCGTTCTCCCGTAGAGTTCAGTCGCTCGCGCATTTGCTCTACCGCAGTAACACTGACTTTGTTTCCATTTGTTTGCAGCCGCTCGACAAGCGCGTGAGCAGTTCCCGTCTTTCTGTACGGTTTGTCTCACTAAATGCGCGTGACGTTGGCGGGAGACGTTCGAGCTAGGCTTCAGCTGGCCGCGGTGGCCCGAACGTGCGTCGCTGCGAGCTCCTTAGAACGACCAGACGTTGGCTAATTCTCGCACCGATTGTCACGTAGCGTCGATCGTTTCATAGGACGGGGCAGTGCGTGGGTTCTCGACGAGCTCCTCGTAGGAATCGGGCGGCAGCTTATTCGCCGACCATGGTGCGGCGCATTACGCTATTGACTCCCAACTCAATTTTGCATCCCTCGCCTCGCCAAACCCGCGCCCCGCCCCTTGTGCAACGTTCTCGCTTGCTTCCTGTGTGCGCCGCCGCTGACGTCTCCCTGCAGTGTGGCTCCATCCTCGATTATTCCCCCCGTGGCTGACAGCCGGCGCTTTATTGACTCTGTCTGCGGGTTCGCACTCTCTTCCGTTTCCACCGCCGCTGTCGGTGTTTCGTATCGCCCCGCACGTGTCTGCAGTACACGCCACGAGCGTCGTCAATTTGTATCTCGCCGCGCCGCATGCTCCTGGAACTGAACTCCGTTGGCGCCTGTGCGGCGGCTCGCGGAAGCGGGCTGCGACGTTTTCCTATAATTGGCCCAACACACCAGTTTTAACTAACGAGTCAGGAAAGGAGGAATAGTTTATGGATTGAAGGAGAGGGAGAAGAAAGGAGGAAGTTAGGAAGGATAACCAGAACAGAAAATTTGGTTTGTTACGGCAAACTGTGAGGCGGGGAAGTAGAAATATAACAACAGAGAGAGAGAGAGAGAGAGAGAGAGAGAGAGAGAGAGAGAGCACAGGCACACAATCAAAACACAAGATGACAAGTAGCACATCGAACACCACAATTAAAGGGACGGGCAACCGCTCAGAACACGAATCTAGGTAACCTCACTGATGAAAAGATTGCCTATCGTAGTGGCTAAAACGAGCCCTGTTTTTCTCGTTAAATGTGGCTTTATATTTATATTCTTCTCTAAACTTCGCGAAAAATGAAGTTTGGCGCCCCACACTGCAAGACCATGAAGATGCATAAATGACGTATCACGTGACCTTCTACTAGTGCACACGGTTCCTGGTCACGGTTATGAGTATTGAAATGCAGTACACTTTTTCGATTATAAGTATTTTCTTACTTAAATTATGCAGATACGTCTTCGTTTGTATGGGTAGAAAGGTGGCGCCGCCTTCGCCTTCGTTTTCGATGAGTTCGTTTGGCTTGGCTCGTCTATGGACAGAATAACGACGCCCAGGTCCAGCCAGCCACAACGTAGGCGTGTATTTGGGGGAAAACGTGGTACAAATATAAGAAAGGTCTGTGCAACAACGCAAGCTTATTGAACCAGCTTTTAATTTTCAAAATATGGTTGAAAAGGTCAAAATACAGGTGGTTAACCATAGTTGAACTCGACCCCGTGAAAGTAGAACGATGGGCGGCTTTCACAATTTGCCAGGCGGGCTATCGGCATCTCTCTCACTTCTCAGCGTTGCTGGAGGAGGGAATCTTTTTTTTTTTTTAGAGGCTGCTCAGATCGACAAATTCTGCTTAATTTCCAAGCGCTTTTGGAAGTAACCGATGCAGCTGTAAACACTACCGAGGGCGAGCTTTTCGTTGCGCCATAAAGAACTGCGTCACTAAAGATCGGTTGTCAGACCCTTTGAGCTAAAGCCTAGCTCAACGCACGAGCTCGAGCTGATCACAGGCCATTCTGAGAACAAACCACTTCGTAATGCCGAATTCATTAGCCACCTCAACAGGGCTATTACAGCTCTTAAGGACAACAGACCGGTAGAAACAGCTTGAAGGAGTGCTTTCAAGCACAGACGAGTATAACTGGAGTCCAGGGAGCTGCTTGTTCCTGCTCGTCACGAGTTAACTGGGGCGTCGTCGAACAACACGTTACCTGCTCTTTATTTATTTATATATTTATTTATTTGTTTATTTATTTAAAAATACTACAAGCCACTGATTTAGCCGATGCATTAGGGGCAACAATAGCACATAATAAAGCAAAGGACGTTTTAATTTTCTTTCTATTATACAGAATTGGTACGTTTGAAGAATAACATCCGCGCTACTACTGCGATTACTCCTCCTCCTCCTCCTCCTCCTACTACTACTACTACTACTACTACTACTACTACTACTAACTAACTAACTAACTAACTAACTAGCTACTGCTTCTCGCTCTCTGGCGTTCTGTTCGGACCTGCAGCGCCCTGCGCGCCTGGACGGCGACTGGCGCTGGCTTTTGCTCGCTTCTGCTTTGTCTGGGCTGCGCGCCGCCTGAAATCGATCTCGCGTCCTGCGGCGGCGGCGGCGGCGGCGACGACGGAGCTGAGGAGACACGCGCGCAGCGCTAGGGCGGCCGCCGCTCGTGAGGGAAAGACGAAGAGCAGAGCGGGGCGCTCACTCGTAGGGGAAACGACATTCGCACTCGCGGAAGCGGCGCTGGCTGGCGGCGGGCAGGGGGCGCTCGCCTCGGGAAGCGCCTTGCGCGCTATCGTCCTCTTCTTTGTGATCTGCTTCGGCGTCGACGCTGCTTCACCAGGCTCTTGTCGAGACGGCGCGCATGTCTTTTGCCGCAGCCACCACGCGCGGAGCAGCGGGATTGCCGGGACCCATGGTACGGGCGCATAAGCATGACATTTCTCTGCTGCTGCTGCTGCTGCCGAAGACAGGGACACGCTCCCTCGGTTTTATAATCTTGCGTCCCACCTCCCGCCATTTTTCTGATTTTATTTGTTGTTTATTTATTTCTTCTTGCCTGAACCCATGCCCGGGTCGCTCTGTTGAAAGCCGTATTGCGCGTGGCCTTTGCGTCCTACTGCAAGATTTTTCCCGTGCCCTCGTCCTGTTTCGTCGAGAGGTCCCGGGTTCAGTTCTCTATGACACCGATTACGCGTCGTAAACGTCGGGATGCGCGTACCACTCAACGCTTGAAAATTCCCTAATCCGCGTTGTTGAGAGCACAACGTCAGATTTAAGGGAGCAAATTCTGACCCTGTCGCCTGTCGATCGTTGTAGTTCGGGTTGCGTGTCTGTGGAAAACAACACATTGCACAGAGCAGGGGCCTCAGTCACACACCAACCAACGCGCCATCTGAAGAGAGCACAGCTCATCGTGGACCAAATAGTGACATTGCTGGGGGCGAAGCTGTGTCGAGGCCTTTGCCCTATTAAAGTGACGGCAGGATGAGCAAACGGGAAAACCGCGTGTTCCGCGCATGAGAAACTCTTCGGCCGCGTGTCTGAGGCTTCTTGGTATGTCGCGATGGCATTTCTGGTCATTTAAGAGCGCCGGTGCAGACATAGCACATCATAAGATGAAAAAGACGAACAACAGGCGCTTTCCTCGTCTTTCCTTGATTCAAACTCCATTCACGCTTTGAAAGAACGTCGTGTGTACGCTTTAACTATGCCATCAACGAGTCATTTTATGGCATTTTCTTTAACATTTGCCTTCATCCCTATTGGCAAAACGACCTCTCTCTTTCTCTCGTCCGTAATTTTTCCACTCACGTGGCGCTGGGCATATTAACGCGCGCTGGCGTCGGTCAGTGCGCCGGAATGGGCAACTGGGGAAATGCGGCTAAAATGCCGCGCGATGGAAGCGGATAACTGCCGTATGGTTTCGCGTCGGCGATCGAGTGGTCGTTGCTTTTCTTTTCGCGTATGCTATGTCGAGAGGGCCATTCGGGCGAGAGATCGTTGCGAGCACTAATTAGCGTAATAGTATCTTTCAAAGCCCCGAATGAAAATGTTATAGTCGGAATTAGAAAGGCGACCCAGTTGCACGGCGTTCGCATTAGTCGACGGCGTCGCGTAGAGCCCGCCGATTAATCGGTGACGAGAAACGAGGCATAAGAGCTGCAGTATAAGAACAAGCGGGAGGAGCCAGCATTGGTCACGTCTGTGATAGACTGCCTAATAACACTGTAGCCCCCCCCACACTTCCCCGCCCCTCTCCTTATTCACATACCACTGGGCCCGAAGATCAACTTGTCCTTTTGTTTTGATTCTCCTTTGCTGGTGATCCTGGTGCTCCGAAAATACACTTTTTCTGCTTCCGAGCTGCGCGAAGAAGTGCCCCAGCTTGCAAATGTACCTCTTCTCTCTCGCCCATTGCGCTCCTACAATACGCCCAAACCTGCTTCGATTTCTGTGGTGCAAACTTGTTCTCTAGCTGCGACGTACACGTATTGCGGCCCAGTCCTCTGTAATGACGCGAACAATTGTTGAAAGGTTTTCTATCTTTATCCACTTGAAAGTGCCGAGTTTCAAGTTTTCCAAATGTGCAGAGCTCGAATTGGAGGAATTTGCCATTATGGAAAAAATCTCAAGGCTTAAGTGGGAAAGTGCTATCTCCGTTTCTTGATCGCCCAACCAGCGACAAACAAACAAACAAACAAACAAACAAACAAACAAACAAACAAACAAACAAACAAACAAACAAACAAACAAACAAACAAACTAAGAACTAACTATATAAATAAATAAATAAATAAACTAACCAACTCACTTCGCCAGTCCACGCGCTATGTGGTGATTATGAGTAGAATAAAAGGCGCAATTTCCATGTCAGATTAGCTGCCGGTTCTCACAAATTTTGTAGTGAACTCGCTTGTTATATTTTTGGTGGCGCACTTTCTGCTTGAGATCGCTTTCTTCGTTCGGTAGACAGGAGAGTCTTGCCCAGTCAGCATTCTTCTATCTGATCATCTCCTCATAGAAGACGTAGATTAAACCTGGTTCATATTTTTGTTCTTGCCTCGCACTTTTTCTTGCCTACCTCAAGCGAGCTTCACTACAACGTTAGTGTTGATGCAGTGAAGCCAGTTCTTTTTGGTGAATGGCAGGGTTTTATATGCCTTATTGCTGTTCCTTACGTTTTATTCTTTATTTTTCGGTATTTGAACGAAATGGTCGTAATCAATTCGCGTATTAGAGCAATGGGCACTCGGTGTATTTTCTTTAATGATTCGGCTGTCGGGTCTTGTTAAAATATTTTCTTGGGCATACATATGCTGCTGAAGGTGATTAGCGATGATGTCATCTAAAGAACTGAACAGAGTAAACTCATTTATAGCTACAGTTGTTTTATGAGGTCATGGACCGACATTCCTCGGCGCTCGCTCCGGCATTCCGTACGTAGGCTACGGCTTTTAAGAAGACGGCAGCACTTTGATTTCAGAAGCGAAGCACTCGAATGCAAAAGCTGCGAGCACGATAAGCGTATAAGTTCATATCGTTGTAATTCGAGCGTAGCGATATATCTGAACGGACAGAGCAAGTAGTCCAGAGGAAGAGGAAGAGTTAGCGAGCAGTTAAACTTCTTGTATAGTTTCCGTGCTGCAAGAACAGAAATTGATTGATTGATTGATTGATTGATTGATTGATTGATTTTTCACTTTCCGAAGCTACAGGGGCTTTAAGGAGATGCAGTAAAGAGCTCCGGATTAATTTCAATCACCGGGCGTTCTGTAATGTGCACAGATATTGGTGTGAGACCTCGAAACAGCCTCAGGTATTCCATGTTGCTTTCGAACATTTGTTTAACTGCGTGCTAGCCATGGCGCAGATTGTAGTTAGGCCTGTAGTGTTAGCTGAAGAGAAACAAAAAAGTTACACGAGGAAGGAAGGAAGGAAGAGGGAGAAGAACATGTGTAAGGGGTGGGGGTGGATCGGGAAAGAAGCGTCTTGCCCTAAAGAAAAGATTATCTTCAGTCGTGCAGAGAAGAGGAGCAAAGGGCAAACGGTGGAACGAGATTATACGGGCGACGCCAGCTGTAGGGAGTGGAAGCGCTTCCGGCTGACGGCGCGCTTCTTCTTCCTTGGTGTGACGCGCGTCCCGACACGGTTGAGCTCGCTCGCCGCGCGTGTAGGGCGGTCGGGCACTAACGAGACCAGCAGAGAGGGTCCGCCGTGCCGCCGCACTTTCTGTCCGCCTGATCGCTGCTGCTGCGTTGCGGGAAGCGCGGCGGCAAAGCGGCGGGTTGGCCGCCGTGTGTCGGGACCGGTGAATTCTTAATGCCGGGCCGTGCTGGAAGAGACGGCCGGGCGTTCGGCGTCGCGCACGTCTGCAACGCTGCTGGCGGCCGGAGAGGCGGCTGATTTATGCGGGAGACGCGAGCGCGACGGAGTGACTGAGAAGGGGTGAGGAAGCGCCTGAGCATGGGGAGGCGTTTTCTGACTCGCTCGAAGTCGGGAACGGGGGTAAAAAAGTTCTTTTTTCTTTTTCCCGAAGGGAAAGCCCCGCGTACGGAGTGGTCACGTCTGGCCTGCGTCGTTACATCTCCATCAGAACGCGTGGGCGGGCGCAGACACGCGCGCGCTCGGCGTCCGCTTGGTCGTACACGCCTGTGCGTGTCGGTGAACGAGCCGCCTGCTGCACGTGCCACTCACCTGAGCCGGCGGCCTGCTCCGCTGCGGCCGCGCCGGTCCTCTGGCTTGTGCCGGGTGGTGCTTCCACAGCGATAGCCGGTGTGAGGTCTTTTAGCAATTTTATTGCGACAGCAATTATACGGACACTCCAGGCGCATTTCTGCCGTCGGCGTCGCCGTGAGGTTCCGTAAAAAGTCCAAAGGCGATAAAACCGTCTCCGCGCGCCGTATGCTGTATGAGCGAGTGAAAGCGTGTGAGGGTGAGCCGGCGAAAGCGGTTCAATCTCGCGTGCGCGAGCGAGGAACGCGGCCCGGATGAGTGCTCTCTTCTGTTGCGCGGGCCTCGATTATCATCGAAGCGATGTGCGTTGTTTCCAGAGTGCGAGTAGTGCCGGTAGCTTCGTATGCGCTGTGCTTTCGACGTTTCGTTCGCGTTGAAGCGAGAGATGCATGAAGGTCAATTCGCTTGCTGCTGCCGCGATTCCTCACTCCAGAATTTCGACAGCTAGTTTCCGCGCTCATCGAGCCAGATATGTTCATGTTTACCTGTGTGCGGGACACCGTGCTGGTTAACTTAGTTAAAACTCGTTGGCGGGCTAGTTGCTTTGAATTCATGATAGAATGTGTAATCGCGACTGAAGAAGGACGTAGAAAGAAGTAGACACACAAAGACAGCGCTGTCTCGGTGTGTCTGTTTCTTCCTACGTCCACGTTCATTCACACTTACGTATTCTATCATTGTTAATTTAGTTAGTAAGCGAATGTTTAGAAGTTTATGCAGCCGCTAAAACTACTATCCTTACTTCGCACAGCTATCCACTAATTTGCTATCACAATCGGTGCTTCGCCTTTCGGGCGAAACTGCGAATCTTTTCAGTCTGGTCACGAAAACTGTCATCATTGTCAAGATAAAAGAAGTATGGGGCCGCGGTATATGAATACATGAACGTGTTAGTAACCTTACCATGGGTGCTACATTGGGTTGCTGTCCGAAAACCGCAAACTTTGGGCGTCGTAATGGCCGCACTTTCAGATGAAATTTAACGCTCTTCTTTCGGGAATGTATTGCGCGCTTTTCATTAGCTTACACTGGTGATCGTTCTCCAAGCTTCAGCTCGCATACACTTCCTGCATATGAGAATGCAATTATGAAGGGTGAAGAGGAAGTACGACTGATGTTTGGTCGTGCCTTTCGAAGGCGTGTTCGCTCTTGCTTTTCTGATTTGTGCAGTCTGCCTTGTTGGGCCTCCAAAATTTCAACGACTTTCCAACGCCAATAACAGTAACACCAACGTTCGGAGCAAAAAAAAAAAGAAAAAGCGTAAAAGGAAAAGAGAGAAGCTGTTTCATATACGGCGCATTGTCTGCAACTGTGGCAGCACTCATGTCCAGGAGTTTTGGACATTGCCCCTGCAGATATCTGTGGAACTTCACCGCAGCGCGCCTGTGTAGCTTAGTTGGAAACTGATTTTTCAAAAGGCCGCTTGTATTTTAACAACTTACAGTTAGTAACGCCGAAAGCATTACGCCCCTTTTGTTAACCTGCGTATTCGCGGCACTTATTCGTAAGGTTTTTGCTACGTTATAGCTGTATTTCGGTCAGGATTAAAGCGCTGTTAAACGCAGCAGGAAAGTTACGAACCGGTGCCGTAAATATGCGTGTTATAAAAATGGCGTGCCTTCTGTGGACGTTATTAACTTTGAATTGTGGAAATTCAGGCGGCCTTCTGAAAAATCATTTTTAGAAATGCTGTCCATACAGTTACACTGATGCGGTGTGGTGGAGTTCGACCGCTGAGGCAATGTCCGAAATTCCTAGTTGTGTGGTCATAGGCGCCAGCTCTGTGGCGGAGTACGTGCTTCGGCGTCCGACGAGATGTCGGCGCGGCAGCAGGGTGCGATGTACGCGCTCGCGTGTCAGCAGAGATGCACGTTACCTGCTGTAGTCGGAATAGCGATGGTCGCACGAGAGTGGTCGGTGCATGTGAAGCAAGTCCACTTGCACCATCAGCGCGGCGACGCTCGTCGTTTTTCACGGCGCTAGACCTTACCAAGGGAAACAGGATTTACACGGTGAGGGACACGTCTGTATGCCTCCTTTGTTGGCTTCTTGCGTAGATAATATAAAGTATAGCTGTAACTCGTTTAAACTATTCCATGTGAGGTTGCTGACAAAATCATTTCTTCAGTGAAAGCTGCTGGGACAGCAGGAGAACAGATATTTTGAAACGCCGTGGGGCTTTTTGTACCAGCAAAGGCGGTGCAGCATGAATGAATGCCCGCAAGTGTTCGTCGCTGAATGTCTGGAGAACAACTGCGACCTATGAGGAAACCCAATGAAGGCGTTTCATTTATTCAGCGCAACGCGGCGCAGCATCGTTAAGGGACGTGTCTTCTCGTGGCTTTCCGGCGGCAACTATCGGATTGAAGCTTTCATTTTCTTCGTTTGTGTAAATATATTTTTCTTGTCTACTCGGATCCTGTTTCGGTGGGAACGTGTCTTGTGACGGCCGGCACATAGGCTTAGCGGAGAACCCGCTGCCTCCTCTCAGTGTGGTTTTCTCTCCCTCGCTTCGACCACCACGCTCGAGGTCCGCGCGCGCCTGGAAAGCGCGTGGCTGTCTGAAAAGTGGCGACACGGTTTTCCCGTTAGGGTCGCACTCTGTGGCCTCCCACTGGGTCCGCCGGGATTTGTTGGGCTCGTTTGTTGGCTGCTGTTGCTCGGTTTGCTGTGCCCTCCTGCTTCGAGCACTCTCACAGCAGCCTTCTCTGGGGTTGATCTTTTTCGTCAACTCCTTCCGCCTTCCTTGCCTCCTTTCTTGCTTTTATTTTTCTCTTTTGTCCGGCATCCCGCGGAGCTGGGTTGCACGCGCAACGCTTTTGTGCTGTTCCGGTTTGGCGATCGCCTTTTGTCCGGTTCCGGATGCAGCATCTCGTTCATGTCCGCCCAAAAAGGGGAATTTGGAATTGGCCCCCTTTCCTCTCCTCGCTTATTTCTTCTTTTTCTTTTTTTTCGCGAACTCTCCAGGAATAGCTTCCAACCCGTTCGGCCTCTCGAAGCACCGAAGTTCCGAGTGACATTGACAGATACATTTTACGAGCTTGATCGCAAGTTTGTAAAATCGCGTGGCGCATGTAGACTTACAAAGTACAGGCTTTCCATTGTTCAGGAACGATGCACTTTGGATACTTCCAGCACTGCTCCGCAGTGACCGCTGGTCTATTCTGATAGGCTAAACGCATGTGTAATATGCAGAGTCATCTTCCGCAGGAGATCAATCCAAAAGCTTAGGTGAGGGGTGACTTGACGTTCCCGCAGTAATTGGGTCTCCTATCGTTGCTACCACTTGTGACGTCTGTACATTACCTTTCTTTCTTGCTGTCTCGCTTTTTCCTTCCTTTTCTTTTATTGCGTTATGTAATGATTAGTGTCGCCTATACTAAGGCACATGTACAGTGTGTTGCGTACTCCAGGGTAGCGTATCGTACTGCTGCCGAGTTGTAGCAGTGCCTGCCTATCGAAGCTCGACCGACGTTACTTTTTGGGTAGCGTGGCGCTTTCGGCGGGCTGCAGGCATCCGGTAGACCATGGCGACCAAGCAAGGGCGAGACGATTTCTAGTGCGAAACTTGCACGGTTTATTCAAAGGTAGATGAAGGAAAATGATAAGAGCATGAAGTTATCAAAAGTACATTTCGGAGCCCCATAAGTAGGCTCTCTACAATCGTGGGAGGGATCTTGCTTCCGTCGACGTCACGTGACCGGCACATAAAGAGGGCCCTTTCTCCTCTGGTTATACCGAGCCTGCTGCAAGGAGGAGTTGTCCCGCCTCCAAGAATTGTAGACGCCTGTCCGTCTCTTCTGCGCGTTGCGGGTTCGTGGAAGTTCTCCTGTGGTTTGTTCAAGGAAAGGGTCTCTCTAAACTCGCGAACACACACACACACACACACACACACAAACACACACACACACACACACACACACACACACACACACACACACACACACGCACGCACGCACACACACACACACACACACACACACACACACGCGCACACACGCACACACACACACACACACACACACACGCACGCACGCACGCACACACGCACACACGCTATCTTCTTCCTAAAGATAGCGGAATACGCGTGTGTGTTTTACTTTTCTTTCCCCTTCGAGCGTTGCAGGCCCGCATTTTCTTCTATCGTGCTGTTCCTCTTTTGGCATATAACAACGCTTCCCGAAGAATTTGTCTTTGTTTTTACTTGTGGTTGCGAATAATTTCTTTATTTCCCTTTGTTCATGATTTTCTTAAGAGGGCCAATCTTTTTTCCGTAACTAGATTGCAACTTGCCAATTTGCACGTGCCCTTAAGCAGACGGCGAGATTAAAATTGTACCCCCCCTCCCCCCACACACACACTGTCCCCTAAGAAGCAGATTGGTTCACATACGAAGTGTCAGTTTGCAACTGTTACTGCACTGTCAGGCCAGAGTGCCATTTCTTTGCACTTGTGTGGAGGCGTTTTATTTTTGTTTAGTGCGGATTATTGCGTTTTCAAATATTAGATTGACAGCAATAGGACAGCTACCAAGCGTGCGCAAGTGGGTTTCATGCGATAAAGCTACCAATAGTTGTTTGGGGAGGCAGCCCTTCCGCCATTCGCCTTCCTGTCAGGTTCGTAGATGATGCGAGTTTCTTGGCTTATATGCATATATACCGTTTAAGCTTTGACGTCAAAAGGCCTCCGTTGGATTGTTTTCCAAAGAACGTACATGATAGGCGAGTTGTGATTATTAAGGAATATATCCCTTTCTTTCTATTGAAATGAATCTCAGTGCGTGCGTGCGTGCGTGTGCGTGTGTGTGTCGCACGTGCGTGCGTGTGTTCCTGTGTGTTTCTGTGGATCCATTGCCCAGGAAATGTACTTGTCAGCTCAAGTGCCAAGTAGTAACGTCGATATTTCGTGCGTAACTGTCTCCTGAGTTGGAGGCGAGACATGGCGTGACGCGATCACGTTTTCAGCGGCGCGCATTCACGCGTACGTGGGCCTTCAGTGCCGAGTCGCTTGTTTTTCGTGCCGCTGTCGCCTCTCGCACTCCCCTCTCGCTCCGTGGGGACTGGCAAGGCGAGCGAATTGGCAGCGTTGGCTCGCCGCTGCTTTATCGATCACCAGTTTGATTTGCAGCCTGCCCGCACGAAATGGCAATCGCGAAACCATTCCGCATCCTTACTGTGTTGTGTGGGTGGAGACTGGCATCACTTCAGTTCCGGAAGCTGCAGCTTTCCCGCTCAACACCACTCCCCATTTCTTACTTACTCTTTATTGCGCCGTCGTCTGCCACATATGCGTTTGTTGTAGGGAAACATTAGCGAGATGAAGATTTCTACGTGGATTTCAAAGCAGAACCAGCCGTATGTAACGAAGCGATTCTTTTCGATCGCTTTTGTTCCTTGATAACATCAGAATTTCGGCTTGTTGGTTGGTCACCTTGAACATGGAACAAAACAACACGAGAACGGCAGTGGAAGAGGACGCAGACAACGCGGTGTGCTTCCTCTTCTTCTGGCTTTGTCCTGGGTTGCGCAGTTCGAAATTTGTGCCTCTGTTCCGTTCTTACCACCCGCGATGCTGGCCGAATAAAGCTGATAATTGCGTATCCGTGGGACATCATGTTTGGCGCTGTGAAGAAGCTGTGTAGATGCGTGGACGAAGCAATTATGTCCGTGTATACAGACGGGAATACGCAACGGACTGTGGGTCTGTGCTCGTCCCGCGTGGTTCCTAGTAATGTGTTGAAGTTGGTGGTTGGTTATTCCTTACGCTAAGACAGCATGTTTTGACTTTGTCCACGCAGTGATTGTGTCAAGCGAGGTGGAGCGGCGTCAACGCTATCATCGCGACGACGCTATGGCGCGTGCCCGTGGGTATTTCCGCCGACCGGGCTTGTTGGAGATCATTAAGTTTTGTTATGTTTGTTGACACATTTCGGCGTGCGCGAAGTGTGCGGGTACATAGCAGAAGGCTACTATGTTGACGAGCGAATTAGTACCGTTTAAGCTATGATGTAGTAGGTTTTACATCAACAGAGAGTTATCTCTTCACGAGAGAGTCGTGCAAGCCATCGTCTCATTGCCTTGTTGGCGTAGTGTCAGCTCGAACCCAGAGAGAACAGCTGTCCGTTTTTACTTACATCCTCGGGCGCTGTCGCCGCCCCACTGTCCCTTCTTGTGTTATTACTTGTGCTTGGGGCTTTGTTGGTAGATTGTTTTAGCTTGCTATATATATCTTGTTCCTGTTCTCTCCCTGTCTCTCTCTCTCGCGCGCGCTTTTACAGAGTTTATTTAGTCCTACCTTGACTGCAAGGCGATAGTTGAGTGCACTGTCCTATGTTGCGAGTGCTTCCGCGAACGAACCTTTTTAAAACAAACGCATATACCTTGCCGCGCTTTGAAGCGGCATCTTCTGGACGGCGTGCGCGGATCCCGATCCCGCGGCTCCACTATTTCGTGTGACAACAGCTTCCTATATTTTCTTTACTTCTTATATTTCTTGAGTTGCGTGTCCCGGCTGCTGGCGCCGTCTGTCGATTCGAATTGTGTTTAGAGCGACGTTTCGGTTCGCGGCGCTGTCGATGGGTCTGTGCCGGGAGTGCCTTCTTGCCCTGCTTTCTCTCTGCTTCTTTTTGTCTGATGTGTTAAACGATTTTTTGCGTTGTGTGTCTCTTTTCAGAGCAATATCTTTTGCTCTAGTTGCGCAAATGAAGCTGGGGTCCGTATTAAAAAAACAGCTAAAATGTTACGAGCGGTTCGTAAAGCGCGCCCAGTCGTGACAGCGAAGATAATTTTGTCGTACACTAGCCCCTATTGCCTTGTCGTTCTAGCTGTACGTGCGATGTAGTGATACCCTGGCGTAGTCACAAGGGGCAAATAGTAATCCTGCTAAATTTTGACGTACGGGAAGACTTACCGTGCGGCCAGGTGCCCCTGGTTCATGGTAATTCTGTATGCCTAAAACTCATTACTAGCGCAGGCACTGGTCAATGACAAGAGGTTTTTACAAACGAAAGCCTTTGCTGATCCTCGCTTGGAATTTCAAGGCGGCATGTACCAACTTTGGATCATACTTGTGGATCTCAGGGTTACTTTGTGAAGCTTTATGTTATTCATGTGTTGAAAGAGAGGAACTTTAGTGTGGCAATGACGCGTTAATATGTGCCTGGAATTCCGAATTCTTTATGTTTCCCTTTCTTTCTTTCGTTCTTTCTTTTCACCGAAAGGAAACGGCATTACTGGACGTGTGGTGTACTCGAAAAGTTTCCAAGTCGTGCCTTGCGCTGATCTGATGTCCGCAACGACAATTTCCTCGGATTCACCGTGACTCTATATGGATAGCGCAGTTCCTCTCCGAAATCGCACGCTGTGGCGCGACGAAGCACATCAAGCTTGAGGGAAACTATAATTTGTAGCGCACAGGCTGTACAAGCGGAGAGAACGAGAGGCCGCGACGGGTGGCTGAGTGAATGTCGCGCTCGGGCGGTTCTGCGCTACCAGGACTCGAACGGGTATCCGTGCGCGTGACGGCGAGGTTTGAGTGACGTGCAGGAGTGAGGCTTCTCCGGCGAGCTCATCGCGACGCACTGTCCGTTCTCTCATGCGGTCCGTGCTGATGGAAGTGCCGGCCCGGCGCCTCGCCCTGCTGCCAGGGTGTGGATGCCGACGGGAAAGAAGCAAGAGCACGCGATGGCCTCCATGTGATGGATGTTCCCAAATTGATGCGGTCTAGGTGGGCCCCAGCAGAATGCTCCTGCATCCCACTCGCTCCGACATCCTCCCTTCTCTTTTTCCCGCGGGACACAGCCGCGCTTGTCCGAGATTTGTGAGCATCCGAGGAAAAGAACGAAAAGAAGAAAGGTCGCGAGAGAAGAAACAGGCTTTGGGGTGGAGGAAGACCGCAGACGCACAAGTGGCTGCTGCGCTGGAGTCCTGTAGCCAGGGCAGAGCTCCCGACAGCACTTTTTATTGTGTTTGTCTCGGCTTGGTCACAGAGGGCGCTGGCTTCGGTCGGCCGGGTGACAGAATTTTTTTCCATTGCCTGCACGGTCTTTTCATCATCACTTAGTTTGTTTCTTTGTTTCCGTTAGTGACTTGTACTGTATTTCCTTCTCCGCGGAAGTACTTGGAAAAGCTTGACTGCTTTCTCATCGACTGTTCCTGATGCTGCTTCTTTTCCCCTCGTGGAGAACGCGTGTCTGGTTGCATCCCGATGGAGACGGCGATTGACAGTTGTGCCGTGAAGTAAGACAAGTGTACAAGGAATCCCTCGTTCGCTGCGCATGTAAAGTCAAATTTGCGTCAGCCGCCTTGCGAGATGAATCTTCGACGCTGGACGGATACGCTCCGAAAAGTCTCGAGTTACGTTCAGTACGGGAGGCCAGCAATGTCGGACCATGTCGGACTCGCAGTGCGTGCATTGTGGTCCACTGCAGTTGAAGTGTGTATTCACTTGGATGCTCACTTGGATGTTCACTTGGAAGTGGATTCAGTTTTGATGTCGCGAGTTTGATATAAGTTAAAACTAATCTGCATGCTACGGGCCATCGGTTTGATTTTTTATTTTTATTTTGAGGAAGACGGCGGCTTGTTTTCGACCTGCCCTTTCTTCCTGCTACCGTGCCCATAGCGCCATGCGTCGCTGGCACAAAAGCAACGCGAGTATTATTATGCAGTCTTTGAAATCGACGGGCTTCAGTGACCGTTTGTATATGATGGGCAAACCCATGGGCTCGCACTGCTAGTACTTGCCTCCTTATAATTTTTTTTCGTCCCCTAAGCCGCATTTCCCCTCCCCTGAGTAGCAAACCGGACGTGCGTCTGGTCTGGTTTACTTGTCTACAAATCCTTCCTATCACTCTCTCCTCCCTTTTCTCCTCCTGCGACCCACTCACTCACGCGCTAACATACACGCACGCATGCGCGCGCACTCAAATGTGCGGTGCTGGGTGTGAGGTTTATCAGTGCGCCAGTCATTAGCGATGTATATGAAATATATCTGAGGCCAGCCCGCCAGATAATTGAGATTTAAAATCGACCGCGCAGCTCTCGCTTTCAAGCCGCGCGGCTGGGCTCACTTGGGTGTAAGTTATTGATTTGCTGAAAATCACTCCGCCTTGGGAATTAAAGTAATTGGACCGACCGTACTTTTCTCCGAGGAAACAGTTAAGTTTAGTTTCAAATTGCTTAATTAATTTCGACGGACATGCAATTTTATATACGGTGGTTGTGAGGAGGGGGGCAACGAGGCAACTAAATGGGAGATAATGTGCCAAAATTTGCCCTGTGCTACCAAATTGCAGAGCTCAGCACACAGGGCATTCTGGGTACCGGGACAATCTTCAACGACGTCGTAATGAGAGGAAACCACATATAATATAAAGGCCTCTGTCGCACGCGGAGAAAAAATAGTGATTAACACTCCATTGGATGTGATTCTGTCGTTGAGGTGCGCGTCCTAGCACCAGGCGACTCCGCTGCGCCTTCACGTTATTTTGTAGCAAAGCTGTGCAAGGTTGGGACAGCTGAAACCTGCAAGTGTCACCTAAACCAAGGTTTACACGTAAGTGTACTGTGCGTGCTTGACCCGAACGTGTGCCTGCGAACCATTTCAAGAAGAGCGAGCGACTGCAGCGCCGCTGCTGGCGGCACGCGTATACTTTCCATGGTCACGCATGCGCGACCGGCTGTTCAATACCGTCGCACGGCACTTATACTGCACTCTGTTTCGGGCAGAGAGGACAGCGGTTTGTTCGCGTATACTATTTTACTATAAACTGCTGTTTCCAAATCAGTGTGCCTGTTACTGCCTCGTGGCTTACTTTATGTACACTTTTATCTTTTCTACAGAACATAGAAATTTCTGTTGAAGCAGGGCCACTTGCAGCCAATCAATCAATCGATCAATGCTAAGCAGGCTGTCGCGTGATTGAATCCGCCCACGGCGGCTGCATTTAGATGGGGGCGAAATGCGAAAACACCCCTGGTAGTTAGATTTAGGTGCACGTTAAGAAACCTCAGGTGGTCCAAATTTCCGGAGTCCTGCACTACGACATGCCTTATAATCAGATCATGCTATCGGTACGTAAAACCCCACAATCAATCAATCAATCAATCAATCAATCAATCAATCAATCAATCAATCAATCAATCAATCAATCAATCAATCAATCAATCAATCAATCAATCAATCAATCAATCAATCATGTCCTTTTTTCGCCATGCTCTTATGCAACGAGACATTGACGGACTGACTTTAGCTAAACATTTTCATCTTTTGTATTAAGCATGTCGATTGGCTCATTGAGAGGTTGGATCCAGCGATGTTACCGATTGTCGCGATGCTTTTGTTTATCTTTGTAGCGTTCACGAACTATGGGTCTTGATGCGAGCGGCTGCGTTTTGTTTGGCAAAAGCGCATCTCGAATCTTGGGTATGTATTGTGTTTAAACAGCGCAAAAGCTCCACGAGCATTCGCTAACCGCTCCTATACTTGAGAAATACTTGACGTAATCAGGGCCTGATTGAGCGACGTCAGCTATGGCGGCCAGAACAACGCGCGATTGGAGAGCGGCCGAGTAGAGAGAGAGAGAGCGAGAAAGCGTCCGTCTAACAATGCATTGTTCTCGCGTCGCGCAATTCCCGCATCGAACCACAGCTGTATTGTGAACGACCGACTACAGAGAAGCTTCCACGCGTTTGCGTCGTTCTCCGAAAGTCATCCTGAGACACCAGGAGTATTCACGCGAATCCACAAGGACCCTATCAGTGGGCTGCATTGTAAATAAATTTTCTCCATTTGAAGGGGGAACGAATGCTTTCGAGCCGGAAAGATGTGTCGTAGTCAATCGAATGAAACTACTTTATAAGCTGTGAAAATGAATCGTATAGGTTCTTGGACTTGCCAACCTTTGATTCCTATTGTTGTGCTCCTGCCGCGTGGACCGTTTTATTGTCTTTAACGAAGTATTGCGAAGGGGTCAACAGTGGTAGATGTCACTGGAGCCAACGTTTCGGCACGGGGTCTTCCGTCAGGAGTAGCGAGTCGAGCAAGGGCTTTTTGAGAGAAGTCTTAGTTTTCGACAACAGACACGTTCATTGAAAGTAGCACAAGCGTGGGCATCAGCAGTGGAACAGGGTTAAAACCTGAAATTTTAGTGTTCTGTAAGGTGCGCCTCCTTTCTCGCGCTCTCCGAATGGGTGCGTTGCGAAAGCAGGCCTCCGCAAGAAGTTCTCCAAGAACTGTTGCCCTGGCGAGTCAGCGCACCTGTATTCTTCTGTTGCAGTGACACATTCCCTGCTCAATAATCGTGATCTAACAAAGGACTGTAGCACATGATAGCAGGCTCACATTGAAAAGCCGTGACAGGAACTTAATTGTTTGAAGAGCGAGCAGGAGCAATCGCTGCTTACTAATTAATATACGTGCGTATGCGGAGCAATAAACTAGGTAGACACGATACGTTTTCCAGATTCTACTAACGTGACCTTCGTAGGTGACGTTTTCGACAATTGAGTACGTGACTTTGTGTTTTGCTTACCAGTCATGAAGAAGGTGCGTTGCTTCTCGTGCCCGGGAAAAAGTAAAATGGTCGTGCGCAGGTCCTTTTTCGTTTGGCAACAACCTTTTGTTGTGGAGCGACGCCTTCGCTACCATAATCCTTATTGAATTCCGCAATTTGCCGAGGCTCCATTTTGGTAACCGTTCTGGCGTTCCGGCTATAGTTTTAAGAGTTCTGCTTGTTTTGTTTCGTGCCTTGCTGAAACGCATATCGGCAGGCACCACTGCGAGACCTGGCACTTATGTGCGGTTGGCGTTTGCCATTACCACAGGTCTGCGAAAGCGCGCCCGCCATTCGCGCTGGCCTGCGGTCTCGACGGTGCGCGTTGCTCAATGCGGCAGCTAATGTGTCTCCGTCGGCGCCGCGTGTTTGTGTGTTTGGGGCAGCCGCCGGACGGGGGATCGATTAATCCTGTGCACCTCGTCGCCGTGGTCAGGCCGCGTGTAGGCGCGGCCCTCTCGCCAAACGCCGCGGCCGGCGGCCGCCGAGCGTCCGCGAATAAGCAGCGCTCCGGAGGGAGATGGCGGCGAGGAGGAGGAGACGGGTAATGAGAGAGGGGGGGGGTTTCTCGGCGTAGCGATAATTGAGATAACGTTGAACCAATCTCGAAAGGCACCCGCCTCCCCGCATCACTCAGCCTCTCGCGAACCCTTTCTTTTGTCCTGCGGGGTCGTCTTTCCTGCCGTCCGTTCTTTGCAGCTTGTGCAACCTTTCGATTGTCGCGCCCTCGCCGGCCGCGTGTAAGCCGTCTGTGCGCTGCTCGGATTGTTCGCCCTCCCCTCCGTCTCGTGTTTGTGTTGCAGCGCTTTAATCACCGACCTCCGAAGGATGTTCGTCTTGCCTTTCCGGCTGGCTTAGCTCGCCTTTTCTTTTGATGTTTTTATTGTCCCTGTGGGCTTGCCTCGTGTCGAGCGCTTTGTTCCGCGACCAGTCGGTGTTTCTTGGACATTGCCGTTTGGTTGCGCTCGTTCTGTCTAGCGGTAGTGAACTTTAAGAAAACTCTGTACTTATTCTTCTAGTTCTAACCGGTTTTTCTCACTCCTCTGTACATGCGAACAAATTTTACGCTATCAGCGAATAGATACTAGAAGGTAGCTAATGGCATTACTTATCGTGGGCTTTGTAATAGAAGAGGAAACGTTGTTGCTTAATTCTTGAATGTTCCCTCAAAGCTTTCTTTGAAAGTCAAAAATAGATCTCCTTATTCGTTACTGTTTGTGTGATTTCTTGTGAAGTGTTAGAGAGGCAAATGAGCAGATACGAGAAAGGCACGTATATGATATATGCAACAGCCCGCTTGTGCGGCTTTTAGCCGCAACAGGTTTTTTTTAGGGGATAGTAAGCGGTAAGTCTAGTGAGCGCTTGTGGTGGTTGTATACTGGCACGGCCTCTGGATTAAAAAAAGATATCTTTTATCCAGTGGCCGTGGTACTGGTAACATGCATGTAGTAAATCGTGTATATTGACGGAACGGCGCAGCGTGCGCCTCCTTCATATATATTATAAGGTCGCGTCGCCCGCAGGACGTATTTCGACCAATATCGACGAGTCATGGTAATACCTGAGTTGCATGCCAGCTGATACGAAGCCATTTCCCGTCTGATGTGCGTACACTGCACATTTCGCAGTCCCTGTTCAGCTTCGTGTGTCAGTTTGGCGCTTCGTCTTTATGCTTCTCTCGATGAACAGAAAGATTACGGGACATGTAATTGATGTTGAGTCAAAGCTTGGTGTCGTCACGTCTGATCACTTTGGTAATGTTGGACTGCGCGGAAATGAAATGCATGTCGGTTCAGTTTGCTCGACAGCCTCCTAACTAGTATTTTTTCTTTTTTAATGCGCCGACATATGTTCGCAGTTAAACTTTGCATCGCTTAGCTCATAGTTCATTAGGATCCTTATAGTTCTGCTCTGCCCTTCGTGCCTTGGAGGGTAACTGCAACAAACATTAGTGACTTCAAGTCAAGTGAACACGTTTTTGCTCAGTTAGTTTATTACCAGTTGTTGTTACTTCCTCTAAACAACTAAAGCCACGACCGCCGATGCGGACGCCGTCTCGACAGGTAGTTGTCTCAGAATTTATGGCATATACGTATATAGCCACGTATACAAGGATGGTCTAGTTACGCTCCATCTCGTGATCTCAAGTGTTCCATGTGTAGCTAAGATATTATAAAGACAGGGTTATTCGGTCTATGTAGTTGACTCGATCGGGAATCGGAGGCCCGCCTGCGGTGCGTGCGTGAAAGGCCACAGGGACAAAGCGCGACGACGACGACGAGGTGCTCCAAACCTGACCGCGTTCGCGCGGCGACATTTGATAGCCCACACAGGCGATTCCCTCGAAAAGCGCGACCGCTGATAAGAGACCGAGGAGGAAGGGCGTTACGCACACTCGATCTCGGTGAAAGAAAAACACGCCCGGCACTGTCGATGGGAGCGCGCTTATTTTACGGCCTGCGTTCCCCGCGCCTATAGCACTGCACCGCAGCGATTTTCTCGAGCACCCATTTTACGACAAGGCTCGGCATTCGCCGTCTCTGTGCATATACACTGTATAAGAAAGAGGGGAAAAAAAGTAGCGCGCACTTTTGAAAGCGTTTGCGTTGCCGCGTGGCTTCCTTTGTTGGCAGCGTGTTCGGGATCGAAAGAGGGAGTATCGATGAAGGGGTGATTGTATACATGCACTGCTGGCTTCTCTCTGCTGTGCGGCATAGCCACGCGCTCATGAAAGCAAGTTTATTTCTTTTCAATTCAGCGGTTTTTTTTCTCCGCCCTTCTCGCTGGATGCTGCCCGTGCCGCGTTTCTTTTCCAATGCTTCTTGGTGGTTACAGCGTCGCTTATTGCCTATTAGCGGGCCGTGCGTTCGAAGCGCGCGCTGAGCTCTTGACCGGCTTGTACGCACTACATACACGCCGGCGGCCAGGCGCTCGCCCGCCCGTTAGCGCTGGCGCTATTGTAATGAACCGGCGTGCCGCGTTCGGAATACGTTAATGGTCGCGCATAACGGCGCGAGCGAACGAGCGGGGGGAGGGGACAGCATCCAGGCGCGCAGCGCCGCAGATAAAGATGACCAAGTAAACAGCCGTAATAGGCTAAACGAGGCCCGTTTGTTTTGTTTCCGTGTTGCCCTGGTCACGCTCCTCTCTCCTTTGCGTTCCTCTTGTTTCTTTGCCGCGTTATGTCCCCGGTATACAGCTTGCCGTGCAAGCAGCGGCTTGCTGCTGCGCGGTGGTGGCGTTTTGTTGGCGCTGGTTGCTCGGTCGTGACCGCGCTTGATCGATGCCGACGACCATGTCGGGACGGGAGGCGACATGAGCGGCGCGGTCGTCGGTGCGGGAATTCCCCGGTGGGGAGAGGGGGTGAGCTTCCCTGGAGAATCGGGAGAGAGGGAAAGAAAAGAAAACGAAGCTAGACACCATGGCCCTTTGCCCAAGAGGGAACGCCGGCGACTAACTGCTCGCCGTCGGTGGTTGAGGGGGATACAGGGACAGCGACGGGGGATGTTCGCGTGCGATGGTATACAGCGGGTGTTGGCGCACGCATAGACGGGATACGCGGGCGGTTATGTTTGGTTGGCTTGTTTATTGCGGGATTGCTAAGCTAGATTACAAGGCTTGTGTGCAGCACAGCCGGGCCGTATGCGGTTCGCTTTCTCGATGACATGCGAGAGCTTGGAGCTGTGGCTCTTGCTCTCGCTTTGTGTTGCCATGGTTTCAAGCACAGCGCAATGCTAAGGCACGCACTTCAATATAGTGCTGTGGACAGGACAGCGACAGGCAGCGGTGCTTCAAGGACACACGATTTGTTAGCTCGTACTCAGACCGCTTGGCAGTACCACTATGCTGTGCGTAACTGCACTTCCTGCTTGCGCCCAGTAACGTGTCGTTTTAGAACAAAATTTCAAGCGGCAGTGTAATCATGATGACGTGTGATCGAGCGTGTTAACATAATCGAACGCAATGATGAGGAAACCGTTTAAGCTTGTACGCAAGTGTTTTCAGGCGCTTATAAGCCGTGAAGTTGCTATATGGCGTATAAATATTCTAGTGTAGTGGACTAATAACTCCTTCGTGCATCTGAGCACGGACGAGATTGTGTAATACAATGCTAACTGTAGCATAATTTTCTTTATTTGACCCGTCGTTGAAATGCGGCTAGCCGTAAAAAGAAGTGTCCCGAATTGTTTTTTTTTTCGCATTATACGATTGCCTTTATTTGGCAATGACGTGCTTGAGGCGGACCTGAGAGACGAGTTCGTTGCAGGCACATAAAGTCGCAAAGCGCCTCGTGCCAGTTCGTCACGTGCCCGCTCAGTTGTGCGCGCAGAACTCACTTATATAGTTGAACGCTGATTTTGTCTCTAGCCATCGGAGTGAAGTGTGTTTCAGCCTACGTGCTTCAGCGATGTTGCTGCTCTGGTATTATGAGAAAATGGCAGCCTGCCGTTTTCTACTTCCCTGTCCGTCTCTCACCGCTGCCGCGATGCATTTCGTCGTTTCGGCACCAGGCTAAACCGTAAAGATTATTTTCTTCGGACGACGTCAATTTGCATTACCTTGCCCTTTATAAGGAACTGTCGCTCATGTAAGTTTTTGGTCAATCCGTCAAGGGATTCAATCCGTCATCATTAGCTTAGCCTCGCATCGGTTGCGTGGCATGGCGACTTCACTGTCCGCTTTTACTGTGCGGCCATCAACAAAGGAAAGTAAGCGATGCGAGACGTTCTGTGATGCGTAGTGTCTGCTTTAATATGGACCATAATTCTGAGCGCTACCCTTAACACTGGGGTTGCTCATAATACATTATTCCACGACCGCACCCCTCCCCAACTATATACAGCCAGTAACCCCGCAACCGTCGGCTTTTTGCCCGTTTCACCGTAGTGGGCGAACGCAAGCAAAGATACGATGGTTGTCTTTAGTGAAGGAGAATGCTGCTGTCGCAGTAAATGATTTCACAGCCGAAGGAATAACTGAAGTCAGCTGCTGTTATAATTTATCTTCTTAATTGAGGTAGCGCTGCCGACATCACGTCAGAAACGGCGAGTGTGTCGTATATCATTGTGCACGAGACTGTTACAATGACTGTTTTGAAAAGAAAATGTTGGTACTGTACAGGTGTGGGGACTTCAGCTTTGGCGAGCTCATATTCACTGAAAAAGAGAACAGCTCAATGTGTGATTGTGCCCTTGAATTAAAGTCCACTGAGGATAATGACTTTCTCGTCCAGTAGCCGAAATTCGGCTCGAGAACAAGTACAAAAGCCTTCGGCGCCTAATTTTCTTTGTAGCGTGCGAAGATGGCAAAGAGAAAGAGATAAAGAGAGAGGGGGAGCTGTGCTGGCGCGAAGGTAATGGGAACATTTTTCTCTGGGAACTGAGTGTTTCCAATATCAGCGGGAATGGGTAATGTTTTATTCTGTAGGTTCGCATCGTGGAGCCTACAGCATCGTGGAGCCAAGACGGCTGAGCGCAATGATGGATCAGCGGAGACGACGAAGCGCCTCGAAAACCGGAATGAGAAGCTCTAAATTGAGATCCGGGCGGGCTTTAGCGAAGTCTCCACTCGTTTCTGTTGTCTTCGATGCCGCTTCCATTTCTTCTCCTCCGTTACGATGGCTCTGTGGCTTAGGGATCATTCGGGATTAGTTCGGTGATCCTCTTAGCGGTTTTATAGCTTCGTTCTTCCTTCCGTCGCGGCCATTCTTCCGGGGATACTCATCAAAAGAAACTGCCCGAGCTTAGACGAATCGAAGCTCGGTGGAAAAAAAAGCATGATGGTAATGCTCACGGAACCGTGAAAAATGCATCCAATTGGCCGAAACCTTCTTGGTTTTGTAATGGCTGTCTCGTGGTTCATTTCTGCCTGGTTCTCGAGGAAAAAAATTGGCTATATTTTGGCAAGGGTGACATATTGTGGGTTTATAAGTTGTCAAGATATCGTGCGCCGTCGGAGTTCTTGTGTTGGATCGTTATGGACGATCATAAATGTTGGTTTCGTGCCAGTCTTTGTTTGGAACTGCCAAGCTTCTTCTTTAGTCTGAGACGATCGCTTTTCGTGAGACGACGCTGCGTTGTCTGCCTACGAATATCAAACTTATGAATGAAAGTTCGGTTCACAAATTTTAAGCACGTAAAATTGGAAGACACGGCGGAATATTAAATTATCTGTAAATATCTGTCACTCACAGTGGTAAAGCTAATCCCAAAGCCCGCAAATGATGAGGTTCCACACTGTGTCACCACAGCTGCACAGTTTCTCGCTTTAGCGTGTTTATTTTTGTTAACATGTCGGTGTCCTGACATCCTAACTCTTACGCGCACTTTTCTTCGGGCCAGCGCTTCTTTTTTTTTTAAATTATTCTCGTAAAGTTTCGTTTTTTTTTTAAATTTCTGTCGAAAGCAGTAATTTTGAAGCTTTGATCAACAACCGAGAGTTTTTATTGCCCAGGTTCACAGGGGTGTAGCTCGCACAACGGACCTGGCGTATTATGGTTTAGAAAATAGCTGTTCGTCCGGGCGTGCCGCTATATAGTGGCGTTTTGGTCCACATACGAGCGAGCGTTTGCAACGCAGCCCATCTTACCCGTGACCGGATGAATTCGCTGCGTTCAGGCTTGCAGCGTTTTGCTTTCATTTTGAAATTCCTAAATATAAACGATTGCGCGGCGATTACGATTTGGGAATGCGGGCCGGAAGCGTACGCCCTGTTCGCGTATGACGTGCACGTACGGCTGTGTTAATTTTCTTATTTCTGCGGTACACGCTCGCGCCTACCGAAAGTCATCGTCGATCGAATGGTCGCCACAGTAACGATGGCGAATGCGTTGTGATATCGAATGACTGATCAGTTCCTTTTACACCTTGAGTTACACGGTTCTTTTTGTGAGCTGTCCGATCGTTGAGCTTGGCAACATCTGCAAATAACTCTCGCTGGCGCGCGCTTGTGCGCACACACGCGCGCTGAGAGAGAGAGAGAGAGAGAGAGAGAGAGAGAGAGAGAGAGAGAGAGAGAGACGCTTGCATACGCGCATACATTACGCGCCCGCATACTTATACTTACGGAGGCGTGAAAAAAATAATATATTTAGAGGGGAACTAGCGGGAACCGCTTATTCTACGCATTCCACTACGTTCCCTTACTGAAAATTACCTGTCCTTCGATAATGCTCGCCTTTGGTTTACCACGCTGCCGTGCACAGACGCACAACAATGACGTATTCTCGCCCAGCAGACACTGTCCCACAGAAGAGCGGCCTCGCGCGCGAGGAGAGCTAAGGTTTAGTCCATTTAAGATTGCCAGTGTGCTTACGTTGCCGAAAAAAAAAAGAAAAGAAGTGCAGTGGGGAGGGGTTGTCGCACGCCCGGAGCGGAAGACTTATTGCCCGGAAAAGGAGGTGAGCGAAGAGAGAGAGAATTGAAACCGAGAACGATCGTGCAGAACGGCGAGATTGGGCAGGGGGCGAGTGAAAGCGGACGTCGAGGGAGAAGTGGGAACGGCCGGGAGGAAATAAGGAATCAAGTCTGTACGTATACGCTCGGCGCGCGCAAGTTACGCAGCGACGAGGAACTCGGAGGGAGGCGGGAAGGGAAAAAGGGGGTCGGGGCGGAAGGGACACACACGCAATCGTCCTCAGAACCTCCCGAATTTTAAAGATTTAAAGCGACTCAGAAAGGGTGGATAGAGGGCGAGCGGGAGAGCTTTCGGAAACGCGGCCGTTAATTAAGTTCGGGAGCGGAGGAGAGCGCATTAATATCGATTCGACGGTAACCGAATTGGCCTGTTCGAATCTCCCCGGCGATTTTCGTACACTCTTACGCCTTTTCCTTTTCTTCTTCTTTTCTTCGTCCGGTTCTTTTGGGAGGGAACGCGTGCTGTGGGTTGCTCGTGTTCTTTGCTGCCTGTAGGCTGTTCTTGCTTCTGTAGCTTGTTCATTCGTTGTCTCGGACTTTCGGGATCTGTAATCGGTTTCCCCTGTTAGCGATATTCGATTTCCCTCCCTACGCCCTTCCGTACCTTCTTCATTGCAATTTGCTTTAAATTTGCCCATTTTGCCGATGCGGGATTTTATTTCCGCGTAAGATATGTGGAAAACGCGCGAGTTCGATAGCGCGCTGGGATTTGTGCACACATTGATCGCGGTCTGTCGTACCGCGCTTGTTTTAGCTTTCTGCATTTTTTCTTGTCTCTCTCAAGTTCGATCGCTTTGGTGTTTTGTGCCTTACTGGTGACGTATATAACGGCCCAGTGAAATAAGTGACCTGTCAATATATTTGTTTATGTCCTTCGTCCCTGGTTCGTTAATTATTAACCGGTCGAGCTTTTACTGCGCGCTGTGTACGAATGTCTCCCACCCGCGAGACTGCGGTGAGGTTTGAGCGAGATTGCTGCGTGAAATGCTCCAGGAACTCGAAAGGCAACGTGTTCTGGTTTAGTCCAGTCTAGAATATATTTAATGTATCGTGGACGGCGCACAACGCTATATGACACAGTATGCCGTTTAGGGAATGTACCCGTTGGACTGCTGCTTGAGTCTGCTGTAGTTGATTGATGTTGACGTTCGGGCCTGTTGGTCAAGAAAAAAAAAAGCCAAAGAAAGAAACTCTACACATTTGGCGCTGACTCATAGCACTTCATTTGGAAAATTGCTACTGTTTCTTTTTTTATACCAGGCAACAGGGTGAACTGGTCGCTTCGATTAATAGGAATATCAATTTTTTTTTCTTTTTAATGAATGGGCTAGTCCTAAGCTTGTTATCTCACTGTCCGTGGCCTTCGCAACGTGCTGAGTTTTCTTCTTTAGTCTAGTTTAGATTTTAGCAGCTGGTCACTCTCAAAGCAACATATATATATATATATATATATATATATATATATATATATATATATATATATATATATATATATATATATATATATATATATATATATATATATGTATGGGGGAGTAGTCACAAGAGACGTATGCGGTTAAATGTCAAGTTCGCTTGCTGTGGTTGGCAGGCCTGCGGGATAGACGTGATAGTAACCTGTGCCGGCTCTGGATATTATGCGCGCCGATATCCATTTCCTTACTCATTTTTCTCCCTTCCTCTCTTTAGATACCTTTTCCCTTTGCCACTGTGAAGGGTAGCAAACGGGGCCTTTCGCTAGTTAACCTCTCTGCATTTCACGTTCAGCGCGCGTTGCAGTGTGCGTTCCGTGCGGACGAGAGAGAGAGAGAGAGAGAGAGAGAGAGAAGGAGGGAGGGAGGGAGGAATACAGGAAGGCAGGGATGTTAACATGATCTTGGGTTGCAGCGTGAACCCAAGATCATGTTACCGTACCAACCAGCCCAACTTTCTATCCTTTTGCAGGGATGTTAACCAGTCAAGGGTCTGGTTGCCTTTTCTACGCATGGGGAAGGGAGAAGGGGAAGAGAGAGAAGGTGTATAGAGACGTGTACGGACAGTATTTTAGTTGAAGCCGCTCGCGCAAACCAGACGTTCTGATAAAGCACAAAAGTGAATTCACTGCTTTCTGAGCCAACGATCGATGGGGACGGTGCTCTAGTACTGTCTGTTCCCTCAGAGGATGATCATCTAATTTCCTCAATGTGCTGGACGAAGATCGTCTTTGTGCTTGAAATTGAGGACAATGGCACAATAAGTGGTCAGTGTTCTCCTCGCATCCGCAAACATCACATGCAGGACTGTGAGCCATTCCAATTAGTGCTGAGTAGGAGTATATAAGTCGCTGTAGTCCAAGCCCCTGAGATGGCGAGAGCGTATCCGAGCTTTGGCCAGGGCGTCGCTGTGTGTCCTGGTTGTTATGTATTTGAGGGTTTCTCAGTCTCAGCGAGTAGCCAAGAAGTCTCTCTCCCTTCATATATATATATATATATATATATATATATATATATATATATATATATATATATATATATATATATATATATATATATATATATATATATATATATATATATATATATATATATATATATATTTGTGTGCGCATCGTCTTTTTCGTGCGCTTTCCAGACAGCAGAAGTTGCAACTCATATGCTTAGCGGCAAAGTAGCCTGTCTCACAGAAAAACGCGTCGCTGTGCCAATAATAATAATAATAATAATAATAATAATAATAATAATAATAATAATAATAATAATAATAATAATAATAATAATAATAACGAGTAATTTATGTTTAAACGTTCTAAATGATGCCTGATCTAGGGAGCTGGCACCCTATAGCTATGTAGGTAGCTCCGGATGTATTTTTAACACCGAGTTTCGTAACGTGCGCGAGATTTAAATTACGCCTTTGTTTTTGCACTCCGCCTTCACATCTTGCTCAGCTAGAACGCACATCCCGCTGCGCCATCGCTGCGAGCGATTTTCAAAAAAAGCAAGCTAACGAATCGAACAAACGTACTTTTGGTACGTCAAGCTTGACATGGCAATAATGCTTCGGTCACGCGCATCCACGTACTGTACCTACGTTTATCATTCCGGAAGAGCGCCTGCGTCCTCATGCCGTTGAATTTAGATTACGTTCTTGTTCGTTACATATATCAGACTCCCGGCCGTTGTAATTACGGTGATTTTTTACTGCGCCATTCTTTATCGACAGCGAAATACTGCGCGGTTTCACGGAATAGCGCAGTTCCGGACGAATAGGTATATCAGCGCGAACACGCCACTGACTCGGTTTATCGACGAAAGGGCGTTCGGTCATTTATCGAAACCAGAAAATCGCCGAGTCGGCAGCCTCTCTTATGCAACAACCGCCGATTACCGTCGAAACCCCCCCCCCCCTCCCCCCCCAAAAAAAAGAAGAAAAGAAAGGCTTCTCTTACAGCTTTGTCCTTTCCGTACACGTGCTCGACGTTTCCCTCTGGAACGGCGACGTGACAAAGGCGCAGTTCGGAGTTTTATCCCGCAATGGCCTGCTTACAGCGGGGCCCGCTGCTCCAGCGGACCGGCCGAGTCGGAAGGGGCGCCCGCGTGCGTTCGGCGCCGGCAGCGCGACGCATATCGCGTGCGCCAAGGGCTTGTTTCCGCGTCGGCTAGCGGAAGCGCCCGCGGCAGGGCGAGGTGATGATGCACCTGCAGCGTTTCCAGGTCGTGCCGCGCCTTTTTTCTCTCCCCGAACGACGACGACGACGGGCGAGGAGTAGCGCTGTCGGGCGCGTGCGGCGGCTGCCGCAGACGAAGACCGTCGGGCCGTCATTAGCCGCCCGCGGACAGGTCGGAATTATCCGTTCGCGCCACGCTTGTGCGGACGCCGTTTCTCGGGCGTCTGCGAGAGCGGCGCGGCCCTGCGAGTTGCCCCGCGGGGGTGGCACGCTCGTTAGCGCGTTCTATCGCGGGAGTTGGGGGACAAGCTGGGACGCGAGCAGGATTCGAGAAGGGAGGATGGGGAAGGGAGGGAGGGAGGACGCTGCGCTCTTGGGAAGGCGATGACGACTGTGGCGGAGAAGAACGGCGGTGACCAGATGGATATAATGCGTGAAGGTTCACTGTTTTGTGCAGATTTCTTAAATTCTTGCGCGTGGCATATTAAAAAAATATATCTGAAGTGGCGCGACGCCGTCTGATTGTGCGTTCCTGAGGCTGACTCTCGTCCGCCGTCTCTGCAAGCAGTTTTGGGGACGTGCGTTTTGATTTCGCGGGCTTCCGGTCGTTTCTGCTTCACTTTACTTTATCCGCGTTAAGTTCCTCTTCTTGTTCCCACGGCAGTTGTCTATTACTTGCCGTAGCTTTGCTCTAAGTGTGTGTACCATATCATCATTTCCTTTCTCCTTACCACCCCTCTTCTTTCACTACGCTCTTCTTTTCATCCTCTCTATCCCCAAATAGTGCGCAGCCGTCCTACACCTTACAGCGGCAGTCGCCATGCTGAGGCTATTGAATAATAATAATAATAATAATAATAATAATAATAATAATAATAATAATAATAATAATAATAATAATAATAATAATAATACATTTTTTCGTCTCCAAGCGTGTAAGTGTGATCTATCTTCCAGTGCCAGCCGGCAAGCATCCCTACTCCCTGCCCCTTCGAGTTATTTTCATATGTGCCTATCTTTTCAGTGCATTTGTATCTGTGGCAATAAGAGCCGTGCTAGTTTCTTCCTGCCTATAATGTCGTATTAAAAAAGCTTATTTATGGTGTTGGAAAAGCTTCAAATGTCTCCTCACTGGGGACAGGAAGAGACGGTTGTGCGCCGCTCCTCCCTCTCTCTTTCTTGTAGGCAGCATAATGTTCCTCGTGCGTTTTCGCTTTCTCCTTTCATCTTTACTCGAACCTCGTTCAACTGTCTCTCCTCTCTCGTCGCCAGCCGACGCTAATACTAGTCTACCGCCCGCTCGAACCTTCATCGCGTTCTGCGCCTCTGGGTACAACAGCGAGGACATTCGGGGGCGTCGGACGCAAATTGCGAGCGGCCTATCTTTATGTGCCTTTTACAGAGTGGAGTTCGGTGTCGTCTAGTTTGGCAGTCGCAGCCTAATTGCGTCACGCCCGGCCCGCGGCTGGTCCGTTGGCGCTGGGAAGAAGGTTTTACAGCCGCGATTCTGGCCATGACCGGAGCCGAAGAGCAAGAGATATCGGCGGCACCGCAGGATCCTTGTTTCGTCGCGGTGCGGGCGCTTTTGGCGCTAGCGGATTTCCAGTTAGATTGGTGCAGCTCGGTTGTATAGGCGCGTATAGGCGAAGGAGGAAACGCGTTCGGGAGGATATGATGTTGTATACGTAACTTCGTAATGTAGAACATATCTTGATCTGTCGTGCCTACATACACATACTTGGGAGTATAATTACATCGCATCTTAGGTTGAACGAGCATGTAATATACATTTATATTAAAGCGATGAAGAAACTATAGGTCCAATAAGGCGATCAATAGGAAACGCTTGACCTGAAATAAAACATTTAGCATATATAAAACATTTATCCGACCCATTCTAGAGTACGATGCGATTGTCTGGGATCCACACACACGAACCAAGATCACTATAAAATTGAGAAAGTCCAAAGAAAATCAGCTACGTTTATTTTCAATTCGTATAGCTGGCGCACGTCCCCATCACCTCTTCTAGAAGCTGCAAAACTGGAAAACCTTGCAACAACGCGATACCGGGAGAGAATGGAAATTTTCTACTCACTCTATAACAGTCGACTAGGAATGGATAAAACATTATGTATTCTACCGGCGAGCCACCGCTACGCGAGCTCTTATCACAACAAAAAGATAAAGAGATTTTTCCTGCAGGACTAACGCACTTAAACATAATTTTTTTTTTCCTGCGCACGGTTTCCGGATGGAACGCACTACTCGCCACAACCGTTGACTGCTCTACGGTTTTATCATTTCTTTCTGCACTTGTGAATAAACCATAGCGTTCATCCCCTGTCTCTGCCCGTCAAATCATGTTGATGAAAAGATTTTTCATGTGCTGTTTATTATGCAGTTTACTTGTGCGTTTACTCAAAAAGTGATCACACGCGGAGACACTTACAAACACAAAAAAGCTTTGCGCTTGTCCCGTTGCCGTTTGGGTTATTGGTGAGTGAAACTTCACTTGAAACAAATTGGGGTGAGGTGAGGAGGGGTCGCAGGGTAGGCGGTCTCAATGGTAAATTGTTGAATGAAAAAGGACTCCATAAGGATGAAAATGAACGCGTTACTGCGGAGTTTCATTTCATGGGGAGCTCTACGTGGTGCTGCTGTTACTCATGTAATAAAGTAAACATTATCGAGCGCCACAGCGTGTCTGCAATAATTTTCCAAACACCGCCAAATGTAGATAAGCAATTAACTCTAAAGTCCTCCACTTGCCGGCGTCTCTCGTACCCATACTAGACTTTGCAATTTTTATAAGGCCGATATCATTATGGCTGAGACATGAACGAACGAAGTGACTTTACACAGGATGGCGCCAGTCTATGCCTGCCTCTTCGTTCGTCGTCGTGTGTGTTTCCCTGCGGATTTCGGAGCCACGTCAGGTAACATGACTGACCCGTCAGTTCGTTGCGCCAGCGAGTGACGCAAACGACTGATTTGATAGCACGCAAATAAACCCCTCCACGCTCTCATAGCGGTCGAACACGAAAAGCTTCGTGCACGTGGCGTACTGATAGATATATTTCGTTCTAGCCGCGCCTTCTACAAGGCTGCACCGCTTTAGGAAGCACAGCGCCTTGACCTTGCCGCGGACAACCTTCCCGGGTGGCCCCGCAGTAGCCCGAGGCGGCTTAGCGCGCTAGACGGGAGAATGCGATAGGCGAGCTGGTCCGACCGATGATGCAACCGGCGCGAGGCGTCTCGAGGCGAGAGCGCTTCGCTGCCTATATTGTCTTTATTTTTGCGAGCGTTTCGCACACCGAGGATCAGTTATAGCTGAGAGGAGAGAACACATTAAACAGCAAAAGCGCGAGCACTGTAGGCGTACTTTAGGCGCTCTAGTTTTGTCTCTCGGGCGAATTTCGTCTCGGTATTGCTTAGTTCGAGCCCGCGGGAACGAATGGAGCACCTGGGGGATTGGTCAGAGAGGCCTCTCGTTAACTGCTTTTTTCAAGTTCGAGGAGAAAAGTTCGTCCTGTGTCGTAAGGGTTGGATTCCTTGCTTTTAATAGTTTTCGATGTGCTTTATGTGTATTGAATCACGTCTTGCTGCTTTGGCTCCCTTGACCTACACTCATTGAGACATTAGTGTTCGCGATAGCCGTTCTGCGTATGTTTCTGCCTCGTCTTCGTTGCACATTTTTAGTAGTTTGGTCTTCCTGATGCTTCTCCTTGAGGCATGCAATAAAGGCGTTACTGCTCACGGCGTTGGTGTCTTGTATATACGCTCGCGAAAAAAACAGAAAACAGGATAAAAGGCTCGGTTATCTACAGGCGTTATTTTACGTCAGCAGCATGGCATCGCAAACTTTTCACATTTCTTCAAGCGGCGCTTTTGGCGTGTTGGTTTATGCAAGCGACATGTACCGCGGTGCACAAATGAGACCCGAACTTAAATTTCGCAAGTCAAAGGACAATACGGTTTATCTAAGATCTACTCAGTGTGCCAGATTGGAACTTCGACAGTGGATGCTACATTCTTTGCATGAAAAAAAGAAAAGCTACATAAATTTTGAGAATTGTCTACTAATGCGTAAGCATTGTATGGCTCGGCTGTGACTTCACTTTCGCTTACTTGCTGTTCCTAACTTATGCGCACCTATACTCATGGCCTCTCCGGTGGCAAAGAATGCTTAGGCTTTAGTAGACATTTGTCTGGTGGTCTCGCCGCATCCTGCCCCTTCAGTGTGATGGGCACGAGCGCTCCTCGAGGGAGCAGAGCGGGAGAAAGGGAACACCAGATGGCCGCTGCCCTTTAGTTGCCGCCGCAACACGTGACATGTTGCGTGAGGGGAGAGTGCATCGCCGCGGTGCCGTGTCACCCTCGCTGTCGCTCTCGCAAGCCTGCGTTGTATGTGCGCGTTCCTTGTCCGCGCAAGCTCTCGCCTGCGTTCTGACTGCGCCTCGGTAAGGTCCAGTGGAAACGCACCAAGCGTCTGAACGCGCTCTCTTGCCCGTGAGGAGTTCATAACTCGAAGGACGCTCAGCAGCGTTCAATTGGACATTGCGCCATCGCAAGTCTCAAGTTGGCCCACACTAAAATTTAAGTAGGCTCACCCCCACATTTCATGTTGGCCCGCTCCCAGATCTCATTCCACGCCCCTCCCCCTCCCTCCCCTCTCCCTCAACTTCAATTTCTCCCACCCAAGTTTGAAGTTGTCTTACATGCAAATTTCAGGTTTGTTATTCACCCAAATTTAAGTTGGCTCACCCCCAAATTTCAAGTTTGCGGATCTGTAATTTGCCCAACCCAAATTTTAAGTTGGTTTACCCCAATTTATCCACCCCCGAATTTCAGTTGACCCACCCTCAAATTTCCGTTGCCCCACCACTACTATAAGCTTCCCGCGCGTTTTCTCTGGAGCCTTACGTATCTTTATGTGTATACTCTTTTTCTGTTTGTTTGTTTAAATTGTTCCTTGTCGCTTATAAAGCTACTAATTATCTACTTTTAGACTATGATAGCGATTAAATATCATAACTTTGCAAGTTACGCATTTTTGTGCAGATACGAGGCATTACACGTTTCGTGTGACAGGGCTGGGGAGGTCGCTAAAGAATGTATAGGCATTAATAATGAAGAAAAGACTGCACGGGGATATGTAGCCACTGACAACCTTTTTCACACTTTCATTTCGTTGGAATGACATTAGAAGAAGGAGATATGGTGACGGCTACTCATTCTTACGTGGTACCTAAGAATAATAATAATGATGTTTTTATCATGAATAACTGTCGAAAGCTGATTAAGGCAAGTACGAAGCTATAGTTGTAAAGACTGTACATGAGGTGCGGGTATGGGCCAGAATGCACAGTAAATTGAAACGTCACAGTGAAAGCTGAAAAGCCATAGGAAGTCACAATGTGGTCTGAGACGTGCAGGTTCGCGTGCTGAAAATTAGGATGCATAAAAAAACGCTTATTCATTTCCTTCGTGTTTGAATTCTCATCTTGGCGTTTCATTTTCCTGGTGCATTACATATCAGCCGTGCCTACGGTTTTCTGACATGGGCCCCTTGATCGCCATATACATAATTAAGGAAGTGTCTATTTTTGTCAGCAATCAGTCGCTCTCTCTATAAAATACACTAGCGGCTGCGCAGCACTCAACTGGTAGGACGGAGCGGTTATTTTAATATTTGCAGACTGTTTCGCTGTCATTCTTTTTAAATCTCGCGAGCAATTTGTGTTTCATGCAGGAACTGCAGAAGCTGCACGAACCACAGAAACGTTGATACAGCAGTTCGTGCTTCTCAAATTGCAGACGTGCAGAATTATTCTTATCAGTATGAAAGAAAAAGAAATAAGAAAAAGACGATATAAAAGAAGGAAGGATCGTTTTTGCCTTTTATTCTCTGCTTTACTTTCGTCTCCGCAGGATTCTCAATTTTTTTTCTTCGTCTCTCTCCCCGAACGTTAAAGTTCGCTCACCGTGGCCGTATTTTAATGCGGACAGCTCCACTAAATCAGAGCGGAGGCTCGCCTGATTTATACCGCCTCTTCCAAACACCCCCTCACCCCACTTTCGTTTCGCCGATGACCAATGGTCGCGCAAAGCGTGCTCTTCGGTCTTCATTTGCTTTCATATTTTTCTTAATTTTTCTTCACTCCTACGGTGTCTGTGTGTCTCTCTCGCTCACTATGGTGCGCTTTACTTTTACGTTCATGGCTGTCTTCTTTTGCGCTGTGCGTCAGGACGGCGCTATTTCTGGGTTTATTTGTTGGAGATCTTTAATCGGCGCAGGCGGCGGTGCTCCTGCTTTTCTTTTCGGCTGCATGGGATCGCTTACTCCGAAGCATAATTTTGTGTCTCGCGTTATGTGCAGCAGGGATTCTTGCTTGTGTTTTTATTTGAGTTATTAGTTGTTTGAGACGTTTTATGGCCCCAGCAGCATGGGGGAAGGAAGGGAATTTAGTTCTATGTCACTCGTATAGGAGAACTTCCGTGCATGAGAAGCACATGTAGAAAGAAATATGCGAGTGTATGACGAAATATATTCTCGGTGTTCGCGATGGGGAGGCATGCCTCCGGGTCAGGATCTCGGGGAGCATTTTGCGTTCCACCCGAGACCTCGCAGAATGATTCTGTGCAGGATTGGTACAAGGGGCGAGGGTAGGGCTTTCGCCTGCAGTTGGAGATAGAAAAGGTAGAAGGTCGAACAATAGCTAGATGTCTCAGGCCGGTGCCATCCTTTCCAGAAGCGGACTTGTCCGCTTTTTCCATGTAACATTTCCCGTGAGCACATAGTGCTTCCTCATTACATCATAAGCGTCTATTTGCACAGTGAAGCATTGCTTACGGATTCCAACATTCAGCTTTTATTCGTCAAATATGAAAGGAAGAGTGACCTGTCAGGGTGGTTTAGAGGGACTGATCAACCGCTATCCTAACCGAGTACAGCCTCAGCACGACTGATCATTCGTCAACTGACTTGAAGCCCCGACCAAGACATTACGGGATTCAGTGAACTAGATGCAGTCCGGCAACGTCCATATATCTCCCCACAGAAACCCTGTGTATCTATTAATAAAGGACTCCCATTCATTCATAAGCGTCTGCAGCTCTACCGCGTACTGATTTGAAATAGTCTCATCGTTTTCACAAGGGTATTTTTTTGCACTGTATTTGATACGCACAAAAAGTACCGCATTTCTCTTTCGGTTACCGGTTACGATAAGTTTAGGGTCGAGGAATAAGCGTTGCTTCTCGTTAACTATTCGTGGCAACATCGGTGCCGCCTTTCATTGCTTTATGAAACTAACAAAGGCGGAGGCTTGTGGAAGTTGGTTATTGATAATTAAAACCAACAGACGACACGCACAGCGCAGTGTGACGTGTCTCAGTCCTCGTCTGTCGCGCTGTACGTGATCTTTATGAAACGTCTTGCGGCGTTCATTGCGCAAGAAGCGATTGCGCAGGCGCTCGTCAATGTTCGGTGCTTTTCTCCGGATTCATTGTGACAAGCTGGCGTTTCTTAACGCCTAACGGGGGTCTCTGCGTTTCGCCTTCGTCGGAACATGGCCTTAGCGGCCGGCATTAGTTTCCGCCTGTTCGGCAACAGCGTTAACAGTATTAGCACTGAGTCATATCACCGGAGTCCGAGAAAAGAATAAGGCGTAGGATCGCTTTCGCAGCCGGTGCGTCGGCAAGGCTTCTGCACAGCCTCTGATTTCGTGGTTTGACGGCCGGCGGTGAACCCGCGTTTTGTGCGCAGACACTCGGAGACGGATGCTTGCGCTTTGCTTTTCGGCTGACTCCCACTTCTGCGAAAATATTTGTCTTGGTGGACAAAGGAATCGACCCTCTCGCCTCCCTTTCTCCGTACGTCCGCTGCCGAGTCCTTCCCTCCGTCTGCGAGATGAAGCGCCTGCGCCTGGCCGCGTGTTGTTGCTACCGACGCCCCTCCCCCCCCCCCCCCCCCCGCGTGCCTTCTTTTCAGCGTATCGGTGCTCGGCCGGCGCTGCGTTTTCGTGACACCGCATAATGGCGGGCCAAGAAAAATACGCTCCGCGACGGCTCTCCTCTCGGCGCTAACTGGTACGCAGAGAGCGTGGCAGCGTTGTCGTCTGCTACCGAGCGCAGCTGCGTCGTTCTGCGCCCCCATGTTTTCTCGGGTTGATATCGCTGAAGGTGCAGGCGGCTTTCATTTTACTGTTGTTTCTTTTTTTTTCCCATGTGGGGGACAGTAGATGCGAATTTTTTGTTTTCCCGTCTTCCGCGTATGGCGCTTTGCACACGAAACTTTTCATCATCTTTACTACCTGTATTTTTATGTTATTAAGCATCTGTACTCTAGCCGAAGCTCGCCCAGGCGTATGCGTTTGCTACTGAAAATCTAAAAATACTGGTCACACATTAACGTTTTATGAGTTTCAACGCCCTACCTACTGCTTCCACTTCGGGATAAAAAAGAAGAAGAGAGAGAAAAGCTTGCCGAATGTTATGCAAAATAAAAATATACAGCGTCATTTCCTATTTCTGAGTTCACATTTCCCTTCTCCCTGTAATGTCTCCCTCGAACAACGAAATTGCATTGCGTTAGCTAGGTCAAGATGAACCGGCCTCGCTTGTTTGTCGATGTCTGTGTTACTCCTTTTCGACACGTCAGCAAGAAAAGAGAATGCGAATTTCTCTGCTTCCAGATGGGGTGATCTTTATACCGTGAAATTTTCGAACCCAGTCTTCCGAACGCTTTTTTGATCGATGCCAAGAAGCAATTCAAAGACGGTAGGCTGTACATTTTCTTATCTTTCTTTCTTTTGATGCAGAATGTTGATGATTTTCGTATTATCTTGATTTGAACAGCATTGTATCGCCAAACGTGTATTGGATCGCTCATTTTTTATTTATTTGCTCCTTATCGAAAAAAAAAGGTCATGTGGTTTAACGTGCCAAAATCACGATCTCATGTGGAGGCACGTTGTAGTGGCGGGCCCTGCAGTAATTTGGACCATCTCGGGTTCTTTGACGTGCACCTAAATCTAAATACCACGGGTGTTTTCGCATTTCACCGCCATCGAAATGCGGCCGCCATGGCCGGTATTTGATTCCGCGATATCGTGCTTAGCAGGCCAACACCATAGGCGCTATGCAACCACGGCGGTTTTTGCTCGTTTTCGAAAGAGCCACGGAAACAAGTTTATTTGAATGCGTAAGCACCGGAGCCAGTCTAAGCAATCGTCTCTTTGTGATTGGCCGCAACTGACCGGTCGGTGTTGTGTTGTCGGTGGGCATTCACGCGTACTGTTTTCCTCGCCCCCTGAATATTTTATCACGCTCGAGTCGAATCTGGGAATCGCCCGCGCCTTCTCGCGTGTCATCGTTGTTTCACATTACCACGCGTCGACGTTGCCGGGCTTTGAAGATCATGAAGGAAGATCCAACGCCGGCGATCGCTGCAGCTGTTCCCTTTGATTCTCGAAATCGAGACCAGCGAGGCAATTGTTTTCTTGTTGACAGCGCCCGCACTACATTCCACCCCGGCGCGTCGTGGAAACGTTGTTCCCAGCCCTTCGCCGCTCGTTGTTTTCATTCTTTCGTACACGCGCGCCGCATCGCCCGGCGCGAAACAATTCGCTTTCCGAATGCGGCGTCGCGCATCGACGGGTTCGGTAAGCCGTCGGCTGGAAAAAAAACCGGGGCTCATGTTTTATGTCTCACGCGGCGAGGTATCCGGTCTGGCAGCGCGCGGAGCCCCGCGCGCTCATGTTTTAATTCTCGCGTTGTTTGAGTTTCTTGCGTGCCTCGGTGCTCTTTTGTATCCCGCGACTTTCGCCCCGCCGATGCACTGGGCGTCAAAATTGACGCGCTCCGCGCTGCTTCGAGTATTGCGCCGAAGGAGCGTTTTGAAACGTATTTTTTTACAGCGCATAGCTTGGAACGCTTTGTCGATTACTTTCCTTGTTTAGCTTTTTCTCTCTCTCTCTCATTTTCTTTTCCTTTTTGGAGTGGGGCGGGGGATGCGTTGTTTTTCAATCCGATGAGCGTAAGAGAGTCGCTTTCATCTGTAGTGTTCTCAGGCCCTTTTCCTGCTTGTTTTGTTCAACACGCGTTTCCAATCTGTGCAGCAGCCGCGGGTCTTGATATCAGGCTTGATCCACACTCTCACGCGTATTGAGCACAAAGCGAAACCGTCCGAGATGCATGAGTTGCTCTGTGTGTGCCCATGTGTCGGCAAGATTCCTTTTGAGTGCGCATCATGCAGCTGGGTTCCGGAATGTAGCTTTTTCTCGAAGTTCTTGAGTTCTACTATATGGCGTAGCGGAAAAGGTCCTTGCGCTCGGCTTCATTCACAGTCACCAATTTGTTCTGTGTTTTTTTTTTCTTTGCAATAAAAACTCTGTGAATGTATGCGACTGTAGGGATTGGTGGGCTTGTGATTTAAGAGCTTGAACCTACGATGTTGCACGCTGACCACTGATGGTAAGCGGACATATTCTTTTATGCAGTTGCCTAAGTTTGGTGGTGCTCCTCCTCAGCGAAACTGTGCTTGCAGTGAAGTGCTATTCCGGTAATCTGAAGAAAACAATACTGTTTTTATAGATACGGTATGCTACATCACAGCGTGCATCGAATACTACACTATCGAACCACTGTATTTAATGCGAGTGTTGCTCATAGTTGATGTCATTCGCTGAACGGTAGATCGGAAGTATTACTCTCCATTTTTGAACGAAACGAACTGCGTTATGACTGTGCCCGTAGACATTTGCCGATTTATCTGCGTTCCGTCTGCATCACTGACGCAGCGGTATAGCAAAGTATAAGGAGTAAAAAATGCGACCTTTCTTTCTTTTATTCTGTATTGTCGGCTCCTGGTACGAATTGGTAAAAAAAATTACTACTTCGCTTCTGCGGCACGCTATCGTGTGTTTGTCAATTTTGAATCGGCTTCTTGTTCGCTTGACTCCTGATTAACGATAGTGTCATATTGGTTTACTTGCCAGCACTCCCGAATTTCCCGTAACGTTTACGAATTCGGGATCGTTTTACGATTTTCACGATGTTGCGTCAAGCTTCGCTCGTCGGTCTCCAACTGTACATTTAGAAGTCTCTTTTGTGAAGGCATAGAGGAGGGATACTGCATTTTATCAAATTTATTCAACCAAGTTTCTGAAGCAGTACGAATTGGCAGCAGCAGTGTCTCTGTAAAGGTCGCTGCGATTTGAAAACTATGCGCTGCTTGTCAGTCTTTGCTGCTGCTTTTGTGCTCAGTCTAAAGGTAAATCACCGATAATAATGTGCCTATGTATTTCTCATATAGCGCGTACTCACCGCAACGTTAACAAAATTAATACGAGTAGCGTGCAATAAATTAGTGCCTTCAGTATTATTCAGTATCTCCAGTAATGCCCGCCTGCGGTATCTCCATGCAGCGATTCGGCACTTGAGGTATAATGTTCTTATTTCTGTGGCATTTGTCGCGCCTTTTATGCGGGCGTTATATTCGACAGCGTGCTAATAGACTTCGACGCAGGGATCCAACACAGCACTGTTACACTTTTTAATTAAAGACGACTGGGCTCAGCGAGCGCCTTTGATTGCTCGGTGAATTGATTAACGCTCTTAGGTGAACTCGCGCATCGTTGATCCCTTTCCTTCTCCCTTTCCATTCTTCATCTCCCTTGTTGGGTAGCAAACCATGTGCAACTAGTGTAACCTCCATGCCTTCCCTTCTCTCTCTGTCTCTCGAGATCGCTGCGAGGAAGATGAAACTTTTCGCGAGAAGTGATGATTATAGCAGTGAATGTAGGCTGCGCCGCGTATTCATCCTTGAGAGAAAACAAATATTTAGGAACACGTGCATAAAGTCGTCTAGACTTGGCTGCGCCCTGCTTGGACCACGGAGATGATGGTAGAATGCTCCTTTAAGGTGAGTAAAAGTGTTCGCTTTTTTAACTTTCCAGTTGTGCAGATGCAACGGGACGAAGAGAGTGATTAGATATCCTGGAATCATCTGTAGCATTGCTCATATGGCTGCATTTGTTTTGACAAAGGCTGTACGCGATTACCTTTTCTTAAATTACTCTGGTGGCTCTGTTTTTTTATTTACTTTTTGCTGAGGCATTACTGTTCTTAGTTTGCCTTGTCTTCGCTAAAGCGTCGCCTCATGCGGCTAGGCAGTAATTTTTGCGTCGATTTCACCTTTTTCATCAAGGTCATTTTCTCCTGCCAGTTGAACGCAATCCCTAACACCACGTTGCGGTCCCACGCGCTGCTCTTCGCCCACGAGTAGACGCGGCCCCTGAGGTAATCTGCGTTGCCGCTATAGTGCCGGGTACGAAGGGCTTTCCCCACTGCTCCTGCGTAAATTAGGCAATTGGCTGTTTTCGTTTTCGTGTGTACGTGATCGTCCGTGGTTGCGGGTGCTAGTGGGAAGGGAGGGTTGTTTGTGTCATTTGCGGAAACGGAACTCAGTGTCACATTACACTGGAAGCCAATTAATCGTCGGGCGCGATATCATCTACTGCTGAATCGCGCTTACTTTCAGAAGTCATGCCGGTTCGGAGAACGTTTGATTCCGTCGTTATAGCGTTCTGAAATTTCAATAAGCGCGTCTCTTTCAGACGCACATGTGTTATAATTCAGGTTTGCTGCAGTGATACTCTTGGCTCACGTTTGCTTTTGCCGAGTCGGAAGTATTATGGGGGAACAGGGAAAAAGAATTAAATCCCTCCTCATAATTAACCCGACGTGTCGACACTACTCAAAAGAAAACGTAGCTGTTTGATAGGGCGAGAAGGTGGGCTTCACGTTTACTGAGCAGCGAATCTGCAAACTGCAGTGTCGGGAGGGCGTTGAACCAGGCGGGCGCGACATGCGCATTTCGGGTTTCTTGGGTTCTAGTACCTAAGCGATGCGCCATTTATGTTGCGCTTATTGTTCGTGTGCTTCTTGCATTTTATTTGTTGTGATCCATAATTGAAAATGAGACAACTGTAGTTGTATATACGGCGTTTTCTTATACTGGACGCCTAAATGAAAATTGCGAAAATGAAGTGAGAAAGCACGCGGAAACGAGTCAATTTTGCTTGCGGGTCCGTTACTTCCTGAAGGCTCGTTGCACCTTAAGTTGAACATCGCTACGGCGATCGCTGTTTGTCACAACGTATCTTGGCAACAAAATTTGTTGTTGGAAAGCTTTACGAAAGCACATCGTCATTGCTCTCTCGGAAATTAGTAGACCTAATGAATTTGTTATTTGCTGAAGTTTGGGGATATAATTATCAGTGCGAAGTCAAACGGTCTCTTTTTTTCTAAGTTTTTGTAAAACCGACAAGCTGATAAACATAGCGATTGAGTCACCTTAGCAGGTAAAGTGATTTTTCAAGCACAACAGAATTTAATGTAATGCATTCACGAACGAAAACTTCAGAGGAAGAAACAAGCCCGAAGACGTTTCACATGCAGTCTCTCGCGCGCGCATATATACAATGACAGTTACAGTGCTCACTGCCACGTTTTCTTATTCCCTCAGCAATAAAACACAACCACCGGTTTATTTCGCAACGTTTCACCTTTATTTGAATAGACGTCGCAGTCCGCTCGTTATTGTACATATTTAAAGCGCTACCCATCACACCAGCACAAAGAATGCCGCGGCAGCGCATAAGACAGGATGAGGAGGAGGAAGGAAAAGTACAGAGGTCAACCAGACGCACGTCTGGTTCGCTACCCTACATGGGGGGGGGGGAGGGATTCGGTGAGAAAGTCATTAGTACAGTGGCATCTGCCTGTCTGCGCGTGCAAACGACGTGAGCAGCAGCTGCAGGACATGCACGAAATCGACGAGGCGCGGAAGGCCATCATGTCGCTCGTTTTTGCCTCGGTGAAGACACATTATCTGGCTCTGGCTGCCTTTCGTCCGACCTGTCAGCGATCGGCGAGGCAGCCTCTCGTTCACTGCCGTCGTGGCCGTTGATGCCACGCCGCCTATCGTGGCGTCGTCGGGGTTAGGGTTCTGTCAGTTAGTTGCCAAGCGCCGAGGAAGACTCCGCACGAGAGCCTGTACGAGGGGCCGAGGGAGGCGAGGGAGAGGTGGGTGATGGGCGACGTCGATGGGTTGGCAAGAAGGCTGCTGCGAGGCCGGAGTCTCGCGGCTTGCACCGCGGGGTCTACCGCACGCCCTCCTGGGCCTATTCGGCTTCCACTGAAAGGCAGGCGCAAGGCGGGCTACGGGTTGCTGGCTAATACCTCCGGATGAGTGCTGTCGAAGAGCGGACTGCCCGATAGGGAGCGCTCTTTCCTGCACCGCTTTTGCCCGTTCGATGTTTTCGGCGTGTTTCGCCAAAACCGTGCAGCGTGTGGTGTGTCAGATGCGAGGCGTTCGGGAACATTCTAGAAAACGGCTTATCAGTGGCTACATTCGCTTAGCTTTTGTTGCTTTATGAGCAGGTGGCACGCGGAAGGATTTCAACGAGGTTTTTGTAGCATTTCTCTCTTTTTGATCAAGAACACGGCTTATCAGTGGCTACATTCGCTTAGCTTTTGTTGCTTTATGAGCAGGTGGCATGCGGAAGGATTTCAACGAGGTTTTTGTAGCATTTCTCTCTTTTTGATCAAGAACAGGGTCTTCGCAATTACGCGGCCCTGAGTATACCTCTGGTATAAATAAAAATCTCAACGGGGAAAAAAACAATGAATGGAATAAATCGCGTGAATGCGCGATTAATTCTGTGTCATCAAACAAGCTGTGATTTTCATACTCTACATTCGAACCTGATTCATGCTTTTATTACACACGTTGACGAACAGGAAAAAGTTAAGGCGTATGTTTATTGTTATCACTTTTCCGTATTTTATTTCATGGTTTTCGTAGGAGCTGATGAGAGTGAGTGAGTGAGTGAGTGAGTGAGTGAGTGAGAGAGTGAGTGAGTGAGTGAGTGAGTGAGTGAGAGTGAGTGAGTGAGTGAGTGAGTGAGTGAGTGAGTGAGTGAGTGAGTGAGTGAGTGAGTGAGTGAGTGAGTGAGTGAGTGAGTGAGTGAGTGAGTGAGTGAGAAAGCTAGGAATATTTGGCCTCTCGGGGCCCTTGCAACCTTTGCTATATCAGTTTTACTTGTATTATATATGATATACCACATGCATCTGATATTTTGGAAGGCGCAGAGTTATAAGAAGGAAGTCACATTTGCATTAACTTGCCGGTCGCTGAGTAGGTTGAACAGGAAGCGGGAAAGGGTACTTTGGTGGCGCTCGCTCTAACGATTGGCTAAGCCGTCACTTCCGCTGCGCTGCACGGATTTCATGATACCTTTTACGCTGTTCCGTCTTTACTTCTTGTGTCCTTATCATATTCTGCTTGGCTACGCAAGGAAGCTCTGTGCCTGATCACTGCAGAGATATATGAGAGGGCCTAGCATGTCGGCCGTGTACTCTCGCGGGCGCCGTCTTATTTGTCTCCTGTGTCTGCAACCGTCTCTCGCCTCTCATGGCACGATATGTTAGAACTGGGCAAACCCCGTATGACTCGAACGCGGCAAGGCTTGAAATGAGGTAATGTATCTGCCTGGGACCGTGTGGTCACTGCTTCGCACCCTTTTGCCCCCTCTCCGGTCTGTCTTGAGTGCCGCCTGAGAAGGACATGTGTCGAAGAGAAACTTGCGGGAGGTGGCTCTCACCTTACCGTTGTTGAAGTTTAGGTCACCGTTCGCTGTGGCTTGGCCTAGCTTAGTACGGGTTCATGGAATTTCCTCCTTACGATCCTAACCACAAGCTTGTCCATGAGACAGAGGAGGACACGGAATAAAATTCTCCGTACCGTCGTCAGGTCCATCGCGTCCGTGTCGGTTCCCGCCACCGCTTCACCCTCCGACCTGCATTTACCGTGCGAGCTATTTGTTGTTAATCAGCACTCGTGTCCATCTCTTCTGTCAGTCTTCCGTCCGCTGGTGCGCTGTTTTTACTATGGATTACCAGCTATCTCAGTCACACACCTTTCTCGGTTTACAGTAAGCGTAGCAATTCAGCTGGAAACTTGGCATCCTGTCCGGGTCCCACTTTAAAAGACAAACAGTCTTTATAGTGCGGGGACGCCGTCAGCATATCACTCCTTTATACAGTGTATTTGTTCTGTACGTTTTCTAACATTAGCTGTAGTAGGTGCAGTAACGCGCACATTCAGTTTTTGCATTTGATCGAGCGTCTCGCAGTAGTAGCACAGTATAAGTCTGTACACTTTCCCACGGTACCAAGAAAACATCCACGGTAAATGTATACATTACGAGCCAATTTTTCATAGCAAATATAGCAGGCAATTTCGCATGTATGCACTATACGACCGCATCATAACGTCAACTGCGACAGTGCGAGATACCTGCATATATTTTTTTTTAACTTTTCTTTGTGTCTTTCCTATACTCAAGTAAAACATATGTAAAACGAACTAAACCGCATCCGTATTGTTTCTGTCTTTTCTTTGCCCTCGGTTTGCCTTTTCGAATATGTCCTGATGAAACACGTTCATTAAAGAACGTCGTGTGTGCGTGCGTGCGTGCGTGCGTGCGTCATTGCTCTTTTTGACATTTGGTGCCGCCGACATTTGGTGACGTAAGCGCGAATAGCGTTGCAATGTAATACCAGTGCAAGTGCAGTGCAGAATAGCAGTACCAGTGTAAGAAACCCGAGTCGTTTGTACGCTATCTTGAAAGAGGAAAGCTGTTGCAAAAGCTGAAGATGAGCACATGATAAGTCGAGATGGAAGTGTGTGTCGCAGGAATTTGAGAAATAAAGGATGCGATGCGGAAATTTGGGGTGAGTAGGCTGGCCTCCGGAACGAAGTTTGAAGAGAGCGCCGCTGTCAGAAAAACGTCGTTGCGGGCTGCGCGCGTGACGGGCGCGCCGAATGCTGACCGTCGATGGAGAGGCGAGGGAAGTGGCGAGGGATTGGGGAAAGAACTGAAGTTATCTACGGGGGAGAGAAAACAAAACTACGAGAGCACCGAATTCTGGAGAAAATTCCGTCCGACGGAATCGGAAGTGCTGAGACCTTGCGGATGTTGCGAGGAAAACTCCATCTCGAATGAAGCGGCTTGGGCAATGTGCGTTCGTGTGGGTGAGCTATTCGTGTATTGGTACGCGGAGTTGAAGAGCCAACCGGGTCAGACAAGAAGTGCTGCGGGGCAATCGAAAGGAAGTTTCGCCGGGGAATCGGGAAAAGTCTTCGGAGGATGTTCGAAGCGAGCGCGGAATAAGAAATCGGGCGCCGGCCCGCTGAGGCTAACAACTGGGGAGTCTTTCCTCTGGCTTTTCTCCGGCTACCAGGCCGAGGAAATTGAAACAAACGTGCGCAAGCAGGATGAGGAGGTCGTGCATGCCGAGGACTTGTACAGCGAGCGAGAGGAACGCGAGCACGTTCGGAACTCGGTCTGGTTTCGCCGAGGCCGGGAAGAGAATTCTGGGGGCGGCCGGGAGTGGCGTGTCGTGGCCCCGCATAGGGGAAGACTTCGCGGAGCGGCGCTGGCTTTGGAAACCGCGGGATGAATGCGAGCTGCGCAGTCGCGTCTGCCGGGCTGCTGAAGCGAACCGTAAGCTAGAGGCCGTGGCGCCTGGAATTTGTTGCGGTGCTCGCCTTCTTCTGCATTACTTTGACGTTGAGGCATCTTGTGATTCTGCTGCGTGTTGTCGGTCGGTCTACACGAGCCGTCTCCCTCAGTTAGCGGCGGTGGCTTCTTCTCTTTCCATCCCGATGAGGAGGCAAGATGTACGACGGCGTCTGGGGGAGAGGCCGGGAACGTGAGGAGTCTCATTGCCGTGTCGTTCTGACCTGGGAAATAGGGGAGGGTTACGAAAGAGCGCGGGAGAAGGAGGAGGCTTGCGAGTGGGAGAAAAGAAGATTCTCTGGTCCCTTTGGGGTTTCCGAGCACGTTCTCTATAACGCCGGGTTCATGTGCGTTGCGGCTCCCTTCTTCCCGCTGACTCCCGTCTCTGCGGAACCGCGCTATTAGAACTAGCCCGTGCGCGCGCTCTCTCTCTCTCTCTCTTATATGTGTGTGCGTTGTTTAGCGGGCGCGATGGCAATCGTGATCTCCGCGTCCTGCCTCCCCCACTGCTGGTGGCAGTGTATTTGTTCGGTGCCGTTCTTCTTCATTGCTTCATGGCCTTGCTCCGGCTTTCACACCAACCAACTTCATACCCACCCTCCATTGCCCATCGTCATTTCGTTCAGTTGCGAGTTGTTGGTGTCGTCATTCTTGGCGCTGCCCTTTCCGTTCCTCTCTCGGTGACTCTCATCCGCGCGCTCCTTCTTGCACCCCTTTGTGTTCATATATTTCTCCGGCGGCCCGGCACTCTGCAGTTCGCGCGGCCGCTGAACAAGTGAAGCAGCCTGGAACTACGCGCGTGGGCGCGCGATGTATTGCGGCGCCGGCGAAAACTTTGTAATCGAATTTCCTGTTTGCTCCCGAACCGTCTCCTGTGGCTGCCGCCGCTGCTTTCTCCTCTTCCTCTCGCCGCAGTGTGGCTGCCCTTTTAAACCTCGCTTCTCCTCCACGCCGATTGCGGCCCTTGACTTTGTGTTCAGAGTGGCTCATTTACACTGCACCTTTGCCGTATCTTACATTTTATGGTTTTCCTTCTCACTCTATCGCACGCACTTTTTCTTCTTCACTCGCAGGCACACACGGCGTTCTTCGCGGTTTCTCATTGTGCGCCGCCGCCGCCGCCGCCGCTCATGGTTTGTTCGGCGGAGAATTCTTTTCAGATCGCGGGCCGCTTACATCGTACAGTTGTTGACGACGCGTTGGCGCTTGTGCCGATGTTGCTTCGATTTCTCAGTCTGCGTTTCTCTGCCGCGCCGCCGAATCCCTTTCTTTTTTCGTTTTGTGAGCGGCGAAGGCGGCGAACTGTTTTGAAGACGGACTGCGTCGTATACTGTAGCCGAATGCCGCGACGGGTGGGTTCGTTGAGGCGCCTCGAGGTCAGCGCTCTGAGCAGCCATGCCGTTGAAAGAGCTAATTCGAGACAACCGTCGCGCTTTTGAGGATCTCATCGTGACCGAATCCTTCCGACGTTTAATGCGACGACCGATCGTACAACGAAGAGGCTGGCACAACGTGACACTCGAGTTTCTTGAGGACACGGGCGTATTCAATGAATACCGTATACGGATTGCAGGCATCTCTCAAAGAGTTTCCGCCGAATAATTTCTCTCGAAGACATTTGTTTTTAAGCAGTGTTTGTGTAATCTGAGTTGGCAAGTCTCGCCTTATGCTCCGCTGGCCTCCTTGTTAGCTGTGCCACCCGCCGTGGTTGCTCAGTGGCTATGGTGTTGGGCTGCTGAGTACGAGGTCGCGGGATCGAATCCCGGCCATGTCGGCCGCATTTCGATGGGGGCGAAATGCGAAAACACCCATGTACTTAGATTTAGGTGCACGTTAAAGAACCCCAGGTGGTCAAAATTTCCGGAGTCCACTACGGCGTGCCTCATAATCAGAAAGTGGTTTTGGCACGTAAAACCCTATAATTTAATTTTTTTTATTAGCTGAGCTGGTAGAGCAACTGCCCTGTAAATACTGCAGTGCCTGGTTCGAACTTTGGACAAATTCTAAATATATTTGACTCGTTCTCCCAAAATTGCCCATTGTACGTAGTTCCTGCCCACTTTCGATTGGGCGTAAGCTTTGATTCGTTACAGGCATCGAGTGACATGAAGGTGTTTCCCGTATGGTGTTTCACGTGGCTGTGGTCGACCGACCTGTTTACCGAATCGCTTACGAAGTTTCATCCGCGCATCTAATCTTATTGCAGCCATCACGAGAGAAGAAAGCTCTTTCAGAGCAATATCATGCAGAATCGAACGTTCCGAGCAATGAGAACGTACTCTCTAAACTGTAGATATAACGTTCGCGAACTTTTGAAGTTCGAGTCGTGCGAGAAAAAGAGAAATAATCGCTCGCAGCATCGTTAGCGAAGTACCCGTGTTCGCCTGCGCGTTGCGAACGTCGGTGATATGAAAGGAACAGAAGAGAGGAAGAAAGAGCAACGGCTCTTGTGGCCCACGTCGGTTCCCCGTTCGTTCTTTCCCCCAGCCATCGTCCCGGGGAGCGGCGAGCGCAGCTAGTATAACGACGAGGAACAAATGACGCCGCTTCTCGCGAGCACGCGAAGCTCTGTTTTTCCGGTCAGCGGCTCGTTTGTCTGCATAATGCACCGCGCTGGCGGCCTCCGGCGCGGACGGCCAACAACAAAGACGACAATTCCTCGCCAGCTCCTGCGCCGTCGTCATTCTCCGCTTTGTTCGGCGTACGCGCGGCGGCAGAGGAGGCCTCCCGCTACAGCGAGCAGCAATGTCCCTGCATTGCTCACAGGGGCGCGCACCATGCGTCGTGCCGCGGAGAGAGAGGCCTGATGACGGCAGGCTCGGGTTTAATTGGACCAGAGACGTCTGTGTGGCAGCAGGGCGCCACGGCTTGCGTGTTTGCGTAGCGCGCCAGGCCCCGCGTTCATTAGCTTACGCCCTCCCGACTCCCCCCCGCTCGTCGGCGCAGCTAGATGAGACCACCGTCGACGCTGACGGCCGGTGCATGGCAAGCAGGAGGCGTTGCAGCTCTCGACCTTGGCTGTCGGATGCGACGAGGCGCTGTTGCCGTCTGCGGCCGCCACTTGGACCTCAAGTGGTAACCGCATGAAGCGCATTTGCTGCGTGCCCCTCTTAATTTATGAGACGGTCAACGATGCCTTTTGTTCGGAGCAACCGCTCGATATCGGTCGTAGTATTGCGTCCGTTTAGTTATCCATAACAGTGTTTTTTGGCTTACAATTCTCTTCCTCTGGCCAAGTTGACAGCGGTGACTTTTGTGGTAACATCGTGCGGGGGATGCACTCGTATTCGCGTACACAATATATTAGGGAGGAGAACTTTGTTCAAGCAAGATGGAGTTTCGTGTTCTTTATTTATTCGATCACTTAAATTCTGCTGTGACTTTGCTTGGTTGCACATTTCGCACTGCAGAACGACGGCAAACTCTTTTTAAAGCGAAGCCTTCTTTTTCTAGTCCCCCACACTTACCGTGGGCGGCTATGCCGCCGAGGAAGCTGGGCCGATCCAGGGGACAGCGTAAGCAAAGGTGGTGACGAAATGGGGTTTGCAATGTGAGCTGATCCTGGAGGAAAAGCAGCTTATAGCAGCCGCAGGCCTGTTAGGATTAATCATTAGAGCTAACCAGTATGTGTCTCCAGCAGCATATCTCAGCATGCAGGTCTGCTGGGAAGCCATCACTTCACTTTGACAATGGTCGTCCAACGGTTTCTGCGCCCCCCCCCCCCTTCTCACTTTTTTTTTCTCCTTTACAACGTGAGCCTCTTCTGAACAAGTGAACATCGCATTGTTTCGCGACTGCCCGTCATCATGGCCGCGCCGTTTCAAGACCGCGGCCTGCGCACCGGGTTCTTTCGTGTGCGCATATAACAAGGCGCGCTATGATGCCATGACAGTAAAATGAAGCTGGAGGATGCGCGGAAGAAAAGTGCTAAGGTGGTTGGCGGATTCGGGAAATGTTAGGGAGAGGGTCAGCTGCTTGCGCTGCAGCGCCAACAATGGCGCGACGGTGGGGCATAATCGATGATAGTCGAGCCGGCTCAGGCTGCCTCACTCGTTCGTCCCCTCCGCCGTCGACCCGTTAGAACCGTCTCCGGCGCTCGGGGACCTCGCGATGCCGCCGAGGCGGCCGTCCCTGTAGTACAACGTCTTCGTGTTAGAACCGCTCAGCGTAGTGGCAGCTAGCGCTGGACGGGTTCTATGTTGGGGCGATTAGGAATAATACAAAAAGCATGCAGTTGCGAGGGAAAGTATTACAGATTCAGCGAATTTTCTCTTCTTTCTACTATGCCTAGACGTGCTTTTCTTCTTTCTACGTTGCCTAGACATGAGGTCGAGTGGTTCAGCCTATGGGCACGTTGAGTAGCTGTGGTAGAAATATATATATATATATATATATATATATATATATATATATATATATATATATATATATATATATATATATATTTGGCTGATGATAATGATGGGGTCTCTAGTCTTTTGTTCCCGGCTGTATCACAGCCTACACCGTTAGTATAATCTGGGGCACTGGATATCTACCAATTTCAATACGTCTCGAAGTGTCCGATCTTCGGCCGGATGACCGCGAAGGCGTCCATGGCATTGGATCTGTTTAGCGCAGTCATTCGTTAGGGGCTGTGGAGCCTGTGCGCGTCTGTGTGAACATAGCGGTTAACTAGGTGTTCAAATTTTGCAAGACTTTTTTTTTTTTAGATAACTCCGTCAATTGTGCTGCTAAAAAAAGTTCATTCGAAATGCGCCAATGAATTCGGCACTCGCTTAACTCAAATGTTAGCAGCCAAGCAAATCTGAATTCCGCTAAATATAGCGGGAAATACGCCACTACGACAAGACGACCGCTATACAATTGTGTCAGTCAAAGGGTGGCATCCAAAAAAAGCTTTGATTTTGTGAACTGGTATCGGTACTGGTAGTCGCATCGCTGCGCGTTGCTTGGCCAATGGACTGGCACGGACATACGACGTAATGTTTCTATATGGTCACGATTTACTTTCTAGGTTTTGACCCCCGTGCTGTTAGCGCGGGCTTTCGCTTGCACAACTTTGCACGGTTTTTGGGACACGCCGTGCATTTGTTTTCTTTAGACCCATGAAGTGTCGTTCACCCCAGAGCCGGCATCAATTATAGCCTAGAGAGCGTCCGAATTCAATAAATCGCTCGCTCGTACTTGTAACAGCTTGTTTTGTTACTCTGTAGAAAGTACATACATTTTTTAAAATTCTTTATGTAGACGCTCTATAGAAACAGTTTTATAGTGTTGATAGAACATATAATTTTAGGATGCAGTCCATAAAGTGAGTCCTTGCAAGGCATTTATTACATGACGGATGTAATGAGTCTTTGAGCTTATCGGTTTGTAGTTTTCTTTAGCTATTACCCATGCATTGAATGTCTATGCCAGGTGCTTCTTTTAGTAGGTCCAAAATTTTTCAAAATTGCCTGTGGCAGATAGCACAATTTTAACCCATTATCTAAATTACTCGATGACACGGCCATTAGTTCTATGAGGAATAAGAATACCTCATTAAATAACTAGCATAATTACGCTAAATAAATTTATAAAATAATTACGGCACGTATGTAAATCTACGAATTATACCGGGTGTGTTCGCAAGGCTTATCCACTTGGAACGAATTCTTAGGACTGCACCAGTTTCGAGATGTTAATTTTCAAGGTGTCCGTCGAAATGCATTGGCGTTCCAGTTGCTTCTCTTAAGAAAACACTGTTTTATGCATTGAAGCACAATAGTGGTAATCTGTAACGTGCCCACATACGGACTATGGAGCGTCTAATAAGCAGTCATTTTGTCTGGCCCACCATTGCCAGCGTTGCGGTATGTGCCAATCGCCGGCCCACCGCGAGCTGCTCTTGCTAACCAAGCCGGCTTCGTTGGTTGTGTTGGAGGACGTCATTGGAGGACGTCAGTTGCGTGGCCCCCACGAGCGCTGCGCGCGTTTAGCGGGGGCGGGTCGTAATGGGCTGCCGCCGAGCTTGGTTCTTTCTTTTCGGCTGGCCAAGTAAAAAGGACGACGCGACAAGCCGCGGGGGGAGGGGGGGTGGAGAGGGAGGGGGGCGTAGGGATGCCGACGCACGCCCGCGTGTGTGAGACGGGCGTTATAGCCGTGGCGCGCCCGTCCGTGTGCTTGCCCGAGACTCACTCAGAGTTGTGGGCAGGGGTAGAACCGCGGCGCCGATGATTACGAGCCCCCTGTCGCCATTGATCGCCCGATGACGCCGACGAGCTCGCGCTTGGCCAGGCTCTCGGCGCGTGCACGGGGGCGCGCGGCGGTGCGCTGCGTGGGTTTTCACTGACCCCCCCGGGTGGCCACGCTGAGTCTGAGTGCACACCTGCTGGGCGGGTGTGTTCTTTTTCGTAGTGAATGCGTGAAGGCACATCATGTTTGTGTGTGAGCGGCAGAGAGAGAGAGAGAGAGAGAGAGAGAGAGAGAGGTAATGTCGAAAAATAAATTACTGACCTGTTTTTCTTTCTCGGTGGTGAAATTATTTTGCTCCCTTTATGGTGCGTGAGGTACATACGTATATATATTCGGGGAGGTAAAGTGGAGGTCTCCGCAGTCTAACGGGGAAGTTGCGGTGCTTGCGGTCAGCCACCCTTCTTCTACCTCTCGACTACCATTCTTATTTTATATGCGTCATAAACTGCAAGCAACACGCGTTGTTTGGCTGTTGCACGTAACGGAGGCGCTGGATTCTAGTATAGCTACGGCCGGTTTAGATGTTTGTTGTGCGAACAGAAAGGGAAGTGACTGATCGCCGTTGAAGCTTGAGACAAGGGTTTTGATGTTTACATGTTAGTTTAGTTTAGTTTAGTTTAGAAAGTGTTATTCTGTCATTGTGAGCGCGAGAACATCAGCAGATGGAGAAGGCCGCAATAAACGCAAGGATGGATGCGACGGTCATGCCCGATCCTTCTTTTATGCGCACTGTTCCTCTCGTGATATCTTGCCTGTCTGTTTTCATCGAAGTAAGGCGCACCAAATGTGCACAACGAAAGGGTTGTGGTAGCGTTCGTTCCCTTCTTTTACACCCATTCTTATTTTTTCTTGAATGTGTGAGCGGAAGTGTAGTTTGTGATCGGGCGACCTGACGATAGAGAACGCAGTTCGCAGAGAAGGTCCCTGCAGATATAAGCGAACAATTCACTGTGGTCGCCTCACACAAGACACTGTTGCGTGACGTTGGTAGGACGCGACGATTCTCCTCGTTAGACGTCTCCCTCCCCCTCCCCTCTTTCTTTTTCTATTTTTTCTCTCTTCGCTGGGAGTGGTCGATTTGATGATAATTTACGCGGAGCGATCTTCCAGCCACCTAATAAAGTGACAGGGATGTTTATTGACAAAGGAGCCCGATAAAAAAGAGAAACAGGAACATTCATTAAAAAGAAAGAAAAGCGAAAAGAAAAGGCAGGTCTTATGTCGCAGAAACCGTTGAATCGCGCTACTTTGAGGCACATACTGTGTGCAAGAAATGTTGGCGCCATATCCACCGAGCGCATTGTGTGTACATAGTCCAAAACAACGTGAGCAAATGTCAGCAATGTACAATCACTGTCATACTTAACCAGAACACGCCTGAAACACCTTTTCGCTTCTCCTGCGGTGCGGGGTGCTTGTATTACGGTGGCACGCCTTGAATGAGTTCTAGCTTAACACCCCTACCTTCAAAAGCGTTCGACGTTTAATTTTCTCGCCTTTTTTAAAGTTATGCCGCTTAATGTGTATTCATTGTCCGGGTTGAGTCTGACGACGGCTGTACGACCAACCAGCTCCAGTAGCTGCCTTATATATGTTAGAGAGGAGAATCGGCTTGAGCTCTCTTTAGAAGTGAGGGTGTTGTGTATCATGCCTGGCACGACCACCGCAAACCGTGGTTCCGTATTTGCGAAAATCAGGCGCCCGTGACGCTCAAGCAGCGGCGTTCCCGTTCCGCAAGATCCTAGCAACGCGAACGTGAGGAGAAACCTATAGCGCGGAGCGACCTGCGACTGCGACCAGTGCCCGCGCCGCTTGTCTAGCTCTGCATCAATCGACCGTTGTGCGCGTAATGGGTCGCCAGCCTCCGGCCCCTCGGACCGCGTTCGGCTGTCATCGGACCGCAGCGCTCGTTACGAGCAACCATTGAGCGCCGCCATGAGTGATCGCGCGGCGCGAGCTTTCGGCGATCTATAGAGGAAGGGCCAACGCTCCACGTCTTGTCCTCCGTGTCGGCCGGTCTCTACCGCACGGGCGGAAGCGAACGACGCGCGTATGCTGGAAACACTTGTGCGTGGGACCCTGCTTTCTGTATTCCCTTGGGACCGGGCAGAGCTGCCGGACCTGAGCCGAGCGTGTACACTCTTTCTCGATAAAAGCGTGCAGCTCGGACGGGAGCCGTAGGAGATACCTCGGCGGGCGCCCACGTCCGCTTTCCACCGTGCTATACCGTATAGGACTACAGTTACGAGCGTGTGTAAAGCACATTCGTTCGCCGTGCACCGATTCGTGATTCACTTCTTATGAAAGCAAATTTGATTCTATAGGCACATGCCGCGCGACTGCTTTGCCGTCTTGCATACTTTTCTCCCTGAATTTACATGGCGTATAGAGATATGCTGTTGTCGATTCAAAATGATTGTCGCGAGTCCGTGAATGCATTTAACAATTAGTGTCTGTGCAAAGGGTGTTATGCGCACTCACAATTCTCACAACACTGTGGCTATGTGGACAGCGTTTAAAATCTGTACATAGGCATTTTGAGTAGTCTTTAGACGATGTTTATAGGCTTTCTACACAACACAAGAGCAAATTTTTGCTCTACTCGAACTCGCACGCGGCGCAAGAACGGATCGTCAGAAAGGGCATCGCCCAATAGGTACCGCGAAAGAAATGTCTGTGGTGGTGCTGCTGCTCGGGGACGAGTGATTTTCACGAACGAAAACCTCTTTGAACCTAACCCTTGAGACAGGCTCCACTGTATAAACAAGAAACGGTGCCAAATATTTGTAGTTTCTAATTTCTAAGGCGTATCTACGCATTAGCGCCCGTTTGACAGGTAACAAACCAGGTCAGTGGGACGAGGACGAGTTAGAAACTGATTCTCGCTCATTTGTACAGCTATTTGGTTACAGTACCTACCAAATTGCATAATAGGGACTGCAGTAATTGCACTTATCTATGCCATTGCGTTGGCTGGATGGCATTAACAAGTACGTACCACCCACGCGCCTATCTCTGTTTCAAAAAGAAAGCCCTACGTCGATCTGTAATAAAGGCTGATAGATGGAAGCGCACTATCAATAGAAATGGATGAACCAACGTAAACCGCCTTAGGGTAGCCAGCCGACGTTGCGATTTGTGGAGCTTTCTTTTGTCAATAACGGCCTCGTTATTATCGGTGTGTTAAATTCATGGGGTCACAGGAGAGACGTCGCGTGGCGTCACTGGGGTGGCGGCAATGCTTAAGTTAACGCAGTACGTACTTGTAGTATAGGTGAGCACTCGTTCTCGGTTCAGTGTCCCCTTTTGTCGATGGCGGCCGCCACCAGCGACACTATGTGACGCCACTCGAGTTCACTAAATTAAGTACACCAAGAAGACTGTCTTTTGCCTAGCTTGTCTGGACCGCCCACTTTATTGCGCCCCTTTTTACTCACAGTCTGTCACAGTGAGTAAAGCAAGCACAACAGCTCCACATGTAAGCTGGCGTAACTGGTGGCAGGCATTGACGGGGCAGCAGCAGCAGGGGCGAGTCATTTCGAACTCGGCGTGTGGCCGAGCGCGGGCACGCGCGATCACTTTGCGCGTGGTTCTTTTGCGACTCCCCCGCCCTCCCGCTGCGACGCCCCGTGGGAACCGCGTCCGCGGCCACGGTCGCCTTTCGTGTCCGCTAATGGGATCCCCTCTCGCCAACGCCTGGGGCAGTCCGACACTGCAGGCGAGCAGCCGACGAGCGTGCCGCTGCACACGCCCGGCCAACTCGCGCTGCGCTTCCTTTGATGAGCTCCGGCCGCGGATGGTGCGGCGAAGTACTCGCGATGTGCAATCTGTACAGCGTGACCAGACGTACCGTTTTGAGAGAGAGAGAGAGAGAGAGAGAGAGAGAGAGAGAGAGAGAGAGAGAGAGAGAGAGAGGGGAGAGAGGAATAAGGGTCGAAAAGCAGAGTAACCAGAGTGACTGAACAGTTGCATACTCTGACCTGGGGAAAAGGGTGTTCAAAGATGAGAAAAGAAGATATAAAATGTATATGTCTGCACAAATACAATGAATGCGCCTGATAACGACCACAGTTCTTCATGTTGTCCCTATGCTTTGGAAGAAGAAGAAAAGAAAAAGTCCCAGTGATATTGAAGTAACTTGTGTTGACGTCGGCCGGGACCAGGTTACAAGGATTTTGCTTTCGGCAAGGACATGGTTGTCAAGTTTGTCGAGCGCGGTGCAGAGCGCTGTTCTTTGTGCGTCAGAACGAGCACAGCCACAAAGTAGGTATACAGCCTCTGATTAGGCTCGCTCTTCGCGTCCCGTTTTTGTTTGTTCATTTTTTTTTATTCTTCTCGAAATCATAGCTGTCGTCTCATTTTGGCCGAAGCGCGCATGATTTCAACGTCCATACCGCCGAGTCGAAATAACAAGGTGGTGTGATTGATTTGTTGATTCGTTTTTTTAAAGTTAGCGATTGAGGAAAACTAAACGTCGCTCATCGTAGACACAGGTAGCAGGACGAGAACGTACTTCGCGCATTAAAATAGTCGTAATTTCTTCAACTCACTTGAGTTGTGGAACCTCGTATGCGGTAAGTGTCTCTTCCTGTATTCAGTTTACGTTCTTCGTCCCGTCTTGCAGCGCAGCCTTTCATGGGCAAATCTTAAAGGATCGTTCTTATATATTCAAAACAGCGCATGGACATCCATCTGAATGCGCCGACGTCTCTCTTAAGAGTTTATTTCATTAATAAAAGAAACACGACACGATTGTTAATGTTTTCAATCATGGTGCCCAACGATCGAGGCACCGTCGAACCATTTTTACGCGAGAAACAACATTTATGTAGCTTTTGCGCGTATTCTACCGGCGTCCGCTACGGTCTTCGCAGTGTTGCACAGTATTAGAGCGCAACTGTTAGCGCCCGTTCCTGATGCGAGTATCGGCCTCGGCGTCGGCGTAACCGTGCGAACGAGCACAGCGGAAGATGAAAGATGTGAGGAGGAAAGTGGAGAGGAAGTGCAACGCATACAGAAGGCGGGAAACGGAGGAAGGTGTGGCGAAAAGGGCGAAGAGGAAAGCGGAGTGCCGGGACGACCAGGCATGCAGCCAGCGCAGGAAACAAAGCCTTCGGACGAACTGCGCATGCGGCGCAGTTACATCGCCTGCGGCGCCGCCGCTGCTAGAGAATACGCTTTCTTTCTGAACAGCGAGCGACGGAACCGATAGAAATGCTTCGTCTGCCGATGCTGTTAAACGAGCTGCCCGAGCAGGGGCTCAGGCAGCTCTTTTGATTCTTTGCCAAATCAAATTCTTTGCCATAATATATAGCGAATTCAAAATACCTAAACAGCTGAGCTCTAAATTCGCATTAGGGAATTTCGTAACCGTCGGTGCATTTCTTTTTCTTTTTTTCTTTTTCGAGAATGTGCAATCAGCTCGGCCTCTGGCGCTGTTGCTCGTCACACGAGGTTCTTGAACCGCGCCCCATCGTTCGTGGTGCCACTCCCGAGCGCTGCATTTCCTATGATGAGAGCCAGAGGCGAATGTCGCTCGCTGTAGTTGTATGTGCCAGCGCGGGGGCTGTGTCCTCTTCGGCCGAGGCGAGAGAAGCTCGAGTGTTGCGCTCGAGGCTTTTCTGCGCCCGAGATGACGCTGATGGGAGGGAGGATCAAGGAAGAAGAACGCTCGGCCGCGCGCCGCGTCAATTTCTCGCGCGAGAAAAAAAAGAAAAGAAAAGAAAGATTGAGCCGCTGTTGCTCGGTTCCCGCTCGCTTGCTCGCTCGCTTGCCGGCGTTGCTATCTCCGTGCCGTGCATTGTCGCTGTCGTCGTCCGCCCCTCAATGCGAGCGTGTTGCGAACAACGGGCAGCGCTTTGTGTCTTGCGTGGGTGCGTTCGTCGGAAGGAGAAACGCGCTTTTGTGTCCTCGCAAGCCGGCGTGCAGTCTTTTTCTTTTCACAGTTGGTCGGATTCGTAGTCGCTTATGCGGCATTTCTTTCTTTTCGCCTTCGCTAGCTCAAATGCTTACATTCCGGAGCTACTTGGAGGTTGTGAAAACACGGGTGTGTGTGTTTAGCGACTGTGAACGTACGCGACTGAAGCAGGGATGTTTGTACATTTTAAGAAGTTAATCAAGGCGTCCCCACCAGTTTAGTTTCCTGCTTTCACTTCCAGCGTATGAACCCGGACCTCGCGTTGTACAAGCGTTGTGTTGCACAGCGGCTTAGCCGTTGGCGAAGCTTCGCGCACATTCACAGCCACACCTTATCCTATCGTAGTTCTCGTGCAAAAAAAGAAAAGTAAGAACAAAGGGGGGGGGGAGTGAGAAAAGAAAAAAAAACAAGAAAGTGACGCCTGTGCCCGCTAAACCTGTGCTTACTTGCTGTGTAAGGAGGGCGGGAACAAAATTTGGGATCACAGGATTTCAACGGAATCACAGGATTTTTTGGCAGCCGCCTCGGTCTGAGGATTCATCTACTCCAGCGTGATAGGAACGAAGACGGCTGTGAACGCTGATGTGGCGTAACTCTAGAGCTTTCTTCTTCATCTTGGCGTTAAAAAACGTGAGGTACCGAATTCTGATATCTAGGCGCATGTTGCCTTCCATAAAAGGGCCGTGCAATACGACTGTCACGTAATTGCTCCAAATGAGAAGAGTAAGAGCTGCGAAATGAAGGGCTTTGTCCTGGTCAGAGCTCGAGCATTGGCGTGGCTGAAAAAGGTGTCAAGTGGCGGTGCAGTTTATAACGTTTTTGTTTAGTGTTGCCCACGCTAGTCAGCTAGACCATACCATATGCAGCTCCAAAGTGCTAGTACGCCCTGTTTGTAACTCGTCATGCAAAATAAAAAAATAAAAAAAGAAATAGAGAAAGGGGGAAAGTCGCAGTTTCACTCGAAAGGCGAAGCATCGATTTCGATATCAAATTGGTGGAAAGGTATACGAAGTTAGGGTATAATAGTTTTATCGGCCGTGTAAACTTGTAAACAGGAAAACTGTACTCGCGGGCAACCTTCTGTGGCTTTGAAGTGAAAGCTTCGGGCGCGTGGCTGCTGCACATGTGTTACCGCGCCATGTAGTCCGGTGGAGTTTGTCACTGCCTTCGGTTGCTCGGAACTGATGCTGAATCGACTCAGCTTCCACGTGCGATGATTGCGCGTTTCCCCAGGTGCGGAAGGGAAAAGTCGCAAAATAAGTAAGCCTTTACGCTCAATGGTGTGTTCTGTCATATTTAGCTGTTGCTAATAAGGTGTCTATGTTTTATGTTCCCCCGTCTAAACTATTGTGGACTGTTTTCAGGAGAGCTCTCACCTCTGCGCCTTTTGCCTCTGCAGCTTTCCCTTTATAGCCCCAGAAAGGTGTCCGCGAATATATAACCAAATTGACAAGCATGATGTCATGTGCAGTCGAGCCAACATGAACACATCTCACTCGAAACTGACTGTCAAAACGGTGCACTGAGGAAACACGGGAGCCGCAGCGAGCGAACTGACCTTCGTGCAGCCGCTCGCATCAACGCGAACTATACGGCTTGAAAACACAGCGCAGTGCGGACTCTGTGCCCGTCGCAGATGGCTTTCGAGGTACAGCGGCCCGGCCGGGCGCGCGCGGCTGCCCGGGCCACCCGGAGTAGAACGCCCCCCCCCCCTTCCCCCCCGTAGCCTTGTGCGCGACGGAATGCGGCGCGCTTCCTCCCCGCTTTTCGCTGTTGTGTGCGCGAGACTGAGTCGTGATCGCCGGATTCCTTCGCGCACTTCCACTCTCACATATAGCGTACGGCGTGAGGCGACGATATTATAATAATAATATTTGGGGTTTTACGTGCCAAAACCACTTTCTGATTATGAGGCACGCCGTAGTGGAGGACTCCGGAAATTTTGACCACCTGGGGTTCTTTAACGTGCACCTAAATCTAAGCACACGGGTGTTTTCGCATTTCGCCGCCATCGAAATGCGGCCGCCGTGGCCGGGATTCGATCCCGCGACCTCGTGCTCAGCAGCCCAACACCATAGCCACTGAGCAACCACGGCGGGTGCGACGATCTTATCGCCCGTGGACTTTATACGGAACCTCACGGCGACGCCGACAGCAGAAATGCGCCTGCAGTGTCCATGCAATTTCTATCGCAAGAAAACGCGGGAAACGCGACAAACGGGAAGGACAGGTGTCCCCACTCTTGTCCCTAAAATATCTCGCGCCTCTTTTTAAAAATATTTTACTGGTGATTGCACACCAACTACTTCATCTTTGTATTCTGGTTGCTACTCGCCCCGATAATAACGGTACCACTACCATTACCGCTCCTGCTTGGTACCACTCACGATGGTGCAATCGCGGCCGGGCTTACAAATCTAAAACTAGCAGTTGACGGCGAACTGTTTATTTTTCTGGTTTATTTCATTTATCTTGCATATAACTTCTCTGGGTATCTCTTTTTTCTTTCTACGCCTACTTCGTCACGTTTCCATTATGGGGATGCGAAAAAAAAAATTACACCATGACCGACGCTGTCGGCGCGCTATGAATAAAAGGCAGCTATATCATGATTTGACATAGTCCCGCCGGCGGAAGAGCAGAGGGTCGTTTTCTTTTTTTACCTCATTTCTTTCTCATCCAAAAAAGAAGACATCGTTTATTTCTGCCTCTAAATATTACTCTCGATTATGAGAAAAAGAATACAATTTAGTACGAGGCGTTAGGAGAAAGAAAAAGGCGTACCCAAACACGGTAAGAAGCTTTAGCGCTCAAAACCCCTGAAATAAGCAAAGGCAGAATACAGAAAGTGGGTTGCGCGCTTTAGAAGGAGGGCTCCCTTTCCCCGACCTCCCTCACCCGCCACACCTCATGAAGGAGAGATCTTACGGGGGGAATTGCTTCTGCCGGCAGACACTCTTCTTTGCGCAGGAAGTAAAGGGGGAGTCAGGCTTTTTCCCCGAGGGGCAGTAAATCTGTCCGAGAGAGAAAATGACGGGAAATTTCGATCAACTCCACCGCTCTCCGTTTCGTTCTTGCCCGCTTTCGATCTCTCTTACACTGCTTCTTTTTCTTCGCTTGATGTGTCTTTTACTTCGTCGTTTACTTGTTTTTCTTTACTTCCTGTTCAGCCACCTCGCACCATAGCCGCGGGTGAGCTTCTCATTTTGGTTTTGTAATGCCTTAACGTGGTTGTTCTGTGGGCGCGGTCATCCAGCTTTCTTGTTTTCTCCGATTTTGGAGGTTTCCGGTATAGTATTCTCGGCGTTGGTCTCGGTAGAGAGATGGCATCTCGTTGCATGCTGTTATACTCCGAGTGTTGGTCTCTTTTGCTCACGTAAAATGGTCGGTCATTGTGTAACGAATCTGTCGATTCCTACGCCATCGAATTGAATGGTGATTATAAAACATCATTTGTGGGCTACGCGTCCGTATGATGTTGCACCGAGACGATCGCAGCAAGCAAGCCAATGAGCATGTGAAAAAAAAAATGAAAAAAAGAGGACGTTTAAGCTTCACCTTTATGAGTGCAACGCGACATAATTCAAAGATCTCTGACAGCTTCTCACGATTCCCGGTAACTGTAGCTTATGTAACCGTAGTGTTTATTGGGAAACGCTGCCAACGAACGCTATGCACGGAGACGAGCTTTCTTGTAGAAACGTGGCCTCTTGCGTGCGCCGCGGTTGCGCGGAGGTGATCGTCATCTGGATGGCGTTGCAAGGAACCGGGCGCGCAGGACTATGAATGGTAGAAACGCCGGAAAAGGAGTTTTGTTTTGAGTTTCCGCTTAAAAGAATTATGTTTTCTCGTGTATTCAAATTACAATCAGACGCTGCGATGTCTGCAGGTTGTGTGTAATTCGTACTTTGCGATTTTTCTGACGCATCTTACTTTGAGAAACTTAGTTAGTTCAGCAACGTCCCTGCGATACACAGAGGGCCTTAGTGGTTGGATATGCGTAGATCGGAATGATTTATCACTCGTAAGACGGTAGACGTTGGACATGGGACGCAGGATTTTCTTCGACACGCAGCCCTTAACACCATCGCTTTAAAAAGCAAGCAGACGTACAAAGATATGATCCAACGAATAACATAAAGAAAGAGAGAGAGAGAAAGATGAAAGAAATGAGAAAGGGAGAAAGATTAACCAGAACACAAAATCTGGTTTACTTCCAGAGGTAAGAAATTAAGTAGAAAGAGAGAGGCGTACAGAACCCATGCACAATATCGCAGCCGTTTATGATCACAGCATGAGGTACATTTGAGGCCAGTAAATACTTAAGCTGTATATGTGAACAAACTAACATGCAACAAAAGAAATGAATGTATCAATGAATGAATTGTTCAATTTTCAATGCCTTCACCTCTGCTTTTGTGTGATTGTCCAGTGGGTGTTCCCGTCTGTGGAGCTTGAGTACACGATATGCCGTTCTTCTGGCTTCACTGGCAGTGGCGCGCTGGCACTGTTTTCAGCGCCGAAAGAGCGATTGGGGTAATGGAAGAGCTAAACGAGTTTCTGAGTGGCCCCGTAGCCGGCGGAAAGGGGGCGCTCCTGAGCTCATCACTCAGCCGCTTGTTCGTCGCTTCGTGTGCCGAACGACGATGGAGACGGCAGAGCAAATGGGGCCATCGGGATGTGGGTGGGGGGAGGCCAGTCTGGAAGTGTTGTACCGCATATCATTACGGAGAGGACCCCGCCGGCCGAGCGAAGGAACCAAGACGGCGAAGGGAAGGAAAGATGGACGAACGCGGAGGCATCGTGCCAGAAGGTCACGAGCGGCAGGATGAGGGGACACACGCACTGAACAGCGAATGAATGAAAGTAGAAAGAGGCGAAACGGGCGGATCTCGGATTGGCTTTCGTCCTCCTATTCGCTTGGTCTGTGTCCCGATGGAGAAAAGATAATAAAGTAACGGAAGAGAAGTGGTCTGTTGCATATCTCCAAGCTGTTGTCACTGATTCGGCTGTAGGGGTCGACAGCCTTCACGACACCCGTGTATGAAAGGGCCACCGTGAGAGCGTTTGTTGGCGTGAAGACCACGGAGGGGTCGAATCAGAGGAAGAGCTCGTAAAAACATGATGCTCATGCATATAGAGCTGCGTTGCGTGAGTGTCGCTACTCACTCACTCACTCACTCACTCACTCACTCACTCACTCACTCACTCACTCACTCACTCACTCACTCACTCACTCACTCACTCACTCACTCACTCACTCACTCACTCACTCACTCACTCACTCACTCACTCACTCACTCACTCGCACGCACGCACGCACGCACACACGCATGTGTGTTCAACCTCCTATAGACGCACTCGTGAGGGGGAAGATTGCATTAAAGAGGGAAGTATGTCGGGACGGAATGGAGCAGAGAAGGAGCGCCCGTGGAGTCTTGAGCGCGGTCTCTTTTTTTCTTCCTAGTGGAGCGAGCGGCAGTAGTGTGAGGGCAAGGGAGGTCTACGAGGTGCATAAGATGACGGCTGAATAGAAGAACGAGAGGTTCTTGTCATTGGGAAATGGATGTCCCTCGCCGGCTGCTGTGTTGGCTGCGCCGTGCTCCCTCTATGGACGAGGATAGTGCGGGGGCTCGGGCTCGGGAGGTGGCCCAAATTCCGCTGAGATTGCGGCAATAGGTGAACTAGCGCGCGTCTTTTTATTTCTTTCGCGTATTACTTTCATTTCAACGTGGGATTTTATATGTTCCTTTATACTTCCTCCAATAGATGTAGATGATGGGAGGAACATCCTTGCTCGACCTCCGTCAGCCGTCTCCTTTCTTCGGTCTTGTTTAGTTCGTCTTGCACTTTACTCTGTCTTTGCGACGCAACTATTGCTTCTCTTACTTATTCTTTTTTTATTCAAATATATGAACACTCCAGGTGCATTTCCGCCGTCGGCATCGCCGTGATGTTCTGTATAGATTCCAAGTACGATAACATCGTCGCCGCGCGCTGTATGCTGTTTGTGCGAGTGAAAGTGTGCTATCGCGAGCCGAGGATGGTTGCTTATTCTTGCGCGTGCAAGGGAGGAAAGCGGGGAAGAAGTGCGCCGTTTTCCGTCGCGCGCAAAACAGGGGGGATAGGAGAGAAGGGGGCGGGCGTTCTACTCCGGCGGCTGCTGCTTATGGCGCTGCCGCGCGGGCCCTATCTTCAAAGCCATCTGCGATGGGGACAGAGTGCGTCGTGCGCGCTGTGTTTTCGCGGCTTAGTTCGCGCGGAAGCGAGGGGCAGCACGAAGGTCGATTCGCTCGATGCTGCTGCGGCGCTTCCTCACTCCAGCGTTTTGACAGCGAGTTTCCGCGGTCATCAAGTGAGATGTGTTCATGTTTACTTGTCCGCGCGTGACACCATGCTTGCCAATTTAGTCAGTAAGCTAATGTTGACAAGTTTATACGGCCGATAAAACTACTATCCTTGCTTCGTATAGCTGTCCACTAATTTGATATCGAAATCGATGCTTTGCCTTTCCGGTGAGCCTGCGAGTTTTTTGTTTTGCTTGGATCGTTATCCCTTGTCCTTTCTTTGATTTCAGTAATATATATATATATATATATATATATATATATATATATATATATATATATATTCGTTCGACGCTGCGTGGACTGGCGTTTCTCTTTTGTGTGTATTATTTTGCCGGCACCACTTCGCTTTCTTTCTTTCTTTTTCTTTCTTCCTTCTTTTTTTATTTTCTTTGTAATTCTTGAAGTCGGTATTGGCGAAGTTGTCGGCTGTCAGCGATGAGAAAAGGGGCGGCAGGCAACGAGTTCAAAGGCAGAGAAAGGACGCACAACCAGGGCTCGTCGTAGTAGGCGGATCGGAGAAATGGAAGGGGTGAAGATTGGGTACACCGTTAGGGGATAAACGAGGGGAAAAGCGGGAGGAGGAGGCCGGAGTCGCGGGCACAAGGGGCGCGACGGGCAGCGCTGTAGAGGGCGACGGGGAGCGGTCCGAGAACTCCGCGGGACCGCCTGCCACGCCATCAATATGGAGATTGGCGGTGTCCGAAGAGCCAGCCGCGTGTTCTTTAGTTCTTGCTTTCTTTTTTAGTTGAAGTGTGTGTATTCCGCTCGTACTATAGCTTTGCCCAGCGCCCCTTCACTTGGTCCGCGGCTGTGCGATCGAATGAAGCTTTGCAGCCGCTTCTGCTGCCGGTCTTTTCTACAGCGTTGACCATCCGGTTCGTACTCCGCAGCTTGCTGACATTGCTTCGCCCTGCGTGATATAAATTCTCTATTTCCAGCACTTTTTTTATACTTCCTTATAGCTTTGCTTCGTCGAGTAATCGAAGCCACTTCACTCGTTCTTCCGCTCCTTCACGCGGTTCCATTGCCACACGCGGCTAGTTCTAATATATACGCATACGTAGCCTGTAATACCAGGTGGTGGTGGACAGAGGACTGCTGTGTATGGAAAAAAGGCTGTATAAAAACCTGAACTCGCGCGCGTGGCGACGGGGATGGGGGGGAAGGGGTCCAGAGTGGGAAAATATGGTGATCGAAACCGGAAGGCATTTGCAATTTGGGATGAGTGCATGGTTTATAGGCATTAGTGTCCAAGCTTAATGAATCGTTTTATGAAAGGCAGAGATTGATCTACATGAAGGTACCACGATGTTACAAAGGGAGCACATACGGTTTTCTGGGTAGAAGAGCTCTGCAGTCGAATAAAAATGTGTCCTGTTCCCGAGATCTAATCCGAGGCCTAGATATAACCCGGGTCGCTCTACCATTTAAGTTAACGAGGAGGTCAGATGATCGCACATCGAGGGTGGTATTTTTGAAACATATCCTGGTGTGCTATAACGTAAAGCTATTCCAAAGTTTTATTTTCCAATTCGGCAATCAGCCCTCCACGATTGGTAAAAAGCTTCTTGGAGCCACCCCCACTTCGCCAGTCTGTCATGCGACGTCACGGAAACCGCGGCAGCTCCACAACTGATATGACGTGTACACACTGATTATGCACAAAAAAAACCAAACAAGAAAAAAATATTTTTGATTCGATGCCTTTTCACCATTAGTTCTCTGCTATTGGTCAAAAGTTATGGGGCCGCGCCCACTTCGCCTGTTTCACACGACGTCACCAAACCTCGACAAATCACCGCGTTAAAGTGACGTGTACGCGTTAAAAATGCATTATTATGCCGAACAAAACAGAATTTATTTCTGCGTAACCGGAGACTGCGCTGTTCCGAAAGGAATAGAAGATTGCAGCCCGCCGATCGCTCAGGCACTGGCTACTCGCACCTGTCGGAGAGAATGGGTTTATTTGCGTATAATAAAGCTTTCTGCGTGGCCGCGTAACGTTATTGAGCCCTTTTGGGCACGTTTACGACGTCACTGCCATCTCTTCTTTGCTAGGGATCCGTTTTAGCAGCATTCCTAACCTTTCATTGCACGCCGCGGCGATTGTCTACCAGCCACCGCAAGGTGGTCGAAAAGGGCAGACCAGTCGACAAGATCCCCGCTGTTTCTTTCGCTAAGAGAGGATGTTTCTTAACGGCGCAGCAAGACGTCTTCCATCTCCCGGCGATATCTATACGTCAGCCCCTTGACAGCGAAAAGGCATGACGTTGCTGTCGCGTGATGAGCACTCTCCACTGCTAAGTGGGGATTTCTCCACCGTATGGATACCGCTTTTGGACGCCCTGTATGTGCTACAATGTGCGTTAGCTAGAGCGTACACTCTAGCGTTAACTTACCATCTTTTTTTCCTTCTCCTTCTTTATCTCGAACCTTTATTCCATTTCCTCTGCGCGGGGTAGCCAACCGGACCTCCATATAGTTAACCTTCCTGCCTTTCTTTGTTTTCTCTAACTTTTTTGACCGCGTTTCTGCTGTCGCTGTGAGCTGCGAAAACACCTTTATTTATTCTTTGCCCTTGAAATTTACTCGAGTCGTCATTGCGTTAATGTGAACTTCGTGCACACTTTCATGAATGCTGACGGGTAGTAGTAAAGTAGTAAAGTGAGCAGCTCTTTATTTGCTGCTGAGCATTTGGCACTGCCAGTTCCTAATTTGCTGTCACTGTCTTGATTTCAATTCGGGTTCTGGACTCGTCGTGCGTACGACACCCTGCGTAAGACTGCACTTTAAGCCCGTAAAGTGCATCTAGATAAATAATGTCTACCTCTTGATCTGTTAACAGTGATTCATATTTTATTACCGTATTGCATTTTTCTGCTTTGTTTTTCTGAAACTGCGTCTTGCATTCTTTCTTTATATGTGGTAAAAACCAATTAAATCGGGGCCTTCATGGTACCTAGATCTTGTAGCCGTAGGTATATATATATATATAGGTCGAAGCGTTACACCAAGGTCAGCATCTCTTCTCAGATACATGGCTGTGCAATGTATCTGAGCGGGAGATGTTCTTATTTCGCGACGCGAAGGCCGCAATACCACAGCGGCCCGCAGCACGCACTCGCGCACTTAGCGCACGCGAAACTACCGGGCTATTAAGGGATCGGAGGAGGCGTATAGATCACGAGGATCGGAAACATTATCGCCGGATAACGGAACGTGTTCGGAGACCAACACATTAACTCTCCACGCGGAGAAGCTCGAAGGGCGGGGGGGGGGTGAGGGGGGGAGGTGGGATAGAGAAGCCTGCATATAGAAGCCTGGACGAGCGGGTGTCGTTTCTGGAGTGGCGATCTGAGATTACGACGGCAAGCCATATTTCATCATGCAATTTTCGCAAAGGGGAAGGAATAGAAGAAAAGAAAAAGGACAGGCAGGATGGGTAGAGCCGGTCTCCTGATGCGCGAAGCAGCTAGAAAAATGAAGATAGGTTTAGGAATAATTGTGTGGCAGCGCGCGCGCTCCAAGAACATCAAGAGCGGCGCGTCTTGCGTTAAAAATCCCTGTCGCTCATAGTGCTTACTTTCTGTTATTTCTGCGCAGCCGTAGGAATTGAAGAAAGAGGGAATTGGAAGAAAGGAAGAGGGAAGGGGGGGGGCGAGGAAGGAGCCAGGGATAAGACGCGGTGATTGCCTCTTCTGTGTGCGCGCACTGTTATGTCCTTTCTCAACGTCATCGCCCAATAGCCAGCCGTGGAGGGATGACGCGGTGAAGCCGATGGGGCGTTTCGCGGGTTAGCCGATGATGAATGTCCACTGGGCGCGAGCGATTATGCGCGTAATGGAAGCGGCTCGGATTTGCCGCTGGCTGAGGCGGCGATTGGCGCGTATTTAATCGTCCTCGAGGGCCGCCTGCCGTCGCTCTGAGTCGGTCGAGATGAAAGGGCCCTAACGGGCACTGCTCGAGGCGGTCAGGACTTCGAGAGCTATCGACATGAGGCATACGTACGATGTTCCGAGAGTGTGTAACGGCAGTACGGGATATGCCTCTGTCGTCGTCTGCAAGGGCCGTCTCGAATCGGTGTCACCCACGAGCGACACCCGTCGACGGTGCTGGTTTGGTTTCGGCTGTACACAAGCTGCAGAGTGTGGCGTCACGAAGATGCAACGGAGCTTCCGTCACATTCCGTGCAGGCGAAAAGAAGAAGAAACACACTTGAACAGCCGTCAATTATCTAGGACGGCATGGGTAAATTACTTGGCAGATGTTGTTTCTTGAACCTTGCAGCAGCAGCGAAGTAGTCCTTTGCTCACTTTTTCTGACGCGGTGTCTTTTGTTTTAAAAGCTAGAACTTGAGGTCATTAGTGATGTTAACAAACGGTAATGGCTCCTTGTGATGATAGGATTCGTATTACCTAGCCAACGATGGTTTCATTTCTCTACGGACACTCAGTCGTACGAGTAGCTGTTAACGCGGCAGCGTTAAGGAACCCGTGTCGCAGAAAATCTGGTGTAGGCGTCAGAGGTTGTTTCGGCGAAAAACTTTTGGAGCCACCCACACCCAGGCCCTCCATGGGACGCAAGGGCTTTACTGAACTAATTGAATTTGTCAAGCTAAAATACGTGGAAATATCGTAAACCATGACTTACACATAACCTACAGACATGATAGCTCTCGGATTGTAATTTGACTATACGAGAAAACATAAATCCTTTACGCGAAAACTCAAGGAAACCACTTTTTCAGCGTTTCTACCATTCACAAACCAGCCGCGGCGTCCGCCAGTTGCTCGCACAGGCGCGCGGGTGTCTCGGGGGCCAAGGAGCGGCGCTACCGGTTCCTTGCAACACCTCCAGCTGGCGCTCGCCTCCGTCGCATCGCGGCCCACTCAAGAGACCGCGTTTCAACCAGAAACCCCGTCTTCGTGCATAGCGTTCGCGGCCAGCGTTTCGCGGTAAACATTACGGTTGCGTACGCTCCAGTTTCCGGAAAGCGTGAGAAGCAGTCAGGGATCTTTGAATTCTGTCGCGTTCCACTTTTAAAGGCGAAGCATAAGCGTCCTCCAAATTTCTTTCCTGTTACATTCGGCCGTGTTGAAGTTGCATCGCTGATCGACGGAAAAAAAAAAAAAGTTAGCTCTTTATGGCGAACAAAGTAGAAGCTTCAAGAAGTCTCGTTTCTGTCCAGCGTATAACCTTCACACGCACGTGTGCGCTGCCTGGATATACGTAGCTTAGTTTACCCGCCATGGCTGCTTAGCGGCTATGCTGCTGCGCTGCTAAGCGAGAACTCGCGGGATCAAATCCAGGCCGCGGCGGCTCCATCTCGGTGGTGGCGAATTGACAAAAAAGAAAAGAAAAGAAAACGTCCGCGTTCTGTGCATTGGGAGCACGTTAAATATCCGTTGGTGGTCAAAATTAATCCGGAGTCGCCCACTACGACGTGCCTCATAATCAACTCTTAGTTTGGGCACGTAGAAAACCGCTAGAATTCCAGAATTCCCATGTATATCTTATTGTGGTATAAACTTTTTTAAACAGGGTTGAAGTACCTCAGACAGGCTGGCCAACGTTTCGATAGGTGGACCTATCTTCGTCAAAGGCGGCCTCGTCATCCTCGGCGTGTTAGTTTTAAAGGGTTAGTGCAGTGACGTCACGTGCGGGTGTTGTCGCTGGCGGCTGGTTTTAAAGAGAGAGATTACAAGAGGGAACAGGCGCTGTCGTCCGACGTCTGTGAGCCTCATTCTCAAGACGAAGGGACAAGAGCGTGAGAGTGGGCACGCGGGGAGGAAAGAAAAGAAATAGAAGCAGAAAAAAGGGGAAAAAAAAAAGCAGGGGGGTGCCAGGGCCGTACCAAGACACAACAAAGGGGGGGGGGGTGAAAGAAAAAGAAAGAGAAAAATGAAATCTTTAAGAAATACGGGGGCTTGGGAGCGTGTTGGGGATGCGAAATGTTAGGAGGTAATCCGGGGGAGTCGTTGGCGGCATGTTTTTGAGGCATTAGAACGGCCGGTCAAGCAATAGGTCGAGTAATTTTGAAATAGTTAAGGTGGCGACGGGGAGTCTGCGGTGCAATGGTGGGGTGACTGAAAAGGCAGCGGCATGGTCTTTCAAGGGGCACTGCCCCACGCGCTTAACGTAGGTGTCGTTACGGCGGCATTCAGAAGGCGATGGTTGAGGCGCCGAAAAAGTATGACGAAACATTTTAGGTGGTTCCAAGACTGCTGATATTGCAGTCTCGATCGCTTTCGATGGATCGGTGTATATATCTGTTATAGTAGGTTCGTTTTTTTTTCTCGTCACTCTCCGCTCATTTCTGTCTACTTTGCATCGTCGAAGCGTCTTGAATTCCACGCAATGCGTATATTATCCTGCTCATAGCCGTTTATGTTTAGCCTTTCATATTATAGCTTTCAGGCTCTGTCTTTCGTGCGCACTAGTTCGCATCCACGTAATTTACATGTTGACACAACTCCTTCGCTTCCGTGTGCAGGTGCGGCATGATAGAGGAACATTTCTCAGCCCTGTGCGTGTGTGTATGTGTGTTCGCTTCCTAGTGAGTGACGAAATTTGCCCGCCTCCTTTCCGTTTTTATCCGCAGCTTGGCGCTCGCAAGCCGTTTCGCCGAATGCGTCTCAGCGCGAGCGAAGAGGAATATTGAGGTAATCTGCGGCCGCCTTTCGTTTTCCTGAGAGGGGGCGGTGCGTCAGCAACGCCAGGCCTCCCAGAATCCCTAATGGCGTTTTTATGAGCCCGCCTAAGGGAGCGAGTAGTGCCAAGGAGCGGCGCACCACTTGACGCTCGCGGATAGCGGAGAAGACGAGACGCTATTACGCGCTTTGCGTTTCGTTCGGCCGCGCGCGCGTGCCTTTCCTCTCCCGTCCACTTTTCGGGCGCAGAATCTCCATCGTTGGCGCCTCTTCGCCTGTCGTTATTATCACTCCTTTATTTCTTTTTCCCGCGCGCTTCGGCTGCTCGTTGTGTACAACCGTAAGAGGAAGTCTCGCTCGCCGCTGTCAGGATCAGTCGGGGATGGTTAGGAAAGCGGGAAGCGCGCTTGCTCGGTTAGTCTGGCTACGCCTACGCTCCTCTCTCACGACGTAGCGCGATGCGGAAGCTGCGAGGCGGCGCGCCCAGGTGGCGCTTTGTCCGCACGTAAACGGTAGTTGCCACGTTTCGATGCTTGTACGAAGAACGTAGTAGGTACATTGGCCAAGCAGAGTGGTTTCGTTGTGCTATATGTGAGCCTGCTTTATCGTGCCTCATGTTATTATTATTATTATTATTATTATTATTATTATTATTATTATTATTATTATTATTATTATTATTATTATTATTATTATTGCGAAAGCATTGTATGTCCCACGAGGCAGAAAAGCCGGTGTTTCCCGCACCGAGTGGTAACAAAGATCATTATCATCAGTGACGTCATCTGCGTCTTGTATGACGTCAGTAGTAATACAGAATAAAAGTTAGAACAAGTTAGAGTAAGGTAACTTAAGGTAGAGTGAAGCGAATTAAGGTGAAGTAAAGTAAGTGAATGTGAGTTAAAGTAGATTGTGGGGGAATAAGATGGATTAAGGTAAAGTTGTGATGACCACGTGACAATGTATGACGTGATGTATCATGCACGTAACCATTTAATCAGAGAAGTCATAATGCTTTCGCATTCAAACCACGTAAGAATACTCAAGTGACCCAATTTTATTTGTTGAATTTTATTGTTAATAATGATAATAATAATTAATGCAATATTTTTCTTCAGTTCTTTGTAACAAGCGATGTGAAGAAAGAAACCAAGCGCACGCTCGTACGTTCACACGGTTGATTTTTTCGTTGGCTGACGCTCCCATCAGCCTTCACAACGTTGTGTGCCTTTTGTAAATAAGGCGCCGTATAATCCCGCAATCTGCCATGTGGAAGCAGCCATCTTTGTTTCGTTGAAAAATATTTTTGTATTTTGTAAGCGAGTTATGGTCTGCAGATAGGTTTGCCGCTTGGGAGCGACTCGGTCGGTGCAATTAACAGGACCGCGTGGGTTTAATATTAACGTGAATGGCATGCATTGAAGAACATGTTTTCTCGCTTGTCGCCATTGACGCAGAAGCAGGCAACGAGCCGAGATCGTCCGAGTGCTGGTGGTAATGTTGCCACAGCTAAACGCTCTTTAGCTGTGGCAGTGGCTGTGTATTCGTATGAAGTAGAACAACTTGGAGGGGAACATCGTAGTGTAGGAAATAGCGCATGGAGCGCGCCCAAAATGACTTACGTTGTTGTAACAAGATTATAATATTTAGTTTCACTATGCTTCTGATTTCACTGTTAAGCCGTATTATGTACGTGAATGCGCTAAGCGTTATTGCATCGATCTGCAGGTTGTAGTGACGATAAAAATTCAGACATTGTAAACATCGGGGTTCTCCACATTTCGCAAATGAATGCTATTCGCTCCTGCTTGACTCAGACATATCTCGCCCGGGCGGCCAGTTTTGATCCTTGCTGAATGCAATCTGAATCGGACATGTCTTTTTTTTTTACCGTTTTCGAAACACGGAGCGGGAGTCAGGAGTGTCGCATAGTGGAAATTATAGGCTTCGGCTATTACGTCATAACAGTGCTCGTCTTGTATGAAGTTGGATCAGCATTTATTCAAGCGCGATCGATATAGTGAGCGTGGGACAGTGTCATCGCTCGGACTTAGCGATTCAGTGGTGCTGGAAGAGTTCCTCAGCGATTAACTTAAGTAAGAAACTGCTCGTGTTGCCAGACTTATCAGTCACGCTTCTTGTGCCGTAATTTAAAAGTTGAATAACAACCGCTTTTGATGAGGATGAAAAGAGCTCATGTGACGCTGGAACAAGAGACAAGAAGTCTGTCACCTTAGCCGAGTTTAAACTAAAGGCCCAACGGGAACCCATAGCGTAGTGAGGGGGCTGACAAAAGCCGCTTGACGGAAAACATCTTCCACGACACGCTTCGTCGACACCTTCGTGACAGCGCCAACAAAGCAAGCATTCGCGGGAAAAGAAAGTTGGCACCGCTCGCAGTGCCATAAAGCTTTCCGCGGCCGGTGTCGTGGCTTTAGTTTGGGGCGCCCGCCGTTTTTCGGGGACTAGATAATTCGCTGGCTCGGCGAAATGCAAAGGCGGGGAAGGGAAAGAGTTGGCCCCGGTCGAAAGTTCGCTCGCCGCCATACGGCGAGAGGTGGTGGAGCGTCGGTTTCCAGGCGTTGAGGGGTTGAGGCGTTCTTTGAAATGGATTGCGGGGCGTCTTTTCGTTCACCGTACGCGCTGTGGGGCTTCTTCCCTGGCTTCTTTCTCTCGTCGCTGTTTTATTTATCTTTCGGCTCTTGGTCGCACTTTTCCTCTGTTCGTACTTTTCTTTTGCCTCGAAATGGCTCATACCTACAAAACGGGGAGGGCTTTCGCGAGCGATTCTGCTTTCGTGAAAAAGCGCACCCCTCGTTTCCTCCTGCGTGGTCCGCCTCTCGAGGTGGCCCGCGAAGTTGCTTCCTTCCGCTACGCGTACATTTCTCTCCTCGCTCCTTTCTCCGTACTTTTCTTCAGAATTTCTGGCACTTGCTAGTTATGCCGTTTACTGAATTTCTTTTATTTTTTTCTTTCTTTCGCGTCGTCTTCTAGGGAAGGGTATGAACTATGGCTTTCGTGTTACGGAAGATGAGGTTAAGAAACGAAGCAGAAGAAAAAAATTTAGTGGATCGCCTTTTAGTTTCTGTAGATGTCATTTGTTTCAGCGGTTCCGGCATCAATCAACGGGTAATCCCCGTCTCCAGCCAGCGTGTCGGTGGCTACCGCTAGCTCGTCTGGCGTATAATGCCGTACTATATGGCGGCCTGCGCGCGGGGTGGCTTTTGCCTCGAGAGAATGCCGCCCTATTTATGGTGGTGGGTCCCCTTCCGCCATATTTTTTCTGTACTTTTTCCTGTCTGTACTCTTGTCATTTTTATCGCGACGCTCGCACTTTCTCTTTAAATAAGCTAGATATAAGCTACGGGTGCGCGTTTCTCGTGTACCGGTGCGTACGTGCATTTGTGCGTGTGTATACGTTTTTTGAAGGAGATAGAGTGAGAGAGAATGACTGGATTGGCGAGTAAGCGAGTGGGTGCAGGCCTGGTGGTTATCTTGATGTTGCATTCCTCGCGTTTCTGCTGCCCATTTGCCGCATGGTCGTGGCGTCGTTCTTGAATGCAAGTGTGGGGTGGGCGAAGCGCGTCGTTTTCATCTATCTGTAGATTTGCTACCTGGCGGACAATTTGCATATTTCTCAGGCAGGGCACGTTAACGAAAAAAAAAGTAAACAAGAAAAGAAAGGAACGGGAGCTTTCTTGTGCTCGTTTGGCATCGCTTTCATGACATGTGTTTATGGCTTTCCAGGTACCTCATTGCGGTTGTAATTGCTGTCTGTGAACTTTTGTGCGTGCACGCTTTTCTTCCTTTTTTTATTTAATGTGGACGATGCCGAGAACATCTATAGTTCTTTTGTAGCTTTCATTTATCAAGGCGAATGTCGGCGCTACTACGAAATGAAATGAAGTACGGAAACAAATTTAAATTTTCCTATTTTTCACCCTAACGCGCGGAATCGCAAAAGTAGTCAAAACGTGTTTGTTCCGTTTACTGTATCTGATTCGTTCAGTTTACTCCTTTTCCTTTTTCAGTTTTCACATTCCTTCTCTTTTCCGTGCACTTGTCGACATGTGTGTGCTTACCCACATCGTGAGTCTTGATGTGGCGCTGCCCGCTTTGCAGGCGCTCGCAAGCGGTTTCGTTTTCCAGTGACCAGCGTTTTCGCAATGTAATGAAAGTTGTGCAGCGCCCCGCTTTCGTCACGGTTGTGGAATATCTGTGGCGGAATAAACAGTATACCTCGGATAATAATGTGTGAGGAAAACAACACATGGTCTAGTTCGTTCTTACGTGAAGTTGAAGACGTAAATGTTTGGGCAGATTGTGTTAGCATAGCGTTTGGCCTATTTACTTGTTTTAATTAGCTTCCTATTTATTTATTTATTTATTTATATTGCTTATTGTTTAAAACATCTGATCTTTTATTCACAAGAGCTTCTTTCGCTGGAATTGTTCGTACAAAGAAAATTTCAGCCGATCCTGATGCTGTAGTAACGAAGGTGGCTGGCCAGTGGCAAAGAACGCTTAAGTACGAAAAGCTTGGTGATTATGGCCGCTCTCGTCTAACCACATTTCAATGTACTCCAAAGCCACCCATCTTTGTTTTCTTGTTTTCGGGGGAAAGAAAAAAAGAAGAAAATATGAAAACGACCTTGCCTAGAGAGCTCATCGCTAAGCTATCGGTCTCACTTTTTTTTTTATATCGTTCTCAGACCACTTGACAGTACCCGTCGAAGTTGCTAGTTTCAGTTCAAGTTTTCTTGGCTGAAAGGCTAGACAAAAAAGGTGAAAGGTATACTAAAACAAATAATAAAACGGTACAATGTAGGGAGATTGAATAAAAGAAGGTTCAGCGCTTCTCACCACCATCTCGGCTTCTATCTTCGGGCTCTTTTGCTTCTTTCGCGCTCATCGCGGTGTGGATCGTCAGAGCCGCGTCGCACTCGGCCGGTAGACATCCATTCCAATTCAATAAGAAACGCTGCGTCCTGCAAGCGCGACACGGCAGCGCGGCGCTGCCTATACGCGTCGTGCTCGCGTGTAGTGCCGAGATAGCGCTTCGCGCTCCGCTAGCACTGAACATCTAGCATCGTCACTCGGAATGTTGCAGAGCCCTGTTCCCGCTGCCGCGGCAAAATGACGACGAATGGATGAGGATGTGGTGTATGCCGTACCGTGTCGCACGAAATCTGTGCAGCGTTGCCAGTGCTTGCTAATTTGAAACTTATCATCTTTCATTACATTTTTACGAGGTATAGTTCGAGAGGCCACATCAGACAGAAGACGAACGCACACGCATAGACAGTGTTTTGTGTGATCTACGTGGCGCTTTTGTTTCTCGTCGCATTTGCGCTGGCCCTCGAAACGCTGCCAATGCCGCAGCTCGGATCAACATGTCGGGAGATTGGGCGGGGCCTGGCCGGGGTATCCATATTATTGGCGCAGACATTCGCCGCCGTGTCGTCTGATCTCGGAGACGGTAAAGCAGACGACACTGCTAAACGCGTGATTCTGCAAACGAGGCTATGATGATTGCTTTGATGAGTGTCTCGCATTCTGTTTGCACGTGTGGTTATTCCTTGTGGTTACAGATGTGCAGTTTGCGTGCTGTCAAAGTTGTGCGTTTCCTTCTGCTTCGCTGAGAACAAGTTGCCGGCTCAGCATGCTTCGCAGCTTTCGCAGTGCTGCATGGTTTTTGTTGAGCAAGGCTGTAGTGCAGCCGCTGCGTGCGTTCTTTGGAGCCACGGCGCGGGTGTGCAAAAGGAAGAGGGAGAGAGTGAAACGATGTCTGGAACTCGCTGAGCGCGGTGTCTGAGTTCAGTGTAACACGTTTGGACAGGGCTCCCCGCAGAACGGTTTGTGGACGTCATTTCTTTTCGAGCGTGTCGCCGGCACGGCTACATCGACCCTGTGGCACGTTGCCGTTCGCCCGCTCTTGACAGCTGGTCCCTTCTTCCTCCACATCGAGACAAGTGGATCCTCTGGGCTCGTGACTGTCGCACTTTGCCGCGTGTTAGTTTCTTAAGAATCGCTTGTGCTTTCGCGCTTTTCCAACACAACGTTCTGCTTTGATCCTGCAGTCGCAGCTCGTTAGCCACGTTGAGTGCTAGAAACAATTCTTCCCTTTTATTTGCACTGACAAATGCTTTCTCCGTAGTGTTCGAGTCGCACGAGCCTTGTCGTCTTCTATAGGCAATGTACTGCTGTTTTCGTTAAAACGAGGTGCATTCTCTGCATCGTCCACCAGTCCATATTTTTGGCAGGAAACTTGAGGTGGTTTTCTTTTTTCATTTCTTTTTGGGAGCATTTGTCTATACTGCAGAGGCGCGTCTTTTGCTTCGTTTAGTACTTCGTTTTCTAGCATGCCCCTTATATGGCCTATATTGTGCTTGTAATAAAAATGCTTACTATGCTGTTCAGTTCACATAAACGCGGCGCCCGCTGAGACGCTGCTTTAAAGCGGTACGTGCGTATATTAAAGGAGTCACTTGGTGCTTTCTTATGTATAACTTGAAATTTATACTGGTGCACTTTATCAGGATCGTTTATAGAAGACTAACACCAGCAGTCGTAAGATCTGTGCCGCAAGCACACTCGCCTGAAGTTCACCGTCAGAGTGATTACCTTTAAATGTCTACGAACACATGTGTGGTCTCGTCGGAAGAAAATAACGGCGAGTAGAAGTGCTCGTAATGTGGCGCAGTGTACGCAAAAGCGTTTTATTAATGCTACTTTTGCGGCACATATTATATTTCCTACGCTAACCTATCCGTGGTGATGCGCTCCGATTGTTTACACAGACATGAAGGTAGCGTGCTAAAGCGAACTACCGATGCCATGAATGCGTGCGACCTCGTCTAACCGTTGCAGCCACAAATGGCACCTGTTTGTGCTTGCAAAACGTTACTGCGAGAATTCGCTAACGATTACTATACTCCCTAAAGCGAAATTTGAGGGCAGCTATATCCGTGTTTTCATTTCGCGATATATTATTTCATTTGGCGTGGAATATCAGTCTCGTGCGGCACGTTGCAAACGGAGCGAAGTGGGGCGCAATGGCGTCGCTAATCGGGAGATCGCGACAGGCAGCGTGCGGGTGACGCGTGGGCACGGCTTACAGCAGCCGATCTCGTAGCAGTCGTCGCCCGTCTTGCGTGGGCGCTACGCTTTTCTTCTCACGCTTTCGCCATATCCTACTCCTCCGCTGTCCGCGTCATGGTTACGCTGCACCCTCCTCCTCCGCTTTCCTCCTCGCGCTCTCTTCTCCATCGCCGTCTTTCATTCCCTGCTGCGCTCTGCAGCGCTCGCACATGCATCCTTCGCTGTGCTCGTTCGCTCGGTTGCGCCGAAGGACGACGACGCTACATGCAAGAACGGGCGCCTAAGAGCTCTGCTCTAAAAGCGGAGCGAGAAGCGGCAGTTCACGCAACTCTGCTTAATTCACAGCTGCCAACGATAGGCTGACATCTCCTCGTTCGAATAATTCGAGCGTAAGAACTTTCCTTTTCTTCTTTTGTGAACGCTGGTTCTGATTTCATGTTGTAGCAAATGCAGAAAGCAGCAACGCTGTTCCCTAATGTTCTCTTTCAGATGCGGTCAAGTCCACAGTTGTCGTGTCTAAGTAAATGCCCCTTTTCCGGATTTACTAGTGCGTTTCTGCGTCCGTAACCGCGAGTCTCAACAGACCTTCGAGGCGCCTCTTGCTTCAGTATCACGATCGCCAATTTCCCCGGTGCTCTCGTATCTGTTACATGGCCTAGCGAATTCGTTCGCTGCTTGTGGTATTCGGACAGGCAAGCCAGATCTCGTGGTTTATTCGTTTCGAGCAGCGGTCTGGAGGCATTGTGGCCGGCATATATCGATCGCAGCGCTGCCTCGACTCTCAGAACGGCGAGAAGGACAGGCCAAGAAAGGGCGTTTATTCTTGCCTACTCCAGAAGCTATCGCCGAGAGAGACGCCGAAGCGGGCGGCGCAGTTTCTTTTCTCGGCTGGCGCTCGCGTTCCTTGCTTCGCGGGCTGGAATCTATTGGCACTTTCTGCTGCCTCCGGAGCCTTGTCATGTAGTGCCCTTCGCGTGGGTCTCCAGCCTACTAGACTTCTTTCATCTCTCTCTTTTTTCTTTCGTTCCTGTCTTTCGTTACGTTGAATAGCAGAGATGATAACCCTTTTCCTCTATCTCGCCAGATATCGTTCTCACCCCCCCCCCCCCCAATCTCCTCTCTTTCGAACAGCTTTCTGGTTCACGAATAAACTGTCGCCGCGCTTTACGAGATTTTCCCCTCTGCCACTCCATGGCCTATGTTTCAGACATAATTTTTTTTTCTAGTTGCCTTGTCTCCTGAGGGCCATAGCGGCCTCGCCCTTGGGTGTAATGTCTGCTTAATTTTTTTTAAAGGTTGACAGAGTTGTCACGGTGACTGAGGCTTTGAGGAGCTCCATGTGCTTGATTATTTTTTTCCCTTTTCTTTGTCACGTCGTAACTTTTGACTCGACAAGTCGTCTCGAACGTGAAATAATTTTTATTAGCTATCTCACAAGTTATGTACTACTGGTTCTTGAATATTGAGACGGAGAGAGAGAGAGAAAGCAAGGAAAAGGAAGAAAGGCAGGGAAGTCACATACACCCTACGCTGGGGTAAGGGAAGTGAATAATAGAGGAACAGAGTAAACACTGCGTGCACCCGGGTGTATGTACAGGAGAAGTATAAGCGGTCACTCAGACCGGTGCACTTCCGGAACGGAACTAGCACGCGAATATTGAAAGAACACGTTAAACAGCACTTCTTTGGTTGGGGGCCATACAGAGACTGAAAGTAGAGTCATCCGAGAGTGGGCTATCGCTGAACATAGAGCCCATGGGTAGTGAAAGCTGTCTGCTGTAAGTGTTGAGGCAGTTTATAAATGGTTGAAATTCCCATTTATAAGGTATCCCGTAAGCATATGGTCGATAGGTAGCGACCAGTTTGCAGAAGGGACGTGTCAGCTGTTCCTTTATCTTCCAAGCCGCAGAATGACGCTGTGTAGCGCTGCTCGCTTTCGCCCTGCACGTGTTCTCGCCGCACTTCCTTCTTCCTTCGCTTTTGTCGGGTGTAATCCTTTTCTTCTCGAGCAGCGCCGCTCCGAGCCACGTCGTCCTGTATGCCGGCCAGTGCCGCAGGCTACGTCGTCTCGGTATCGCCCCGCGAAGTTGGTCGGTCGATGGGCTCCTCTCCGCGCTTCCTTCCGTACGCCGTTGATCTCACCGCCTGCGATATGTCCGCGCACGCATTGCACCTCGCTTGTATATAGCGCGGCTATAGCTTGCTCGTTCCATTGTTGTCGCTTCTGCTCGTATTATACTTACGCCTTAGTCTGCGCTGGACGCAACAGAGTTGTGTCTTGCAGCTCGCCAGCCATTGAATCCGCACGCCGTGCAGCGAATAGAAAAACAAGGAGAAAAACGCCTAAGCAACCATCTAACTCACGTCATGACGAAGGTGGCTCGGCGTTTTGTTATACCCGTCGAAGTGCTGCGACAACGTGCGCAACACCGCGAACCCTAAAATAAACGGCAATTTTTTTTCGCTAGTGAATCCGCTAAAAGGGGGGTGGGACAGCCGCAACGATTTTTGTGAATACGGCGCAGCGCGTCAAATCCTAAAGTAGTATTCGCTAGTCAAGGTTATCAAAAAAAAAAGAAGCAAGATACATGACCTTAAGCAGGCATCTGTGTTCTAATAATTGCAAGCGTTCATTTTCTCAAAAAAGCTAAGTTTTCTTTGGACGCGCCATGTCTACGCCGAGGATATTGCGCAGGCAAGGGACTCTGTTTTTGCAGTATGGCGTACCGTTGTGCACTGCCGGGAGACCCTTAGTAACGACGCTGAGCGTGTTAGTGCTATAGGGGCCAAATACTCTCTCTCTCTCTCTCTCTCTCTCTCTCCTTTCACTGTATTTTTCTCACGGGCTTTTTCTCTTTCTCACATGGCCTCGAGAAGCGTTCCTACAAGGTCTTCATCCTCGAAGAGGCACCACCTCACGTTGGGCGAAATTATTTTATTTTAGGGATTGTTATTCACGCCCCGAGTATATACGGAGATCGTATCGTACTCTAATTAGTACTTTTTATGTAAGGTATTTACGAATCTTTCGAGTCTTGCCTGTAGGTTCCTCGTATTAATATTTTAATTTCTCTGGCATTTCTGTGTCTATAGCACGCGACCGATGTCAGCTGGAATTATTATTATTAATAAAGAAAAGAAAGCCTCCGTAAGTGCTTCCTCCGGAAAAGCGCCTCTACTGAATGCCTTCGTTCACAGAGTGCACCGAGTTATGTGTTTCCTCTACATTATTCATTCATCTTGTAATGAATAGACACTTCGAAGGGCTCCGTCTTGAGCAGCTTCCTTTATCGTGATATTCCTTCGTTTCTCTAACAAGATATTCAACGCGCCCGGGACAGACCTCCCTTTTTTTTCTCTTGTTCATTCGTGAAAATGACGCGCGCGCGTTAGCTGTCCGGCCCGAACATGATCGATGGAAGTTTACTCTTGACTCCGTCCTGCCTCCGTGCTTCATTTCTTATGGAGCACGAAGTGCCCGTGGCACTGGTGTCTTCATCATCGTTGAACGTGTTTTTCTTTCTCATTTCTTTTTTCCCACCGTGAGCTTCTTAGATCAGCGGGAGTAAACACAGCCCTGTGTATTATTCCTAGTTTCCTTGCGTGCGTTCTCCCTTTAATATTTCCCTTTAATTTGTCTCTATCGCCCTCCATACTGCCGCCGTGCTTCTCACTAATGCGGTTCAGCGTATTGGAAGCTGGAGATTGTGCCAGCAGGGTAAACAGTCGGGATACTTGACACACATTGGTGCAGATAGTAGAATTAAATGGAGTCCAAATGAAGAGGTTGGAAGCACGCGCCTCGGGCTACCTCATTCCACTTATATGGAGAAATAGATTTTATTGATAGGACATGCCTGCTACTCTTCGCTCGGAAAGAGCGAGGGGAGGAGAGGAGGGGTAGTATACTGGTATGGATTATGATGAGGAGAAAAATGGGGAGTGCTTATATTGAAAACATAAATTTTCCTATATCTTCGCGGCATCATGGAACTTGCGGGTGACGCTGGCCAGTGAGTGGCTGAAGTGACAAGCCCGCTTTCACTTAAGAGCGGAACTCGACTGGTCGACGTCTACCTACCAGTCGTTGCTTTAGAACTCGTTCCGTGCATATGATTTGTGTTTGGCTTACGTGGACTCAAGGGTCCGCAACGCTGAATGTTTTGAAATGACGACACGATTGTGGTATAGCGGGCGAAAGCCGCCGCGCGCCTCAGATCCCGCAGCCTTGCACGCTTCTTTAGTGAACCAGGAGCGCAGCAACGATATTCGGCGTCTTCGTTCATCGCCGATTCACTCCCTTCGTCGTGTGTGTTGGAGGTGAGCACTGCTGCTCGCGAAGAAGAAACGAGGATTGATTGAAACAAATGTACCTTGCAGAGAAGAACACCGGATACGTTGTTCGTCTTTCCCTTTGTCTAGTCTCGCTTTCTTTTTCCTCGTTCTTGTCGATTACGTTATTTCGCTCCGGTTTTCTTGATTTGGGCCCGAACATCCCAGACCCTGGAGGATTAGCGCAGCGTCGCTTCGATGCATGCATGCTTATTCACCAGGATTTGCAGATAATAAAACGAATGGCTTTTCACCCTTGGTTGAATCCTCCTGTAGTACGCTTTCTTTCCTAGTCTGAAAGACTGAAAAAAAGAGAAGAGGAAGAAGGAACCATGCGACATAACTTAAGACAAACGCGTTTGATGTGACTCATCGATTTTGAGAGTCTTGCGAAGATGTTGATGGGTTCTCCGCCTGACTGCGCCTCTGTTTGAAGCTTTTGGTTGATTTGGTACTTTTAGCGCGTGCATTGCGAGAAGGTCAACATTTTGCTGCGTTCGCGTTCAACATACTCCCGCATATCTGCACAACGTTCATCAGGGCACGGCTATGGTTGAACAGCCATGTTCCGTAACTGGCGTCGTAGCCACCATTTTGGCTTCGTTCGGTTTTCTGTAGTAGTGGCGAGGATAAGCGAGCTTGCCTTTAGACCAACGGCTGGTTTTTTACTCTTACTATGGTCAGCGTACACTGTCGAGGCAAAGTATTGTTCCAGCGCGTCGAGCCTGGTGAAGCCACGGCAGAAATGCCAGGGTGAAGACGAGAAAAAAGGATGTCCAGTACCGTGTTGCAGTTGCTATATACTGCCTCCCGATTTATGGCCGATCCTTCGTACTGGGCTGAGCCATGCCCATAGGCACCATATCAGGCCAAACGGAACCAAAGCTGTCCGGCCTTTTGAAATAAACGCCGTTTCCCTCCCGTAACAATATAACTAAAGGTCCGTTTGATTCGATAGCCGGCGTTTACGGTGGTTTACTCTGTGGGCACACCTTGTATTACAGAGAAAGAAAAAGAGAACAACGATATACCTACTGAAACTTCATATTTTTCTTCGAGATCTCTCTTACATAGGTATAGTTTCAGGTGTCGCCCAGCTTGTTGGATTCGGTGTAATGAAGGCACATTGAATGCTGCATTTGAATTTCTGCGATTATGAGCTTAGATCCAGCAAAAAGCATCGTCCAGTATCTTCAGTATTCAGTGCTGCTCCATATTCTCGTGATTCTTACGGCGGTACCTTTGTATGGTCTAGGCGGGGATTACCCGTTACCTACACTATAGTTCAGAGCAAGTTAAATTACAGCACCGAGCAGCATGTGATAAGATTATCGTTTTCGTCCTTTGTCTTCTGTATTTATATATATTTTGTCTTGTTGCGTTCAATTCTTCGCGGTTTTTTTTCTGTTATGCATCTTACGTATGCTTTTCGTAAAAGTCTTTATTTCTGGTGTGCATTCGTTTCAAAAATTTGTTTGTCCTCCGGCATGACGTCTTTTTTTCTTGATTGTCTATTTTGTGCGTTAATATTTAAGGTATCTCGATCCGCCGCCTGGTGGATCTGCTGAGAATGGATTAACGCTTGTTCGCTTATCCATAGTCTTCACGACTTATGTAAATGCGCACCTGTTGGTACTCAGTGTACCTCTATAGCCATAGTTCTTTCTTGCCGTTGGAGTAAGCTTAACTTAATGCCCATTTCGTGTGCGACCTAACATAAGCGCACGTGTAAATTAAGGTATATATGCCTGGAAACTACAGCTGTAAATTTCGTATTAAGCGCGCGCATTTTATCCTACATCTAGCGCCTGTAGCTTAGGTGTTCAACGAAGCCGTGTTCAAAGTATCAACAGTGATTACTGAACACTGCGTACGGATAGCTTGTCTTTGCCCGTTTGCTGGAATTTGAAGCCTTGAAAGCGGAATGCGTGCAAGATATCATCGCGCTTGCCGTAAACGCCGAGGGCTTAGCGAGCCTTGTTGGGAGCCTGTCGTAACGGGCCGAGCATGGACGCTTCTTCTGTCACAGCCCAACAACGCCGAAAGACGCTACGGCGGCGGTGTGCGGCTGCCGCTAATCTTTAAGTGCACACATTTTCAGCACTTGTTACGGAGAGGCCGTGCCGCACGAAAGGCGCTTCGAGGTAGCCTATCGTTCAAGCTACGCGGAGTGGCCCCGTTGTACCAACAGGAGATTAGATTACGCTGTCAAGCCTTTGTGGAGTGCGGACCGGGTTTGAAAGAGAAGCGAAATCTGTTCTGTGTTCAGCCTCTGGAATTTTGCTTTTCTCCTTAAACTACCATTTTTTTCTCCCTCCCTCCTGCTCTCTCTATCTTGCCCACTGGGTTGTTGGCTTCCGCGCACAGAAAGCGTTTCTGGACGGACACGAAATCTCGTCCGAGGACGAGCACAGAAGACTTCGAAATTGCGTTCGCTACGCCCTGTTGGTAAGTTCTTTTTGTCGACGTTATAGGTGCGCTTCACGTTTCTCTCTCTCTCTCTCTCTCTCTCTCTGATTTATGTTTGGTCCTCCGTTTGTACTCGATTTTGCCTCGTGTCTCGTCTTCCTGTATCCTGCATTGGAAGCCTGGCACTCTTTTTGTTGGCGCTAGCGGGACCGTCGCTTTTTCTGAAACGGCGTATCTATTACAAGCGTTCACCCAATTTCAGCCACTGCATTTCAAACCACGAGGGATCCCTTGTTAAGGGAGACACCTGTGTCGTGGTTTTTGGAATTTCTGCGTGCCTCTGTTTTTCTCGCATCGCCTTGCGGTAATTGCATTCGGCTGTGGCCGTCGCAGCGTACATTGTTTTTATTTTTGAGTTTGAATGCGCACGACACGACTTCTGTCACTGGAGTTGTATCGTTGATAGCAGATGTAGGAAGGCGTCTTATCTTTTCTTTATTATTTCCATCGCAAAGCGAATATTGCCTGCTTATGGTCTCCTTCTTTTTTATGGTCAACTTCTATTTTATCGATAGAACGAAACGGCGAAGCTATGCTGCGTATTTCACAAAATTCGGTAAGCTGCCGTCGCTTGTAGGCATATTACGAAAGGTCTCTCCGACCTGAAAGAAATTGATTTGGCGGACAGCAGAGAGCAGTTCAAGCTTGATTCGATTCGCAGCGTTATCAGGGTGCCGAGTTAAATTACCAATGACATCGAGTAAAGCATCTGCACAAAAGAAGCTCAACTGAGCGGAATCATTTTTTCGGAAAAGTTATATAACCTAGTGTATCATATCGTGAAGAGAATTTATAAATTCATCGTGCTTTGACATAAAACTGTTTTGCTTTGAGTATCTTTATAAACGGCTTACGAAAACGTTTATTAAAAACGTTCAAAGAAAGTTATCATCTTTGATGACATCTTTGATGATGATGACAGACTTGGCACTTGATTCCTTCTCGAAGATCCTGCGATTTCTGCCAATTTTCTAAGAACGTTCGAGAGTGCGAATTGAAATGCTGCGGCCGTCAGTCACATTACCTTTTTTATTTTTTATTTAAATAAGTGGTTTGCCCACACACAGCTTATATGCGTCTTACGTGTGTTTGAAAAAGGAAACCAAGGTTGACTTCGGATTAAAATTCCCTTTTAAGCAAGATTTTTTTTTTTTTGCACATTGCGAGAAGTAGAGATACTATGTGTTCTGGTTCATAATTCGTTTTTCTTCTCTCTTTGACGATGTAAAAATTTCTCGCAGGTGCTTAACCGTGTTGCACTTTCGACATGCTGTTGCTCGTTGTCATTATTCTTACGTGAAATATTATTGCCTTTCATTCGCTCTCTTCTTCTCCTCCCCCGTGAAACGTTGAAGCTATACGCAGGGATATGATTTCGGTGGTGGCTGAAATCAATTGTGCAAAGTGGCTGCCCGTTTTCTGTTCCCCGTGCAGTGCGACGTCGTTGTCTGTCTGGCACTTTCACTCGGCACGTTTCGTTTTGCTTTGGTATTTCATGTCATTCGTTCGTCGTTTTCTTTTCTTTTCCCCTATTTATTTATTCTAAAGTGCAAATCGACCAAAAAGAAAGATCTCATAGTCGCTCTTACTGAGTGACTATGAGATCCCTGCGTCCGTGCGCTGGCCAATCACGATAGTTAATGGGCATGGCAAATAACTCGCTTCGTCACGTTGGAGGCCATCTTGGGCTGCGTTCAGCTGCGCTGCCTTGTATTCATGGCTGTAATCTCCCTCCCTCCTTCCTTTTTTTTTTTTTGGTCCAAGAGTGTTGTGAATGTCGCTCCAGACTAGATTCTACAGAGTCACTTGCCAGCCATTTGTACAACCACTGGCTAGTCAAATAAGGAACATTTTTTTTAGCTGCATAAACGTGTTGAATATGGCTGCTTCATGCATTTCGGAACTTGAAGGTAACCATGCGCTAGAAACAGGACCAAGACGATAGTAGACTAACTAAAGTTGCACGTTGGGCTTGTTGGTATATCACGATGGAAACAAAACGCGTAGCGCATCAGAAACAGGACAAAAGAAGAACACAGGCGACACACACGTTTGGCGCTAACTTTCAGCAACGAGTATGTATTGCAGGATCACAGCATACACACATATCCTTCTCACGCTTGCAATACAGCACGTGCTCCGAGCAACCTGGTATCATCTCTCGAGTCAGAATGGAAACTTTGTGTTAAAACTGATGCCATGCGCATAAATTCTACCTCTTTTCCTGATAATGACATGAATGGTTAGGTGATACAAGACCCACCGAAGGTGGCGATGTGATATGCTTCAATGATGAGCCTGGTCATCTCGTTAAGACTTTTTTCCTAGGATCATTGTATCTTCAAATAGGGGCTGGCAGGGGAATCTCTTGCAATGCTGCGCAAGAAAACCATCTGCCTGCTCCTTGTTCAGATTGCTATTATGACCTCTTAGCCTATCATTAAGGCATCGCCCGGTCTGGCCGATGTAGCAAGCTCCGCAGGTTGTGGGTATCTGGTAGACGACACTTGTTACACACACTACTAGCATAATCCTGTGATTCTTTTCGCATGTCGTCTTTTTTCTACCTTATGGTGTGGCCTTTCTACATAGACTGCTTAACTTGTTGGTTGCTGAAAACGCAACAGGAATGTCATTGCGTTGTGCTATTTTCTTGAGGCGATGCGACAATCCATGCATATACGGTATGACTGCTACCCTATTCTTATCTGTATTAGGGCACACTGGCGAGGATACTTTCGATTGAATTTGCTTCAGCAAAACCTCAGCTGCCGATGCGATTATGTCATTAGGGTATCCAGAGTCGCGAAGGCGTTTCACATATTGTGTGAAGTTTATATTGATTAGGTGTTTGCATGATTTCTTTTGAGCATTAGTTAAGCACATCTTTACGATACCTCTCGTTAAGCTTACAGTCCGAAGAACGAAATGAGAGCAATGGTTTGTTGGCTCGTGGATGATAAGATCAGCATGTTTGATGGTCATTTACAACAATCTGTAGGTCTAAAAATTGCATGGCATTGTCACTAGTTAACTGAAAGGTGATCTCGAGTGGCCTAAGACACTCTCGTACAACACACAGTACATTGCCACATTCCTGCTCAATATATTGATAATTACAAAAACACAGCGTCGTGTGTTTTTTCTACTGTCCTCTAATACTGTTTTTACCTTCAGGCTCCGAAATATTTGGCTACGACAGATTGCACTGTGCAATCTGTCGACGATGGCCAGCTGAAGCCATTTATATAGCTTCGACAATGCTGTATGGCTTTAGCTCGGCAGAAGACGCTAAATTGTCCCCTGCCTTTCCCGTTGTCCTCTCTGTCCAGCGATGTCGTAGTGGACGTGCGCTGTCCGTTTTCTGGTTGTTTCGCTTCGACCCGGTTTCCGTTCGTTCCTTCGTGAATTCTGCGCTCTTGGTCATAAATAATGGCCTGCGCGCGGAGCCCACAATCGCTGCTTGGGCTGAGAGAGGAGGGACGAGCAGCGAGTCACGTGGCTTCGCCGATAGGCGACCGACGGCGGCGGAAGCGCGGCAGGTCGAATAGGGCGCGCGTGTACACACCTGTCCGGAGCGGAAGCATGTCGTTTTTCATGAGCTGCGAGCTGGAGCAAACACCTGTCGGATACACCGCTGTCATATGGGCAATTGAGGAGTGAACATTATTTTTGGTTGCAAGGACGAGGACATTGCTGATCGTTAACTTGTTTCGGTTTGCCGTGCGCACTGCTCAGTTTTCTCGTGTTGTGATTGCCATGTGCAAGTTCGGGCTATACGATTGTTATTGGCTGAAAGGAAAAGCTGACCTCTACCATGCAGAATGTATTGTGAAACTATAGAGGAGAGCCCGTGCGAGCTTCCTCGGGAGAAAAGCCTTCAACAGGTGAAAAATTCGTCCTGGTACGGACTTGAAAAACGGAACCACCAGCAGAGCGGCGCAGTCACTCTGAACGCTTGCCTGCCTACAACATTTTATTTACAGATACTGTCGGTCAACATCAGGACCAAGACAGGAGTGGTAACAATATATCAACATACAACAAGCAGTGAACATGCACTTCCTATTCTTTCGTTTTCTGCTTTACTTTCTCGCCTTCCTCTGAGTAGGCTAGACAACCGAGCGTCTTTCTGGTTCATTTCTCTGCGAATACTTCTTCCGCTGTCGTGTGGACCGTAAATGAGACAGTTATTGCACCTTTCTTCTTTATAGGAATCTCTATCTCTTTTCTTCAACTGCGGAACTTTCTGAGAAGACCGCATAGGGCAACGTTGCCAGCAAATGAACGTAATAAAATCAGGAAGGAGCATTTATTCAAAGGCAGAACATTTTCGGGGCTTGCTTTTGCGGAGGCCGAAGGAAGAAGTGCGCGAATGTTTAACTGCAATGCGCGTCTGTCGTACAAAGTGCCGGGTCGTTATTGTAGTTCAACGACTTTCCTGTTTATGAATTGACCGTCTCGTTTGCCGGTTTCTCCGTAATCGCTTAGATGATTGTACAATGTGATGGACGGGTCGCACCGACGTATTTGTGGAACATACATCTTGTGCGAGTGCGCCCGCTTCCTTTCTCTGGGACCGCGACGCGCCTCGGCGTCGAGGGTAAAGCTGGCAACTTTACCCTCGGGAAAGGGGAGACGGGAAAGGGGAGACGTGTCGCTGCTGGCGGGTCAGCGCCAATGACGTGCCTCCTGCCGCCGCGGCCCATGCGCTCGCTTTAGCCAAATTGCGACCGCCGCGCGATTTGTAGTCACGTCTCTCGTGGTCTTTCTTCTCCTCTGATGCTGACCCGAGGCACACTCACATACGCGCATCTAGCGCTTTGCTGTATCCTCGCGCGGCGTTTCTGTGTTTCTTTCTCCATTTTTGAAATGTTTATGCTTCATTTCGCTCTCTTTGTTTATTTTTTTTGTCTCTTGTGGTTCGCATATCCCGTTCGTTTGTCGTTTTGTGCTAGCGCGCATCAATTTGTGCCGTGTCGTGTTGTTGTCGTGCTCTGTGAGCGGCTACCGCGTTTTCTACGGCTGTCTCCGTTCGTGGGCAGCGACTCTTCCGGGCGCATTTGTTTATTCTATTTTGTTTGCGTCCTACGTTTGCGTGGGCTACGTCCGTGATCGCTTACGTCGCGCGCACATAGTGTGATATGTGTGTCTGTTCGGGCGTGTTCGTGCGCATACATTATGAGGGAGAAGGGGGAAGTGTCCGAGTTGTTTTTGTATATCTGTTTTGAAAGCTATTTCTTTTGTTCTGTTTTGAACGTTTTACCAAAAAGGAGAACGGTGTTGGTAATATGTATATCTTACATCGCTTCGCTCTTTTAGTTTGTGCCCCCGGGGACATATTGAGACCCGCCGCGTAGTTGATGTTTGCTTACTTGTGCAGCGATGATTACTTTCCCCGGCTTTTATGTAAAAGAAAATTAAAATAAAAGCCTCGTGTGGTTCTTCCTGCCAGAGGACTTTGCAAACGAAAGTCGCTTTAAGGAGAAGTGAACGAAGATAGAACATTTTGCTCAGCTTAGTATATATATATATATATATATATATATATATATATATATATATATATATATGTGTGTGTGTGTGTGTGTGTGTGTGTGTGTGTGTGTGTGTGTGTGTGTGTGTGTGGATGTGTGAAAAAATAGATACAAACAAAGTCTGCGGAAACTATTATTCGCAGTATTGCATGACACAGCGATAAGCTGCAGGCGGGTGTTGTTAAGACAAAATTTAAATGGCTTTTTCTGCCGTTAAGTCGCACTTCTCAAGCGCTGCTTGTGGAAACTTTCGTTTCGAAAGCACGCGAGGGAAGCGAACGATCGCGGCGCGATCTGGAGCGCGCGAAGGAAGAAAGCGGAGAGCAAACGCGCCGTCTTCCGCCGCGCGAAAGGCCGTGAGGGAATGAGAGGGAAGGAGGGGGCGGGCGTCGTGCTGCGGCAGCAACTGCGCATTTCGCGACCGGGCGCAAGAGGAAGTGATAATAGCGGCTCAATCTAGCGCGCCATATACGGAGGAAAGTGGGGAGGCGGCGCGGGAGGAAGGGGAGGGGGAAGGTATGTCTTCTACTCCGCCAACGAGTGCATACTTTGCACGGCCGCGCGCGCCGTATCTTGAAAGGGATCTGTAGACGGCTCATACCTTTGCGAGCGCTGTCTTCTAGCCGCTCTTGGTTGAAGCGATAGACGGCACGAAGGTCACTTCGTTCTCTGCTGGTGCCGCGCTTGCTTACACCAGCGCTTTGACAACGAGTGTGCGCACTCATCGAGTGTGATGTGTTCGTTATTGCTTGTGCGTGCTGACCTCATGCTTGTTAATTCAGTTAGTAAGCGAATGTTTCCACGTTTATACGGCCGATAAAACTATTTTCCTTGCTTCGTATAGCTGGCTACTAATTTGCTATCGCAATGGATGCTTCGCCTTTCCGGTGAAACTGCGGCTTTTTTTTTCTATTGACTCCACTTGGTCAGTGATACCTTATACGGGCTTCACTGTCGCCAGGCTGCGATATGAAGGCAGCCTGTAATCGTCGCTTGTGAATAGTCGACCGTCCACCGCCCCTGCCGTTATGTCTTTGGAGTCGAGAAGCGCAAGTGTCAGCAACTTCTTCATTATGCAGTGCGTGCTGAGAAACAGCGCCACTCCTGATCCAACAACGCTTCCGCACCCAGAAGCCCACCGCGTTATCTTTCCTTATTTTTAATTAAATGTATCTAAGGAGATGTCGTCTGCTCCTCAGCTACATCGTGCATAAGAGGAACGCCCTAAGAGAAAGAAAGCCATAGCAATAAAAAATAAATTCCTGGCTCTTCCGTAATCAAGAGTAGATGTAAGTATGAAAAGGCAACCGGCATAGAAGATTGGTTGGCAATGATACGAGCCACAATCTTAAAATGGGTGTAGTGCATGTTCGCAACGGCACACCCCAACTCGCCACACCGCACCACGCCATATACTGTGCACTGGTTTGTATGGACGCTGCCCAGCTAGAAGAAGAATATCGGCTGAAGGCAACGCGACAGGCTGCGAAAGACGCCAGGGAGACAGAGCGCGCTGCCTAGCTAGAAGATTTAATTGAATTCTGTGTGTTTTACGTGCCAAACCACTATTTGATTATGAGGCATGCCGTAGTGGGGGACTCCGGGTTAATTTTGACCACCAAGGGATCTTTATCGTGCCCCCGATGTACGGGACGCGGCCGTTCTTGCGTTTCGCCTCGATTGAAATGCGACCGCCGTAGCCGGGATTTGGTCCCGTGACCTCGTGCTTAGCAGCGTAACACCATAGCCTCTAAGCCACCGCGGCGGGTAGATGCGTTTGAAGGAGGCGCCACGCAGCGTGGCACCATCTCTCGAGGCGACGCAATACCCGCGCCGCGGAACTCACGGACCGCTGGCGCCAAAAGATGAAAATGACGGGTATGATGCTCTGTATCTGCCTTTTCAATGTCGCTATTGGAAATGATAAATAAACCTCAGCGTACTAGAAGGTACAGCTTGAGTGATATTGCGAGCAAACATTAGTAACAATTCGGAAGCAAGGTTCTTTTGTAACTTGTTTGGGCAGTGACTAGCGTATGTGATGAGGTCCTGTACTAGGGATTGGGGCCTAGAGAGCGCATTTTCTTAAGTTTTGACTAGTTGCCCGGATGATCTCGTTTTGTTCTTGTAACTTGCCTGAATGTTCTCGTTTGAATTCCCGGATAACGGCTCTGGCTTTTGGCTGAAGGTCACTTGAAGGTCGCCGACAACGGGAGCTAAAATCATTTCATGCTTAAACGCACTCAAGAACACGTAAGCCACAAGTTCACAGTCGAAGTTCGCAAGCTAGAAAGCAAGCCCACTGCAAACCGTGTGAAAAAGGTTGTCTGTTCGAGATGTTCGGGGAGAGGCCTTTTAGGTGGGGTTAATTTTGGGTGCATTGTGAAGCTTAAAATTGTACGTTGTCGATTTACCGTGCCGCTGGCACGTGCTAAAGAGACAGCCGCTATATTGTCATAGCTGTTCCTGAATGTCATAGCTTTCCGTGTCTTGAGTTACGAGTGGATCTGATAAGTAATAATCTATGTGGCATCTTTGGTTCATTTTTTTTTAGGTTAATACGCCTTCCTTTTGATCCAGTGGATACCTTCCGTCTGTCTTCAACTATTTTCGTCGTAACACGTCTGGAACAATTGAGTTGCAGCTTCTCTAAATATAGTGAAAAGGCATTGCAGCCTCCCCCTTTCTTTCTGTCAATTTATTCGGAATACTTAACTGTGACGTTTCTCAAACGCATTGTCACTTCCTTTTCTACTGTGCAGTACTCTGTCTTCGTATTCGAATTTATCGGATTAAAGAGTGTGTCTCTTTCGCGCTTTTCTTTGGCGAATTTGCTCCCGAGACAAGTTTAATAGATGCGCGAAGTGTCTAAAAAGAAAACTACTTCGGAATGAGCTACGAGGAATCGGCACTGGCTGGTCGGGTCGAAACAGTGACGTCAGATTTCTCTTAGTTTTCGACAAACCGGGAAGTTTTCACCGTTGTTTCATTTTACGTTTTCTTGTATTCGCGACTATCCCCAATCGGTGTTTTGCGGGGCGCTGCTCTTCTTTGCTCGCGATTATTATTGAGATTATTATTGTGATTACGATTGCTGCAGGCCCACCCTCGTCTCCCGTTTCTTTTCAAATGCGCGTTGAACACTTTCAGCGCCTCCTAATGGAAAGGGGAAGGGTAGGGTGAAAGGGTGCCTATCTTTTATCACGGCTGGGTCGCCGACGACGAAAGGTCAGTAATTCTTCGGCCGCCTGTCGCGAAGTGCATTAGAGTTCTCTCAAGACGTTATAAGAAATTCGTCGGCCTTTCCCGCCTCTTCGAATCTTTCTTGCTTTCCTTCTGTTTTGTCCCAGCCGGATGCTTTCCTTACATCTTACGTGCCGACAGGTTTTTCAAGCTCTCTCTCTCGTGGTCCCTAAGTGCCTGCAGAGACGTCCCACTAGACTATTCTGCGAGTGAATCGCGAATGTCGTCGCTTTCCGAAGCTGCGGGAAAAGTAATAGCAATTTGCGTTTTCTTGTCGTAGTTGTCGCTGTTATTCTTGGACATGCCGCATTTTGACGACTTTTGTTGCTCGTGTTTGGTAGCGATGTCGGCATTATGCGATTTCAAGCTTTCTCGCTGAACTTGTAATGCTGCCCGAACGGCTGTATGCCGTGTGTTAGGTGACGCCGCGCCTAAATTTCAACTTAAATATGCGACTGCCGATAGAAGTGAGATTACTCCTGGTCTTCGCACTGATATTTACAGTGCACTGCTCTGTTAAAGGGAACACACGAACGTAGAGCACGTGCGAATCTTACCCTTCGGCAAATGTGCAATTCCCCGGCTTTGCAGCAGGTGACTTGTGATTGGCGGCGCTTGCATCTTCTTGCACGCATGTACAGTGTGTCGATGTAGCTCTAGACATCGCTTGCATTTGTATTAGCCCCGATAACTACCTACATGGGGCGCTGAGAGCGCCGCTCGCGTGACGTCAGGGCATGGACTCGCGCCTGTCGTCTGCTACAGTTTGGGCGGTGTCCGGGTGCATTCTACAGCGCTTCCGTTTGTTTGCCCAAGTTCCCTATGCTTGCATACTTATGAGTGTTGTCTCAAATATGTTTTACGAAGTCTTCGTTCGCGAAAATATAATTTAAAGAGCTTATTTCCTAGACGACAATATATTTCTCGAAGGTAACGCCACAGTGCCAGCCGAAGGAGCTCAGACCAGGCCACTGCGAGTTTTGCATGCGCGGAACTACACTTTGCAGTGGTAGCTCACGTGAATAACAAAAGCATGTGATATCTGCCGTGATGCAACAAGCTTCTCACAACAGCTGGCTATAATGACTTCCACGACATTTATCTTCATTTTAATCTACTAAAGCATGTTTGCTCAAGACGAGTAGTTATTGTATAATATCAAATTTTGCGTTTCCTCACAGTAACTCTCGGCGGTAACACGAGACCTTAAAGGGACACTAAAGTGAAAAAGGATTTCTTCTGCATCATTAAACTACCCTTCTACAACACCAGAAACACCACTCTCACAGCGATAAGACGTCTGGTAAGCCAGAAAAAGCGCAAGAACGAAATACAGGTGGCGACGCCTACTTAAGTTCCCGAACCTGGGGGCCGTGACGTCTTGGATTTTGATGGCGTCTTCTAGGGCCTACTAATTATATATGGCGGTACAGATTGACTACATTGTGTTCTAAAGGAACCAAATATTAAACATGGCAAGTTTCAGGAACCTTTATTCAGCCAACGCGGCCCAAATGCGAAAACGTACTTTGGAATCCCTGACGTCACGCTGACGTACCTGCGCTGTGGTTTCGGCGCGAAATTCAATAACTGATACTTGGACCTTCATTTTCTCATCTAATAATCAAACTATGTTTTTAAAATGACTGCCTGCAGGGTTCTCAAACAATGCTTCATTAGTCTAAACTGATTTATTGTTTCTCTTTAGTGTCCCTTTAAGAGGAAGTTTTAGCTCGGGTGCTCCTGTTTAAATACATGTAAAAGGAGAATTCGTCTTTGTCAGTAACCACTGCACAAAATTTGGCGAGGTTTGTTGCATTTAAAAGAAAAACTTAAAATCTAGTGACTGTTCGTTTCGAATTTTTGATTAAGGTTGTTAATTGTTATTAAAAATTGGCAAAAATAGAAATTTTCCGAAACCGAAACTATCAAGTTTACAACTCTGTTTCTCAGCCAGGAAACATGATATCACAATTTTATGGATTGCATATGATAGTACATCTAAAGCGGACAAATTTAAAATGTTGCGCATGAATCTAAAAAAAAGTTCAGTCATATGGAAACACAGCTTTTTCAGAACCCTTGTACATAACGTAACAAATTCACGTAAGATATAAATTGGCATATCGAATTTGTCCTCTTTGAATGATATAATGGATGCCGTTTACATAACCGCGATAACTGTTCTTGATGCAGAGCTATTAAAGTATAAACTTCGCTCGTCTGTTTTTTTCGAACTTCCGAATTTTTGAAAGTTCTTTAAACAAAATTCAGACCCTAAATCGAAATTCCGCTTCCAACAGTCACTAGAATTTACCTCTCTCTCTCAAATGCAACAAATTTCATTAAAATCGGTCAAGGGGTTATCTCGGAAAAGCGTTTTTGCGTTTTACATAGATTTGAATAGGCCGCATCGGAGTTGGGTGCGAGCTAAAGTTTCCTCTTAACACTGCAGTTTAGGTTCTACCAGCACCACTTGCTTTAACTGCTCCTGAAAGCTAGGCCGTTCTTCACCGTTAATTTTAAACGGCGGTAACTTTAAGTAATGGTAATTGAGCCTTACAGCTGTTTGCCGCATACGGAAAGGAATGTACCAATATTTAGCCTTATGGAAGGGACCTTACGGAAGCCACCTTAGCCGCTGAGTTATCTGACAGTTTAACTTCATCCAGCGTTCCAACAAAGTCGGTTTATATTCAGACGCGTTTCAGTGTTGTGCCCGCACTATTGTGGAAGCCAACGCGGTGCTTAAGGCGGTCGCGTTCGATGGTGGTAGTGTTTACTGCTAATTTACTCGAAAGGTAGCGGACTATTTATTCAGAGCTATTTTAATAGGCAAACCCAGCATTAACACAACGAAGTGTGCGGAAAACTCCTGTGGGAGAAAGCTTGATGAAGAAGAGGAGTTCGTTTTAAAGCAAATTTTCACTGAGTTCACTATTTCAGCAGATTGTTTAGTATTCAATTGCTTCGTGCTGTAGTTTAATTCAATGCAGCGATACCTTGTGCTATCTCAATTATAGCTTAGTTTGTCGAACAGTCTAACGATGGAGCCGCGTTGGGTTCATGAAACGCCAATAATGTTTTTCTCATGTATAGGAAGTTTGCTTATCTTGTGTTTGAGATAAATTTCCCTGCGATGAATTCTGATGCCGTCTCGTGGACCACAGAATTTGTTTCGACCGATTTTCAATATGTTGTGTTGTTCACTGTCATCCACAATGAACGACTGCCTTCTTTCGTTGCCATAGACAGATGAGCGGCGGTGCTAAACTCGCCGCCTCAGTTAAAGCGTTGAATTCGCCGCCTCATTGCCTTCGCGGTAATGGAAATCTCTCGCGCGTTCCATCCTAACGCCGAAGGGTGCGTTACTAAACGCGGCGCCGTAAATTTCTGACCCGTAGGGGGCGCCAGCCACGGTCGCGTAATTTGTAGCCTTCGCTGCCGGAAACTCCAGCGAGTCGGGGGATGTTGGCTCTCCAGTCCCATAAGTTTCTGCCTCGTCTTAGCCGTCCCTTCGTTTCCTCCGGCAGGAAGAATATGTCTCTCTCCGTATAAGCTCAGCGTATAAATATATATATGTATACATATCTTTTATCTTTTCATGTCCTCGCTTCAGCCTCCGTTGCGAGGGGTTGGGGGGAGAATCTTCGTCTCCTTAGTTTAAAAGCTTATTTCCCTTTCCTATCTTTAAATACCTCCCCTTTCCATAAGAAAAACCTCTTTTACCAACCGTCCGTTCTTCTAGCGTAAGGAATGCGAGGCTTTCTTTTTTCACGTAATTCTCGATCTTGCGTATAATCTCTTCGTTTCTTTGGGTGAGGATGAATATAAATATCTACGCCTTCGCGGGTTTCCCTCTTCTTCCCCAGCCATCCTTAATTCTTGATGAAGGGAAAGGGGGCGCTTTCAAATTCCCTCCAGTCGCTGTCCCTTCGTTTCCTCTTCGCGTTCCAGTCCCGAAAAACGGGCGGACGCATGGGATTCCAGCGCCGTGGCGGAACGCGCTTACGGTCCGCGCCGCATCTAATTACGCGCGGCTGACTTATGGCAATTAGATACACACGGTCCTGCGTAGTAGCTGCTGTTCTTGGTCATATGGGATGTTTAATTTGCGCACGCGGAAGTCGTTTGAGGGGAAGGCAGTAGTTTGGAGTTATAAGGTTCTCTCGACTGTACACATGTGTTCGTTTGGTGCTGTTCTTCATTATGTTTTTTCTTCGCATATTTTTAGATTTTGAAACAGCATTAGTCTTTCCATGTTTAATATTGTTTGTTACGGGATAAGAGTGTGAATTAAGCCGCTTGGAAAATACAGGAAATAGCGTCGCGAGCTGAATGTTTCCGTACACCGGGCGTACGTGTATTAAGCAGCATAAGTGTTCATCGCCTGTTGCCGAGTTTGACGCCATTTGGCATGGAATTTTAGGGCTCGCAGCGTTGGGTCTCCTTTGTCACACTAGAAAACGAGGTAGTCAGAGGTTGAGGACATGACATTTTTTTCTTGTTTACTGCTAGCGTCCTTCCGATGAGTCGAGCTCCTTACGCACTTTTCAGGAGCCATGTGAGACGGAAATTGAGCTCTCCGTCCTACCGTCGTATTGGAATTTGTACTGTCTTGCGGGACCAAGAAAGCTCGCTTACGTTTTATGTTCGTGCTCTCGTGTACACAAACTATAATTGCGAGAAAAAAAAAGCACTTGGGCGCGTGTTTGCTATGCGCGCACCGGGAAAAGGTGGTAAACGATGTGCTTCCGTATAACTGGGCAGCGTAGGCAGCGCAAGTGACGTCCTGAGGTAACTTCGCTTTGTTTTGTTCGAACAAACGTTGGCTCCCAGTGAGCACAGCTATCGTCCACGTCGACTTTTCCACCGGTGGGAGAGAGAGCACCTCCTCTCTGGACAGGCACGCGCTGCAGCTTCTGCGGTGCTTTGGCGGAGGGCGTGACGTGGCGTTGCCGAGGCGCCCAGGGAGCTCTCGTACAGTTTTTGTGCTTTCACGCCAATCGCTCACTTGGTGCGGTAAGCTTAGTTGACACCCAAAGCTCGAATTATACGAGACGATTTGAGCATCACACTACTGTTGTTGTGGAAAGTTTCTTGATTGCTCCCCTATGTATTTTTCGCATTGTTCATCAGTAACTTCGGTCATAGCGCGCTTTTGGAAGTTTGGTGACTTGTCGGTGAGCAACTAATGGTTACCGGTGAGAACGCTTGTTTCCGTGTTTTCCAGCTCCAGAGGAACGTTTGCATTAAAGGGATGAATATATCGGCAGGTGTATACCACTGTTATTCATCTTTTGGCCGATGCGGTATATGCGCCACAGAGTTTGTCAGGTCATGATGGTGATCAACAGCTGCTTCTCTCGCGCGCGTCGGCCGCCTTTTTTCCGCAAAGTACAATATATTTTTCGATTGCACACCATTGCAGTTGGCTGTGCTTTATTAAATCCTTAGCATTAGCAGTGTCAGAGTGGGGAATATATATATATATATATATATATATATATATATATATATATATATATATATATATATATATATATATATATATATATATATATATATATATATATACTACAACTGACAGTGGTCTGTCTGCTCAGGACCACGATCAGCAGCACCTATGTCGACTGCGCTACTGAACATTATTTTGCTATGTGATGAACGCGGTTTAAATCATACATCCGAGGCCTCACAGAGAGGTGCGACGTAATTCTAACGCATTTCTCTCTCATTTACCGCTTAATTGCCGCTGAATTCTGTTCTTTGTCTTTATGCGCTGCTCGACTCGTTTACCACTCAATTTACGACCCGGAATGGAGCCGGCAGTTGACGCCTCAGGCGCCGTCGCGCGTGTTTAATTAAACCGGTGCACACCGGTGAAGAGGGGGGCGTGGATCGCGCCGTTACGCAACCCGACGTTCGCCCGCAGCCGAGGTCGTCCATTGTGCGTCCGCAGCATTGTCGTCGAGCGTTGCGTTGGAGCACTGGTTTTGCGCGGCTCGGCGGCGGCGCTCAGCCGGAGCCCTGGTTTGGGGGGAACCAGCGCGTGCTGCATTGCGATGAGAGGGCGACACGCGCAGCGATGACAGGCCTATCGATCTTGCGCCCGATGTGTCCCGCGAATGCGCCTGCCTGTCAAGGTGCATAGCGAGCTGCGGTGAATGGCTGGGTTGCGCGCGCTATTAGGCCGTTGCCGTTTTGTTGGACGCGATTTTTCTCGCTTCCGTGCTTTACTGCACTGAGGAGATTGGCTGCAATTTCACGAGTATCCTGTGTCGGCTAGTTAGCTAATGGAGTTAGCTCCAATCGAGCAAAATATAGAAAGGAAACGAAACGCTGCTTCCATTAATAAATTCTTGCGTGTATTTTTTTTTTTACATGTGCCAGTATTGTTTAGTGTGTAACAGCATGCTATGCCAAAGAGAATAAAGAAAGAGAAAGAGCGAAAAAGGGAGAGAGAATTAGCGCGCCTGAACAACGTATTTTTCAAAAGGAAGTTGTTTCAATTTGGCACGTTTGCAATGATCTTTTGGACGTAATATCTGAGCGTGAACAAAGGTTGGTCACCGTTGCTCGTCATACAGGGTGTCCCAGGTAACTTCAGTCAGTTTAAAGATATGCCGATGCACTCCGAGACGACGCGACCAAGTGCATGTTGCTGACTGTTTGGAGTAAGTCACACTATTTTTTGTATTTTGCCTAAGGGCATAATTAGTCAAAATTATTTAACCAACTGCTGAAGCAATAAAGTTGAACAAAAAAAATTCGAAATTTGTAGAGAGATTTGCAAACGTCCGTTAAACAGTTTCGACCCTTCTATATATCAAATATTGTTTTTTTCCCTCGCTTACTGCAAATTACCATGAAAAAAAAAACACGTTATATGCGCGCTTGCGCGCAGTGATTGCAGTGGTCCCAAACGTTCCGTGTACAAACTAACATAGCATTTAGTTGGGTCTGCTGCCGCTTAAAAAGCGGCAGGGCAGCGACTCAGGCGTTACCCTTGCGATTTACGCCACCAACCGTTATCGCTAGCGCTGCGATACCGGTTGCCCTGTCGTCTTTTAACCTTCAGCACACCCGGATAAATGCTATTATAGCTGTCTGTACGGGGAACGTTTGGGAGCACTACAATCGGGGCGCGCAAGCCCTCATGTAAAGTGGTATCTTTTTTTTTAATTTGCGGGCATCTGCACTAAGCGGAAAAAAACTAATACTTAATAGATAGAAAGGTCGAAAATGTTTATCGGACGTTTTGCAAATCACTCTACAAATTTATAATTGGACTTTTTTTGCTCATCTTAATTGCTTCAGAAGTTGGTTAATTAATCTTGTCTAATCATTCAATTAAGGTAAATACAAAATATAGTGTGACTTACTTCATACAATAGTCAGCAACATGCATTTGGTCGCGTCGTCTTGGAGTGCGTCTGTATATTTTTAAGCTCTGGCTAAAGTTAGCAGGGACACCCTGTGTATATCCATGTGACGCAATAGAGACTTTCGTTTTCCTTGCTGAGTTTACTTTCACATTTTCACGCTTCGTTACGCTGTCTTTTGATTTGTGCATTTATTGTGAAGGTGCTGCGTAGGTAGCTGAGTGATTGTATGTGAAGATTGTTCTTGCCTTCTTGTTGCTTGTTGCTGCATGCTCTTAGCTCGAATCGTGAAGTGGCTCCCGTCTGCATGTTCCTCAGTCTCTACTCACTAACAATCTAATCAGTTTGATCAGTTGGGGGTTATAGACTGAAAGTATTGCATTAGACTGCCAGTGTGCTCTCAACATTCCATGACTGCTCTTTTGGGATGTTGCCTCGATGAACAGTAATTAGTACAAAAGCAAATGCCTCCCCTTTCTCCCCTGTGGTGCTTGCGAATGCAGTTCTCTCTTTTGAGCAGTTTGTTTTTCTTGTGAACTTTCGCACTGCACGGCCTCTCAGTCAAAAGAATCGGTGGAGTGGAGAGGTCACGGCTTGAGATAGACTTGACCTAGTCTGCTACTCTGCCCTATGGGTACTTGAGAAAGGTGGTGTTTGCAGCGTACCATCGGCCGCAAAAGCTTGCGGGATACGTGTTCTACAGCAAATGTAAATTTGTGTTGGTTTTGTTCGTAACGCCCTGCGTAATCTGTACTAATGGGACACCAACGGGCCCAACTAGCAACATCAATGAATGTTCCCTCAGTTGAGGCATGACGCTCCTAATTTAATAGATCACTGTGCGTAGGTCGCCTTTGCGACCTACGCACACTGGAACATTCGAGACTACGTGCTCAGGCATTGCGGGAATTTGGCTTTTCTTGCAAATTCCCCGTCTCGCAAACTTTTGTTGCCTACTGCACTTGGTCACATAAAGCAGTAATGTTGTCTTAGGTAAGTGAGGCCACTTTGACTGACGTTCGTCATTTCTTACCGGCAGAAATATCTACTGGAACATGAGCAGCAGGGAGCCTCGCTGAAGAAGCTTCAGACTGCCGTGGACTACCAGACGGCCAAGTCGGAAGACATGGCTGACAAGGACCTCCGTTCTAGGGGTGAGTGCGGCGTTTGGTTCGTCTATCTACAGGGATGACGCAGCGTCAGAGCGAGCACCTAGTTGGCACTCTAGCAATCATTATGGCTGAGGTCCAACATCGGACTTCGCTCGCCTAGGGTACAGTGGCGAAAGCTGATACCGTGGGCAGAAAGTTAAAGCACTGAATGGTTTTTCCGCGTTAACATGCTTGTGTACATGTGCAGACGGAGCAATTTGTGCTAAACGTATACGCGCTAGGGCGTAACGTAGACTCTGAGTAACCCTTCCTGTCGTTTTTTTTTCTTTTTTTTTCGGCCCTTTCCCTCTATCCTCATGGTCACTTATCTTGTACGTGTTTCTTGCCCTCTTTCCAAAGCAGAACAGTTGGCTAGAGGAATGTGCCCGAGGCCGCGACCTCTTTGCCCTTCCTACCTTTAGACCTGTGTCTCTCTCTCACTCCATCTTACTCTAGGAAAATGAAAAAAAAAATCATCCAGGACCAGAAACTAGCCGTATGATCATGCATTAAAACTTGCGACGATGCACAGTCGTATAAGGGGATTTTATTATTGAAAAGCGTTCAAAATATTTTATGCCGGCTTTTGCGTCGTTCTTACTGTCGAAAAACGGAATCTCACACAAGAAAGAACGAGAGAAATTAGTATACTATATATAACTTGCGAAAAAAAAAAGAAGAAATACGTCAGAAAAGCCGTTCAAAGTTGTTGGGTGTGGCAGTGAAGACTGAAAGTAGCGGCGCCACATACTACGTCAAATACGGTGCGCACGTTCTTTTTTTGTGTTGCCATAGCCCACCACCATGCCTGACTTTCTCTTTCCTTCTGTCTTTCTTTTTGGAAGAAAGAGAGAAAACCTTATTTCAACTAAATAACATTCGCGGCTACTTTAGTGAGCGGTCTAGAACTTTATAGCGAAAATTTACAACTTTATCAAATCCGTAACAATTTCGCGAATATACTTTAACTGAAATGCCAGGAAGTTTAATTAATGGTTGAATGTTCATGGCCGTAATATCGGCCAAATAAAGAAGGCTGCCGATTCATGCAAAAATGATATTCTGTTCGCTCATTCGGCACTGTGTTTATGAGAGAAAAACAGAAACAAAACCATCAGAAGAACTACTTCTTTCTGCCGCCTTTGTGCTGGCACAAATGCTTTCACCGTGAAGTGACTGAAGGTAATGGCGGTCATTTCGCCCAAGTCGCGCGACACTCTGAAGCACGCGCAGTGCTTTGATGGTAGTGCGAAGCTTTGACCACACTGAACTCTATAAAGTAGCAGCTCTTGAATGGTAGGCATATTTCCCCAGAAACCGTTCTCGGTGATTGTTTCTCTCTTTCTTTTTTCACCAACCTTGACATTCGCTTTTAATTTTATGAATGTCAGTTTACGTGGCAAGTTGAGAGTTGGGGGGCAATTTAAATCCTGCTCCGTCTTTCATGCAATGACATAAAGACCGGAAATGTTGCTTTTCAATTTCTAGCATTTTGTTGTGAGCCGCGTTAACTCTGGCATATACAATGCCAGCAGTGTAATTAGGCTAAAGGGAAACTAGGAAACAAAAGTCAAGGGCACTTGGGTATCCCTACGTGGATGAGTACGAAAACATTGCGGCATCTTCCCGATGACGACTCGTTTTACAAAACGTAATGGTATTGTTTTCACGTTGCCTTGTATCATTTGTCGCGTCACGTGCCTCGTTCGCGTATTCGCGTGGACCTCCAAGGGAGCCAGGCGTGGCTACTGACTGAGAAGTCGAAGGTTCGTCAAACGGAGCCCACGACAGAACTCGCCGAAATCACCGCACCGACTGGCAGAGCTGCTACGCTATATATAAGCCGACCACCGGCGCGGTGTGTCTCTGTGACCACGTGATGTTTTGTGCCATATCCGTCGAAGGTTTGTCCATCTGAGCGCTCTTGAGAACTCGGCGAAATTACCGCACCGACTGGCAACGGGCCAGTGCCGCCAGAGCTTTCATAGAAGGAGGGGAAATGTGGCAACGCTGGCATGTCGAGCGGCATCGGAGGCAGCGGTGGAAGACGACAACGAACGCGCGAGCTGTGGAACGAGCACTTCTCTGTGACCACGTAAGTTTTGCATTTCCGGCCCCGCTGCCGGATTTTCCGCTTCGTGAGCCATGTAATGCTGTCGCGTAAAAAAAAAGAAGAAGAAAAACTCCGCCTCCATTCTATGCTACGAAAGTAGATGTGCAGCGAAGCTGGTGCTCATGTTAGACAAGCACTGCCACCCCAACTGACGTTAGACGAAGTCGCAGAACCACCGCCGCCAAAAGCGACCTACGTCACGCGCTCACGCACGTATTCGGAAGTGCAACATATGCATCATCATTCTTCTAGGGCTACCGCCAAGCGCAGTTGCCTTATTTAACTAAATTAATGTTAAAAAGTAAATTGGATCAGAAAACGCGTAAAGTACGACTTACACACAAGCTGCATTCATGATAGATTTGGATTGTGATACGAATATACGAGATAGCATCATTCTGTTACGCTGAAACTGAAAGACAAAGTGTTCTTCCAGCTGTCGTTCGAGGTCCATTCTCATCCTTGTAGACTCTCCGCCTGGCGCAAGTGCGTTATTAAACTAATTGAATTTCTCAAAGCAAACTCTTTCACAAATTCGTAAACTAGGACTTACATACAACCTGCTGACGTGATAACATCGGATTTTAATTCGAATGTGTGAGAAAACAAAATTACGCGGAAACTCAAACGGAAACCCCTTTTCCAGCTGCCGTTTTTTTAGGTGAGCACGCTGCGCATTATCCATACCATCTAGAGGCCAACAGCTTCGATTTAAAACAGCTTTGTTTATGTGCGCTTGTCATCGCCTAGCCCGGCGTTGCGGACGCAACATAGAAAAAAAATAAATAATGGTGAGGCCTAAATTGGCAGTGCCTGGTAATTGCTTGCTGGTCTGACACCTCGGATAGCCTAAATAGGCAGAGGGGGTGAAAAAATAAACTTTAGTTGGGAAAAGCTAGCGAAAGGATAACGCTGTTCTGACCAAGATAAATTGGCCGATTAACGCTGTCAGCTTTTTTTTTGTGTGTGTTTCCTTTTCTTCGCGTGGTTCAAATGCGCGGGTGTCACCGATGGATGTGCAACGTGCGTGGAAGTACGACTTTTCTTTTCGTCGCCGTTCTACGACGCAGAAGTTGGAATTCCAAATTCTTTTATTTTTTCTTTTTACCGCTCGCGTCGTGTTTCCTTCGTTTGTGTGCTGACTCGGCACGTGTCGAGCACCGGAAAGGGACGCACGTCCGCGCTTTTTCGAATGTGACCCCGTAACTTATCCGTTCTCCGAGGCGCGTTGTGCCAATTTAGCCGAGCGCGTCGGAATTCGCTAGCTGAGGGAAGAGGGAATCAGAGTGTTTTACTCACGACGTGGTGAGGTGGAGAGAGAGAGAGCAAAAGAAAGGGGATACTGATATTATGACATGGTAAGAACTTGAACTCGCATTCTATCTACTGTCGACAGATTCCGGTGACAGAAGCTACGTTTGCGCAAACGTGATAGGGTTCGGCCGAGTCGGTTTGTCGGACCGAAAACTGTCGTCCTGTTGATGTAAACGCTAACAGGTAGGATTGAGTGATCTCCTGGGCGAGTTCGGTCAACCCGCCTACAAAGTGGGCCGAGGTTGACTCAACAAATCAACTTGGCAAAATACGTTTTGTAGGGTTTGTTGGGCTGGACTTCCAAATCGGCCTGCTCGCGTTCATTTCTTTTAACGGAACTAGCGTCAACAAGTATTCGTGTTAGAGGGGCAGCCTGTGCACTATAGGAAGCTCTGCTTAGAAATTCCTGCGTTAGCATCAAGGGCAATAAGTGTACGAACATCCTGCTCCGCGAGAACCCCAGAAAAATGTTTGTTTCCTCCGTGGTGCGAAACATTGGCGCGATAGCCGTGCAGTAAGCCTCGCACGCATTCGTGTGGTTTTGCTTCGAGTAAATATTCGCAGATGCTCGAGAACAACGTTAAAATTACGATAAAAACTTTATTCAATGACGACTCTACAGTCGTCTTCGTTGGCGGTCCACTCCAAGTGCAAATCGGCGAAAGTATGACTAAACGCAGCTGTCAGGCGAGCAGACTGTCAGGATTGGGGGCTCAATCCCGTCGCTCGTGATCCGTTGTTAAGTTTGGAGTCGGGCATGAATTCCCTATCCTTTTCCCTATCACACTTTCCCAACTGGGTATTGCGCCGTCAGTTAAGTATATTATTCTCTTTCTGTAATGTGGAAACGTTTGTGAAGCGAAACGAAGCAGGCGCGCTCGTTATGTGAGGGTACTTATAAGCTTCTAAACCTAGCGCTTATTCTGCAGAAGCGCTTGTGTCGGCACGCAGCACGTGGACGTTACGTCCTGTTTAGTCTAAGGGCAGCTGGTACTAAATAGTATTTGCGGATGGCCGAAGGCTATCCGGCGTTAATTTACCCAGGTGTGCAGAGCGCTACGGTGTAGTGAAGCGCGACGTCGAACTTCGCAACTCGAAAACTTTTGCCAGCACGGAAATATCACGTGAAGTTACCGTAGCGCATCCGATGGCGCACGTCGGAGGCGCTGAAAACTTTTGTTTCATGCTAGTATTTAGTGCCGTGCGATTTCGTATGCGAGCTGGCGTTCTCTTCCTTCGTCCGAGGACCGTGCACTTACTACTCCGTGTTCATTACTACTTAGCACTCTGTGCTCATTAATAAGCGAGTAGGATATATTGACGAGCGTGCCAGCGTGCCCCTCGGCCGGTGAACAAGAGTAGCACTCACATCTTATCGATGCAGATGGCTGGCTGAACGGCCTGAGCGAACCTGAGAAAAATTAGCGAACCTTTGAGATGTTCGTTAATGTGGAGTGGGAGGCTGTGTGCATTTTCGTGCGCGCTGGATATGACGCCGAAGAATCCTGCATTGCCGGACTGATTGCTCGTCGAGCAGTTGTCGCCAAACTATTTTTCTTTCTCCCCGAAAACACGGAAACGCGATAATTTTATTTTTCAGTGATCTTTTTCTCATTTTCTTCCGCGAATTCTTTTGTTTTGCTAGCTAGTTCGCCCACCGTGAGTGCCGCTTATTTAATAATCATCGCCACTATTACATTTCCTAAATTTCGGCAACATTCATGATTTCATGATTTCCGCCGTTTCTGATTATTTACCGCCTAGTCATGATCCATGCTTTAATACCACTCAGCGAAAAACCAGATGAAGGCGCTCCGTTGAAACTAGCTTTGTCCCGGCTTACTTTTCTTCAGCATATGTTTTCCTTTCGAAATGATGAAAAATATGTGCGAATTCGGCGACGGTTTTCTTTGTCTTATACTCTGATACCCTGATACCTAATTCTGATGGTATCGTACAACTTAACATATGCATATAACATACTGTTCATACTTTACATACTGCATATACATTTTTTTTCTTTGCACGCACCTTCACATGGCGGGTGCGTGTTTCTTTCTGTTGGAAGTCCGCTTTGTTCGTTAGTGACACTTCGCCACTCAACTTCGGCACTCGCCTGCTCCAGCCGGCCGTCTTCGGTGCTTGTATAGTATACTATTATAGCCTCGGTTTTCTCGCGGCACACGCGCGCTTCGCCGCCTTTGAAGCGAGCATTTGTATTCCTTTTTGTTTTATGCTTTTCTTTCGGGAATTTTCTTGCTCTTCGCCAACTTTTTCGCCTCGCTCAGGTTGAGACTGGGCCCTAACGTGTTCTTGGGCTCTGCCGAAAACCTGAGATCTCGGCTTTCTTGTTTTCTTGCCGTGCGCCCCGTCTCGCTTCCCGCGCTCCTTTCTCCCCTCTCCCCGAGCGCTATCGAATTCTCGCTCGAGCTGCTTCCATCTCGTACATACTGCCTGCCGCTTGTTTGCTCTTGCCCTCCTGACGCGTTGCCTGTCCGTGCCTCGTCCCGGCCCCCGTGCTTTGCTGGCCTTGTTTGTGTGTTGATCGATCCTCCACTTTCTTGTCCCGGTTTCGTTACTTCTTTCTTTTTCTGCTTCCCGCCGCACCTGAGCGTGAGGTAGACGGCCGCGACGCAATTAACGAGAGCCTGCGCCGGTCGTAAAGAAAATGGCGACCAGGCACGCGTCGTTAGCGCCGGGTAACTGCGAGGTTATGAAGAGCGGCAAAAGAGCGAACGGCTTTCCCGACAGCCTCGGCGCTTCCACTCAGTTTTCGTGACTGACTTCGGCGCTGCGTTGTTTCCTTTCTTCTTCTTGTTTTCCCCCCCCTATCTCTTTCTTCCGGTAGCTGAGGCGCAGACAAGCTCTGCAGGAGTAATTGCTCAGCTTCTGACGAGAGCCCGTGGGCGCATAATTGAAAGACAGAAGGCAGACACACGAAAAGAGGGGAAGTAAAGTACCACCGGCGGGGACTGTCCTAATTATTTGCCTGCATATAGTTTGTCGAGAAGGTGATAGGCGCGTTCGCTAGCGACAGGTCAGGGATGGTGCCGTATGCGCTGCCATCGTGCGCGGGCTTCCGCATCTGCAAAGTTAAAGACTGCAGCTAAGCAACGGCATGTAATGGTGCATCAAGTCACTCTTGCAACTGCGGCGGATTGCGATCGATTCTCGCTGCTTTGATGTCAAGTGGGAACTCGAAGTGGCGTGTGAAAGAAAGGGAAAGGGCACATGGAAAGTAAGAGTCAACCGGAGGCAGTTGTCGCTGGCTATACTACTGCGGGAGGATGCAAGATGACGGAAAAAGGAAGGACACCAAGGACGCATGTGCGCAATCCAACTGTAGCGCGCGGCGTGCTTAAGGTCTGTCGTGTAGGCGCGCGCAGACCTCAAAGACTCCTGCAGCGCCCAGATGTTGCCCCCTTGCGGGGAGTATTTTGGGAGCAGTGACCTAGAACCTTCTGTTCTGACAGTGCGCGATGGTTCTGTCTCTCAAGCACTTTACACGTCAGTTGCCTGTCCGTACCGTAGCGTGGGAAAACACTGAGAAGCTGCGTGATGGTCTCAGCAGCTGCAGCTGCATGATTTAAACATGTACGAGACGCTTCTTGATTGGAAATAACGATATATATATATATATATATATATATATATATATATATATATATATATATATATATATATGAAAACACAATAATTGTGGTTCTAGCTCATATGACGCCAGAAGGAGCATTAGAAGTTTCATGGTCTTCATGATGCTGTGGATCCTAAATGATGGTATTTGCCTTATGGCAGAATATTCCGCCGCTGCAGCACGTTCATCATTCAGGGCACTCGTCTAGTCCTGTGTTCTTATGTAACAGGGTGCCTCGGTATCGCAATAAGTTGCATGTATTTATTTTTGACACCTAATGATAAAAACACCCAGCTTGAAGTCGCTGTAATCAGCCATGAGTTGATGGCTTTTTTTTTTTCTATATGGAAGCACCTGCTGGGTAGGAAAGGAAGGTAGAAGGCAGGGATGTTATGCAGGATAGCGTCTCGTTGGCTACCCTACTCTGGCGTAAGGGAACAAAAGAGCACAAAGGCGAGAGAGGAAGGACAAAAAGTCGCAGTTTCGCCCGAAAGGTGAAGCATCGATTGCGATAGCCAATTAGTAGAACGCTATACGTTGTAAGGAAAGGAGTTTTACCGGCCGTATAAACTTGTAAACATTCGCTTACTAACTAAATTAACAAGCATGATACCACGCGCGCACGAAGCAAACATGAACGCATCTCACTCGATGACCGCGAAAATTCGCTGTCAAAACGCTGGAGCGAGGAAACGCGGCAGCAGCAGCGAGTGAAATGACTGTTCTGCTGCTTCTTGCCTCTAGTTTCAACGCGAACTAAGCGGTCGAAAACACAGCGCGAAGCCGTCAGCACTGGCACTACGTCCCCATCGCAGATCGCTTTTGATGTGGCCCGCGCGGCGCGCCATACGCTGCAGCCGCCGGAGTAGAACCCCCTGCCCCCTTCCCTCGGTTCCTCGCACGCGCGGAAGACGGCGCGCTTCCTCCCGCTTTGCTCCCTTGCGCGCGCGACTTTGAGTCGCCATCGTCGGCTCACCCTTGCACGCTTTCACTCGAACATACAGCATGCGGCGCGCGGCGACGATGTTATCGCCCGTGGACTTTATAGAGAACATCATAGCGATGGCAGAAATCGGTCTGGAGTGTCCATATAATTGCTATCGCAATAAAACGCGGTGAATGCACTCTAGCAGAATTCATGATGTCATGCGGAGTTGACACGTGAAATTGAAGGTGGCGCCGCTAGCTGTCTTAATTTGCCTGCGTGTTTTCTGGCTTACCAGGCCACCGCTCGCGCTAAGCCAGACCTTTTGGTACGTCAAAAAATATAAATAGCCGGTGGATAAGAACTTCATATTGCTCACAGTAATGCCCATTTTATAATTTCGTGATTTGCCGAATTATTTGCATCCTTTGGGCTCTTTCTTCCAGCGGGGGCTCTCTCAACCGCGCCCCTTCATGCTGGCTGCCCCTCGCTTTCGTCGTACGCATGCGCGTTTTCTCGCACGCGTTATAAGCGCTATGGTTTACGACCAGCGAGAGTGGAATCTGGGACACAGTGTTTCACTGCCGCCCGGTCTCCAGAAGGGTGTGATTTCGCACCCTCACATTAGGGAGGGGAGGGGGGAGGGGGCGCAGCGCGCTGAAATCTCTGCGCTCGGATTCGAGGGGCGGTGTCCAAGGCACCGCTGACGGCTTCTGCGCCGGCGTTGCAACCCAAAACTGGATCATCGCTTACCCTGGGAAAAACAAAGAACAGTGAGAGAGAGAAAAAAAAAATCTGCTTCGCAAGCAAAATGAAAAAAAAAGAAAAAAAGAGAATTGGAAGCAGAAAGGCACGATGTAGCTTAACGACGCTCCGCAAATAAGAAAAAAATAAAGCAGAAATAAGCGAACTCGCAGCTATTTTTTTCAGCGTCTGCCCGCCGCGAATACATCTCGGAAGCGTTCGCTTTCTCTGTAAGACAGTGGAAAGTGGCTTTTCAATGCCTGGCCGACCGCGCAAGAAATAAGAAGGTGAGACCCACATCACCAAAAAAGAAGTTGAAGAACAATGATACAAACAAATTTTTTTGAAGATTGTAAAGGAAAGGCTATGCTTGAAGGATGCCGTACAGTAAACGGAGTTAGGGAAACTCGTGGGGGAGTGGCGGGGAAAGAGCGTGCATCAGGTGGAAATGTTACGTATCGCTGCGCACAGAGGGAAAAGAAAAGTCAATAGCGAATGCGGCCCGTCGTCTCAGTTATACTTACTACGTCTTTATTTCTTTTTTCCTCCTTTTTATTGTTTCAAGCTCACTTTTCTTCTGACGTCGCAGCAGCTCGTGTGGCGGATTTGGGAAACCTTTTCTATCCTCTCTCCTTTTCCTCTTCCCATATCCGTGTATTGTGCCAGCCTTATCCTTCCTCATTTCTTTTTGTGCTCTCTATCTGTTTTCGTTTTTATTTATGTTAGTAAAAAAAAAGGAGAGCGACTTAGTGTTTCGCAACTCTCCCTTTCGCCCTGCAAGCCTCTCCCCATTTCCCCTTTACTGATGGTTTCGCTTTCCTAGCCGAAAAACTATTGTTCGATAGCCGCCGCACTTATTTTACGTCACTTTATTTCCGCGGAAATGTACGTATTTCGTTTTTGTTTCGTTTTTATTTGGCTTTGCGCTCTCTGGAACGCAGGTGCGTTATGTACATGCCTCGGATGTCTTTTCTTCTTTGGTGCGCGTGTGTTCGTTCGTTTCCAGTGCTTTTGTTGCCATCGAGTCTGCTGAGCGCGGCTGCCGTTGGTTATTGTTTCCTTCGGCTTTGCCCTAAAATTGAAAAGTTCGCTTTTTTGTCTGTCGTCGCCGTCGACGGCCGCCGCGCAGAGGACTTCGCGCGTGCGTATGCACGAGCCCCCTCCTTCTCTCCCCTTTTATTCGCACCGTGCCCGAGGAAGAACGAAACAAAATGGGCGAAAGTTCTTTTTCCGCCCCACTTCGGGCGCGCGTCTTCCAAGGAGACGTTATATAGGAGCGTTGAAAAGCCGCAGATGGATTTAAAACTGCTTCCCCTTTCTTCGCTCCTGCTGGCGCGCCCATTTTCTAAAAACCGTTCTTCCTCTAGCTTCTGTTTTCTTCTTTCTTTGGCGCACGTAGTTCCGTGCGCAGTTCGATGAATGTTTTTCCTTTGGTTCCCATTTCATGCTGCACGGCGATGTTTTGCTTTGGTTCCTTTCCTGAGCGCTCGGGGACATTCAGTTCGAGCACAACGGGTAGACGAGCGGTGGTATTATTGGTTGCGAGGGAGAGGGGTGAGGAGGGAGAGAGAATATTTTCACGGCATAAGGATTGTGCTGACGAAGAGGTCGGCACTACGTTGCCGAAGGGAATAGGTTTAATGGATGGGAAATTAGGCTTAAGGCAAGACCCGCACGTGGCCTGACGGCAACTTAAATCTTGCCTTTTAATGCCCCGCTTATTTTTGTTATTTTGCCGGATATCAGTTCGGATGTGAGGAGGGCGTTTCTTGTTTTATGTGAGCCTTCTTACCTAGCTTTCTTTTCACTAGTTCGGTCTCTTTTTATCAGCATCGTTACGAGTCTCGTTGAAACATTGTTTTACCAGCCGCGGGGGCTTAGAACACCCCTAACACCCTACTACACCCTCGCTGCTAAAACACTCTCCGGAGTTACCTCGCCCACCCGCCTTACCCTCGCTCCCCTTTAAAAGAACCGTACCTATCCTATCCTATATCCTATGCCGAGGAAAGCATATGTCGCCTTGAAGAAGACAAGCCACCTTGTCGAAAAGTTGGCTCCTGCTCTCACCTTGTTCTCGTGTTGCTAATCGTCTTGGGCAGTTCGGGCCCAACTCCGATGCCGCCGATTCAAATACGCGTAAAACGCAGAAACGCTTTTCTTAAATAGCCACTGGGCCGATATTAATGACTTTTTTTACATTTGAGAGAGAAAGCTTAATTATAGTGACTGTCGGAAAGGGAATGTTAATTTAAGGCCTGAATTTTAACAGGAACTTGCGGAAATCGCTATGTTTGAGAAAAGTAGAAGCACGAAGGTTACAAGTTTGTAACTCTGCATTCAAAACAGATATCGCAGTTCTTTAAACTACCTCCGTTAGACTATCTAAAGTGGACAAATGTGAGATATCAATGTTTATCCTACGTGAATTTGTTACATTGTTTACAATGGTATTGCAAAAGTCCTGCTCACATATTAGTGCTGAATTGAGAGCCATGTATAATGCACTAATTTTGTCCGCCTTAGGTGTGCTATTGGATGCAATTTACAGAATTGTGACACCGTATTGGGTTTTCTTTTATAAGCACTCAAGGTGTAATAAAGCATGCGCCCCTCACGCACGAAGTTGATGCAAAATGCAGAGCAGTGTTGTCAATTCAGCTGTTTTTCAGCTAAATTTAGCAGTTTTCTGCACTGCGTAGCGGGAAAACTTGTCTTGCGGATGGCGTTTTCTTTTTTTCTTTTTGCGGTTTTCATGTAATCTTGGCTTCCGTTTTGGCAGTACAAAACATAGAATTTTTTTTACAATGATTCATGCTTCATGTGTCGCGGACATGTACCTTTGGAAGTAAAAGATGATTGAACCTGTTTTTAACCAGCTGAATGTAATAAATCTAAGTTAAGGCACAAAATGTCCACTGAGATTGCAGATGCCATCCTTACTGTATTGGCTGGTAAGTCTCCGAAGAAACGATAAATGCTGCTTCAGTTACACGTTCTCTGAGCATGTTGTTCGCAATATCGGCACGGTGGAAGCCTACGGGTTGAGCGATGGCAGCGGTCTTAGACCCATCCACTCCAGCGATGAAATTCACACGGAGGACGCACGACCAGACCAATGCAGCAGGACATATGCAGTAATCTTAATCACTGCTCCGTAGTTCAACCTAGCTGTTTTCAGGCCAGTGATTGTTTAGATCAGGAAGGCATCTCCTCGGAGAGGCAGGGCGTGTGTCGAGCGGGCTCCTGAACAACACTTTTCAAAGTACTGTACGCGGTTTTAATCATGGATCCCGACGACGTAACGCTAACGCATTGCTGTGGCATTTGTTATTGTTGTTGTTGTCCTGAGTAGCTGTGGCACATACCCACAGTGGCGGATTGGACATCAATCGGGTGATCAAATTAGGTGTATAAAAACAAGGGAGTTAACAATTTTAACGTTGTAGCTTAAAAGTAAACCTTCTGTGTGTGCAGAAAAAGTAATCAGAAGAAAACCGTGTATATAAAAAAATCTTATAGATAAGAAATAAAGCTATGGTGGGGAGGGAAAACGGTCAGTCTAACATAGTAATTGATTGGTTTCAATTAGGTAATTTTGGATTGCCGAGCAAAGATTTCTGTGACTGAACCCAATAATGGAGACTCCAAAAGATAGGATCACAGGCACCGATAAATTTAAGCCTACATTGCGCAGCGGGATTTCGAGTAGTCGTTTTTTTATAATAGAAAAACGCCTGCAAGACAACGAGGAATTGTCTGTTGTCTCCGCTTTACCACTAAATTTCCTCTGAATTTTCATCTTTCTTAATTGCGACTTCCTCCTCCTCACCTTCTCTCAGTGCTGGACAGCAATGCGGAAGCGGGCCTGTTTAACCTCGCAGCCTTTCCTATCTTCTCTCTCTCTCTCCCTCTATATGACCCGCAGCGAGTGCTGTACGTGTGACTCAGCTGCACCGTGCGCGTGACGTCGAGAAATCTGGGCGGCCTGGGACCCGCGTGCGCGCCCTGCTCATTGCTCTGCCCTCGGCTTCGACTGCGCCTCGAGTTGGCTGCCACCTCCGGCGCAGCTGGGGCGGCGCTCATTCTGTCTTCTGCCGGCGCGCTTCATTCTCCAGCCTCCGTCTGTTCCCGCCTCGGCGTCTTCATAGAGTCTCTTGCCGCTCGGTGCTCGCAGTTTTCCCCGAGCGCCATCACTCCCTGCCGTTGCCCACCGCGCTTATTTACTTTCCAGTGCGCGAGCTCTCTAGGTGAGCGTGCTCGCCTGTCGAGTTTCTTTGTGTCGTGCCCTGATCGCGGCGCTCTCTAGTCATTTTCGCTCCGTATTTTGGGAGCCCTGCGCGCTTTCGTGCGCGGCTCGTGGGTTTCCTTCCGTGGGCGTTTTTTTATATACTTTCTTTTTTTTACCTTATCGGCTCTCTTTACATCTGACTTGTGCTGCCGTTGCGTTAGTCACCTTTTCACTCTTTCAGAACTTCTTTCTTTTTTTCACGTTTCTTTCTTTTTGCCTTCTTTACGCCTCGCGCTCTGCTTATTGAGACGTACTTTCGTGTTTCCGTGTGTTTCGCTTGTTCTTGCCTGAAGTCGTGGTCGAGTGCGTCTTTTCGCTTTCTTTTCCCCCCGCGCGCATTCAGACCATCTTTTGCGCGGTACCGTCTTCGCCAGGGAGCAGTCTTTCTCCACTTCCGCTTCATTTGTATTTCGCAGTGACGAGGCGCACCTGTTTAGGACAGGCGCTCGTTTTTTCATCGGTTGCCGGTACTTTCCTGATCTTTCTTTTCATTCGCGTTCTCGTGCTCGCCTAACTTTCGGAATAAGCCTGCAATGCGGGTTTTTAGGTTTACCATCGAACAAACGCGAAAGCGAGCGGCAGGAATCTCCTTTCGTGGGCTTACTTGCGTTGACAACGTGGCATCGATGCGCGTTCGGCAGAAATCTTGCGGCCCAAGAATAGACCGTGCCGTTGTGACACGCATTAGCGAGACCGCTAACGTAAACCTGCGCGTTTCGTTTTGTCGTTTTGTACACTCGCGTTTCAGTCCTGCGTGGCCCTTTCCTTCAATTCAGGCCTATAACATTTAATTCTTTACGCACATGTATTTCCTATGAAAGAAAGGATCTGTTAGAAAAGCTAAGTAGATTGACGAGGTGACGCCCTTGCAAGATGATAGCAGCGGGCAAACAAATTTTGGCAGCGCTATACAAAGAAAATAAGTAAATAGTGCTTGACAAGCACTTACAGCCAACTGTAAAACGTGTTCTGAGCGAACACGCGATGATGCGACAATGCTGTACTTTATTGTACAAAACAAAGCTCCGCACTGACAAAATGCAGACAAAATTATAATTTCCCTAGAGTGGGTGCTTGGGCTAGTTGTTAATTCATGGTAAAATAAAAACGACTTACAGCGAGCGCGACGTGCAGCGCAGTGTTTGTCGTCTCTCGCAGTCCTTGTCCTTCGTGCTGTACGTCGTTTATATATATGTATACATACATAATTTCCCGTTTGCGGTACTTGTGTTCGCCACGAGATCACCTTCTCACGTTAATGAAGACACGGACACACTGAGTGTCCATATATCTTTTCTTGCACTTGCACTTCTTACCGTACGGTATATCCTGTGCTTGAAACATGCAATTACAACTCGCGCAAGTCACTAGGTCTTCCATTACGATAGTTTGTTCTCTTTGGACGCTTAACTTGGTTCGTATCGCAGCATTATTCGTCGTTCCCATACTGCCAACAGAAGGAGTGGCTGTGCCCTGTAACCTTTGTGCTGAAATTGCCACCACGGTGTCATCCTTCTGTGCCAGCGCTGCCATCTTTTCCTTGTCCCGCATTTTCCCTTGCTTCTTCAATTCAGGCTCAAAAACAGCCGCACCTTCATTCTCCCTAGACTCATCGTTGTTCCCATTGTTTCCTCTTCACATTTATTCTTCCTTTTTCTCTGAACAGCCATCTGGTCTCTCTTCGTTGGACCGCTATCGCTTATTTGGTGATTCGTTCTTTTCGCTCCCGTTTTTGTTCTCAGTGAGGGCCGTTCTCCGTTAAAGAGACCCGATTCTTGCTTCTTCTTCAACAGTTGTGGCGGGCGGCTTTACCTTGTCCTCGCCGAATTTAGTGCTGCAATAATTCACTGGCTCCTCACGTGCTGTCTCCTTTTCCGCACTGCTTTCGAAAAGCATGTTGCGCGCTTTTCCTGCCCGCATTCGCTTACGTGTATTTGTCGTTTCCTTTCTTTCTTTTTGCTTCTTTTTCGCTTTGCGTGATCGTTCTTAACTTTTCTCTCTACGTCACTGCATAACTGAACCTATACGATAGCACCGCTGGCATTCCGCTTTCTTCGACGCTGTTAGCCTATCTTATGTGTGCTGCAGAACGAAGCCCTTTCCCATGGATATTCAGTTAAACATGTGCTGTCCCACGCTGTTTTCCTTATGTCGTTTCTGATCTTGTGCCGTCTTCGATTCCGTTTTCTATCTCTTAGCACCCATTCTGAGCATAACAAGAAACGGAGAAGCCAGGGTATTTTCTATTTTAATTTTTTTTTTGCGCGACCCATTAAGTGAGAGAGGTAGGGACAATAACCGCACAAGATTGTCCAGTTCCTGTTCTGTTTAGGGAGTTTCTGTGCGTCGTTCCGTAGACATTTTCTCTTGTTGGATATGGACTACTATGGTGCACTGGCTCTCGGCAAGCTTTTTCTTCCTTGGTCTTGAATATGGACTACTACACTCTAAAACAAGATTACACCCTATTGCCTCACAACAAGAAACGTCGTCTGTCTTGTCCGCATTTCCTTTCTTTAACGTTGCGAGCCCGGTACTTCCTAGTAACGAAAAGCATGCGCGTTACCAGCATGACATAGCATTTCCGACAGGAAAGTAGCGGGGCAAGGCAGATGGCGATTATTGTTGGGTGGCAGATATAAGCCCCGAACGGTATACTTTTGTCTAAGCGTGCATGGTGCGCTGACTCTCGGCAAGTTGTTTTGCTTCTTTGCTGTTGAATTGGATTACTATGGTGCACGAATCCTCGGCAAGGTTTTTACTTCTTTGCTGTTGAATTGGACTACTATGGTGTACTGACTCTCGGCAAGTTTTTCCTTCCTTGCTGTTTAATATGGACCACTATGATGCACTGACTCTCGGCAAACTTTTGCTTCTTTGCTGTTGGATTGGACTACTATGGTGCACTAACTCTCGGCAAGTTTTTTTGCTTCTTTGCTGTTGAATTGGACTACTATGATGCACTAACCCTCGGCAAGGTTTTTACTTCTTTGCTGTTGAATATGGACTACTATGGTTCACTGACTCTCGCAAGCTTTTGGTTCCTTGCTGTTGAATTGGACTACTATGGTGCACTAATTCTCGGCAAGGTTTTTACTTCTTTGCTATTGAATTGGACTACTATGGTGCACTAACTCGGCAAGTTTTTTTGCTTCTTTGCTGTTGAATATGGACTACTATGGTGCACTGACTCTAGGCAAGCTTTTCCTTCCTTGCTGGTATTAGGTGCCACTTCAAGCCTGAGAATTTTGAGTTACTTGGATGGAGACTTCAGCCGGGTACCTTGCGTACAGGAAGCTGATGCTCTAATTATACTCATTGCCACAACTTTCTTTCAGAATGTGTTAAGAAATACCATGTTCATTTTTGTTTGTCGTTATTTACTTGAAGCCTTTACACGAGGGAGTTTTACTAAAGTGAAAAGCCGATGACAGCTAGCATTCTAAAATCAATGCAGCGAGTTCGATCAAGTGCCTTTATTCTTTTCAATGTCCCGTTTGGCGAGAACTCGATTTGGCGAATCGTTTCGTGAAGCCGTGAATGGCTCAAAATGAGTGCCCAGTGGAAATTTCGGAGCGCCTCCCCGCGGCCGTTGCAGGCACCACCGTCCACGGCGCGCTATGGTTGTGCGAACTGTAGTGAGCACGCAGCGGAAGCACGCAGCCTGACCAGCGCCACGGTACACAGTCTCGTCCAAGGGGATGCTATAGACCTCGGCTGATCCAACTTCTCTTCGTGGAACGAGCGTCCCCACCAGCTCCTTAGACTCTCCGCCGGACTCTTTTATTTGCCACTGACGTTAATCATCAAAATATTTTTCACCCACTAGTTTTAAAGACTCGGGAAAAGAATAACCGCCGCCTTCGACTAAACCCAGCATCTCCGTGCGCACATTTACAACAATTTTATTCTTATATAATTACCTGTGAGAACATTCGCGTTACTGTGTGTGTGTAACGAAGTGCAACAACGACGCACTTAATTCCTTATTACTTTTTTCAAGCGAAATGAGTTTGTACATATAGCGACGGTCTTACGCTCATACCGCTGAATGTTATTCGATGCGAATGGTGGTATTATGGATGGTCTCCGTATTATAGAAGAGCGCTTTTTTTTTTTCACGTCGAAAGCCTGCATACGGGCTGAAAGTTAGGCGAAAAATGGAAGAGGGGAGAATTGACCAGCGCGGTCGCGAATATTTGTTTCTCCGTGGGTTAATCTTTACGTCATTAATTCTTTATTATTGTTTTCCACCAGCGTCAGCTCTTTTTAATATGGTCGGTAAGGAGATTACATTACAGAGACGTGTACGCTTGCTTCTTTTCTTTTTTACTTTTTTGATCGTGTTCTCTGCGTTTGTTCACGCTGTCTATTTAATGGAAACGTCTCAATTTGTTTTTCTTAGTGGCCTGGTTGTTCCAGTTTACGCGTAGTGCGCTCTAATGTTCTAAGTTGTGTGAACGTGATTTGTCGATTTTTTTTCTTCCTTCCTTCTTCTTCCATTTTTTCTTTAATCTGTCGCGCATCATCCCGGCTAACGATATTAAGTGGGCTGTGAGAGACCGCAGTAACCCTCGAGCGAAAATCAGCGATGGAGGTAGACCGAGGTTTCATGGTTAACAACTCTCCCTCCACTGTGATTGCTTCCGATATTGGCGTGCCTCTTCCCCCTTTCTTTTTATTTCTTTTTTTTCTTCGTCGTTTTCCATGCGCTGTGACTTTCACTAATGTGTTCTGATTTGTTTGCTTTCTGCGCTTGTTGACTTCCTGCAAGTCGCTAATTGGTAAACATGGCTGCAATTTCTCCCTTATAACTGTCAATTAGGTTCCTCCAAAGCTCGAGTTGTTTGTAGATGTTGTTATCTCAAATTAGGATAGCTAACCCGCGTTGGGAAAGCTTATATTTATTAGGCGGTCGGGGCTTTCCGAGTATGGTAAAAAAAAAAGTTATTTACTTAGGTGGGCTTGGAAACCCACAGAATCCTAGCTGTTTTAGCAGCAGTAGGGGAAAGCTTTCGAGTAAAAATATATATGTTAAGCGGACTGAAATTGATTAAATTAAACATCGCAGGTAAGCGCCGTTTTGTTCGTCGTTTGCGTTCCTTTCTGAACTGTTTATTGCGGCATGAATGCCTCCTAGCGTATTTGAACAGGCAATGAAGTCAAAGAAAGCATACGCTAAATAACTGGTATTTTGAATTGAAATGTAGAAATAATAAGGAAAGAAAGGAAATAAAAGTCGACAAAAGAAAAGCTGTCGCAGGGGGGAGTCGAACCTTCATCTTCCGCATTACCCGTGCTCTACCATTAAGCTACCGCGGGGCCGTCCTCGCGTCTAATGTCTTGGGTATTTGTGCATGTTTACTTATCAGCTCTAGAGGCGTTATTAGCGCCACTCACGACAATGGCGACGGCTGTGGAACGTACTATCGGCGTCAAATGAAACGCGAACAGCGGAGTGCCTAATTCAAGGTAAAGGGTGCGCCATTTAGTCATCACCGTTGCTAGTCGCACACTTCCGGTTTGACTGCCCTGCGCGATGATGTTCCCTCTATACTGCGATGTTTTCGTTTCTGTTCTGGTTCTCTTATATTTGAAAGCGAGAGAATGTGACGGCGCAGTAATGATGACTACGTAAACTGTGCAACGCGCAACTGTGTTCGCGTCTCATTTGACGCCGATATATTAGCATATGCGCTTTCGCCGCACTGGGCGATACTGCTCGCCTTGTACTGTGATATTTTAGCTTCTGTTTTCTTCGATTTTTCTTTTGTCGCTTCCAAATAAAAGAGAGCCATAACAGAAATTAAAAGGGGGAGCATCATCGCGCAGTGCGTTCAAGCCGGATGAGCGCGCCTGCCGATGGTGATGACTGGACAGTTTGCACTACACCTTCAGTTAGGCAATCCGCTGTTCACGTTTAATTTGACGCCGATAATACGCAGGTCTCACGTAGCATGTGAATTTACAAACAAACCCTCGCAACGCTAACCTCGTGGCACCAAGTCGAGACCCTTGCTACGCAATGTGTGAGAAACGTGCAACGGACGAGAGAGTAAACGGAGGACGTCGCACATCATTTTACTAGATAGACGATTACGTATGCGTGTGGTCTTTCTTTTGATCGAGTAACCTTTAGCTCTACGAATCACTATTCCGGAGAGCACTTCTTGGTTTAGAGAGCATTGGTGTTGAACTTGGCTTGATTATAACATTGTTTGATATAAATGTATTAAATACCGTGTGGCGAGAGAGAAAGTCTTGTGTTAACTTCAGATTTAGTGTGTTCGTTGCTATTGCGTCATGTCGGTCGGAGACAACATTTGACAGCTTCATTTCGGGCGATAACCAAACATTATGTTAGCGAGAAGCAATTATTACAGGCAATGGAAAAAAGTGACGCTGCACTGTCGAAAATTTGAACAGAGAAAAAAAGAAAAATACAAATATAAGTGAACTGCTCAGGAACATTCGTTTTTGTGTATGTATGTCGTGCGAATGTATGTCATATTCAAAAATGTTGCCACTAGTATGTCCTTTTCTCTATTCTTTGCTTGAAACTCTTTCATTGTTTGGTACACACCCGTCAGTTAAGGGAACATGAGCAGCCGGCACCGTCTACAGACGCCAACGTTTCCTTGATTACGGATAAGAAAGAAAAAAAAAAGCAGGTATTGTTTCGAGGCACATGCAACCACAGAAACGTGGTGTGTCCGTATAGCACTATAGCGACAGGACTGGCATGGCCTTCGTCCGTATTGCCGCATTTTCGCCAGCTCTTCCGAGCCCCGGTGCTATACATTCCGTGGCCCTCGTTACAAACAGGCTATGGTGCTGTCTCGGCGCTCGCTCTACTCCTCCACGCCCCCCCGCCCCCGCTTGCTTCTTTTGTTTTCTTGACGCACGCTGGCACCCGAGCTCTGCGCTTTCCCGCTACGCTTTTCTTCGCCGTCACGTGGTTGTCGGCTGAACGAGTTCGTTACCTAAGGACCACTTTACGGCCTCCTCCGGCTCTGCTCGCCCTGCTCCGCTTGAGGCGTGAGACCCTTTAATTTTTTTTTATCTCTCTCCCTCGCTGTTTTTCGGGCTGTTGAGGCAACGGTCCCTATATACTTCGTCTCACTATCTCTGTGCAGCGCAGCGGAGGCTAGGGATCGTAGCAGCCTATCGTTAACCCTATACTGACGCAACACTTTCGAAATGTCACTTCTGTAGTGCTAATTGCAGGTCCAGACCCTGTAAAGTCCAGGCAAAAGCTACTAGTTAGCGCCAGGGTGGCCTAACTTTCTTTATGGTACTTATTTCCGCGAAGCGCAGGAGAAGGAGGAGAAAATAAACAGAGAAGGCAGGGATGCTAACCAGAAATGCGTCTGGTTGACTACCCTCCTCTGGGCGGCGGGAAAGAGGGAATAGAAAAGTTTCATTTTCGGTGCTTAGATGCTGGATGCGTCATCGTGACGTCCAGATGCACCGACTCGCTCCGCTTGTGTGATCACCGCTGCTGCCACACGCGAGCGCGGCCACGAGAAACGCCCGAAGCACTTGTCAGTTTTCTGTGAGCAACGTTCTCGTGCCTAGCGTGCTCCATGCTACACGAAGTCAGTAAAATTTGTTCCGTGTCATGTGACTTCGTGATAATGCCGTTAATGCCAAGTCCAGCGTCCTGAAACAACAGAGGTATCATATCAGGGTCTCCTATTTTTCCCTACCTTCGTGCTTTCTAAGCTTCTTGTAGAAATTCTACAACTTCGAAAATATGCGTCAGTTCTCCTCCTAGCGATAGGCGGCTGCGTGTTCCAAGAAAAGCTGCAGCAGACACAAGCACATAACTGACGAGACGACTTGTGTCTGTTCCAGCATTTAGCGCTATATAACACCCTAGTTAGAGAGAAAGACACTAGCCCAACAGTCAAGTCCTTAGTTCTAAAGCTTCTTCATGAAGTCGTCTCGCGGGGAGCGATCGACAGGCGGGCAGTGGGGAAGAGCTCTTCTCCTGGTTTTCATTTCTGATTGGCCCACGCAACCCGCAGCCTTCGCTGCACTGCACCGGGTCGGCTCGCGCTCGACGTCCGCGAGAGCCCGTCGGCCCTCTCCTTCCGCGGCCTCCTCCTCGTCTGCTGTCCGTGAGGTGCCACGTATTCGAAATAACGAGGTGCCGTTTGTCTCGGCTGAGCCGCCACTTTTTCGGAGCGAGACGGGGGGCGAGTGTTGAGGCTTGTTTCTCGGGCGTCTGCGCTACTCCTGCCGTTCTGCTGCTCTCGTTCCGCTTGGGCCAGCTCGAAGCGCACACACCTCGCGCCTCTCGCGGGAAGAGCAGTCGTGCGCGTGGCGTGATGCCGCGCTCGCTCGGTTGTGGGAGAACTTCGCGTTCGCTTTATTTCCGCTCCTGCAGCTCTCGCGCGTCTCCTCCGCCGGGCGAAAACTGCGCGGCGTGCGTGCGGGTGGAGATACACTTTGTCAGCGTACCTCTGCGGCTGGCCGCCGACAAATTTTGTTCATGTAATTTTTTCTAAGGTCATATTGCATCCTCGTTTCTGGAAGGGTTTGGATGTATGCACGTCATGTCCTTTTTCTTTTTTTATTTCTTTTTTTTTCAACAACATAGCTGATTCCCGAAAGATTGCGCCGCAACTACTGTGCCTGTCCTGTTCGTTGTGCCGTAGCTTTTGTTGTAATGAGGCGAGCACGTAGTAGTAGTAGTAGTACTAGTAGTAGTAGTAGTAGTAGTAGTAGTAGTAGTAGTCGTAGTAATAATAATAATAATAATAATAATAATAATAATAATAATAATATTTGCGTATCCCGCGCACTGTGAGAATCGATGTAAGCGGAGCTTTGTATGCTGATTGCTTTGATTGACGGTAATTAGCGGTGATGTTTGTGGCGAATGTGTAATTTTTTCAGCGTTTAGTCCAGTACGAGGGTACCGAGTCGATGTTAAACGTTACCTTGCGTGCACCACTGCCATTTGTATGCATGGTCCACAGAACACACAGGGAGACCTGTTTGCTTGAGGCGTTGTTGCGCGTCATTGTTCATAATCTCTGAGAATTGAGCATTATCACACATGGCACATCGCATTCTGGCAGAAGCGTTAAACTTTAATTTAATTATGGGGCTGTACAAAATTCAATTAATTATAACGAAATTGTATGTATACATTGTATACATTCGTGGTCTGCACCATGCTTCGCTGCCTATGTTCCGCGCGACGCTTCTTTCGGGCCTTGGTGCCCTCGACGCTGAGTGCACGCTTTGGCGCCATTTTTTTTCTGGCGCGTGTTTACGTGCTCCATCTGCATACGTGACCAGCACGCCGTTGAGACGCCAGCTCCAAGCGCTCTCTTCAGGCTGGACGATCGTAATGTCACTATCACAACCCAACACTCGACCTCCATAGCCCAGCACGTGCATTTCTGCCGCATCGGAAAGCAAGCACAACACGCGCCATTAGCACAAACTACGCATACCGGCCCGCGGTGCCGCCGGCCGGCCGGGTGGCGGTGATGATGATGATGATGATGATGATGATGATGATGATGATGATGATGATCGTAGTGGCCCTCCCCTTTGGAACGGGTGGTCACACTCACTGTGTCCTGGCCGAAAAGTTTGAAGATAGAAAGAGATAGGGATCCACAGGGAAAGGAAAGAAAGAGGGCAACTGTCACTGGCCGGCCAATTTCCGCCACATCCGAAGGCGAGCCTTCGTGACAGAAGTAACCGCATCGCCGCGCCCTGCTTCAACGGGCACAAATCCGAGAGCCTGTGGGAGGGTGACTCCCTCTCTTGGGCGAGGAAGCAACGTCGGGCAGTGCAGCACAAGATGCTCCATATTTTCCATACCCAATTCGCACGCTCTGCATCGGGCGGATTGAGTGGCCGGAGAGCTGTCGAAGCAGCGGCGATACACAAGCGTGCGCAGCGCTCCCGCCCGCGCCTCAAACATCAGCGCACTGCCCAGACTATTGTCAGACCAGGGGACGGCCTGGATGTGTCTCTGCTGGCGGTACACATCTAAAATGGCCTTTTGTCCCATTGCTGCCCGCCACCTCGTCTCCCCCTCTTCGCGCACACGTTCGTGCACAGCCTTTGCATACGTTGTCATCGGGTTCACCTGTACCGGGGTCCGAAAAAGCCCAAGTTTCTTTTCAATGGCGTATAAGCGCCGAACCCATTTCATTCGGATGCATGTTGCAGCCAAATAGTCGAAAACTTTCCTTGCCTAGCGGTCGCTAGGCATAGACCGGAGGGTGCCGTGGTACGCCACTTTGCTGGAGGCTTCCATCGCTTCAAAAGAGTACCAGCCCACGTCGCTCTGGATTGCTTCTATAGCAACCCGGCCATGACATCCCAGAGCAATCCAACCAACTTTGCATTGCCGCCTTTCCAGCCATTCCCACGTCGCAGCTGGGAAGCAGACCACCGTGTTTGGGAAGGTTAGGCCCGGGACGTGTACTAGCTTCCACAAATCGCGAACCATCACGTAGCGGTTGCAGCCCCATAAGCTTCATCGATGAAGGACGCACTGTGCCCGAAGGGCCGAATCGCATAGACCTGCCACGTGATGGGCGTACATGTCAGCCTCGTCGCACATTGTCACTCCGAGGTATTTGTATGCAGAGCTAACGGTCAACGTATCTCCATACAGGGTCAGGACTAGCTTGTTGGATTTCTCGCCCGCCAGTTGAACGACTGTGGTCTTCCGTGGGTTGAAGCGCAATCCGAGGTTATTTATCTCCAACGAACAGAGGTCAAATATCGCCTGCAGGTCATCTGTCCGTTTCGCCAAGAGCAGCAGGTAGTCTGCGAAAGCCATACCCGGCAGGCCATGAATTTCGTCCACTCCAGATATGCCGTACTTCAGTCCGAATCTAAGCTTCCACTTGATCAGCTCCTTTTCCATATTCGCCACATAAAGGAGGTATAGTATTGGCGAGAGCGGGTAGCCCTGGCGAAGTCCCTTGTGCACTCCGATCGCCCCTGTCTCAACATCTCCAAACCGCGCTGTAATTGCCTTTCCCGCGTGCAAGCGCTGTAGAGTGTGTAGAAGAGTTGTGGGAAGCTTCAGTGCCAACAAGCGCTCGAAGATCATGCTGTGTGGGACGCTGTCGTACGCTTTTTCAACGTCGAGGAAGCAGCACAGCAGCATGGTGCCTTCTTTTCGTGCTATTTCACTACACTGGGAGAGAATGAAAAAATTGTCCTCAAGGCGCCTGTCCTTGCGAAATTCATTCTGTAGCTCAGTTAAGAGATGCTCGCACTCTGCTCAGGCGCCGATACAACCTTTCAACACGTGTGCGAAGATGCGGTATAGGACACTCGTGACTGTGATCGGTGGTGATCTTGGACGTTGTCCGCTTGGCCGCCACGTTTGGGTATTAGAAACACCCTGCCACGTCTCCGATCCTCCGGAATCCGCGTTCCTTCGATGATTTCGGTGAACAGGCTGGCAAGCTGCTCTCTTGATCCAGGACTTAAGCACTTGAGCACATGGGCAGGCATGCCATCAAGTCTGGTGGCGGTGCTCGTGTTGATGTGGCCCAATGCCCGATCGATCGCCATGCGCTAGAAACTCCAGCTTGGGCCCTCGTGATCCGGGTCAGCAGGATTTGTTCCAGTGGGCGTGCTCGGAGTATCCTCCAGAACTGGCACAGTCACGCCCTCAGGTTGGCTGTACAGGGTAGTCAGATGCCTCGTAACATGCTGCTTGATATCCGGGACTGGCTGTCCTGTTGTGGCACCACACAGTTGCTGCAGAGGCTCGTCACGTTTGTCTAAAGACCGCACATAGCGCCAGAACTTCTGCTGCGCTGATTTGGCGTCTGCACGGAGGCTGTGCATCATTGTCCTGTTCGCGTCAGCCAATTTGGACTGGACTAGCGACTGCATTCTATGCTTCGTTTGAAGATAGAGCTTCCATGCGGCTGCACATGTATCTGCATATAATGTCTTTGCCGTGAGGCGATGGTTTCGATTCGCCTGCCGACGCGCATGCCACGCCTCCGCAAGCTATTTATCCCACCATGGCTGTCGCTTTTCTCCTTGAGATGGCCGACTCCCCACCATATGCCGTCGCATGACCGCTCGGAGGGCAGCCACGTATCCTTCGTACGTCCCCGACTTACTTCCAACGCCACCGTTTTGCGACAGTTTCTACTGCTGCATTGGGTAGGTACATGCCCGCATGCGTTTGGTAATTGCGCTTCGCTTTCGCACGGTGGGCCTGGCTGAAGTCTAGCCTGAGCCGATTATGACCATTGCCTAAGCTGTACATGCCTTCCTCGTCGATGTTGAGCCTTTCGATCCGGTTGCTCATACGGGACGACACTAGAGCATAGTATATCGACGACGCACTTCCTCGCGCACGCCACGTGATTCGCCCAACACACTGTGGGCCCAAATCGACGTTGGTGTGCCATCTGGTGGTATTGCAAGAAACCCAGCGGCACGTGTGGCAAGACCATTACAGCGCCCGGAAAGTCAGGAGAAAAGGCAAGGAAAGCTTCGCTCTAATAATGATAATGAAAAAAAAGAAGATTGTTGATATCACGAGCGCAGATGTGAAAACGCCTATTTGAAGCTTCCGTTAGGCCTTGTCAGACATGGTCCGAAATTCGTATTACACTGGTAAAACGCGCCTTCGTGTCGTTCAACAGAACAGGCGCACTGACATTGAGAGCAAGAAAGCAAGCAGAGGAAATGGAGGGAAGTCAGCCAGGTGATCTTGCTGTTTGCTGCCCTGTGCGTTGGAGATAAGGGAAAAAAGGAGTAGAAAGAGGAAAAGAGGTAGGGAGTGAACATCTCGCGCGCGCGGGAGGATGCACCAAAGAACTACAAACGGTCACTCAGGCGGTGCACTTCAAGAACTGCTCTAGTGCACGGATATCCTTTTGTGCCAGCGGCGGATGTGGCCACAGTCCGAATATCTTAAACTGAGAAAGTGGTCTCGAGTCCAGCTGGTTTGAAGTTTTCCCGAGATAGAAAGGTTTTACACGTCGTTGCGAGGACATATACACGTCAGACCTTCAGTGATTTCCTCGCAGCTACAGGAAAATTTAAACGTAGTCTAAAGTACGGAAGAATTATTCCGAAAACAGAGGCAAGACCAGTTGCACTTAAACAAATTTGTAGGTAATTGAAGTTAATGACGGGGTGTAAGTTTCCCGCTTCATGTATATAAGCCGCTGCTCATTAAACTGACCTGTATGGTACCTCGAACGCAGATTCTTTTCCATGTTTATTACGTCTTGCTGGTACACGATGCAGCGCTTCGTTACCGATAAATAATTAATCAGCACCAAGTATATGCTGCCAGAATCCATGACGTCACTGCGAGCTGGTACGGGAGCTTCAAGGTTTTGTCGCCACTTCTGTCGCTTTTAATTTTCCCTCTATTGTCTCGTTTTTTTCTAGCTTACCGAGCTGCCTATCACAATGAAACTTGCCTTTTTTTTTCTGTTGCAGAAGTGGTATTTACTAGTACAGCTTAACTCAATGCTCCTCTTTAGTGTCTATTGAAGGCAAGCTCGTTTTCCCGAACTTTGTATACGAACTGTTCCCGCTTGCTGCATTGAATCCACTTAGGGGAACAAGCACAGCACATCCCCTTTGTGCCGCTCTTGCCCTTTAAGGTCGTGCGATCCTCGACGTCTTCTTGAGAACACAGAGACCGGCGACATGTGCTCTGTCTTCCTCGTGGCAAATTAACATAAGGGTTTGTGCTGCACTGCCAGCCTTCTCGACCGAGCCGCTGGGCACGACTGGCAGATTCCACCTCCTCCCCACCCTTTCTTTTTTTCCCCCTTCTGTATATCGTGCTGTACTTTCGTGCCTTATATTCCCCTGCACTTCGTCTTCCTTTTGGCCCTCGCTTTTCCTTTCGTTATCTTCTGGGGAAACACCGCGCGGAGCGTTCCACCTTTGCCCGGCCGAGTAATTAGGGGCATAATTAAAGGATTTAATCTCGCTCGCGCTTTTCTTTGTGCCTTCATTGCTCCAAAGTGCGCGTGCGCGAGCATTCCTGTCGGGAAATTTGCCTTTCCTCTGCCGGACTCCGCCGCTAAAGCGACGTAAGTGTACATCGTGCGTGTAAACGCCTGCATTTGTTTTAACCTGCACCTTTTTATTTTCCTCCTCTCTATCTCTCTTTACTTTTGGCATGCCTACTTTCCCCCATCGTTTTTTTTTTACGTGCCAAATTTTTTACCTATCTGTATAATCTAGCGTGAGGAATTCTTTCTGATATATTTTCACTGATATTTGCAACGGCTAGATTGAAGGAATAGGCTGGTTGAAGTATAGCAGGTCGAGGTTTCGCGACTCCACGCCAGTCAGGACTTACAGGCATTCTTTGACGTTTTGTCATCTCGGTTTGATTTGTGTTATTTGTCTATTCCTAAATTTATTTTAAGAATATATTTTTTTTATCTGTCCGCCTCGTGTCATTTCAATCACATCATCTGAAGTAGCGAGCTTTTCATATCACGATGCTGACCATCTTCAGCTTTCATTAAACTGTCTATCTGTCTCTTGATATACGGCGGGTGGCTGCCGAGTTGTTCTTTCTTTACTTCAACTCGCTGCCGTGGCTTACTTTGCTGCTCCTTTAACTACGCGGATGCTCGTGGCGTGTGATACGTGGCTAACTTTGTGTCGGTTTGATACTTAGTTTCTGCATTGGCAATGCGCCAGCACAAGCTGTCTTTGGTTAAGGATAACGGAAAGCTTAGTTTTCGCCGTATTCAGGCGGCTTACGCATACGGACTTCTACGCCGACTACTGTGAAACTCGAAATTTTCAAGCGTGTCGTATCACACTTGTACCATACTGCGGAGCTCTAATGGCAAGCCGCTGTGCAGTTATGTCGGTGGCATGTACACTCGGCTACGGTTTGGCTACTGTACAGTGGTTGCGACAGAGTTGGTCGTTCCTGCGCTGTTCGAACTCAAATTGCGAGTGGTAGAGTGCTGTCAGTAGATAAGCCTTCTGTGTCATCGTCAGTTGACACTGCTGCGCTGTGCTATTGCTCCGTCTTCCTAATCAGTGATTCGGGAGCGGTGTTGTCACGCTACTCTTGCACGGAGTCTAGCTGCTGAGCTCAACCAAAGTTTCGTGTCTTCAGCGTTATGCTTACGCGGAACTGCACTTGCATTAGCCGCGCTTTAGAGGCATACACGCGCATCGATAGTGAGATTCTCGGACTTCGTACTTGCACGCAAGTTTGCTGCCCTGTAAGCCGCCGTAATGTGATCTTGCTCGCGTACCAGAGCCTCGCTCAATGCGTGCGCACTCTGCGGAATTTGTGCCGCTGACCCGGAAGCGATTGGCTTAAAACGCCGATGACGCGAATATATGAGGTTGTGCTCGTGGAAACCCTTCCCGAGACTTCCCTTCTTCTCTCGCTTCCACGAGCGCACGCTCGATAGCCGGCATCGGTGTCGCGCTAACAAGGCGAGCAGGCAATGAGCTCGCTTGGTCTCTAGCGGGGGAAGTCGACGTACGCGCCGTGCAGCACAGCCTTTAGCCGCACTCATCGCCTAATCATCGAGGCAGGGACGTCCGAACTCCTTTCCTCGCAAGATATTTCGTCGACTAATCTGGGTTTCTTGTGCCGCTGCGGGCCTTTTCATTCCTCGGAGCTCGCGTAGTACGGCGCACCGAAACAGGGGCGCCTGCAGAGGGAAGCACGCAGTGGTGTTTCCTACTTTGCGAGGCGAGACGACGCTGCGCGGAACTGGTGACGCGGGGTGGAGTGTATTAGCCAAGCCGGCCGCACACCGCCGTTTGTCTTCGTGAGTGCGTGTGTTTGCGATGGTCTTAAGCGCGCAGGCGCACGCACGGTAATCCGCCCCCGCTTGCGCAACGCTCGAGTGGCTTTGGCTCCGGCCTGCTTCTCCTCCACCTCCTCGTCGTTCACTCGTAGCGCTCTCTGCCGCGGCAGTCTTAATGAATGCTCACTCCTATAGTAACCGGCCCAAGATTGCGCTCTCGAAGATGTTCGGCTCAAACTCTCGTCGCTGAGAGCGCGTTGTTACGGCGTTATCGTTGCTCCAGGCTGTTTTCCATACCGGATACAAGATCGGCGCTAAGGCGGGCAAACACTCCGGAGAGAACTAGGGACGCCTGCGAGGATTGGCGCCTGTCCGCCTCGTTGGTTGTATGCCTAATGTGCCTCTCATTCTCTTGAGTGATGCTCAGACGCGGCCAGGGAGTGACGATTGCACGGCTGCGTCCTTTGGCTGCGGGACAGTGCGAAGGCGATGTGGCTGCAGATGCTCGTGCTGCGATCAGCGCACGCACTTCCTCTCTGAGTTCTTGTCAGCTTCGTCCTGCTGATCCTCCTAACAGGCTGCTTAAACTTAGCATGCAGGCCACGTCTTGGTAGGCCTTTGTGGCGTTATTTTTGGCATATATATACGCTTTCTGTGCTATGTCTGCAAATCTGAAAGCTTTGCGGGACGCAGCAACTACGCCGTGTAGAGTTATGAACGCCGAGCTGGTAAACTTTAAGCAGCAGGGAGGCCTGTATTTAAAACGCGAATTCAGATATTGACTTTTCTAAGGTCCTTGGATGAAAGCTGGTTTCTTTTTAAAGTGGAGCGCTGGTTGCTTCTATAAATGCTGTCCGTGTGCTGCGGCTGGCTTCGCAAATAAGCGCACTAGTTGATCTTGAAGATCGTCTGTACATTCTATAAAAAAGTTTGTGTTGTTGGTGTGGGCATATTGCTTTTACGTTAACGAACAAAGAAAAATGCGTCTCAGCTACTTCGTGAAATCATCCCAAGAATGGCGACAACGGTTGATACGCATATTGTAATGCCATATGTGCAGGATTGTGATTTCTTAGTACACTCGGGTGTCGTGTTCGTGATGTAGTCGGATATCGTGCGGTTTACATTCGTGTGGTAACGATCTCATCGTAAGAGTTAATCCCGAACAAAGCTGCGTGGTTGAGGATGTCCAAATCTTTTTCATCGCTGCTCTCCCTGCAGAATGCATTTACTTATTACTTGTTTCGGCTTTCATGATTCGGCTAATACATTGTTTCAAGGCCCCCTTCTTCAAGTTCCCGATGCGCACTTACCGGGGAAGCGGCACCCTCGTTCTTCTCTCAAATTTTTTCTTTCTTTCTTTTTATTCCTTGACCCCTTCTTCTCTATTGTAGGGTAGCAAGCTGGACGCCCGTCTGCTTGACCGCCCCTTCTTTCCTTTTTCTATTTCTTTTTCTCTCTCTCTCATCTAATTCGCCCTCGCTATGTGTCCTGCCGATCGGTTCTTTAAGAAGAAAACGCGACGGTGGCCGATGAAGGCGTACCGTCGTCCGTACATTTATTTGGGAAGGCACAGAGCGGAGTGGAGTCTGCGGCGACCAGCTCTGCTTAGAACGAGAGCGCGTTCTACTTCTGCTGGTGACAGGAGCCACGCAAGATACACGGCGCAGTGATGGCAGTTGGTGATGCGCAATGAAGATGACGCTGCATGTTCATTTACGTAAACAGCTGCCACGATGTCTAGGTAGTCGCGCATCTTATGTGCATAACTCTGAGTCTGTCGCTTTTTTTCTTTCATTTATCTAGAAGAGAGAGACGGAAAGGCTGTACGGGCCAACGTACGATTGCAAAGTGTTCCTCGTGAACAAGGTAAAAAAAAAAAGTCACAGCTTCGCCCGAAAGGCGAAGCAGCGATTGCGATAGCTATTAGACAGCTATACGAAGTAAGCACAATAGTTTTACCGACCATATAAACTTGTAAACATAGGCTTATTATACTTGCGGACAACTTTGTGGTTATGAACGGGAGGTACGGGTGCGTGACTGCTGCACATGTGCTACTGTGCCAAGTAGTACGGCAGCGTTTGACAGTGCTTTCGGTTGCCCGGAACAGACGCTGAATCGACGGGGCTTCCACGTGCGACGGTTTCGCGTTTCCGCAGGCACGGAAGGGAAAAGCCGCAAAATAAGTAAACCTTTACAAAGTATTGAACGACCCTGCCTTTACACCACTCAATGGCGTGTTCTGTATTAAACTGTTGCTAATACGCAGTTTATGTTTTGTCTTCCTCAGCATAAACTAACGCGGATTAAAACGCGGGACTCTCTTCAGAAGCGCCTTCACTTCTGCATGCTTTGTCTCCATAACTTTCCCTTTATACCCACAGAAAGTTGTCCGCGAGCATAACGAAATTAACCATGATGGTGTAACGCGCGCACAAGCCAACGTGAACACATCTTACTCGATGACCGCTGAAACTCGCTGTGAAAATGCTGCAGTGAGGAAATGCGGCAGCAGCAGCGAGCAAATTGACCTTCGTGCAGCCGCTCGCATCAACGCGAACTACACAGCGCAGCCATGACTCTGTACCCATCGCAGATGGCTTTTAAGATACAGCGTAACAGAGTGGGCTTGTTGGTTTACTTGCGTCTTGAAACTGTAAATGAGCACAAAGACGAGAACGAAGATAGATGACAGGACGAGGCGCTTACTCACCTTCGAAAGCTTTAAGCCGTGATCTTTGACACGCATGCGCAACCCTCGTACGTCGTTCTTTTTTTTTTTATCATGCATAACTTTGTTTCCTTTCAATAAAATTTTTCAGATATGAGTAAGCGCATCGTCCTGTTTTATCTCTTCGTTCGCGTCCTCGTGCGCTGTTAGTTTCAAGATGCAAGATACAGCTGCTCGGCCGGCCGCGCGCGGCCGTTTGCGCGGCCCGGAGTAAAACGCGCCTCCTCCCCCAAAGCCTTGCGTGTGACGGAAGGCGGCGCGCATCCTCTCCGCTTTCCTCCGTTGCGTGCGCGAGATTGAGCCGCTATCGTCGGGTCACAGTGGCACGCTTTATCGCTCGTGGACTTCCTACGGAACCTCACGGTGGCGCCGACGGCAGAAACGCACCTGGAGTGTCCATACAATTGCTATCGCAATAAAAAGAACGGTCACACTGCTGATGAAACGAAGATAGACCGTCAAAGCGCGCGAGCGTGCTCGCTTGAGTGTTAATCGCACCCTTAGAGGAGGACGCGTAGTGTGTGTGTGTGTGTGTGCGCGCGCGCGCGCGTTTGTGTGTTTGTGTGTGTGTGTGTTTGTGCGTGTGTGTGTGTGTGTGTGTATGTGTGTGTGTGCGTGTGTGTGTGTGTGCGTGCGTGCGTGCGTGCGTGCGCACGCGCTTATGTTTATGCCCTTTATTTTCTGTGAAGCACATCGCAGCCACTCCAGAAGCTTTCGTGACACTTGATGCAATGAGGTCTCTGCTTCGTCAGCAGTAGATCAATTAACCTGCCTAAATATGTGAAGATAGTTTTGGGTCTCCTGGTGTACTGACAGTCATGATGTACATGTGTTTTACCTTTATCGCTACCGCAGGTGTTTGGCCAAGAACCGAACTGTTTTTATCTAGCAACCGACTTTGGCTTTCTTTGCCCAATGTATGCCAGGTTCTATCAGCTAGACGCTGGCTCTTTCCTCCCCAGGCGTCCTGGCCGCGTACAGTTACTGTAGCTTGTATTTATTGTTTACTATGATTAACTGATGTGGACTGAATCCAATTTCAGTGCTTATTTATTCTCCGTGTAGATTGGCTTCCTTTTTTTTTTTTGCGCTTCGTCCGTTTGCTCCGTGCCGTTATAAGTTTTATAACTTGCTTGTCCTGCTCCAGTGCTCGCTCACATGCGTGGGGATCGAGCGCTTGTCGACCTCGTAGGAACTGTTGTCCGCGATCTCCACCTATTCTTCTCGTTTAAACAAGCCCGGCGTCAACCTGTCTCGTCGTCTCACCTTGTCTTTCTCGTCCCTTCGTCGGCGCAGTGTCCAACCTTCGCGAGGAGTGGGACCGCAGTGAATCGGTGGCGCTGCAGCGTCGCCGCCAGCTCGAGGGCATCGCCTCGGACGCCGGCCGCAGCCTGGACGACCGACGCCGGGAGCTCGAGGCATGGCTGAGCCGCATGGAGGCGCGCCTCGACCGACAGGCCGCCGCGGGACCACCGCACTCGCTGGAAGCGCTCGAGGCGCAGATACGCGAGCAGAGGGTGAGTGTCTCTTGCGAGGTCGCCGAGGCGGACATCGCCCGCCGTCTCACAGACCCAGTAAGCGCTAAGTAGCGGTCAAACATGTCTCACCGCTGAGAAAGTCTTATCATCTGTAACGTTTGATCTTTAGCTTTGCACATATGAGCTTCGAGGCCGCCCCAGTGGTCGTTCTGGTGACCTTCTTTCTGTGCGCCTGATTTTAAGGTATCACAGGGTGGCTACGATCAGGGAAAGCGTGTAATTTCCATGCAGGGAATTCAGTTTTCGGAAACTCAGCTGAAAGACAGGGGATCACCCCGGTCTCCTTAAATCAGGGAAATTGGCACCTACTAGACTCTAGCCTAGTCTCTAGCCATGTTTCTTGCCTACCAGAAGGGTGCGAAGCTTTCAATTGAATCTACATAATCCTCAAATAATGGTGTTTGTGGCTGATGTTGTGATCAGCCTGGTCGGGTGGTTGAAATATTATCAAGCATATGATTCAACCAAATGTGGTAATGCGTCCCAGCTAACTTACAACTTACTGTTAATAATCGGTGAAAATTTTAGGCTGACATCGTAACTTGGCAAGCTATAAACCGCCATTTTTTTTTCTTGAGCCTGGAACTTTCAGTGTCATGGACAGCCAGAAAAGTTTCATAAAAGAATTCAGGTAAACGCTGCAGAAATCAAGGTATCTGAATTTGAATGCCGTCTCACTCGCGCCGCGTTTGCACACACACACGCACGCATTAAAACCCGCAAGCACGCTCATAATTTCCGAAGAGAATAGGCGACGACGTATAATATTTACAGCAACCGCTCAAGTGGATAAACTTGCAGCTATGAGTGCGTCAAAAGGCGTATATTTGCAAATAAGGTAGGTAGTAAAGTTTCGCCTGGACGAGAGCCTCAGAGAAACTCGAAATAATCTTCCACATCTTGTGTGACCCGCCTTCGTTTTCTCTTTGGCGGGAGCGATGCTGAACAGCTGGTTTTGCCATTCAGTGCTCCCCTCTAAGGTCTGCCGCCAAAGGCGAAGTACCAGTACCAACATGAAACTCCGCACGTCGGCTGGCACACAGAACGATCGTGGTGGACAGTTTTGGATCACCGAATAAAAAAAAATATATAGAGAGATCGAGAACGCCGTCATGATATAGTGTTTGGCAGACCCTCGCGTCGGCAAGAGGGCTTGCGGTGTCTGGGCCAACGCCTTGTGATGACGCCTGCCATTGAAGGCTGCGCATTGACGAATGCTATACCGCGGTGAGCATTGCTGCTACTTGCCATCGTGTCTTTCTGACTTCATTGGCTTTTGGCCCCAAAGTGCTGCGTCAGTGGAGGAGGAGTACGAGGATGGAGGGTTTAACGAAGAGAGAGAGAGAGAGAGAGAGAAAAAGAAAGGTCGGTCGAAACAACAGAAGGAAGTGCTCCGTGTACTGGCAATATGTGTGCGCTGGTGAAGGTGAACGCTTTGTGAAAAGCGTGTGATAAGGTACAGACACCTGATGTTAGTCATATTTAATGTTTATGATTTTCTTTTTGCTTTGCCACTGGTACAAAATTTCTTCGAGGACGCTGAACGCACAAGATATTGACATGCGTATAATTGACATGATATGGATTGGGAGTAACGTAATGTAGTAAATCTATTGTTAATTTAGATGCCTCTCAAGATCGTAAATAATTAATCGGTGCGCCTTCTCATCTTTCACTGGATATATGGTAGATATGCTATTCAAGGCATAAACGCGCGTCCGTGCTTCCCCGCACAATGTGTATGCTTGCAGTGAAGTGACATTGCCGTTGCTGGAAATCGCAGGATTTCTCGCGATGATAAGGTATGGAAACCAGAATCTCAAGAGAAGTCGTATACGTGACCCTTTAAATCTTGCAGTCGATTACTCGTCTCGAAGTTTCAAGATTTGGAAGCGACGCGTCGTCGTCGGAAAACGGGCCATATCGAGGGTGATAACAGCAAGTAGATTTACCGCATCGTCGACTTCGATGTCTTGAATCCCAAGTGGGTATTTTCTTCTTTTTTTTTCGCGGCGCCGTACATATTTTCAAGCAAGTCGCGCGAAAATAGTTTGATGGGCTTTACTCGATTTGATGTTTCTTAGCGGCCGTAGCGTTTTATGGCTCCTTTGACGCTCCTGCGCGCGCGTCATTCATACACGCGAGACACGTATTCCATCGTTGTGGGGTAAGCAAAGCGTAATATAGTCGCCGTGACCTCTCAGTGGCTACGACGTCCTTCTGCAAAGCGACATGCCTCTGTTACAATTCCTCAACTTTGGCAGCCACATTCTGATGGGGACATGAAACGAATAGGCCTGTGTTCGTGGTTTGGACGGACGTTAAAGAAGTCCACATGGTCAGCAGTAACGGGAAGCCCCCCACTAATTTGTCTCCTGTAGTCATACTTTTGGTTTCCAGTGCTAAAGCCGCAAATGGAAAAATTCTTCACTCTATAGCACAAGCGTCTGAGTCATGTTTGCGATTCACCGGAGCTCGCACTTCTGACTGCCTTGAAAGCGTTTTGTAGGCGAGGGTATCCGCTGAAACGTTATCTCATTCCCTCTTTTGTCATTTCTTTGAATGAAACCAGCTGCTTACGAGAAAAACTTATTTGGAGATACGCCATGAGATACGTCGCCACTTTCGCTCACCCCAGAAACTGCCGGATCAGACTTGTATATTAAAGGTACTTAGGCGCACGGAAGCTACCATTCTGTGTATACAGAGTGGAGGCAGGATCGGCCTACACTCCTTCATGAGTGTTGAAGGTAGACCGTGCTGCTTCTCCACTTTTGCACTGAGTACAACGAAGCAGGCAATATAGCACATTTCATCTGGTCATGCAAGAATTTCGGTTCTGAAAGCGGGAGACTTCGGCGCAGTGTGTGAACAAGACGGTTTCTCCAAGAACGCGTAGGACGATTAGTTTCACTGGAAAGACTGTGGTTAGTGCACAAAAAAGTGTCTTCTCGCATTCCTGTGGAGGACTCGACTGACTTGGATGGGACTAGACTGGACTGAACTGGTGCAATTGCCCGCCCAGTCTGCCAGGCTACTAGGGTTGATGATTGGGCGGATGGGTATTGCATTCTAAAACTGGTACAGCGCAACATACAAAGGCCAAGGATCATACAAAGATCCCTTATCTGGCCGGCTCGGCTTGTGTCTTCCTTTGTATGTTGCGCTGTACTAGTTTTAGACTGCCAGGCTAACTCGAGCAGGAGCAACATGATCATCGCCGCCACTACCACCACCACAATGTTAATACGAACCGTGCGTAATAAACTCCACGCTGATCTTGAATGCAGAAGAACAAGAACCTGCGAAATACACTGTTAGCTGAAGTTGAAATTAAATTCTAGGTGTTGCTTGCCAAAGCCACGACCTGATTATGCGGCACGCCGTTGTGGATGACTCCGGTATAATCTTGACTACCTTGGGCTCTTTATCATGTACCTGCATTAAAAGCACGGATTGATTTTGCATTTTGCCTCCACCTAGATGCAGCCGCCCCGGTCGGGCCATCTGAAGTTCTATGTGCAACGTTTGCGCTGTTCCCAATTACGCCTTGTGCGTGATTGCGATCCTCGTCGGCACGCTGCTCTTATTTACGGGATCGCCGTATCCGGCCTGTTCGACTAATTGCCCTTTGTCAGCGCCCACGTCATCGCTCGGCACTTTCCCCTTCAAACCTCCGTTCTTTTGTTCACCGCCACTCTCGGAAGCGTTAACAATAGCGGCGCTCGCCGGGAGACCGCAGAACCGTTCTCACGGTCCCCGCGCATAAAACATTCATTCAGTCAGCCGTGTCGCGTAAACTGTCGCGCCCGGGTCGTCTAGTGTTTCGCGAGAATGCTGTGCCATTGCGTTTCCAGTCTCGTCGTCCTACGAAAAGAGCCTTTGTATGGAGGCAGTGCAGCGTAAGCGGGGCCTGCGGAATCGAAAGGGGAACACGTTCGGGGATGTGGCCGTTGTACGTTAGAATTGCGCCCGAAGGGAATGGAGCCGCAGAGACGTAGATTGCAACGTTTGCTCTACAATCGTCCTCGTAACGTTGTCGAAAAATTATTGCAGCGGACGTTGGATATAGGCGAACGGAATTGCAGTCGCGAGCCTGATGCTGTCATGCGCTTGCAACATTCGTAGCGCTTGTATATTTTCGTAGAAAAGAACTTTCAGAAATAAAATTGATGATATAAAGCACACCTGCTTACTCCACAAAACTTGGAGGACGCTTAAGCTTCGCCTGTAACAGTGGAACGCGATAGCATTCAATTATCCCTGACTGCTTCGCGCACTTCCTGGCAACTGCAGCGTATGCAACCGTAATATTTAGCGGGAAACGCTCGCGGCTAACGCTATGCACGCGGGCAGGCTTTCTGGTAGGAGCGCGACCTCTTGCATGGGCCGCGTTTTTACCGCGATGCATGGCCGTATTGCATGGAGCGCGATGCAGTGGAGGCGAGTACCATCAGGAACTGTGTCAAGGAAGCGAGCGCGCCGCTTCATGGACTCCGAGATATATACGCGCCGGCGTGCGCAAATGGCGGATGCCGTCTCCGGTCTATGAATTGTAGAAACGCTGGAAAAGGGGCTTGCTTGAGTTTTCGCGTTACAGAATTGTTTTCTTTTATATGCAAATCACTATCCTAGAGCTATCATGTTTGTACATTGTGTGTAAGTGGTAGTTTACAATTTTGTCACGTATTCTAGCTGGAGAAATTCAATTAGTTCAGTCAATTTCTTGCGTCGCATGAGGGCCTAGTAATGTGTCGTTAGAAAATCTTTTTAACGAAACGATGTCCGACGTCGGACACCCACGCGGACGCCAGATTTTCTGCAACACGGGCTCCTTAACGCTCTCGCGTTAATATGATGAAAGGCGAGTCGATGTTCTCGAGAGGCCGACGCACCTAGACAGGCATGCTCCGCATAGAAAAAATAGTGTAGGTCTATGGCGATACCCAGCTAAGCATAAATGTGCTACGATTGCGGTTACCTCCCGCGACGGTGAATAATTCGTTTGATCCATGTTTGTAGCATTTGTTCCGAATGCTGCTTACACTGAATGCTTGTTGCAGGTTCGCGCAAACATTAGGACACCCGCCCCTGTGTGTGCGTGTGAGAGGGTAGTGTGGGTTTATTAACTGTTGTCTTGAAGTAGACGGTCTTGAATTCCAAATTTCCTTTTATAGAATGCGTATCGCAATGAGTCCTAATAAACCCTAAAAATAAAATTGAGGCAAAGCTGTCGAAATGTTCCGTGAGCGCTGATTGCAGGCTTTATGATACACAAAGTTGCCCCGAACTAGCTTTCTTGTAAAGTCATTTCGCAGTTATAGTGAGAGAAATAGAGAAAGAAAAAAACTTGATTGGAACGTTAACATCTAATAGTATTTTTTTTTTCTAAATGAGTGTATAAAAGGCGTTTTTGTAGCATTTTCTTCTTCGCATTGCTTTCGACACGCCGGAAGGCTCTTGCTGAAAAGCAGAGTCGATGTCCTCGGGGCTTCTAGAAATTTGCAGCTCACCGTGGGCCCCGTCCGCGTGTACGGTGGCTGAGCCGGGGCGCAGACAATGAATTTCTCGGCTCTCTGACGACTCCGGCGGCTCGTTTGTAAAGCAAATACCACGGAGCCCCTCGGCGCTTGGAGGTTCCGGAAAACTCGTTTACCCAGAAGCAGCGGCTACGAACAGAGAAAGGAGGACGTATAAAGCGAGAAGCGAATGAAACGCCAAGAGAGCAGTCAGAACGTGGACACCGTCCCAGTGGACACCTTGATCGCGCAGATAAAGGAGAACGAAATGAGATGTGCTCAGAGGCGACGAGGCGCGACTGGGAGGCTGGAGGCGAGGCGATCGAAGAAAATAACCAAAGGTAAAAGCGGCGGAAAGTAGAAAGACAGTTTCCGAGACTTGCGGAAAAAGGAGTATTGCAGAGAGGAAGAATGATCCGCACCGCTTTATTTTTTTTTTCTTAAGCTAGCATGTTTCTTATTAGCTTACGGCGCTTTCTTTTTCTTTATGTCGCAACAATTTCTTTTTTCTCCCTTTTCTGACGTGCGAGAAACAACTATCATTTATTATTGTTTTTAGGCTGTTTTGCTTCGTTTCGTTGTTGTTGATGGCGGCGGGGTCACATATCTTCAAGACGCGAAAACTGTCCTATGCGCAGGCAGAATCTAACTCACGCTGTCGGTCGCAGATGCCGGTGCGCATCAAATGGCCATGATGTGGCCGCCGCCCTTTGGTTTGGTAGGGCGTTTGTTGGCGTACTTTTTCTCGTGTCTAGTTGTTTATTTTCCTCGGCTATTGCGTCTTACTGCTTTTCTGTCTACACATTCGAAATGCGTGGTAGCGTAGCCGTTTCTTTCCCTGAAAGCTTGCTTCTCTGATTAGCATTATCTGCGTGCCGCGCATAAAACGCCGCGTTTCTTTCTTTCCTTCTTTCTTGCTTTTTTTCTTCTTTCTTCTTTATTTGCTTTGTTCTTTCTCTTCTTTTTCTTTTTTCTCTGTTTTCTTTTTTCGCTCGCTCCGGTGAACGCACACGTTGAATCTTCTTGAACTTTGTGCTGTTCCGCGTCGTAGTTCTTGAATCTATGTCACGCAGCCGACAAATTACGAAGCTGTAATGGCTCACCTCGAATAGGAGATGGCTTCAATTTTTTTTTAGTGTTAGCAGTTTTAGCACCTGTTCTGTACCTGCTTCCCTTGTTTCTTTGTCGTATTTTGTTGCAAGGACGGACTGGAGCCTAAACCTAGAACCCCCGCAGCCGCAGAGAATCCGTTCGTTGAAATTCGCCCGTTAAGGTATAAAGAAGCATTCGTATACTGAGGTTATCGAGGCCAAGCGTTTTCAGAAATATTAAGAAACAGAGCGGTGAAATTGCTTTGCAATGTGGGCCGTGTATATGCCTCTTGAAAAGCGATACTCCGCCAATTGTGAGATGTCGCTGGTGGCACTTGTGTGATGTCCCCCCCCCCTTTTTTTTATCTGCGTAACACCCACTGCAAACTATTTTACATGCTGCGACTTTTACAGGGAACAGCTGCCATTTCCGTTGACTTTCAACTGAGCGTCAGTTGAATTGAATTCGGGGGTTTTACGTGCCAAAACCACGATTTCACTATGAGGCACACCATAGTGATGGGAAATCCGGATTAATTTTGAACGTCAGAGTATTTTTAACCTGCCCCCTATGCACAGGATACGGGTTTATTTTTTAAAATTTTTTTTGCATTTTCCTTTTATCGAAATGCGCCCGGAATCTGATCCCGCGACCTCGTGCGTAGCAGCGCAACACCACAGCCGCTAAGCCACTGCCGCGGGTGAATTGAGCGTCGGTGTAGTCGCACATTCTGTCTCGCAGTAAGCTAGTAAGCTTGTGGCACATTTAGCCTATGTGGTCGCTCAGCTTTGAGGTAATTTAGTACTCACCACAGTAACGCTTTATTTCATTCATTAATTCTCATTTTTACGTCTGGGAGGTAACCTTGCTGTGAAAGACACCGTATAATGGAGAGCCACGTATGTGCTTTTTGTTTTGGCTCTGCTCTCCGCTCTCATCGGAGTGCAACAAGGGACGCGTCAGAAACTCGAGACTGCGGCGCCGTGCTCAGTAGCGGACCACTGCAGCCGCTGCGTGCGGTCAGCGGGAACGCATGACCAGTTTCTGAGGTTTGAATCAGTTCTGCTGCTTATTTAGCTGTTACACGAATGATGCGTCTCTCGCGTTTCTGCATTTATAAGCCGCGCAGCGGGGTTTAGAGGACAGGGCGATGAATCCGCCAACTTTTACGCGAGCACAACAAAATTCTGCTCGAGTCGGCGTCTTAGAAGCGTTGACACTTTTATCTCCTCGTTTCGGCGAAGCACATCCGCGCAGAAGTGTCCATTAGCAGAATAGCCTAGCAGAATAACGATTCAGCTTGTCGTTTAGGACTGAAAATTGGACGTAAGCTCACGTGAGCATTTATTCGTCGCATTAATGTTCTTGTTATGGTTGCTTGTTTCAGTTTCTGGTTATATTTTCAGAAATCCTTTAGCTAGCGCATGTACATGGAAAGTTAACCGAACGTTAAAACTTCGTCCTATGACGAGCGGCAGAGAGCATGCGACGTACAGCGAAGATATTTCGAGATGTCATATCTGCGGGTACCGCACGAAGAACCCGCACGGCCGTAAAAGGCTGGTCTGACTGAGATAATTATCCGTTATTTTTCGGACGTAAGGAATTGGGCTGACGCGGGGGCATTGGAAACAAGGCGCTGTCAGCCTTTCATTTGAGAAGGGAGGCAGGCGTCCTTCGGTTGCTCCTATCATTGCGCTCCGTGAGCGCGGTTATCATTGCGCCACCAGCTGCCTTTGCAACGCCGCTCTCTGGCCAGTCGGCCGTGTCGTACTTTGAGCTCGCCAGTCTCCTACGCGCGTAATATGCTGGAGTGTTTCGCACGGCGCGATCGCATTGCTTGCCTTCACCGCGCCACCCCGATTTCGCAGCATGTGGTTCCTCATGCGAGGCGCCGCGTACTTTGTGGAGGCTGTGAGGCCCGTACTGGCTCGATCGTTCGTCTTGCCAGTTGATTTCTTCTGCCGGGGCTAATGAGAGGGAAGATATCAGCCTGTCTTCCGCCAGAGCAGAGATGTGCGAGAGTCTAGGGTTTGTACCTCACAGCGAAGAAATACTCAATTTCTCTCGGGCGCGCGCGCGCACGCACACGCACGCACACACACACACACGCACGCACGCACGCACGCACGCACGCACACACGCGCGCGCTTTTCTGTACCCGTTTTCTTATAGCAACTGGTACCACGTTCTGGTGTCGGCTGTCTGCTGCGCCGCGCCTTGTTGTCTGTTATACTAATATACTTTCCATTATCTTCCTCGCGCGCTAGCGGCCCTTTGTGAAGTAGTGGCTCATCTATTTGTTTCTCTCCTCTGCGATTTGTATGTCTGCGTCCTTTTCCGTTGCTTGTCTCTCGTGTTCATTTCTCCGAGCTTTCATTTATTGCTCGGAGCTACAACAGCAGCAACGTCGTGTTTTCCTCTCCCGTTCTCCGCGCTCTTATTTTCCTCGCACTTTCGTTATGTTCATGTCCGCCGTCATTTCTCTCCACGCGCGCCGCTGTCCCTTCGCGCACCGCGAGGTCTCTGCTTGGGTCGCTGCGTGTCTTCGTGCTCGGCTCTCGTTCTGTCCCCGATTGTCTCTATCTGCTCCCCCGCTCCCTTTCCGCGCTCTCCTCCTCTTCGTTCCACCACCAGCGCCGTTTTCATCGGTCGCACTGCGCGTAGCTCGAGGCGGCGGCGGCCCGCGCTGCTCCGGCCGCGTCCTGCTCTCGCCCGTGGCAATACGAGCCGCGCGCCAGATCGAGCGCGTTCTATCGACAGATCTAGTTGCCACCATCGTTAGCGGCGTTTCCCGCTCGTCGCGCATCCCTTCCTTCCTTCCTTTCTTCCTTCCTTCCTTCCTTCGTTTCTCTCTCCTCCTACCTTAGTTTTGTACTTGCTTTATTTTGCTCCGCCGATCTCGACCCGCAGCCGCACGTCGATGGTGCTGCGGTGGAGGACTCCGCAGGAAGGGAGCGGTTGCGTGTTGGTTCGCTTCCGCGCTTCGAACTCGGAGCGGCGCTGCTCAGGCCGGGTCGATTTCTAGCCGGAGTGACCGCCGGGGATATTTTGGATTTAGACTCGTCGCCCTGTGTGTGCGTGTGCGTCTTTCTGTGCTGCGGTGGTCTGCGTTCACGGAGACGAAGCGGAAGAGAGTTGGGAAGTGGAAAGAAGTGGAGGGCTCTTTTTCCCTTCGTTGCCCTTTCGCTGCCCTTTCGCTGCCGAGCGCTTCCAATTTGTGTGCTCCCGCGTATCGCCGTTTTTTTTTTTTTTGCCGGATACCCCGCCTGGCAAGCCGAGCCGTGCCGAGCCGCACTCACGCCGACGAATCATGCTCGGTAAAGTCCTGGAACGGGATGCGAGTAATCCCTCCGGCTTATTGTTCGCACTGCTTTGGCACGGTGTCAAGGCAGGCGTTTGAGAGCTGCCCCTGGTTTGTTCTCTGCGACTCGAGTCCTCGGCGTAGGTCGAACTGTAGCGGCAGATGGCGCTGTGATCCGTCCTGTACATAGGGGCAAAGAACGCGTCGTGGCCGTGAATGTGATTGAGCCTTCATTAAGTTTTCATGTTCTTTTTTTGTTATTCATCAAAATGAGAGAGAAACGATGCGTTGTATAAAAATGCATGGAGCTTAACCAGAGGCAGTTTTAATGGGCCACCTTGCGCAAGGGAAAGTAATAACGTGATAGAAATAGAAGAGCGCGAACATTGTAAAGCGCGTGCACAATCCACCAGAAGCACACAGGATTCTCACTGTCTCTTTTGTAGATCCGTATAGACCTCAAAAACTCAAGCAGCGCAGCCTTCTTCGTGAAGATTCTTTAGAAACACTGACCATAGAACCATCTGTTCCGAGGGTCAACTCAGTAAGGCAGTTTGTGCTTCCTTAATCTCTCTGCAGTATAGCTTGCGCACGCGAAACAATGATGTGCGAATGTATCTTCACATGGGTAGTACGCGGTGCATTCGAACATTCCAATGAAGATGTCACACGAGTAGTTGTTAAATGCCTCGTCGAAATTAAGCGCTTGTGGAAGGGGCTACAACGTTCTAAGTGACCCTTAAAGGTACACTAAAGGCAAATATTAAGTCAAGCTTAGTAAAGATTACTCCTCCAGAATCTCTAAGGCGTTAATATTATCGCGATCAGAGCCTTAATTATTGAGAGAGAGAGAGAGAGAGAGAGAGAGAGAGAGAGAGAGAGAGAGAGAGAGAGAGAGCAAGGATAGGAAAAGCAGGGAGGTCAACCAGAAGAGCACCCGGTTTGCTACTCTACACTGGGGGTGGGGGAAAGGATAATAGAAAGAGGAAAAAGGGAGAGAGTAAGCACTTAGTGCGTGTGGGAGGGACACTAAACGGTCTCTTAAGCCGGTGCACTTCAAGTATTGCCCTAGTGCACGTATCGCTTTTCGAGCCAGTGATGGGTGACACCACGGTTCGAGTATCCTTGACTCGGTGAACGATCTCGAGCCCAGTCTGTGTAAAGTTGCCAGCAGGGAGAGTCGTTGGACATCGTAGCGAGGGCAGGTACACAATAGGTGCTCGATGGTTTTCTCGCACCCACAGGAGTCGCACATCGGGCTCTCAGCCATTCCCAAACGATAGGAGTATGCGTTCGTGAACGCCACTCCCAGCCACAAGCGGCACAACAATGTTGTTTCGCCGCGGGAAAGGCTAGATGGTAGTTGTAGCCGTAGCGTGGGGTCCAGTTTATGTAATCGGCAATTGAAGGCACTTGAACTCCAGATATCTTGTGACTTCTTGCGTGCAAGTTGGTGAAGTTCCCTGGCAGCGTCCGACCTTGCCAAAGGTGCTGGACGCGTCTGGGTATCTGCTTGGGCAGACCAGGCAGCCTTGTCAGCTAGGTTGTTGCCGACGATGCCACAGTGAGCAGGAATTCATTGAAGTATAAGGTTGTGCCGTCTTTCCATAGCATGGCGGTGCACCTCCCTGGTGTCAGATATCATCTGCTCGTATGTTCTGTGATGTAATGCAGACATACTGTGAAGAGCTGTCTTAGAATCACAAAATACGACCCCTTCACTGCTGGCTCTTCGGTGATGTACAGTCGCGGACAGAATAAAATGGACCACGGGATCTCCGAAAACGTTCAATTCCCGAGCAGCCTGTAGCACTAACCAGCAAAACTGCCCACGACAACGTTGTTAGCATATTCTAGTCGAGGTCCAAAATGCAAATACCAGATTGCGTTGTGAGGTTGCGGAGATATTCAGCTTTTTCTTAGATTTCATGGTCCGTAATATTCTGTCCGCGACTGTACGTCATAGCGGCATGAGGAGCTGCAAGTTCTGCTGACGTAGATGTAGTCATGTGTGACAATTTGAATCTAACTGTAACCTGCCTAGCTGGAATACGAATGCGGCAGTTGAGCTGGTGGGTGGGTCGAACCATCGGTATATATGTGAATGTGGTCATGATACGTGTCGTGCAGGAATAGGAGCGTAAGTTGCTTGAGAGCCGACGATTAATGATTCGACTTTTTTTGTAATTCCAGGAATAGCAAAAATCACTTGAGGCTGTCGCACGCACACAGGGTAGATGAAGGCTTCGCCGCCGTTGTAAAAGATGTCGGTATGCACCTTTGATGAGCGGTAATCACTCGTGAAAAGGTCGCTTGAGGTCTCGGCTTGAGGTCGCTTGAGGTCGGGGATCCTTGACAGATGGCGAATGTGCGCTCTGAGAGAGTCGACAGCTACACATGTCTGGATTACGTGGTCTCCCGCGATGGTAACTGTTGCTGCTGTTGAGGTGCACCGAGGCAGCCCTAAGCACGTGCGTAGGGCTTGGTCTTGTATCAGGGTGTCACCAACCGGGAAAACCGGGAATTCTCAGGGATTTTTAGTAGTCTGGAAAAACTCAGGGAATTTGTGTCTTATCAGCGAAAATTAGCTGTAATTTTATTGAAAGGGTCGAAAATCACGGTAATGCTGGCTCGAGTAACAGACAAGAATCGTAATTAATCGTCTTTGACGCCCTGTCGTCGGCTGGAGGAGTTGCCAGTGTACAGTCAACGACAGACTTTCCGGATTCCCGATAATTTGGACGGTTTCGCGGCACCACCACGTACCCCATAAAGTCAATGTATCTGAACATCTGAAATTTCGGACGCAAGATCACTTCACCGTCCAATTTTCCGGACATATTGCCTTGACCGCAGGTCCATAACGGCATTAATCAAAGTCACCACCGCTGCCATTTTGATTACCTCGCTGCCTCGAACCGGCGCTCTCGCACGCAGATCCGCTGGCAGCCGTAGCCACCACTGCGGCAACGCTACGCCTAGCTGCTTCGACGTTCGCTATGAAGCTTCTTGCTGCTGGGTGCCGCGTTTTTTATGCGAAGCATATTACGAGAGCTCAACCCAGCTCCTCAGGCGCGGCGGTGTCGCCTTCAATACCACGTGACACCGTGACGTCACGACAGAGGAGAAACGGGGCTCCAACTCGCGCCGTCGCTCGCGGCGTCGCGGCGGTATATAAGCAGCTGCGCTTGCTTCTGCTAGACGCTCACGAGGTGAGATGCCTCCTGGAGACAGAGCTGCTCGTTGGAATGAGAAGCGAAGGTTGCGGCGTGCTACAGAGACTGATTTTCCAGGTGGCTTTGGCTCAACTCTTGCAAGATGGGCTGGGTGGGAATCGAACCAGGGTCTCCGGAGTGTGAGACGGAGACGCTACCACTGAGCCACGAGTACGATGCTTCCAAGCGGTACAAAAGCGCCTCTAGTGAATGCGGTGTTGCCTTAGAAACGAGCTGTTTCTAAGGCTCAGGCGTGCGTCGCTTGCTCAGGCGCACATTTCGTTGCCGTGCCGAACGCTGCGTTGCTCGACGCTCACCGCGTCCAATGCGGGGCGCGTAGTCGCTGCGCCTAGCCCATTGTCTTACACCCCTTGGCGGGTCGACAGGAACGCTGTCGCGTTCCACTCTTGAAGGCGAAGCAGAGTAACGCACGAGTTGTTTCTTCGTCTAGCCGAACCAAATAAAGCCAAGCAACAGCAGTTCACCAGGCTAAACAGTGGTTCAACAACTAAAATAAAGGCTAGTATGCTTCGCATCCTGGACTTAACCTTAGCTAAGCCACAGCCATTTTTTTATTGAAAGAATTCGCTGCTGTCAGCAATGGCACGGACTCCGCCTTTGTGGTCCTTGCGATTGGCTTAGAAGCTTGGAAGGCACGGTGCGTTGCATAATGCCGGTTCCCGAAAGTCAGCTTCGCCTCTGTACAGAAATGTTACTTGGTGAAGCATACGCGAAAGCATTGCAGTGAAGCATATAAAGCGTGGGACGGGGCTGTGTTCCCGGGACACAGTATGTATTCCTTAATTATACACGCGTTCACCCGGTATTTCCTGTCACAGTACGAGCACCAATATGCCTAATACCTGTACCGACAGGCCTGCAGAGCGTTTTTGAATGTGCCTGTGGCGGATTGAGCCCTTAAGGGCAGTAAATGACATGCATTTATTTTTTCCAACCGTCCGATTTTTCGGACGTTTTCGTGGCCCCTAGGGAGTTCGAAACATCGGACGTGGACTGTGTAACTGACCAAGAAGATGCTTCCAATGGTCCGTGGGGCGAATGAGTGGCGGAAGGCGGACTGTACAGAAAGGACCTACACATTGGGGAATGAACGGGAAAGGAAGCATGCTGCCGCCGTTTTGAGCTCAGAAAACAAAGTGTTGGCTGATGTTGAGATGCAGGTGTCCCTTATCCAAACCAAAATAATCTATTTAAAGCAGCGATACACAACACTGAGGCGTCGTGTGCAGGCTGAGAGTATGTCAGGACAGTTAAGGTTGACTTACGAGCTGTTGAGAGAGACTCTCAATTGTGGCAAAGTTCGGGCATCATACCACTGAGCTTGCTATCAGTTGGTAGAAATAGCTCATATTCGAAAATATTTGCTTCTGTATGCATCTGCTTTTTATTTGTATTTGAGAATGTCCGACTCGATTTTCAATTTTTTTCGAGGTCATTTTATTTGCTGTGCATTTTACTAACCCTTCCTATTCTTTTTTTTTTGAATAGCATAAACACTACTCCATAGTATTCCAATTGCATTAAGTCGTCTTTTTATTTTTTATTTTTCATATGCTTACTCGAGAGTGACACCATGGGTGATGTGGTCTGAGGCCGTCTTGACATAAAACATAGTTCTGCATCACTCGGGGAATCTTTCAAAGGCACTCAGGGAAAACCTAGAAAATTCAGGGAATTTGGAAATGTCAACTTGGTAGACACCCTGTTGTATGCCTCCAAAGCGCGAAAGTTCGTCTTGAATGCATTTGACAACACTGGTAGACTATAACGTAGGAGTCCGAGAAACAATACCGTTTACAGCTGCATCATAGAATGGACTGGTGTACTCCAGTTTTACCCGCAGAGAAATTTGAAGACCTGAGCAATGGCAACTAACTTCTTTTTCAGATTGACGCAGTGAGGGCTCCACGAGAGGTTGCGGTCAATGATGACGCCCAGAAAGCGATGCGTCTTAACATAGGATACAGCTTAACCATTGATTGAAATAGTATGCAATGACATTTGCCATTTCTGTGTTGCTGTCCCCTCTTTTCTGAAGAGTAGGCAGCCGTTGTGCCCCTTCCGGTGGCAGTTGCCAGCATTGTTCCTTGCTTTCCCTTTCATGTTAACTGTTTATATGTGTTCAAAACAAATAATAATAACAATAATTTTTTTTGCGCGTAAAACCAAGGAATGCGCACTTTTCAGCAGACACACTGAGGCCTTGTTCTCGGAGGTAAGACGCCGTCATGGTTGCCGCCCGCTGAAGCCTAGCTCGTACCTGAAGGCGAGTCACCGCAGAGGCCCAGATGCAAATGTCGTCAGCGTATATTGAGACATGAACTGTCAGCAGTAGGTACTCCGCTAATTCTACCAGGACGAGGTTGAACAAAATAGCGTTCAACATTTCACCCTGCGGCACACCACGGCAAATGTAATGGTCTGAAGTTGGGCCGTATTCGGTCTGTAAGAAAAAGCACCTCTCACTCAAATAGTCCCGAATCTATTGATACATCCGGCTTCGAGCTCCAAAAGCCTCAAGTGAGTTCAGTATGGCCTCATGGGTGACGTTGTCGTATGCTCCTTTTATATCTAAAAAAAGTGCCACTGATAGGCGCTTGAGTCTTTTTTTGATTTTGGACCCGGGTTACGATGTCAATGACTTGCCGATAGACGAGCGACCTTGATGAGAGCCCGTCATGTCGTCCGGATAGATGTTGAATCGTTCTAGGTACCATTCCAATCGAGCAAGAATCATTCTTTCCATCACTTTGCCGACGCAGCTCGAAAGCGCAATCGGACGATATGATGAGAGCTCAAGCGGAGACTTTCCAGGTTTCAGAATGGGGATGAAGCGGCTCGATTTCCATTGTTTAGGAACGGCGCCGTTCTTCCAAGACTCATTGTAGTAGTTGAGCAGCTCATCACGTGCGTCATTTCCAAGGTGGCATAGGGCAGCATACGTGATGCCATCAGGTCCTGGTGACGAAGAACGCCTGCAGGTCGCCAACGCAGCATCGAGTTCTTCGAGTGAAAATAGCACGTTCATTTCTGGCGCACGTGCCTCAGGACATGATTAGAGACTTCCTCGGGGCATTCAAATACTTGCCCGATGACGAAAGCACTCCTCAGTTAAATTCTGTCGCTAGTACTCAACCACTAGTTGCGCAATATATCCTTGTATTGTATCATAAGACGAAATAAAATGCTACTTGTCCAGTTGTAGTTCACCTTTAGAAAAAAGAACTCATTGAAATAACCCTGACAACGACGCGGGTGGTCGAAAGGGTTTGTTTTCGCTCGACTCCGCGCCGGCCACGCTTTCGCGTTTTCATAGTTATCGCGTAGTGCTGCGCTGCTTTTGCTGGCTTGTGAAGCATGCACAAACTGAAAGTAGCAGAGAATTCAACTTCCATATGATTCGCGAAATGCCCGAACGGTCTACGCCACTTGACCAAAGAGCAGTTACAGCGGTGAATCCGCCGTTCTGTCTTGGCTCGGTACCGCCGTCTGTCGGGCGCCGCTTTACTCACCGACGGCAGTAAAGGGTGGTGATGGCGTACGCAACGTCACCACTCCCCTGGTTGGGTGGCGGGAGATTTGAATTGCGATAAAGGTTTATGGACCCTTCAGATGCAATTTTCTCGGTACCTATGTATTTTCTTTGCACGAAAAAAACGTTCCGAGGTTTCTGGAATGGTATTTAAGGAGTCCATGTCGACTTAGTATTTGCCTTTAGTGTTCCTTTAGAGAGAGAGAGAGAGAGAGAGTTGTGTTGCGATGAGGCACCGCATTTCCTGCCAGAGAAAATCGAAAACGTGCGTAAAACGTACGCTTGTTCTGTGTAGCCATGAGCACTTCTCCGCTACGTTACTGTATGACGACCCTGCTGCGATCATGTCGCTCTGCGCCCTTGGTGGTCTGCTGCTGTGTACAATGTGTTTGGTATGCTTCCCGGCTTTTGCGGCAGTATTGCGAGGAGAGCAGGGCGATGAATTCCGCGTACTGAACTTGCGACGCACGCTAAATGATCCCCAAGCGTCGGGAGTTAATCCGGTGCCTTCTTCCGCGGGCGTCTGCCCAAGCCGAAGCGCAGCCTTCTGGCGATAAATTCATTCATTTGAAAGGTGAACGTGTGAGCTGGTTGATGACTTATCGAGGCGAAGAATCTGCGTAAAGACGGGACAACAACCTAAGGACACAGTGTACTGTGCTTTCGGTTTACAAGTTCCTAAAGAACTTTAGGATGGCTGATCGCACTGTCTCCAAGTCTGTCGTGTTTTCATGCTCTCAGCGTAACGCTATTTGCGTAAACTTATCTATTTTCTTGGCGTATGCGTGATGGTATTCAGACATTAGGTTTTCTCCTACTCGTTCCGCTGCATAATATATGCGCATAACTGTAACTAAACCACGCGTTCGTGAAACAAGGTATTGCCGGCGCCATGTATGGGCGCCCACCGTCTCCTTTTCTATTGTAAATAAAGAACAAAGTACGCAATAAAGGAATTGATTTCAGGCGCGGACAAGTGGTGAACGAACTCTGGAGAAAAGCGCATCTCTCCGTCGCTCTTCTGATTGCTGAGAAGAAAGCCGCGCGGCGGGAGAACAACAGGGCTTGGGAAAGAGGGTCATCCGGGCTATTCTTCCGCTCAAGAGGTTCGATCATTGCCGCCGTCTCAAAGTCTCCAGAGCACAAAAACTTGCCTCCGCGAAAACAGCAATAGAGGCAACGAAAACACTGACGCCACCGGCAGGCTGAGCAATAGCGAGGCTGACATTCGATGCTTGAATCGCAATTTCTTTCAGTTAACGCGACGAGGCGAGACACTATCTTTTTCCTGCCTAGTTTGTTTTTTCTCTCCCACTTCAACACGCCTGTCTTTGCTTTGCTATTCGATTTCCTTGTTCTGTTTTGTAGTCTCGTCGTCGTGGAAATAAGCGCAGGCCAAGTTTGAGACGGTGGCAAAGGAGGCGGTTGTTGTTGGGGCTGTTGGCGCCAGGCAGAAAATAGGGAGGGGGGCGTAAGAGTTGCGGAAGCGAATGTAGGAAGCGTGCACGGGCGGCAGGCAGTCTGTTTAGCGGCGCTAATGCTCGACGCGACAAGTCGGACAGCGGGCGCTTATTAGATGGGCGTCTTCGTCGCTTCATTGACACCGCCTGGGGCGGGGTACGTCCTATCTCCCCTTGGTTCGAGCCCTCCTTTCCTAAAGGCCGGCGAGTAAACAATAAGAAAAGAAAAATGGTACGAGGAGCGGAGAGCGACATTGTACTTCATCGGTGTCACTTCGCACTTTTGGCTTTGCGTGCGGCTTGCGATGATTCGTTACTGGAGGTGACGTAGTTTTCTCGCTAGGTGTTACATTGGAACCTTGCAAACCGAGAAAACCGAGCAACGTGAAACAACCGGCCCGGTGAAGCGCTCTGGTTATGTTAAAGCCGTAGGGCTGCTTGAACAAAAAGCCTGCACGCTTCTATTTCAGTATTACGTGAGCATCAGAGGTATATTCGCTTGAAAGAGAGCAGGCAGAAGTGCTCAGCCCGACGCATGTTTGCTTTGATGCATAGGGGTCAGTGTCTACGAAATCGCTGCCATGTTGACTTAGGACTCAGCCAGAAACGGTTACTGCCGGAAAACCGAACTTTCCCACTAGACTTCACACAGTCCCACAATTGCAGTCGTGCGTCAAAAGATTTCAACGTCAGTTTGCATGGTGGGTAGTTAAATGCTCCGCCACCGTGTTTAATTATCGGTATGATGTCCTACTTGGGCTTTCACTCACTCACTCACTCACTCACTCACTCACTCACTCACTCACTCACTCACTCACTCACTCACTCACTCACTCACTCACTCACTCTCTCACTCTCTCACTCTCACTCACTCACTCACTCACTCACTCACTCACTCACTCACTCACTCACTCACTCACTCACTTCTGGCATCCTATTTTCTAAGGGTTATAAGTTGTTTGTAAGAGTCCATCTAGTGGATTGTCCGTTTCGGCCGCTGCTGATTGGCTAGGGCCGCTCGTGATTGGCTAGGGCCGCTCGTCTCCTCTTCTTCTCTTACAGCTGCATCCAGTCAGCAGTGGCCGAAATAAACAGTCCACTAGGTGGACTTTTACAGAATACCCACCCCCAGGAGGCATGCTTATTCAGAACTTCGTTTACCTGACAGGCCCGTGGCAATCCTTCTGGGAATCGCATGCGTTGAAAGCCTCTGCGACAAATCCTCTCGCACTCATAAACTTTCCTGATCTCTTCTGTTGTTTGTTTGTTCCCTAACGGGCGTGCGTGTGTGCGTGCGCGTCAACAGTTTCATGAAGGGCTGCGTGTTCGATTCTCAGTCGTAAAGCTATGGAGGTTGTGAAGGGCGAGAGCCGCCCTCTCCTCGACGACTTTCACCGCCTCGGTTCCGTCGTCGGTTACGGGACAAAAGCGGCAGCCACTGACAGCTTGGCGGGGCGAATGGTGTCCTTTGTTGGCGCCTTGTCAGAAATGAGGGTTCCTCGACAGCGCAGAGAGACAAAAGACTGACGGGCCTCCCAACTAAGCGACGAGCGCCCACCGCGCCCCGGCTTTGTCTCAGTGTACGAAACGCCTCTAGCACAACTATAATTGTTGTGACCGACAAGTGTTACGATACGCCCTCGTGTTTAGTCTCGCGCAAGAAGAAAAGGTATCTTGCGTTGTTAATAGCGCTGTCGCCATAACACATCTAACCATCTTGCCGCCGGTATAAAAATGCAAAAATACAACAAATCACAGTGAACTGCGAGGAGAGAGCATGGTGTATATGTGCTGTAGTGCCTGTTCACTGCGCAGAGTGTCGCCGTTCTTCTTTTATTGTTTTTTTATTATGCCTAAAAGCTATGCTGTTAGCCGTTGATGTTCCTCATAACCTCATATTTATGACTATTTTCGGTTCAGTGTAAACGGTCTGCGTAAATAGGTTCCAGTAAGACGTATGTTGTTGTAATCGAGAGTTCGACGAAAGCCCGTCTGGTCGGGAGGAAACACAACAAAGAAAGGCGTACACCAAGCAAATAAAACTTTAAAAGCAAGACGTTTAGGCTACCCTACGGAAGCCTTATTCACAAAGCTTGAAAGACATACATTCTTGCGTGTAGAGCAACAGGCATTCATGTTTATGCTCTAAGGTGCCTGTTATTATTTGTTCGTTTTCTTCTCGGATTCAGTGCTTCTCACGCATCGAATGTACGACACAGATAACCTAGAGGCATCTTTCTTGCTATGGACCTATAGAACATGACCTCGGTCACTGCGATCCCTTCGGCGAGCTCAAGCTATTTTCTACTTGCTTGCCTAACCACGCTAGATAACCGACCGTTCACGAATCGGAGCACCTTGGAATTCTGACGTCAGTCGTCATCTATCTGCAAATCGTTTACTCTGGCCTGCGATTAGTCAGTACAACTTGATTTTGCAGCCGGCTCTAAATACGCGCTGAAAACTAACGTGTCTGAGTTGTCGCATTTACTCGGTGCCATTTTCTCTTGCCTTCATGATAACTACTGTCTCAGTATAACATAGCAGACTGGATTCAACCCTGCCTAAGCTCCTCGCCTCCGTCCTCTTCTCCTGCCGCTTATCGTGCGTTCTTGTTTCACCTGTAAGCGACAGGGATAGTAAGATTTGTCGTTATGTGTAACCTGGTAGTATGTATTCGGACATGAAGCTCAGGCCAGCCGCTCAACATCAGGAAAGTGAAGAGAGGAGTAAGCAACAGTGAGAGATTATGGGGGTGCATGGTGACAATGATAAATGAAATCCAGCACCTTCGTAATCCATACGAAAACATTTATTTCTGGGTCAGGTTTTCGTTCGCCAAGCCTGTTTGCCATCGACAAACGTGTTCGGTGTCGTCTCGTTCGATATCACAGTTGGACGGCACCCGTTACCAAGAACCGTTCCCGCCTGTCTAAGGCTTCATAAATCCTGCCATTGATTGCACTCTGCCTTTACGCGTAGGAGGTTCACATCCGCCGTTCTTGGCGCAAACTTCGAGTGTGCGTAGACGACTGCGAAGTTGTCGGGCAAGACGTTGATGATACGCGTTCTCCCTGCGCTCGCTTATTTCCCCGCAGCTTCTGAACGCCGAGCTGAACAAGTGGAAAGCGGCGGTGGACTCGGTGACCCGGCTGGCGCACAAGGTTGCCTCCGAGCCCCGCGCCAACTCTGTGGGTGCTCCTCTTCAGGAAGACCCCGCTAGGCTCATGGCGGCCGTCGAGAGCATCAACCAGCGCTTCGCCGACCTCACCGTCAGGTGCGCCCTTTCCTCCTTTTTCTTTGATTGGGTGCCACGATCTAGCGTCCTGTCAGAGGGGGGCGACACGCACGGCGCAATGTGACCCAGCAAAGCGGTACGCCGCAAGTTAGGCCAGCGCTATTACAATAACTCATTTTTGTTTTGTTTCTGTCTCTACTCATCGACATTCCTTACCTAATTTTGAGCAAAACTAGGTAATTGACTTATTTTCGTTACCCAGCTTATAGCAACAAAATGGCCTGATTTCAGTCACAGGTTGTCGCCACCCTTGCGGGCGCGTTGGCACAGGAACACCTCACTCTTCAGTTTTCGCCCCCTCTTGTTGGTTCCCGCAAAACTGGGCTGTAAGTTTGTGCCTCGACGCGCTTCTGGGAAGTAAACTGCTCCAGTTTAACGGAGTCGGCGATGTTGTCAGACTAAAGCGCCTGGCTTGGACGGCTTTCACGACGCTTCGCCTACGCCATATCACATTGATTATTTACGAAGTTATGGCTTACTTGAGGGTGAAGAGGAGACCGTGGTTGCATTCTCGCATCCAAAGCTTGACCGCGTGCAGTACATGCTGGAGCCGGAATTGTCAGCATTGGATCTAGCATTGACAGTTGGCCAGTAGTTAACTGCTTATGTATCTGTAACTTGCTCACAGAAGTCTTCCGGTGGCAGACACCCGCCACGGTAGCTTAGCGGCTATGGCGTTGCTCTGCTGAGCTTGAGGTCGCGGGTTCGATCCTGGCCGAGCGGCCGCATTTCTATGGGGCCGAAATTAGAAAACGCGCGATTTACCTGCATGTTAAAGAATCTCAGTTGATCGAAATTAATCCGAAGTTCTCCACTGCGGCGTGCCTCATAATCATGTCGGGGTTCTGGCACGTAACACCCCAGAATTTGATTGATTAAATAAATTGAATATTGCTGTAGGAGATGGCAAAATAAATTTATAAATATACTTTTCTCGCGGTGTGAACGGGAAGATAGTGTTGGATAGGTGCATACACCAGTACGTGCTCAAGAGGACATACTGGTGGGCTAGTTGGCACTGCATAAGTTGAGACAAAGCGAAAAAAAAAAAAGCACGAGGACAAGCGAAGTAAACAAAGACACAGCGCTGTGTCTTCGTTTCCTTCTCTGGTGCTCGTGTTTTGTTTTTGTTTTTGTTTTTTTGCACTTTGCTTTAAGTTATGCAGTACGTGCGTTCAGCTTGAACGCGTGCATTGCTGAGGTTGCACATACGTCTCCCAACCAGGGCACCCAGGCGGTGATCAAATTCACCGTAATCTCGGCTTCTCTGTTACGAAAGCCTGAAGGGGTTAGTTGTTGGAGGCCATAGAACACTACGACGTGTAGTGGCTCAAAAGTTAAGCTTTATGCCATGTGCACACAGGTTGGCGTCGTGAACCCGCACCACGGAACCAAATACTCAACGCCATTGCCCTAGTTGCATGACTTCCATGTTGTATACACTGAAAGAACGAATAAATTACTGATTAAGTTAGGTATGTTAACTGCTGAAATTTTATCAGCCGTTACGATTTGGCAAAGAAGAAAGTTGCACGGGGCGTTGAGTCACACCTGCATGTTATATTTCCCCACGAACTCCACAGCTATTTTTATTCCTGGTGTTCTCATTCTATTTTTTTTTTCAAGCCAATACAGAATTTGCATTCGAGCATTGTATTAAATAGATATATTTAGCTATTTTCCCACTTCACGTTTCCTATCCTGGCACACAAATCGAAACAATACATGCGATTGTAAACGCTCGGGTGCGTTTCTCAAAACTTCAAGTAACTATTGCCGCGTTATTGCCTAACTCGGGCATAGCGCGGTTAGAGCGCAGCCATTCATTTCAATAAGTAGTAACAAATATAATGAAACATTTTAATTGGATTACCTTGGGGCCATTACTAACTTTTTTTGTGTGTGTCAACGCACATCGCATAGTAGCTACACAACAAACCATGTAAGCATGTAACATGCGACTTGCGCGGGGGGCCTGCTGGTTATTTTTTATATAGCCGCGCATGACCTGGATTCAATGTGTGCGAGTACAGAGATATCTCAGTGCAAGCTTTTTTTTCTGGTGCTCGACCTCGCGAGGAGACTAGCGATCCGGAAGTGTCGCGTTGGGATTCTCGCTCGCAGTGCCCACGTCCCATACTTGGCCTCACCAAAATCCTGCAGATTTGCGCAAGCTTAAAATGGTGCCGAATTTGTGTTGCGGATGACAAGTGACCGTGCAAGTAAATGTTCGCTTGCGACTCCGGTCTCTTCTTGAAAAGATATCACACCTCATGCTGTTGATAGCGCGTTCGACACAAGCATATACTGGCTTCTGTAGCTGAAATTCGCCTTAAGAACGCAAAGTGTCAGCGGTACCAGCAACTGGTCATGAAAAGAAGAAATAGCTGTGATCCCCCACATCCATAGGCTATCGCACTGCTTTAAGAAGATTGATTGATGCGTCGATGTAAGAGTGGCTTTGTCGGCACCCGATAAGCCTGGTTAGATGTGCAAGATGACTAATCCGTGAGGCAGTGTCAGTAAACGTTGTAATGAGAAAGTACGCACCAAGTATCTTAAGCGTGATGATGATATAGCCTACCGCTTTCATGTGGATGATTTTACGTGCGGTAGACAGTCAGTTGCCTAAATGACACTCCTCGCGAGCACACATAAAGCGTGAAGGACAAAACGGGAGGTTATCGCGTTACGCACTACAAGGCTTGCTGCTGTGAGCCCGTGTTCCATGACTGCACGGAAATTTAAAGAAGCAGGAATTAGTTAACGAGGGAGGTTATAGAGGCAAAGAACATATTATGCTTGGAAGACGTGTGCGTCTGTACAGCGTCGATTTCCTTGTCTGCTAAAGAATTGGCATTTCTAAGTACAGTGACACGCGTGTGGAATAAGCTTGTTAGCTACTATGATTGTTTTCCTGTCAACGCACGGAATGATTGTCAAAGTTGTTTCTATTGGTGTTGCTGCTTGGCATGCGCACTGAACACTTTTTTGCCTCGTATGAGAACGCTCGCGAGCTTCAAAAGAAACTATTGCGAGTTTGCGCCGAAGTGTGTCTTGTCAGTTCTTTTCTTCTCGTCTGCAACGCGTCGTACGTGTGCTATTCGTCGTAGTGGATCAAGAACAAGCCCGAATTTCCACTTCAGTAAGGTATCAATGAGGTACTACTAGTACACGATTGCCGGGATACGAAGGCAGTTTACAGCTAGCTGATATTTGTCAACGCTTTGGCGAGTTTGGCTCTTTAAATGGCTCCAACGCCATAACATTCGCAACGCTGCGCGGCATCAGTGACGCACAGTGTATGCGTTGTCCTATCAGCGTAATCGGAGTGGCTGCGACAGCTGTCGCTAGGACCGTTCGGTTTTTGTCAACCACGGCGCACCCCCTCCGCTCGAGGCGGCCGGGTGTCGAGTGCGCTTTCGTCGAAGGAGAACCCCCTGTGTCGTCAACGCAGCGTGCAGAACCGTGGTCAGGCCCTGCAGTCCGCGCTGGGCTCGATGCACCAGCTGGAGAAGGCGCTCGACCGGTTCTTGGGCTGGCTGGCCGAGGCAGAAGCCACGCTGGACGTGCTGGAGACCGAGGCCGACCGCTACGGACCGCGGGACGACGTGCACCGCTCGTGCAGCTTCCAGGACAGGATCAGGGTCAGTGCTGGAGGCATGCCTTCTATACTCTATTAATCTCGGGGTGATTACATAAGGGGTCCCTGTATACATGCTCTTGTTCGTTGTCCTAGCAAATGACGAAGACCGTTTCACGGAAAGACTACGGAAATAGAACCAACTGCGCGTTGATACAGAGTGCTTTCTTCGGATTGTCGCTGGGCGCCTTGTTTTACTTCTTACCGGTGACTGCTTTGGAAGGATTAACGTTGTTGTGTTGTAGATGCGCGTAAGGCGCGCTTGCTGTATCGGAAATGCCGTGAAGCTTGTCGCGAATTCGATAGCCATACAGGATTGTCTAATCAATTTGTACCTAATTCGCTAATAACGCAGTGCATTCCAGAATCCGCGTAAGCAATCCGCGAAATGCACGACGACGCATAGTATCAATATCGCACTTTTTTTTTAAATTAAGGATCTTGCTCTGCGGCACATGGGGGTGTATAAATGGAAGCATTAAGGCCTTCCTCGTGTGGGAATTGAAGATGTGACCCCTAAAACTCATTATGCATGAGCCAGTGCGTGTAACTGTTTGTCTGGTCAGCTCGTAGCTTGGCACCTTGGAGAATTCGAGCAGTGGGATTCGATTCGACGAGCGCCGACCGTGCTCTGCCTTGTTATCAAAAAGTGTCGGCTTCCTTTCACGGCGCAAGTTTGTACGATAAAGAGTTCGATTACTTCATCTGCTCCTTTTGTTAGTGTGTCCGTCTCGGCATCCTCTCTACTTTAGGACGATACCGATCGTTTTCGAGCATTGAAACTAATAGCTGCGCACTAACCGCGTAATGGCCGAGTTGTAATGCGTTATTGAATAGTTGCGAGAAGTTTTGAGAAAGGCACCCGAGCGTTTATAATCGCATGTATAGTTTCAATTTATGTGCCAGCATAGGAAAGGTGAAGTGAGAAAATAGCTAAATATATTTATTTAATAACATGCCCAAATGGAAATTTAGTATTGGCTTTAAAAAGAAAGATATAATGAGAACACCAGAAATAAAAATAGCTGTAGAGTTCGTGGGGAAGTATCACATGCAGGCGTGACTCAACGCCCCGTGCAAGTTTCTCTGCTAGTAAGTTATCTATCCACGGTTAGTTAAGACATTCTGTATAAAATTGTACAATTATGTACGCTGCTAGGAAAAATATCTCGTGACTGGTGTAAACGCGCAGTTGTTTCGGTTTATTCGGAACCATCGTGTTGCAGTACATCCGAAAATATATCCGATAGGCCGACCCAGCAGCTGCACCTGGGTTCAATATCTCGAACCCAGGAGCTTTTTCTAGGCACGCTCGAGTACGCCGTTCCCTGCTGGCATGCTCGCGCAGGCTAATACTATACGATCTCTCGTGGCGTCAGAAATCTGCTCCCGTGCGATTTCGGAAGCCACGGGTTTGTACTATAGTTTCGTACAGAAATTACTAGAGGCAACTTTGGCGGTGCGCCCGTTCAGGTGTACCGTGGGGATTATGTTTAGCACATGGATTTGTCTCACTTTCGAGCTGGAGGTTCCAAACGTTCTTCTGATGCTGTTTATGAAAATTTTCAGGCACTCATAGTTTAAACACAGCGATGCAGTTAGTCTCGGTACACCTACGTAATCACTGCGAATTATTGCATTCACGATACATTATTTTGTTGAAAGTGATTAATTTGTAAAGTCACAGTGCCGTTCGAAGACAGAAGGGCGAAGCTTAGACATATCCATGTACTGCCCAGCATTTACATGCTGGCTGGACCCCTGAACTTCCAGCTTCCGTTGACACTAGCGCCAAAGCTCCCACTAGTGATCTTTGTGGGAAACATTACGGTTGCCTACATGCAGAGTAAGTTTGTTGTCCGCGATGAAAAGTTTAGTCGCTATCGGCGCATTTCATTTTTCTGTTTTCGTTGCCGATGGCATGAGCAACTTTGGCAGCTGGTAATATCGACACCGATCGATTACGTTGATTTTTACGCTAGACGCCGCTTGTGCACAACACCGGCTTTCATTTTGTGAGAACATGCATATCTGCGCAGCGGCTGAAAGCAGATTTTTTAATGGAGTTGGTCACTTCTACGCAAAGGGAAGCATCACGTCGCGCTCCTGTTGGTTACTTTCACTTATCGCTGTTTTTATAGTGGGCCTAATTTCTTGGCATCGGCAACATTAGCGATAACTCTCCCTTGTCACGTTGAATATTGATCAAAAGAAAGGAGGAAAATAAGAACAGAGGCCCTAGGCGCCCTCGCGGAAAACGGAGGTCGACTGACCTTTTAATGGTATCGATTGCGCATTGATCTTCGGTAATGACTCTGACACAGTCTTGAGCGATGTCTTCTTACGTGACTCATTTGGTAATTGATCGAAGGCAACGGAAATATTACCATAAGGTTTAAACTCTTGATTTATGCATGTGGTCTTAACCGTGGTTGCATGGATTGGCGATGCGGTCAATTCTTTAGCGAAAAAGGGCCATTTGATGTTGCGAAACGAAGAAAAGAAACGTGCTTTCCCCGTTTTTTCAAACGTGCATCTCGGATTTAGGAAAATAAGGAATAAGTATGAGAACCTAAGAGTAGAGTTGTGACACCAATAACACGTCCCCGTCGAATCGGTGAGACGGACCTTCTTGATCTCGTAGAAGTGCTGATGTCGGATTTTACCGAGGCGTTTGGATTCCGACTTTGTTAATTTAGGAATTGAACGCGATAAACTTGAACCAAGTAAGGTTGCGCAAGCGCTGTGAAGTGTTGTGGGATTGACTCCAAAGAATCTCCAGTTTCAGTTTTCGGAAACTATAACGATCGTAGCATGATGGGCTGCATTTTATAGTTGTCATGGAAACGGTACAATAGCGAAAGCGACGCAATGCGTATTTGGGCCAGGGTACGACTTCGCATGTCTCTTTTTCGTCTGAGTACATTTTGCCTTAGGCTATTGCGTTCGATCATCTCTTCGCTATATCGATTGGACGCTGTTCTTTCGTACAAACCTCTATTTCTTGCGAAAGGCTTTGTGTCGTGTGGGCCCTGGATTTTGGGCGCTCTCCTTTCGCAATGGCGGTGTGTCGTTGGCTGGCACGTTCACTGCCATGCCATTCGGTGCCAGGATTGCCTAATATGCCTATACAGGCAGTTCTTGCGTGCGGTTTGTGTTTTGTGATTTGTCCGGTGTTGCCTGGTGGCGGTCGCACGGCAGACGGTCAATTATTCGGTGGCGTGAGCCGATAGGAAAATTTATAAATTCAACGCCCCTATTCGCAAAACTACTCTTGATAAGTATCGCCCGCTACTGGCTGTTCACGTGGTGATCTCCTAGTTTTCACTCCGATCGCTATCGTCTGCCAGCGATGAAGCAATCTCGTGGATTTAAAAAAAATCGTCAATATGAGCCCTGGGGTAGTATAATGTAAATATTCCTATTACTATCGTCCACTGTTCAGGCCGGCTGGTCCCGCTGACAATGTGGGCAGAGCGCCGCTCGGACCACAGGCGAAGAGCGAAAAGTAGTAGCATAGAAACGTTACTTCATCGTGGCCCTGATCCGTTGTAAGTTTATGTATAGTCAAGAAATGCTCCCAAAACGACTTTTGGGATGGTAGCCAAACACGTTCGCAGAATTTCGTTCACTAGAAACGTGCCTCTGGACCATTTTAAGCGTTCGGTTGCGGGGACACGTCGGTTTCGATGACGAAGGTTTGCTCAACAGAGTTCAGCAGTGCCAAGCGGCGGCGTCGCCGTGCATGGTTATGCCGCTGTACGCGCGCAGCGGTGGCCGTGCGCTGGCAGCAAGTGCCGCGCACGATTACGAATACGCGCCCTTTACCGGCCACAGCGTCGCTCGCTCGTTAGCCTCGGCGTCGTGCTAAGAATAGATTAAACATTTTCGGGTTCGAGCGGAACATTGGCCCTCCTCCGCCGCGCAACGAGCTTGTGGCGCTGGAGAAGGAGACAGTTGGTGAAGGAGGCGGGATGCTTGCAGGAGGGCGCGGAAGGGGATGCCTATATCGATTCAGGTCCTGTGCGTATGTGTTGGCGTATGCCCTTACAGACAACGCTGCGCTAGGATTGCGTGCAGTTTGGTACATGCTAGAGCTATAGTGTAGTACGTGCCGGAGGGAACTAGCACCTCAAGCTTGGTAAGTCAGGAGAGGCTTTAATTGGAGGCCTTGACGCGCGCTGTCCAAGCACGATAAACAACGATGAGTTAGCAAAGGCGCTGGCCAGTCGCGAATCTTTTTTGCGAGTTTGTCTCCCGCGTAGCTTGCACCAGGTCTCTATGTTCCGCAAGGTTGCGCACTTTTAACGGGTGGCCGCAGTAGCTTCCCGCGCTTGTTCTGCGTGCAGCCGATCGGCTGGTGCTGTGCCCAACGGCCCCCTGACTCGCCGTTTTGTGTGCACCCGGGAAGATGTTCCGCTCCCCGTTCCTCGCATCACCGCAACCCGCTTTGGGAGGCGACGCGTCGATTAGGCGAAAGTGCTGCTGATTCAGATGAGGCCGGAGGAATTCAGTGGTGAATGCGGACGCTCGCGCTATGCGAGCATTGCTAATGAAACGGCCCGGTTTTCGTGGCTCCCTGCGGCTCGCCGGGAGGATTCCTCGCTGCCTTGCCTAGTCGAGCAGGGACGCATGCGCGACGTGTGGCCGTTAAATGGAGCGTCGCGGCGCCTCGAACGTTGTCCTCAGCCGCCGTCTTGAAACTTATATATAGGGCAGTATTTGTTGTTCACTTTTGAATACTGCGAACTCAATTTTCCTTGCGTCGTTTATTTTGATGGCCTAACTGCCATCAATTCTGATTCTGTACTTAATCATTTCTTGTTTTCGCATTCCTATGAAGACGTTTCTGTAGAGCGTTGCGCTGTTAAGCGCGAGGTAGCGGGTTCGCTTTGCGGTCACGGCAGGCACTTTCCTCAAATTTTCAGATGATCAGCCTGACTCTTATGCCCAAGTATATATGGATGAAAACTCCAGCTTTAATCAACATAATCTGTTACGTTACTAACTCATACTTCGTAGTGGACGTACGTTGAAGCTCTTTAATATGCGGAACAGCATCTTCGATGGTCCTTAAAGGTATCTAGAAATTTTTTGAAGCTCACAGAGGTCCTTGCATGTTAGTTTCGGGCAAGCTCTGCCGATTGTGGAGATCCACACACGCGCACTTTTTCACCGACCCAGCAGTATGGGCCGGACAGTGGTCTTCGATCAGGGCATGCATTCCCCTGCCAACTTTCGTCGAGTTTGCCGCGACCACGCTCCGTTGAGTCCGCCGCGAAGTTCTTGCCTCCTTGCGCCCGGCTTCGTAGCGCCGCACGTGTGCTTGAGTACCGTCGCGCCCGGAGCCCGTGTGTGACGTTCTTCCTGCGGATTTCTGCGACTTCGCGAACAGGCGTCGCCTTCGGCGGGATTTGGAAGGCGCCTCGAAGCTGCGGCGCTGCCATAAAGCTCTTGAGCCCTTGTTTGCGCAAGACCTTACGTCGACTCCAGGCGCGTGGTTCAGCCCGTGGACTGGTGGTGCCTTCGAGGCTAGGCCTTCCTCCTGCGCTACGGTCTTTTCCTTTCCATTCTTTGTCCTCGCACGTTTCTGGGCCTTGTTCCACTAGAACCGCGCCGCTTTCGTTTGGCGTCAGTTAATTACGCGTCCAATTGGCAAAGCTGTCCGCCAAAGGGCAACGGCTCGGCATAGAGTGGTGCCCTGGTTGCCGTATGGTTGGCTGTGGTTGCTTTACAACAGTGACGAACGTAACAATTGAGTAAGCATTCGTAATTACTTCAGCCTATACGAGATGTACAAAGCCACAAAATCGCGGCGGCGTTTCTTGAGATGCACGAGCCTATATATGACCGCTTGTAACGAACCGATCGATGAACGCTTCATTGCGTGCGTGTCTGTGCTTACTCTGAACTTCTTCCCTCAACTCTCAGTTCTCTTTCCCCCTTTCCCCAATGCAGGCTAGCCTACAGTGCTCAGCCTGACTAACCTCCATGCCTTTACCTTAACACTCCTCCCTCCCTCCCTCCCTCCCTCCCTCCCTCCCTCCCTCCCTCTATTTCTCTCTCTCTCTCTCTCGCAACGTATATGAATGAAGACAGGGAAAAGACCTGAGCAAGCACAAGCATAATGTTTTTTTCTATAATGAGTGTGCCCTGCAGCCGTGTTCCTACCTTCTTATATTTTCGTTGGTTATCGCTGATGGTGCCGCCTTGATGGATCCACTTCCTGGGGGGCGGAAACTTGTTATGTTTCTTTTTAATAAACGATTTAACAACAACAACGCTGTTGGTGTTGCTTCGTAATCTGCTAGCGCATGGTCCGTTTTTATAGCTTTTATAACCATACCTGTTCAGGCTACGTTATCCAACATTAAACCTTCGTTGGTCGCACGTGTCTTGATCTTGTTTATTGTCTTGCGTATCATGACGTTTTCTTGGCGCAAGCTAGATGTCGCTAGAAGAAAAAAATATATATATATTTGTCCCCGCCAAGTACTGGAAACTGCGACAGTAAAAGCTGGCTTCGTACGACGGGACGGATTGCCGATCCAGTTTGTGGACGAGCAAGAGGGGGTTCGCGGCTGCCCAATAACTCCCTACAGAGGGGCGACACAGGCGATCAGCTAGCGGCGTGATTCGTTGTAGCCGAACCACGTCACGCTTTTCTGCAGGCTAAATCAGCGACCCGCCCGCGTTCCTGTGAATCCAGCTTAACGTGTGAGCCGTCGTATCGTCGTTGTGCTCGTCTCCAAGCTCACTTCTCTCATACGTTGGCACTTAACTAGACCACTAATGAGAAACATTGAATCAGTTTAAGTACATAAAGCGTTCTTCAAAAACTCATTGATTTCGCGGCAATATTTATTAAAAGAAAGTGACGGCCAAAGTCTTATTTTTGAAGTTCAAGACGACAACCCCAGGGCCGTTAAATCAGCGTGACGTCACGAATTGCAAAGCATTCATTCGCATTTCGGCCGCTGTGGTCGACTAAAAGTTCTTGAAACTTCCCAAATTCACTCCTTGGTTCTTTTGGAACTCAGTGTAGCCCTTTGTCGGAGGAAAGGGTCCTGAGACACTGGCCGAGACCGTCCTCAGCACAGAAGGCTTTGAACGCGTTGTTGCGCTTCTTGCGGATGTCTGGTCTTAGAGACAGTCTTTAAGCAGTGCCGCATTCTCGTTTTCTTTTTCGCTTTTCTTTTTTGCTCTTCTTTCCTTCATATTTTTTGGTAACATTTCTACGCGTTGAGCTCTTGCAGGAATTTCAAAGCAGCGTCGCCACTCGTCTGTAGATTTCGCGTCTTTTCGGGCTCGCCAAACATCTTCTCGCCTTACGGATGGATGGCCTTATAGGTGTTGTAGATTGATAATTTTCTAACGCAGGGCAAGTAGTTTTTTTTCTCTAGTGACACTTTAAAGCTTTCCCGTTTCTTAAGCGCGACCAACTTCGCGAATTCGGATCCGGGTTGTGTGCCGCCCCTCCACGGTGCTGCGCGACTTTAGCAGGGCTGAACGTCGGTTGTCTCTGGGAAACACTTGCCGGAATCACGTAATCGACTATCGCCGTCGTTACCTTCCCGCAGTTCGCCGTAGGAGCCGCGAGTGATCCGGTCGCGGCGCTGTTAATTCTACTGCGTGCCGCGGCTGCACCGAGCTTATCCCGAGGTGTTTAAAGTTTTCCGGTAATGCAGCTTGGTTACCAAGCGCCCCGAGGCAGTGGTTCAAGGCTTGAGCTGGCTTACGAGCTATAAGCATGGGGCGGGGAGTTATGCAGAACTTGGTGGAGAGTTTTGAACATTTATAAAGCCGAGGGAAAGCCCTTTCACTCCTGAGGCCTGCTTATAGGGGAGCACGGCCCAATCGCTTTCGAGCTGATCCCTCTCACAGATGCGTCGTAGATGACTGGTTACCTTTACATTTTTTAGGGGTGCGATGGTGCCGGTCCCATCACTTGGGCTGTTACAAGAATTCGAAGGAGCCGTTGACGAGAATTCGAAGGATAGCAGCGCCAAACGTAGAGCTATAGCATTTCGTTTCGGAACAGAACTTAACCAGACAAACGTCATAACAAAAAACGACGGCTATGCGTAAGTTACAGCAGCATTAGAAGTAACATTTAAAAAACGCAAAGATACCGCGAAGGATAAGCAGAGGTGATTGGTCCTTTTTGGCGCCTTGTTGCGTACTCCAGGGTAGCGTATCGTACTGCTCGCGAGTTGTAGCGACGCCTGCCTATCGAAGCTCGACCGACGTTACTTATTGGGTAGCGTGGCGTTGTCGGCGGGCTGCAGGCATCCGGTAGACCATGGCGACCAAGCAAGGGCGAGACGATTTCTAGTGCGAAACTTGCACGGTTTATTCAAAAGTTGGTGAAAGAAAATGACAAGAGCATGAAGTGATCAAAAGTACATTTCGGAGCCCCTTAAATAGGCTCTCTACAATCGTGGGAGGGATCTTGCTTCCGTCGACGTCACGTGACCGGCACAGAAAGAGGGCCCCTCCCCCTCTGGTTATACCGAGTTTGCTGCTAGGGGGAGGTCGTCACGCCTCCTGGAATTGTAGACGCCTGTCCGTCTCTTCTGCGCGTTGCGGGTTCGTGGAAGTTCTCCTGTAGTTTGTTCGAGGAAAGGGTCTCTCAAAACTCGCGAACACACGCACACACACGTGCGCGCACGCACGCACGCACGCACACACACGCACACACACACACACACACACACACACACACACACACACACACACACACACACACACACACACACACACACACACACACACACACACACACACACACACACGCGCGCGCGCGCGCGCGCGCGCCCATGAGGCCTCTACAGTTCGGGGCTTCCGCAAGACCGGCAGACACTCGAAATGGTCATAGCGAATTAGGAAGTCACGCTTCATTTCGACGAGGCCTGGTGGAAGAAGGTCGGGTGAGAGAAAGTTATTTCTGCACGTGGTGCCATAAGGAATTATTAGAATCGAAGGACGAAAAATTGTTGCATATTACCACTCTCATCCTAGATAACTTCCCGCGCAGGATCTGCTGCCAAAAAAAAAAAAGTGGCCGAGAAATCTCTCGCGGGATTCCTTCGCGTTCCGCGTCGGAAGAATTGCCCTTGGCGCGAAATATCGGCCGCAAGTGGAAAGGAGTGAAACATGGCGATAAGAAGAGACGCGCACCGGACTGGCGGACCGCCGAGCGCTGTCGGCGCGGCCTTCGTCCGTAATTCAATCGGACCGGTCAGTGCGCGTCAGTATAATCAAGCTAATCCGATAACGGCGCCGGGCGCAATCACCGAGCGGCCACTGCCTGCCGGGCGCAGCAGCAACCGCGTCGTCCTCTCGCCTCCCGTGGCCGCCTGTCGCCGATCGCCGCTCCGAGTGCGCGTCACTCGACTTCTTTTGTCGCCTCTCCATCTTTGTTCGTCTCGCGATTTTTTTTTTTTTTTCACCCGTGCTGTTGCCAGCCGGTTTGTCGTGTTGCGTCCGCTCCATCTGCCCCCTCCGCTTAGTTTTGTCAGACTCCTTCAATGCTGGTTTTGTATATTTGTCGTCGTTGTTGCTTTCTATTTTCCCGCTTTTCCCGTGGGTGTTTCTTTCTCTCTCCCTATAATTTACACATACGCAACACGTTTCGACTCTGTAGTAGTTGCGCCCTCACCATCTTACTTGCGGGTGAGCTTCGCTAAAGTTCGTGATTAGAAAACTTTGAAGTTTTTTTTCGATTTCTCTTTTTTTTTTATCTAACGAAAGCGACTGCTGCCTTTAGGGAGCCTTCCAACATGGTCCTTCGCGCTAGGTTTGAAAACTATGGCGTTTTAACAACAGGCACTTTCCGTCCGTTCGACTCGGTGTGTTAGATTTCTCTTGTTCGTTTCTGACATTCAACGTAAATCAAGAATAGCCGCTTTGAAAAGAAATCACGCCTTTCGGTAGGCCGTGGTATGTCATTTCGGGTATTAATTCGCTGTGGAAGAGATGCTGAAAGGATTTCACTGCGAAGGCACAATAGTTTACGCTTGCTTGTATTAAGGCGATATTCGCGCCCAGTTCGGGTAAGGCCTGTCAACCATTCCAGTCCGCCTCGGCGTTTCGTTCGCTTGCTTTGTTGCCTGCTTGCATAAGCGAGCGAGTGAGTGCGCAAGCTGTCAGCCAAGCGTGAACCGTGATCAAAACTGCGAGTGACCACTCGCATTTTTCAGCGATTTTCGTTTTTTCTGTTGGTGGCAGGTGGGGTGGCAGTGTTGCTGAAGCTTCGTTAGAAACTCCTGTCCAGTATAGGGCCACCCGCCTGAACCAGCGATTTACGTGCTGCGCGCGGAGTCACGTCTATGGGGGCGCATGATTTGCGATCCGCCGCACGTCACAGTGACCGCGTTTCACTTTCGGCTGGCTATACATCCACTGCGCCCTGCGTGCTTCGACCGGTGTCTGCTGAGTGTAAGTGCGAACTGTTTTTTTTTTTTTGAATGCGTACGCGAATTTGGATGCGGTCGTTCTTTCGTCATAATGCTGTATAACTGTTACTGAACTTGTGGGTGAACTTACTTCGCTGCGGCTCGGGAACTATGTAATATATTTACGAAAGCATTGGAGTGCCGCCATCTATATCTGGCTGTTAATGCTGACATTTGCTCTCTGTAACCTCAAAATTCGTGCTACTGCAGTCTATTAGTGGGCATGAAAATGGTTGCATAAATTCGGAGATTCACGATTATGTTAATTTCATGTTGCTGCGCAGTGCGCAAAGCTGTGACCATATTCGTGTGCGACATGCCCGAGATGACGGCGCCTGTGAATCGAAAACTAAATGTTTCATTTATTTACGGAATGCAACAAGAAGTTATGGACGGCATGCGTTTTTTCGTTGGTCCGAGTTCTTTATTGCAACTGTCGTTCGTAATTGGTCCTTATATATATATATGTTCTGCTTGTTATATACGTGGACGCGCTGAATTTATGAATGCGCAGTGTCATGATTTTGTGTTTGTTTGTGACGTATAAATAAAAAAAAAGAGGTGACTTGGACGCTATGTAATGTATCTCCGTCAAGCGGCACTCTTGTGGCATTTTGTCTGTGCCGTTGGAATCGTGTGACGCATATATGATGCTAAATAAAGCCGAACGAACGTGAGAAGTTGCGTGGGTTGAAGGGGAGAGCGAGTGGTTTCTGTATCTGCGGAGGAATCCCCTTGGCACGGGCACCGTCATTGTCTCGCTCAAGGCGGTCACGTGAGCTATCGCGCGTCAGCGCTGGAGTATAAGCGGGGATGGCGGCTGGACGCTTCCGCGTGGACGTGAGATGAGAGAGGTGCTGCTCTAAGGACGCCGTCCAGGTCCCTCCATATATCCTCCTCCGTATCGCGATACTTAAAGCAAGAAGCGTATAGCGCTCCGCGAGGCGCACAAGCTTCTTAGTCTTTCGGGCCGCGACGCTGTGATTAATGAATCACGCCTCCCGTGGCAGGTCCCCGCAGCAGTTTCAGCGACCTCGGGGAGCTCGGAAAAAGCGCGGCGCGCTGTTTCCAGCCCGGTCTTAAGCCGCGGTAGTAAAGGAGCGCCGTGCTGGCGCACATCCCTCTCGATCTCGTGGCGTTTTATCTCCGATAGCCCCGACTTTTTTATTATTATTACAATTATTTCCTCACTCGAACCACCCTCGAGGACGACTGCGCGTCCCGCAGTCGAATCCATATTTTCTTTGGCCCGTGCTTGAAAAATGAAGAATGGTCCTTCTGTATCGAACCGACATCTTCGTCGTTGAACTCGAGCGTAAAAAGAAAAGGCGAGCGCAAACAGTGAAAGTCCCCGATCACGAACATCTCTGAGAGGTCACAGCCGAGGTGACTTTGAAGTTTCTCGGGACCGAATACTTTTTTTTGTCTCCGTTGTCGGGGAAGTGTAATTCAAAAGGGAAAACAAAGAAAAAAAGTTAACGTAGAGGTAGTAGAATTCGAAGAGCGTTCTGGACAGTTCTGGACTTTGTATTCTGCTCTGAGGATAGAGACGTATCGTTTGCACTTACTTCTCCTTGCGACTTTTAAAATAGGCAACGGCTCGGAAAGGAGGGTACGTCCCCAGAGTTTCGGAGAGCCAGCGTCGGAGCGGAGTCAGCCCAACAAGTAACGTTGTAACTTAATAGTGCTCGCTCGAGAAGCGCCACTCCCTTTTTGTTTTATGTTCGGTGATCTAGACTCTTAACTTGACAAGGTTTCATACGTGCATCCCAGCCTCTAAAACGTGCATTGCATGGAAATAAACTCCGTCTGTGTTTTGCTGCGACTGTATTGCAGTTTATGAAGTTGTTACATTGCTACTCGTTGTTTACCACATTTTAGAGCAGCACTCTGTCACGTGTGTCTCTACTTCCATTGTGCGTTAATGAATACGTATGAGAGCTCTTTCCGTTACAGTTTGCACGAAGCTTCCTATGGTTTATGTTTTTGCTTGTTCATCTCGATATCAAATGGAATCTCGTTAACATGTCCTAGTATCGTCGATGCAAAAGCAGAGACACTGATATAGAACTGTCCAAGGATAAGTATCGTGCGTGCAATGCCTACAAGTTTAAACGTACAAGCCCCGCATGTATAGGCTCGAACGTGTGGCCTGTATGTGTCTGTAACGCCTTTTCGTTATAAGGATTCAACTGACGTAATGGCGGAGCGTACACCTAACATTGCCAGATAGCGCCAGTGTGGTTATGACGTGATCGAGGGTGCTCGAGTCGTCGAAGATCAGACGGGCTATTTATTTTCTTGTCGGCAACTACATCATATATATATATATATATATATATATATATATATATATATATATATATATATATATATATATATATATATATATATATATATATATTATCCTTGGCTCAGCGCTTCCATCCCGACTTTCAAGTGTTCATTCTGTCCACCAGTATTTCTCACGCATTCGTGTTCGGCCCCAGGTCTGGGTAACCGAAGCGCGTCACATGCAGCGGCCGTTTTCGCTCACCACATCAGCGAGCAGGTCACGCGAGCTCGCGACAACCTCCGCGCACGCCGCTCACGTGCCGAAACTCGGCGCGGTCCAACAACGCGAGACGAGCAAGAGAAGCCCCCACCACTTCAGCAGCGGCGGCGGCGTCCATTTCGCGCACCACGCTGTCCATCACGCGGGCGCGCACCTCTCGGGGGCCGCAGCTGCGGCGGAATTCCCGGAATGCCATCGCACGGGAAGGAAGGACGCCCACGAGTGTCCGGCCGCGGATAGTCCGAGACGTAACGTCGCACCTTGTCAGAGTAATGCCTCGGTTGGCCGGGAAACGTAAAAAGCGGAAACGCAAGGAAGCGCGCTACACGCGCGAGGGAAGTGTTCCGAGTGCGTAGTCTGCATTTCCGGCATTCTTCCTGCTTTGTGTTTGGCTGCAGTGGCGGCGCGCGAACCAGTGTGTGTAACATCCCGGTATGCGCCACTCAACCGCGCGATGCAGGAACGCACGATGGGCTATTCGCGGTCCTTTTCCTTTCCATTGTTGTGAAGGCAATCGTGCGGCGCGGGTTCTCTCTCGTGGCCTTTTCTGTTTGCCCGTGTGTCTGCCATAATATTTACGTTATGACCATATGGCGTGCGTGAGCTGCCATATATGTCAACGCTTAAACCGTATCCACCGGATTCGTCGGGCTGCGTGACATGTACGTTGTATATACTCCGTGTTTTCGTTGCGCATTTGTCTTTCTCTCGTGCCGTTGCGGTTCTCTTGTATACAGACTCGCAGTAATATTGGCACGAGAGTGATTGTTGCTTTCGCTGGCAAAATTCACTCCTGCGTCGCAGGGAATCATCGTAGCGATAGCTCCCGCCACTCACTCTCTTCTTCCTCCAAAACTACGGCTTAGTCCTACTCGCTGTTCGCCATTGCAAAGCGCATTGGAGCCAAGGCACGAGGATGTGATTTGAGACCTAGCTTATCCTACGACTCTGTGACCGAGCACATCTTGCCTCACGGAAATATCGTTTAGGCTACCTGCGAAGCGGCTGAATTGCACGAGGTGTTATGCCGGGCTCGGTGGGCTCGCCATTAAAGAAAGGCGACGGTAAACCGCACCTGTGTTTGGAACTGTCGCACCGCACGCAGCTCACGGCAGTCCGTATGTACACCCGTCACACCCCGGTGGTGGTGACTCGTCAATCAGGACAATTCCGCGCACGGTGGCAGAGCAAATCGAGCGACGAATAACGATAAAGAAATCTCTGTACAGGTGAAAGAAAGGAAATAGAAAGATTTGCACTCTCAGGCATACACGCCGTTCGTGGGCCATAACCGCGACGCGATGTGGGAGACGGTGGGAGCCGTGGCACAAAAGAACAAGGGTGGTGCCTCGGCCCGGACGGTACGCGAACGAAACGGTAAGGAAGACGGCCGAGAATAGTGGAGTGACAGCAAGCGAGACATGTCCTCCCTCCCTGACCCCCTCTTCACTGCCAGACTTCATCCCCGCGTCTCCTTTGCGCGTCGCGAAGAAGCCGATATCGAGCGCGAAACCGATATCGGCATCTAATTTCGAGGTTCACTGCCGCAGAATCTGCCGACTGCGTGCGCGCCCTTCCCCGACGCCGCACTCTCCCGCTTGCTCTTCATTGTCCCCCGTGCGCCAACTTGGTTCTTCTTCGCCCTTTCATTGCGGGTTCTCCCTTCACGTCATGAACGGTGCCGGTTCGCCGTGCGTGTCTCGCACCGGCGGCACCGAGGAGTTCTTGCGAAGCGTGCAGCGTCACGGAAGCGACGCTTGGCATCATACAATCAGCGGCCTCCCGCTGGCTTTGGCCCCAAGCTTCGGACGGTCATTATTTGCGCAAGTTATGGGCTGAGGAAACTTGGCCCACCGATTCACAATTGATGTTGTGTGTGGGCTCAGCCGGCGGGACGTAACCGTTCATGCGTAAGTGAGAGGGCGCAAACGTAGCGCCGACTCGGCGTAAAGTCGTAAAACGCGGTCACCTGATTTTGTGTTTGCGTTACGTCACTTCGTTCGGTCTTGCTTTCACCAAACGCGTGACCAGTTAAAGGTATGGTGCCCGGTTAACTGATTCGGTTAGCTGGCGTCGATCCAGTAGTGGTCGTGGCGCAAGCCTAGCATTCTAGGTCTTTACCAAATCGTCGTTCGGGAACCAAAAAAAATGGCTGTGGCTTAGCTAAGGTTAAGCCCAGGATGCGAAGCATACTAGCCTTTATTTTAACGCGACAGCGTTAAGGAGCTCGTGTCGCAGAAAAGCCGGTGTCGTCGGCGTCGGCTCAGGCGTGCGGCGCTTGCTCAGGCGCACATTTCGTTGTCGTGCCGAACGCTGCGTTGCTCGACGCTCACCGCGTCCGATGCGGGGAGCGACGCCGCGAGCGACGGCGCGAGTTCAAATTCAAATTTATTTTTGCCACCATGGTACAGATGATGGTACAGATGATGGCGGGGACCCGTAGTAAAAGCTGCCGTTGGACAGCTTGACAAGGCCACGGGCCCCCACTTTGACAGCAATACAGTGGTTGTTTTTCTTTCCCTTTTTTTTTTCACACACACGAAAAAGAAAAGAAAATACAGGAAATACAGATAACAAGGAAAAAAAAAAATACATATAGCAGAGTTGTTATCCGGTTACAGTAGTCAGCATAAAATCAACAGCATTGTCCTGGCTGGAAAGAAAACTTACAATGATGGTGAAAGAAAGAAGAATTGGGTAGACAAATCACAGAAAAAAAAAAAAAAAAAGAAAAGGTTAGGTGTAGTGTAAAAAATACTCGAACAGTTTGTGGCGTGTTGTGTTTTGGAGATCAATATCGTTTTGTGCGAGTTTGTTAAGAAGTCGTGGTAGTTTATTTTCTAATGTTTGATTACCATAGAAAGTTCTGTATGTTTTTACGTTCCATTGTGCTATGTTTCTTGTGCTGTACATTGCATCTCGTTTTTCTAAACCAGCTAATTTTGATAGAAAGGATATGTTCTTCAACACCTCGTTTTTCACACACTTGCTCAGACGATAGTCGTAAAGTTTAGTAATTGGTAGTAAGTTATACTTTAAGAAAAGTGCGGCCGTATGGTAGGTATGCGGAACATTTTCAACAATTCTTAGAAATTTTTTCTGTAACAAGTGTAGTTTCTGAAGATTGCCTGCTGTTGTTGCACCCCAGGTTAAATGGCAATAGCTGAAATGCGATTGTATCAATGAATTATATAGCATTAGCATTACATTTCGCGGTAGTATCTCACGGTTCTTGTAAAGAAGACCAATAATACGTGAACATTTATTTGTTACAAAGCTAACATGATCATCCCATGACATTCTTTCATTAAATAATATACCTAATGTTTTAAATGAAGGCACAACTTCTAAGGGTACGGACTGAAGGAATATATTCTTAGTGAGACGGACCTTCTTGTTTCTACCTCTGAAAACAACGACTTTAGTCTTTGCTGTGTTAATCCGCAACGCATTTCTGCTACTCCAGTTTTCTATTTGCTTCAGTGCATTGTTTGCAGTATCTGTGAGTTCGGCTGCATTATCTCCGGCAAGAAAAATACTGGTGTCGTCAGCATAGATGATAAATTTAACGAATGGAGTTGCATGTACAATGTCATTGATGTAAAGATTAAACAGAAATGGACCCAAAATGCTACCTTGTGGAACGCCACAGCCTACAGATTGCATATCTGAGAGGAGACCATTTATTGCTACTGCCTGTTTGCGATCCATGAGGTATGACTGCACAAGCGATAGTGCATGGCCGCGGAAGCCACAACGCTCAAGTTTACGAAGAAGTATTGTATGGTTTAATAAGTCGAATGCCTTCGAAAAATCAAGAAAAATACCAATGACTATCCTATTATTATTAGTTGGAGCCCCGTTTCTCCTCTGTCGTGACGTCACGGTGTCACGTGGTATTGAAGGCGACACCGCCGCGCCTGAGGAGCTGGGTTGAGCTCTAGTAATATGCTTCGCATAAAATTGTGTCGCCTCGCGTCCAACCATTCAGTCTTTCAAAAGCGCGTGTTGAAGGCGCGCTGTAGCTTTCTGTTGTAAAGTAGGCGCCACGTGTATACCTTGGACCCCTCTGCTGCGCGGTATTGGTGTGGCGCTATGTACAGATACGGCACTAAGTGTATGGCAGTGGGCACGAGAGAGTGAAACGCACTAAGAGGGCTCAGAAGCTTGCACGCACGCGTCCGTCGAGGTATAAATAAAGGAAGCGCGTCCCCACGGCGTGCATCGACGCGTTTTGTTTTCGGCCGCGAGCACCACTCTTCCGTCGTGTGTTCCGCGGCCACTCTCGCTGCCACTCGATGGGCTCGTTTCTGGCGTTTGCTTACGGCTGGTTGTCGGAGCGCCGGTCGCTTGCGTGACGCGCGCGCGCCCGCGCGTTCCTTGAGCTGCCGACACGCCTGTTGTGTGCATTCTGCGCGCGTTTCCCTTCCGCGCTCGATAGCGAACCCAACGAACGCGGGGGCGCTGTTATTCACCGTCGCCGGTTTCCGCAGCTCCTCGCGTCTGTACGTGAAATTGCTTGCTTTCGTGTATTTCTTCGTTCGCGCCGGTAGCGAAATTCGCGACGTATTCCGTCGTCGTCGCGTGCCTGTTAGCGTGCTATCGTGGACTTGCGTGCAAGCGCGTTCCCGACCGGTGGCTTGGTATCGTCAATTCAACGGTTCTCGTATCTACGAAACACTTGTCGACGTCCACTTACCGTTCTTTCCCGTGAATTCTGCAATCGATCTCCTCGTGACCCGTATTTCTCTCGATATATATTAGTGGCCATGTTGCCAGCCTTGGCCTTTCGTTGTTTCGCGCGATGGTGAACGCGTTTTAAATCATGCATCAGGGACATTGTGCGAAGTAATGCTAACGCATTTCTCTCGCATTTACCGCTAAATCGCCACAGAATGTTTTTTTCTTTGCTTTTTTTTCCTTAGTCGAAACCCGTCCGACTTTGTGCGCTTCTTCCAATCGCTATCTCCTGAATAACGCACTGTGCTGCATATACCGAATGTCCCACGCAACTTGAGCCAAACTTTAAAAAATATGCAGATACCACGTACCTGAACAGAACGAAGGTAAGGTTGTTTGCCGTCGCTTGTAGATACTCAGATCGTTTTGTGCATTCCATCTGATTACATAATTAGTCTTAATTAATCAACTTCTCAAATATTATATTTACATGAAAGATGTCGATGAGAAAATTCTAAACCAACATGAAAACTTCCCGCTACAGCTTTCTATTTCTCAATGCGTGCTGCACAAGAATGTTTTTTCCGAGCGTGAAAGGAGCCCGCAAATGCACGCAAAATAGCCGCGTGGCTGTCCGCTCGAAGCACTCCCCTCTTGATCTTCCGCTTTGATGTAGATGTGAACTCGTTCCCGTTCTTGACGGTGCCGGACAATTTCACGCATACACGCTCATTTATTACATTGCGTCTCTCTTGTTATGCTTTTCTAAAGCCGATCGGTGTTTATTCTTGAATAGCTTTGTTTTGTTTTGTTTATTTAGTCTCGTTCATAATGTCGCCGACCTTCTATCAATTGTTACCAGCGAGGATGTCTGTAGGAAGAAGGTGACACATTTTAGGCAGAAAATAAAAACGTGTCGCGATTGAAGGAGCCAATAAATAGAGCACAACTACTGCGCCGCGTGGAATCTGCCATGATTCGACTAAATTTCAGGTTTGCGACCGTGTAACGTGTTCTTCGACCACGGAGCATTTTCTATGTATATAGTGGTCGGGAACCGAGCTCGTGATGCCATGGGAGTCACCAGCTTTATGCGCTGTTTCTTCGTGACGTCGTGCACGTGTGCAGCAGTTGTGCCCCTCGCATGGCCGAGGAAAGTGCTTGAACGAGGTTTCGAGCCTTCTCGATCGCTTTTTCTGCGCGGTATTCGATTGGTGCACACGCGACAACGCACTTTCAAATCACGCGAAGAACTCAAAGCTCTAACGCGTGCACCACTAGACACGATAAGACACCACATCCTTCGTTGTTGCACATCCGCGGTGTATGTCCACCAACATAAGGGAGTCTTCAAAGTGGCGTCCCCAAGCGGCTTTGCGTACTCGAGAACCCGAGCTCCTTCGTACGCCTTTTCGGTTTTTCGCGTTATTCTTCCTGACCGACAGCGTCCCCTAATTCTGGATTCCCTATTTTTAAAACTCCCTATAAAAGTTCCGCGACGTTCACAATCGCGTTAGGCACCATAGCGCCGCTATACTAAAGTTGCCTTTGTCATCTCGTTATATAATCTTGACCTCTTAGGCGCGTTACACTATCGCTCAGCCGCTTTGGGACTGGGACTGTGTTGAAGTTGCTATATACCCACATTTCCACAAGTTTCCACGCTATCGAGTGGATCTTGAGTAGGAGTTGTCCAGCAATGATTATCTATCACGGTAATAACGAAAGCAGTCGGCCAGGGACGATTAGTTCTTACAGACGAAAAACTTTGTAAATTCGCTACCCTATGGCCTGCGCCCAACGATTGGTAGCTGCTGGAGCACGTAATTGAGCGCACCTTGAAGAGCCGCAAGTTCTGCTCCTGTCGACGTGGTGTTGTCAGAGTATTTAAATTGCCAAAAGACGGCGTCCGCTGGAACAACAACTGCCCCGGTAGAGCTGTTGGAATTGGTAGAAACGTCCGCGTAAGTGCTATCACTCTCTCGACCCTAATTTGCGACTTATCCTGCCACCTGAACTCTCCCGTCGCGAAACAACTATATAGTGTCGCATGCGGTTGGGCGTCGCATTTAGATATTCCCATTTATTCCTAATAAGAATGGCCAACAGTGCGGCCTGCAATTTGTGCGGGTGCGATGAGACTCTAGAGCACCTTCTGTGTCATTGCCCATCCTTTGACGCTCAACGGCTGCTCTATACAAGCCAAACTCTGCCGATTAGATAATAGAGCGCTCTCGGAGGAAAAGATACTGGGACCACGGCGTATGCATTCTTGCATGCAAATTGCCGCAAAAGCCGTTCTGCACTGCTTGAAGGCTACGGTACTTCACGAGTGCTTGTGACAACCGCCGTGGTTGCTCAGTGACTATGGTGTTGGGCTGCTGAGCACGAGGTCGCGGGATCGAATCCCGGCCACGGCGGCCGCATTTCGATGGGGGCGAAATGCGAAAACACCCGTGTATTTAGATTTAGGTGCACGTTAAAGAACTCCAGGTGGTCGAAGTTTCCGGAGTCCTCCACTACGGCGTGCCTCGTAATCAGGAAGTGGTTTTGGCACGTAAAACCCCATAAAAAAAGTGTGCTTGTGACAGCGGTCATTTCTCGGCGAATCTGTTTAGAATGACTGACTCTATTATTTTTACTTCTCCTCTATTCTTGCTTTCCTCCTCCTCAAGTGTAGGGTAGCCAACCGTTCATATCCTTAGTTAACGTACCTCACTACCTTTCCCGCTTCGTTTATTTCTCTCTCTCTCTGCTCTTACGAACAATTATAGCGCAAGAGCAGAGCGTTTTGTGAATACGGGCCCCGTTCTTTACGAATGCGAGTGACAGCCAATCGCGGTTTAATGGGTGAAATGCACGGCTTAAACGGAGTGCTCATGTGAGAAAGCGAGGCCGAATTGATAAAGTGTTTCGTTCGTAAGTGTTGAGTGCCAACTGCTGTCCGCCTTCGCTAATGATATGTCCAACATCAAGGTTGGTTAGCATTTGCTCTTACGAAACATTTTAGCGTAAGGACTTTATCTTTTCTTTTTCGAATACGCAGCCCATTCTTTATGAGTTGCACGCACCAAGCGTTTTGTGCCGCAGGGCAACCTTCAAAGAACAATCGCGCAGGAACTCCTCTGGGGGTTGTCTTATGGTATCTTCGACTGGTCGCCTGTATGCCCCGAAGCAGAGTCGGGTAGATCGGTCGTTTCCCGAGCTCAAAGGTAGGGGACAAGCGCGCAAGCCGAATGTGAGACTCGCTCTCGGAGGAGGAAATCGCTGATGCGAAACCACGTGACAACTGCCAACGTCCGATGTTTTGCCTATCCAAAGCTCCGGGCGCTGCCCGAAAAACCGGCGGACGTGCCGGCGGGACGAACGTTCGTCAAGACGCCAGCATGCAGTGGCCTAGGTTGCCAATGTTACGGTGGGCCATCGCCAACAGCAGCGACGCGGCGCTGCGATGACGTTTCAATCTCGATGACTGCTCCGACGACAGGGCTCGGAGCGCCGCAGAGCGCTCCAAGATGGAGGAGAGCAATCGAGAAGAACCAGCCGAACGCCGGGCACGCACCCTCTTTCAACCAGCCGAAGACAACGCCGCTCGCCAGAGCGCTCCAGAGTGCTCAGAAACGACCAGCCGAAGATAGCATTAGTATGTCGAAGCATTGTGCCACTTCCCCACAGCCCGCGCAGCCTGGCATCATTATCGGTGTTATGAAATTTGGTCCGACCAGTATAAACGACAACGTTGTGGCGACACAAACTGCTGCGGACGGCGGCGCAAGTGGAATTGATGACACAGGCAAACTACTGCAGCTGGCGGCGCCAGGGGCGCTGATGACGTTTTCATCGTTATAATCCGTTATCGCTCTTCAGCGCGTGATCCATCCGCGTCGAACCATTACCAACCTCGATCAACAGCACTCCGGCGTCGGCGGCTGCATGTGGCGCGGCCGCGCGGGACCTATCTTGAGAGCGATATGCGAAAGGCAGAGAGTGCGCCGAGTGCTGATAGCTTCGTGTGCGCTGTGTTCTCGCCTCTTAGCTCACGTTGAAGCGAGCACGAAGGTCAAATCGCTCGCTTCCGCGGGCCCTATCTTGAAAGCGATCGTCTTACGTGACGGACGGATGGACGGACGAACGGACGGACGGGTTTCCTCTTTCGGTAAGCAGAGAAATGCTGACGCAGTAAAAAAAACAAAAAAAAGAGGAAATTTTTTTGTGAACCACTCCCCAAGTTCGCTACCCGCCATGACTCTTCATTCTCACCACATTTGCACTCATGACTGGCTGACCACCGATCTCTTGGACATCGACGCCATCAGCGCGGTTTTATGTATGCTTCGCCTTCTTTTGCTAGCATTCGCTCGTGTCCTGCCAACGCCGCGGGCTCACGTCGAACTACTCCGAGCGAACCTGTATTGACTTTAGGACTGTTTCCCGTCGCATATGTGCCACCCGCCATCGAACTTGTCTTCGGAAAGAAAAAGAAATGGCTTTCTTTCCGTGCGACTCGCTTCTGTTTGCACTCGGCGTGGGGAGATAGCGGGCTTACCGAGAAAAAAAGAATACCGGGGAATACAACCCCGCCAGGAACGTTTTCCTTGCTTCTTTGTTTATTTGTTTACCTTTTGCGAGGCAGGCGTGACACCCGACAATTGAAGTTGGCTCGCTAGTTGGCGTTGTTCGGGCTAGTTTTTTGTCTAGTTCTTCGTTCTTTTCTGCCGCCTGGAGGAGGCGCGCGCGGGCCCATACACCTGGCAAACGTCGCTTGCGCCGCCGGCGATTGGAGCGTTATGAAATCCTCCTGTGTCAACAGGGACCCGCTTCCTGTGTAGTACGCCGGCAGCCTGCAGCCGTTTGCCTCTTTCTGTACGTAGACCGAGCCGAAGGTCTACATATTTTCTTCGTGTGGCCCTAGCGATGGTAAATATGGGAACAATGAATTCCAGTCTCGGTGTTCCAAATCGCGGAGAAATGCGGCTCTATTTCAAGCTTTCGGACGGCGTCTCCAATCATCCGGGTTATGTGATGTAATCACGCGTCAGTGCTGTTTACAAGCCACCACACGAACGATCAGATTTTGTGCTCGCATGGCCCATTTCGCTGTGTGCCGAAAGAAAAAGGTTGGACATACTAATCGGGCGAAACCGCGCAAAAAAAAACAGAAAAACAATAATAATGTACGTGATTTTGGAGCTGCTGTCACGTTGCATGCAAACTACACTGGTGCACATAAGGTTATTACGTAAACTCTGGGTAGTTTTGGTACTTATTTAATGCACACTATAATTGCCTTGTGAATGCTTCGGGATTGGAAGTCTAAATTAGATTTTGTTTTCGTGTCCTGTTATGCTCGCAGTAAAACGATTGTTACCCAACGGCTTCATATGCATAGGTGCCGTTGTGTTCTTTATTTCCTGTCGCACGGTGCCTGAATTGATCGAGACTGAGCGCATGAGGCCAGAATAACTCGCACAGACACGCAAAAATTAAAGGCATCCAAAAGTCATCCATGCGCACAGATAATTCGGTATTCTTGCATGGAAATAGTGCTGTAGCCAAGCGGCTAACCGAAACAGGTCACTGAAGTCACTGACGTCAGATCCTACACTATCATAATGTAAACACGCAGAACGCGTGCTCAAAACGCAGTACACGTGGCGCTAATGCCGAACAAGTGAAGCTGATGATGTCCCCTGACGACACAGGGAGCTTTTACGGAGTTTCCGAGCTACACAGCGGTGATTTAGGCGACGGTTTCAGCGACAGTGGCGGTGTAGTCTCTTACGTCACAAACACAGGGTGGCCAGTAGAAAGCCATCAGTCGGGAACGTGACCAATCTTTAAAATTCATTTTCAGGAAAACTAATTGACTTGCAGCCATATAGTTTGGCACTGATAATCAGAGTGCAAAAAAGAATATATATTCAAAAATTTTAATAATCTCAGTGGACATGGAAAAATCGCCGGAGTTGCCCTTTAACGTGCCCCCGATTCACGGGACGCAGGCGTTTTTGCATTTCGCTCCCATCTAAATGCGGCCACAGAGGCCGGGATTTGATCCCGCGGCCTCGATCGTGCTTAGCAGCGTAGCACCGTAGCCGCTAAGCCACCACGCGGCGGGCAGGCAACGTTTTGGACTACGCCTGTCGCCTTGTCGTGATATCGAAGTTCTCGGTTGTCATGGCAGGGTTAGCCTCGTCGCAATGACGAGACATGAGCCTTACAGCATAAACTGTCGCCCCTACGACAAAATAAGCCTTCCGCAAGGCCTGCAGGACGATTTGTAAGCCAGGACGACCCACGATCGTCCTACAGAAATAGCAGTCGCCGCGAAACAACTTTTCGTTCAGATGACGGGTGCATGCACCAAACGAAGCCATTTTTTTTTCTCATTATGACTACATATCTTCGACTGGGTAGCACTAGAGCCGAAATTATCGGGTTTCCAGGCTTTCATTTTCATAACGAACGCCAGCCACACACTGAAACGTGTAGACCACGTGTATCGTATCTCGGCCCATCCTGGCAGTAGCGGGAACGCGATTTCTTACGAGTCAATGGATAATCACAAGAAGAATTGGAAAAGAATGCCAACATGCTGAAACTTACTTCTTTCAAGGAAAGGAAAAAGAGTTGTTGCGAAATACAACACCGTATGTGTGTGTGAGAGAGAGAGAAGGCTAAATGAAAGGCAGGGAGGTTAACTTGGACTCAGCCCGGTTGGCTACCGTGCACTGGGAATGGATAATCAGAGCTAGAGAGAGAGAGATGCATAGAAAGGCAGGCAGGTTAACCAGAGGCAGTTCCGGTTGGCTACCCTGCACGGGGGGAAGGGTGAAGGAGGATAAAAAGAGAAACAGAGCGGAAGTGAGGAATAGAAAGAAATAGAGACGAGCACGACCAAACCGCGTACACTGCAGAGCGGTAAGGGGCGGCGTTCTTACAGTCTGTCGTGAAGCCCCGCAGACCGCAGGAACCTCAATAACGCGAGTAAGGCCTTTACCGTGGATGTTCTGTGGGAGTACTGACATAAAGCTTTGAGTTCTGATAGTGGACGATTGTGCAACTGGTCCAGTACTCTGCAGAGCACTTCTCTCTGGGCACTATATCGCGAACAGACACAGATAATATGTGCGAGCGTCTCATGCATGTTGCATGTGGCGCACGTGGGGCTGTTGGCCATTCCAACGAGGAAAGCATACGAATTCGTAAATGCAACGCCTAGCCAAAGACGGTACAGAAGATGAAGTCCGCTGTGGAGATATCGCCGACGTAGTAGGAGTTTTCTCCTCTATATATCACAAACGGTCACTCAGTCCGGTAGCCTTCAGAAATCGCAGCAGCGTTTTTGTGGCCTTCTGTAGCTGCGATATGTGAAGACATGATCCCAAGATATTGTTCAAGGTGAATGATCTTCTGTCGAACTCATTTAGGGCTGTGTGAGCTGTCCCGTTCGCTACATTGTACGAGGTTTGATCAATATGACCGCGCCGTCCATGCGTTTGTCTGATATGCGATCTGTTTTTCCTGTGCGCCAAGGTTCATCACTGCACTTATCACAGTTGATCGGCAATCACTCGGTTAATCAGTCTGAGAATCAAGACATCAAATAATAAAGAAAACCAGGGCCCGAGTGAAGAAAGCTTTTCGTTCGTATGAACCGATTTGCTTGGCCGGCTGCCATAGCGTATAATATGGCCGCTATCACGATTGGCCAGCGCCTGTTCTTTCGAACTCTTTTAGCGTGCAAACTGCACGCTTTGCGAAATCGAGCTTGTAGGCCCGCGTCCACAAAGCAGGTCCACAGATCTTGAGCGTTTCGTAAAAAGCGGCAGCCAATCTCGTCAACGAACATGTATAATAATGGCGAGGGTGGCGGGCAAAGACGAAACGCTTTTTATGAACGAAGGACTGTGGAATCAGTCCTAGTGCCGTGTATATTTTACGCAGGGAGCCGCCAGGGTGGTCTCGCTGCGTGGTGGCGCGGTCTTAATTGGGACGAACCTAAGTTCTGTGCAGCAAGAAAGGAAACTAGCGCTGACAGAAAATAGCGCATTGAAATGCAGCACGCCGCGTGTCCGCCAGGCGAAAGGTTCATTTGCGCGACGGCGCTCCGAATACGAAGAGAACCGGCGCTGACACGAAACCGGATCATTGTATAATACGGATAGTGGACAGCGGCGAGCAGGCTCAGCGGGAGTGGTTGTTACTCAGTGTTATACGGATGGTTGGCCGGCCCCTCGGGGTGTGACCCCGCGTGTCCGCGCGATTCTTTTTCTCTCGATGCTGTGTCTCTGCCGGCAAAGTTCGCGCAGAGCCGTTGGGAGGGATGAGCAGCGCTCGAGGTTCAAGCGCTGCTCCCCTCGGGGTGCCTGCTCGGCTTCTCACTCTTCTTCACTCGCGGAGACACTTGGACAAGAATGCGGAAGCGCTCTCACTTCCGCCTGCAGCGTGGATGCTGTTCGCGCGTTGTAGAGGTCGGTCTCTTAGTTGCTGGATGGTTTGGCTTAGAAAGATAAATGTTTACCTCAAATGCTGTAGTCGTCTAGCTATGCTGATGTTTATTGGCGTCCCAACACTCTCGATAGGAACATTTACTTCTTTTTTTCCCCTTAAGGTCCTGAGTAAACTAATCACGTTAGGTTGAGCTTTTTTCCCTCTCATTTTGGTAAGTTGCAGACGACAGTGCAACCCAGTCGCGCTCTGATTTCTCGTTTGTCACTGCGTTTCATTAGGTTCTCTTCCTGTTGCGCAGAAGCTGTTATATACGAGCTTGTCTTCCCCAAACAGGTTTCGAGTCATATTTTAAGTATATACCTATCTATTTCTAGTAGCAGTTATTCTGAAAGCAAATTGTATTCCCAGAAGTGGGAAATCATGCTTGGAGGCTTCCCGTGTAACTTGAGATTTTCGTCCACACGTCACTCCCCTTCGAATAATAATAAAAAGAAGCTGAAAGCAGCGGTGCCCTTTGTCGAAGTGATCTGTTCTCTTCAATGTATTCCGCGGTGATGTCTGACCGAAAATTTTGTAACCAGGTGCTTTCGGTATGTGTACTCGAACACGCTTCGGTGACGATGTGTTTCTCAAGCAACTCTTTATCGTGGGAATCGCCGACTAGCGCTATTCGGTCTTCTCCTGGGAGTGTACGTGCAGGGCTGTGTTTCACTGCACAAAGAGCTTCGTGATGAGGCCTATTTGTGATTGTAGAGTTGTATTTAGCCGCCTGCGAAATAGGTGCTTGCGCGGTCTCACGGTTATTGCTCATGCTCAGATAGCTCAACCCTGCTAACTGTTTTGTTATTTCACCCCAGTGCATATACACACAAATGGGTAACCGTGACGGTATGCATTAGTCCTTAACATGTGTGTCCAGGCTCAGTGTCTGTTGTTCGGAGGATAGCAGTCGCCTAAGACTGCATGGCTCTGAGGAAGCCCGTGCTACCCATTAAAGTTTACTGACCTCCGGTAAACGTGGTTCAAGCGTGGTGTTTTTCTTTTCTTTACTTCCGTTATACCGTCGGCCGAACGGGCGACACGACTTCCCACGCCGCGCGACAATTACAGGGCGATCATGCGATTCCCGCCGATACGAGCAATAATTAACGTTTCGGTCGAATACACGCCTCCTGTGCGCGGCTAAAAAAGGCTGGGAAAATTTCTTCTTTCTTTTCTCTCTCTCTCTCTTTGATTTCTTTCTTTCTTTTTTCTTTTTTGTTTTCTTTTAAATCCAAAAGCGGCGATCCCGTTCCGCTAGCTGCAGTCACCGGGACGTCGCTATTGTCTTACTAGCTTCCACCATTTTTTTTCGTACAAATCAGAACCCAGCGACGCACTGGTATGCGCATCGCACGTACGGCATCTTTGGGTGCCTCGACTCGTTCCTGGCGAGCGCTGCCCGTCGCGCTCAAGGTACGAGTTTTCCCGAGCGTCACCTGCGGCAGGGTCAGGGCGCGGCTCCCGTGACGCAGCAGTTCCCGCTCGTTGACTATACTGCTGGAGTGTTCTTGCTCACGGGATCGCTTGGGCGCGCGCTGGTGCTGGTACTCGCTATCCTGGCACGGAGACGGGACTCGCTAAATGGAGCTCAGCCGCGCGACCAGCGGGGCTACCGTGCTGCTCGCTGCCTGTGCTCGTTGGCTGTACTGCCTGCGGTGTGCGCGCTTCTTCTCGCGGTGTCGCCGATCGCGAGCTGCGCTCACGGGCGTTAGCGGCCGTGCTTCAGCGGTTTTATGTGTCCCGCTGTAAGGGGCATGAGCGGGAAGTGCAACGATTATGCGAGTGAGTGAGCGAACTTCTCAGTGCCGACTGTGGATCGAGTGGGCGTTTGTAGCTCTGTGTGACTATAAGAAAGAAATTTTAGCGTGCGTGTGTGAGTAAATGAGCGAGTGAGTGAGTGAGTGAGTTCTGCAGACATATTTATTCCAAGTAGCTCCCCGCTTTCGTTTTCCTCATCCATAAGTTTGCGTGTTTTACATTCATCGTTCAAACATTGCCATGACAACCGCCCACTGCCACTACATTTAAGGTGAGGCGCACTATTTGTCAGCCGGTACGTACTGTGCCCCTTATGGCATCATCAGCAGCAGTTTGAAATCATCACACTATACATGAAGTGTCTTTATGACAGTTCTGTGCACAGCATTGCGTTTAGTTGTGAACACATACAGGGTGATCATTTTTAAGCCTTACAATTCTTTTTTTTTTATTTGCCTGTGGCAGATAGCATAATTTTTGCCGTCAAGCTGGATTATTCAAAGAGGCGGAATTTAATATCACGAGAAATTTAAACGCGTATTGAACTAATTAACGAACGTTCACTGATTAACTTCTTAATTAATTACTTTACGGCACGTATTAAAATCTACGAATTGTTGTCGGCGAGCTTGCAAGATGCATCCACTTGAATTTTCAGGATGACACGAGTTTCGAGATATTATATCGCAAAGTTGTGGGACGAAATACATGGGCGTTCCAATTACTTTTCTGATTCAATGCATGAAAGACCGTGGAGCAGTGCATTCTTACGATGAGTTTCGTGGCGCATATCTCTGAGCTGGTGTCATTCTGGAAAATCATTCCAAACGTATACGCCTTGCAAACGCATTGGTTACAATCTGTGAATTGCAATTGCAATTACATTAATTTGTGAATTTTCATTTTTGAGTTGAATATGCGTTCTAAGTAATCCAGCTCAAGGGCTACAATTATGTTATCTGCAACAAGCGATATTTAAAAATTCCATAAGACTTAAATATGATCACCCCGTGTGTTGAAGACACTTCGAAGGCTCTTCCTCGATGGAAGAGTTTGGAGAAACGCGGGCTAATCTCCGCAATGTTCAGGCTGTCCCGTTCTTTGTTGGACAATTTAAAAGGCCTACAGCAGGCGTGAGTGAAACCTTCGCATTTATGTCTGTTCGTTCTTTTGCGTTTCTCGTTGTTTCACGTAGCCGACGCTGGTTGGGCGGTTGATTTTGCGCTTGCTTGTTTTGTAAGAAGCCGCCGAGGCAGGGAGTTGGGAAGATAGGTTGATGAAAGAAAAAAAGGCATATTAGGTAATAACAACATAGAGGACTTGTCAAAAAACATAGAAGAGCACGAAACGCAATTTTATGCAACTACCTCGGTGTGAAAACCAGTCACTAAGCGCCCGGGCCCGCCGAGGTAACAGGGTAAGGAAAAAAGAAAAAAATATTTTGCAGAGAAAATGGTAAAAAAAGTCGGGAGGGATAGGAACAGTAGAGTTAGGAGGGTCGGCATTGACGCTGGTAGGTACAAAGGAACGTTTGGCCTTCGGCGTAAGGCAGGCTCAAGCTCGGGGGCGGGGTGTAGGAGGGGGAGGGGGCTTTGCGCTTTCTGCATGTTCAAGTTCTGCCGCCTCATCCGGCCAGCGCGCACGTGCTTGTAGCGGTACTCGTTCGTTATGCAAGTTGCGATTCCTGTAACCGTGACGCAAACACTGCATATATCGTTGTGCAATGCAGCGAAGCTCAGTTGGAGAAGCTGATTTCTGTAACCTGTGCGTTGACACCGTTCTTCGTAATTAGCGGGAGGTGGAGACTTCGGCGGCCCACATTGGCTGTCGTTTTGTAAGTCGCGTAGAGTAAGCGCAATGCCGAACTTTCGCAACGTGAACAAATTCGTCACGTCATTATCTTTGGATTCCGGGAAGCGAACAGAAGTGAGAAGCTGTCGCTTTCGCTAGGTCGCGTTGTAGGCGAATAGGTCTCAAGCTGACTCGCTCTCCTCCGCCACCCGCTTTTTTTTTCTCTCCCCCCTTCCTCCCCCCTGCAAAGCTAACTGTGCGCGCGACTGTGTAAACAGCTATCGACGGCCTTCTCGTGCTCCGTATTCTCGAAACGCGGCCGTCTGGGAAATTTCGTGTTTTGAAAAGGCTGCTTTAGTTAAACACGACGGGCGCCTCGTAGAAATGGAAATGTACAGGTATTTGTGCCTCGCAACGGGGAGGCGCCACCGTCTCGAATAGTCCAGCTGCCCGACGGAGAATACTTGGCGCACGACTTCCACGCAGCTACTCAAGGGATGGTACGCGTCTTCTTTCATGCTTGTAGCCACCAATGTGAACGTGGAGCAAGCGCTGTCCCTTATTCAAAAACTCCCTATTAAGCTTGTGCACCTGGCATTCTTTAAGGTGCGCCTAAATCAAAGGGTGTTTCCTTTATTTAATTGTGTTCCCATTGTAGCGCAGTGGTGGCGATCGGGACTCGATTCCGCGATCTTGTATATAGAAGCACTTTGACATGTTCAACATAAGCCACCGCTGCGCGTTTTATCCTTATCCGAGTTATGCCTGATCATACCACTGTATCGTCCTTTAACAGAAGAATCATCGCTATTTAATCTCGCACTCCATCGCCGCATCGCCACTCTGGTCCTGTTCCATAAGTTTTATTACAGCACCCGTGCTCGTCCAAGCTTTATCACCCCACCAGCCTGCATATCTCATCGCACCGACCATATGCCCTTCAAGACGCCCGGCCGTGCGGCTGCGTGGCCGGGTGACTTGAAGGGCATATGGCTGGTGCTACATTCTCCACCTCCTTTTTTCCACGTGCAGCATCCGATGGGAATAACCTTTCCCACAGCATTGTCGCTATCATCTGTCCGACAATATTTCTTCGAAATGTAACAGATTACCTACCGCTCAATTAGCATGTATTTACCGTTGTCAAATTTTAATGTATCCTTATATACACTCTTCAAATGTAGCACTTCCTGGAGGGGTCCTTAAGTAATAAAGTGAAATTAAGTATCTAAGCCCGGTTCGATAAAATGCTGTTTAGCATTGTATTCCTATTTTGCAGGCCTCACTAGCTCAACCATTATTGGACGTTCGCGCTCGGGTGTTCTACTTTTCAGCGCGGGTACTATTGCGGTGAATTGTTCTGTTTTCTATTATTATTATTATTATTATTATTATTATTATTATTATTATTATTATTACGATAGGTTTCGTCCGTGTATTTTCATGACTGGAGCAGCCTCTCTGGGTGCGAGTGTATGTTGTTCTCCATCCTGCCGGTGTTCCTGCGCATTTCAGATTTCCCAAAATCTCGCATCCTTCGTGCCTAGGAAGCGTCATCATCATCAGCCTGGTTACGCCCACTGTAGGGCAAAGGCCTCTCCCATATTTCTCCAACAACCCCGGTCATGTACTAATTGTGGCCATGCTGTCCCTGCAAACTTCTTAATCTCATCCGCCCACCTAACTTTCTGCCGCCCCCTGCTACGCTTCCCTTCCCTTGGGATCCAGTCCGTAACCCTTAATGACCATCGGTTATCTTCCCTCCTCATTACATGTCCTGCCCATGCCCATTTCTTTTTCTTGATTTCAACTAAGATGTCATTAACTCGCGTTTGTTCCCTCACCCAATCTGCTCTTTTCTTATCCCTTAACGTTACATCTATCATTCTTCTTTCCATAGCTCGTTGCGTCGTCCTCAATTTGAGTAGAACCCTTTTCGTAAGCCTCCAGGTTTCTGCCCCGTAGGTGAGTACTGGTAAGACACAGCTATTATATACTTTTCTCTTGAGGGATAATGGCAACCTGCTGTTCATGATGTGAGAATGCCTACCAAACGCACCCCAGCCCATTCTTATTCTTCTGATGATTATTGAGGAAGCGTATATATATGCAAGTCTCCATGCCGGCATAATTCCAGCGCTGATCATAATACTGTGCACCAAAAGCTTCCACACAAAAATAATACGACTGAGAGCTTTGAGTTGTGACGTCTCTGAAGAACGCCGAGGGCTTATTTAACTCCTCGCTCTGAAAAAAAAAAAGAAAGTCGATCGCGTTAACGGTTACCCGCGCCCTATATTAAAATGTAGGCTGTCGGCACTCCCGCGCGACGTCATTCCTGCCTTATAGGCCGGGCAAGACTTCAGGAAGTCATGCGAATCATTAGCCTTTATCCCTATAAGCCCAACTCCTTAACCCCTCCGTCTATACTGACGACTCCAGCCAAGAGTGGGCGCCGTAACCGATAGGAATTCAATAAATACATGTATCTCTCTTTTATCGGTTGCCTCCAAACGCAGCTTGGGAGTCCAGACGGACGAAGTATGAAAGAAACACGCCTAACGAACGCACATCCTAGAATTCCGTTCGGGCTCCCCTGGACTCAGCGACCGTAACTTCTTTGTCTCAGCCTCTCTCTCTCTCTCTCCCTCTCTCTCTCTCTTGAAAGTCTGCGTGACGCACTTCATGGCACATTGAGACCAGCAGTCAGTCCTCCTCGCACGCAAAAAGCGGCTGCACCAGCTCGCTTCCGAGAAGCGTGAGCAACCCATTCCGGCCGTTGGTTTCACTCGCGGAGCGCTCGGCGCAGAATAGCGGCAACGGCAGCGGCGCGCGCGCGCTTCTCACCGTTCCGGTGTCACGTCACGACGTCGGCGTTTGGGCGCGCGTTCTCTTCGCCGCCGTTGAGACCGCCATATGCTGTCGAGGATGACGCCTCGCGACAGCTCAGTGCGGCGCTGTCGTGACTCTTGGCGCTGTTGTACGGTTCCATTGAGGCAGCGTACGCGCAGGTTCGCTAAATGCATGCAGCGCGGCGGATGCTTGAACTGGCGTCGACCAATCAGCAGTCATGATCACATAGTTTTCCCGCTCGTGAGGACGGTTTGCGGACATGTCGCTGCATTGGTTATAGTATGAAATAGTATGCGTGTTTCTTTTTTTTTTAGCGTTTTCCTCTCTCTCATCTTTCTAACTCCTATCTCCCATCCCCAGTGTAGGGTAGAAAACCGGAGACTGATATCTGGTTAACCTCCCTGCGTTTCCTCTTCATCTCTTTCTCTCTCTAGATATGAGAAACCTGAAGTTAGCTGACTCTATCGCTATCGCCTAAAAGTACCCTGCTCGACTTAAGTTTCTGCGCATGCTTAACGTCGGTGATGCTGTCTAGTGGATACGCTAAAAAGCTCGCTTCCGATTCTGTAAAGACTAGTTCGTGGTTAAAAATTATGGGGTTTTACGTGCCAAAACCACTTTCTGATTATGAGGCACGCCGTAGTGGGGGACTCCGGAAATTTTGACCACCTGGGGTTCTTTAACGTGCACCTAAATCTAAATACACGGGTGTTTTCGCATTTCGCCCCCATCGAAATGCGGCCGCCGTGGCCGGGATTCGATCCCGCGACCTCGTGCTCAGCAGCCCAACACCATAGCCACTGAGCAACTACGGCGGGTATAGTTCGTGGTTAACCAGCATGTAAGGATGACTGACATGAGAAGCAATGCCTCGTGTGCGACTGAGGTTGTTCTCGTTTTTGTGCTGGTGCTAGTGAAGTACCATACCCGGCCAATACCGATGAGCGACATGTGCAACAACGCTTTGCGGCAATCGCTGTTTGAATACCGATTGGACGTTCCGTTCCGCATTACATTGAACCAGTTCGGCGCCTGTTAACCGACGTCACCCCGAACTTCTGCACGCTGCAAGGTTTTAGTAAGGTATATATATATGTATATATACAGCACTTTCCTAGACTAAGAATAAATGCATGAAAAATTGGTGTAGATCTCGCTGTGTGTCAGCGGTCGCGCGCCGCCTTTGTTCTGGCGGCGACGGCTGGTGCCGCGCACGACTGCTATTGCGTCCGTTGACGGACGCCGCCGGCGTGAGTCACATTCTACTTCGTCTACCCGCCGGTCGACACGGTTGTGTGAACGCGGCGCTGCGGTTGCGCACCGTCTGACGTCAGCCACGTGTCGCTTAGCGCTCGAACTTGTTCCGCTTTCGTTCGCTTCACGTTGTGCGCTCGAGGCGAGGGTTCGGGGAGGAAAAAAAAAACAAGATGTTTCTCGCTTTCCTTTGAAGTGACTCGACATCGGCTGGGCGCTGGACGAACTCGTGCTGCTCTCCAGATGCCTTATTTACGATGCGTACAGACACGCTCGTACACTTGGGACACGACCGGATGGTGGTCGAAAATAAACTTTCTCACGCACCGCTGCTCGTGATTCTTGCTGCTTCTCCGCGCTCTTTCCTCGTTGCGAGTTGGGCAAGAACGATGTTGTGCTGCCGTGGTAACACGCCTGTCCTCTTTCGGGACTCAGTATCAAGGACGTATTCATGAGAATCGGGACGCCAAAACCACTTTTTGCGTACACATCGTCGTGATATGACGATGTATGTATACGTAATCGTTACGCTACAAAACTGACTACACTTGTTAGCGTTATGGTGACTGTAATAGTCCGTCGCAGCTCGTCGGAAAAGGTCGTCGCAAAGAAGTATCGGTAGATGTTTGTTGCGAATCCCGGCTTCGTGGATCGAAGCAGTCGATCCATATTTATCTCGAAGTGTAGAGTAGAGGCGGCCACATGATTCTAGATGACAGAAACTTTTGTCGAGCTGGATTCTGCCCGCTGCATCGCTCGTGAAACTTTGCGTTAGCCCTCTGTGAACGCTTCATGAACAGCATCTTGAAGTCTGCATAGTGTCGAAGAATCTCGACGGGTGTTGCTGTAAGGAGACATATTCACGATGCCCTAGCATGTGTCTCTTGGTCGTTTCATCATCGGTGACAGCAAGGCGCCTGCCAGAAGAGACACCTGCGAGCCTTCAAGAAGCATGCGCAGCTGTTTTTCTTGCATGTGAAATGTAGACGCCGTTGATGCCACAGCGTTGCTAGCAGCTTAACCGTCAAGTTCTCGTCTATCTCGTTGAGAAACGGCGAGGCGTTGCTCCCTTCTGAACAGGTTGACAAACTTCGCGGAACGCGGCGGCAATGAACGCAGCCATGCCTCCCCGCTCGGCGCCTGCCGTTTGACGCGAATGCTTCTTGACGCGTGTGAGACTTATACATGCGCAGTACAAACACTTGACGGTTCTGTGTGCTTTCGTTGTCGTAGACGCGTCGCGAATAAGCACGCCTAGCTGTGCAGTGGTGCGTTGCGCAAGTTTTGCTCTGCCTCGAGTATTCGCGAAGTCTGCTCTGGCCGCGTCTGAACACTCTTGAAAGTTTTACGTATGTTAACCCACACCTCGATTATGGAGATCTTGAATTATGGTGTACTTGGAAAAGGGATATTTCGCAAAATAAAGAAGTGCGCATGTGCGCCAGGTATCATTTTGTGTATAGCTCTCAATAGTCGGGCAACAGCTGAACATATTGTTAACGTAGTGTTCTCGTCATTCTTTTTGTACCTGGAGAATCGGGGCGTGAAGGTAAGAGTAACCGCGGTGGTGCGGTGTCCGTCCAGCAGCACTGAGCTATAATTTGGGCGGCGCGCGTACTCCGTTACGCACCCCGGCTTGCCACGCTCAGTGTCGCCGTTCGCAGTGCATGCGTGCACGTCTGCTATGCGGACGCGACCAGCGGCGCAACGCCACCATCTCCTCTGACGCCGGCGGTGGGTGTCGAAAGAGGCGGGTCGCAGTGTTTCGAATACAGTTTCGCGGGTGTCGTCACGTCGTAGCGTTGGCTCACATATATTGCCTCAGCCTGTTTCTCTCCCTCTATAGAAGCACGTGAAGAAGACAGAAATAAAATAAAAGATGGGAGGGGGGGGGGGGGTGCGAGGGCAAAGCTGTACCTTGTGCAGCACAGCCATAATGAAGATGAAGCCCTAGCTGAACACATAGGTTTGACGAGTTCCCGATCTCTGTGACGCATTTCATTGCTGCTGTGCCCGCGTTCAGCAATCGCCATTACATCTAATATTTTTCAGAAACCAAAATGGCGAATTGTTGTCGGCCACTTGTCTCCATCAGTGGCCCCTTATAGTCTGGTGACAAGATGCGAGTCATTTCGGCGAGTCAGCGTCGTCTTGCGCGAACTTTTAAACTCACCCTTTTCTTCTCGTTTCACACGGCCCGCTTTTCTTGTAAGCCGGCGGAGACTGTGGTTCAAGAGCAGTTAGATCTGATACTTCTTCCTGCGCCCACCCACCCCCTGGTTGTAAGATACTATGGTTTACAATGCGAGTGCGTCAACGGGGAAGCTCACAAGGTCGAACCACTTTCTGAGAGTCAGTGTCGGTATTTTCCCTTCGAGGGGAAGCGACATAACCGCAAAAGAGTTGGTTTAATTCTGTTCATTTGGTTCTGCTGCTAAGATTGCTGATCTGGGCAGTGTTTGACCGGTCTTCCCGACTCTGTGTTCGCGCTGTCGCAGTATTTTTCTCATGTATATATATTTTATTCCGTTTTTTTTTATTGCAGTTTACTTAAACGAGGGAAAAGATAAAGACACCTGTCTGCTATATAAGCAAACAGAATCAGTTAATCGGTGCGACATTGGTGCCAGAACAAGGCATTGTGTCAGACGTGCACCGCACATCATGTAATATCATTGCTCGAGAAAAATGACACTGCACGTCCAACGCGCTCGGTTGACGATGATTCCGACGGCTTCTCGCGTTATCAGGCCGCACTGTCCGTGTTGCGACGGTTTGACGGTGGATAATTTCCAAAATAGGTCGACGTTGCGCGCTCTCCTCCGCGGTCTCCCGCACTCTCCCGGCAACTCCACAAAGTCACACGCGCTTGCCGTTTGTTCCATATTTACCGGCTCTCGCGGGTCTCCCCCGCTTCCTGTCGGCGAAAACCAAGCAGCCGCGTCCGCCCGCTCGCGCGGTTGTCGTTATTGTGCCGATGATAAACGCGCTCCGCCGACCGACCGCGTGCCTGCGAGGTGACGCGGGCGAAGGCCGCTCGATTCCGTTCGGTTCGTTACGTGATTGGCGTGTAGCACACGCGTGCCCGGCGGCGCTGGGTTTGGCGTGCGCGGAGTAGGGGCAGCCGCGGTTCCCGTCCGTCGGCCACGCGAGCGTACGTATACTAACTACGTCCGCGACGAGTTGGGGGAGAAGACGTGCCGACGTCGGCCGCGCGACGAGGGTGTTGGTGCGCGGCGTAGTGCGCTCTCCGTCGCGCATTCTTCGGAGGAGGGAAGAGGAATCGGCAGCTGCCAGGCAGAAGAGGGCCACCAGTGGCAGCGGTGACTCGGAAAGGCGCGCGCGGCGGAGTAGTCTTGAGCGGCCCGTCGAGTCGGCGCGCGAAGCGGCGGCGTGCGCCTTTGCCTCATGTGTGTCGCGCCGTGCGCTGCGGCTCCAGCCGGCGACGGCGGCGGCGCGGCCGACGGCCGGCAGCCCGTGCCATCGCCGCAACACGACGGCGGTCAGCCTCGCCGCGCGGCCGTCGACCTCTCCGAATCGTCCCCGTCGAAGAAGTGCGAAGCTGGCGGGACCGCCGCGTCGTCCCCAGCGCCGAACGGGGTGTCGTGCGACGGTGACGAGTGTGTGGGCGCTGTCGGTGACAAGTGTGCGAAGTGCTGCGCGCAGCTGCAGGGCCGCCAGCTTGACGCCTGGCGCCGGAGCATGAGCCGCTTCGGCGTCGACCTGCGGAGGCTCCTCGTCCACATCGAGAAGGTACGCGCTCTCGGGAATCAACGGAGATTTGTGTACGCGTTTATCCGTGATGCGTAGTGGGCTCTCGATGATTTCGCTATTCGCACTGCGCTGTGAGCGCAGCGTGGGATGCACATTGTGTGTCCGGTGAAGCCCAGGTGGAACGAGCGATGCACAAAAACTTTGTGCTTCGATAATGTTCACGTACTGCTTCCGAGAAAGCGAAACCGACCCGCTGCAGAAGCTTAGTGGCCATGGCGTAGCGCTGCTAAGCTCGAGGTGGCGGGTTCGATCCCGGGCGCGGCGTCCGCATTTAGATGGGGATGAAATGCAAACGCGCTCGTGTACTTAGATTTGGGTGCACGTTAAAAAAACCCGGGTGGTCAAAAGTAATGCAGCGTTCCCCGCAAAGGCGTGCCTCAAAATCAGATCATGATATTTTTAAGCCAAACCGTCATCAAGCATTCACTCATCAAGAAAAACTGAAATTCTGCGGTATGCAGTCTAGGCCATCTTGAGTAAATACAGGGTGTCATTTGTAAATGAACACATGTCTTCTTTCACTGTCATCTTCTGTTTATTCCTCTTTGAAACATGGGTGGCCGCTATGTGATATGTTCGTCTGATTCGAAATCAAAGCCACAAACCCATCGCTTGGAAGTGTGTATGGTGCTATTTCCCAGTGCAGAACACGGTACAACCACATAGACAACACATGGAAAAGCGCTGTCTTGTCCATTTGTCCGTCCTAGTTATTTATTGCGCTGGAAAATACCGCTCTGTCAAACTAAGTAGCCCAACAGCGCATTCTATGAGTATTGACTATTTATTATTCCACTTAATTTCTATTAATGGCTCGGTTTTCGTTGTGTGTGTGTGTGTGTGTGTGTGTGTGTGTGTGTGTGTGTGTGTGTGTGCGTGTGCGCGCGCGGCTTTCACTTGCTTTGAGTGACATGAGTGACAAGCTGACCGTTAATCTCGGGCGTAACGCGTTAGCCGACTTCACAGTGAGGCGATAATTAACGTTCTTAAAAGCCCTTGGCTTCCGCCACCTTCAAAGTCTAATACGCATCGCTCCCAGCGTTACTTACTCTACTGCATCCCATAGAAACCCACCTGTGAACGTGAAGCAGGCTCGCGTTGTTCAAAGCCTAACCTAGCGCCATCGCTCACGGGAGCGAAAAAATAATCGTGTCACTAGCCCACCATTTCGAATACAGCGGTGGCGCAGTGGCTGAAAACAAATAAATGCTTATACATTTGCTGGCGCTTCTTCGGCGCCTCCTCGCAAGAAATTCTCATGAACGTCACTGAGCCGTAGTCGGCAACTGACTTACTGAGCGGCGAACATCAAAAGCTTTCTATTTCTAGAATGAGACCGTAAACACGTATACGGTTTGAACGCTAGAAAAAAAGAAGTCAGTCATAAATTTCACGAGAAAGAACCGGGAGAGAGGAAGATGTGCGCGTGCAAGTTCATGATTACGAAGCCGACGCGACGCATGCGTGCTCGTAAACATCGCCTTCGGGCACCGGTGGCTGGAGTTTCCTCTTTATGCCTTCGTTTAGCCGCGGTGTCTTTTCTTTCTTTCAATTTCTGACTACTGCCGGCCGCGTTCTTGGCAAGGCCAAAGCGCAGGGACAGAACGTAACTGACGGCCGGCCTTGAGCGTTCTCTGCGAGAAGGAAGGTGGCCGGCGAGAGCCTTTGGACTCGTTTTTTCCAAGGTTGCCCATATTCTCGAGCTGCTCTGTGGACAGGCACGGAAATCATGCGTCATTTTGGTAGTTATCTCTGCGTTTGCTGGCGTTTGTTGCTGTAACGTGCGCCTACAACTAAGTGCACCAGCGATTTCGCATTTCGCCCCCATCGAGATGCGACCCGAATCGAGCCAGCAAAGTCGTGTTTAGCAGCGCAATGTCATCATAGCCACACAAGGTTACCGCGACGGGTCGGGTAAATGTTGCGTATTTCTCGCTCGCATTTTTTCAATTGCACTTAATTGTGTAAGCAGTATTTTCCCAGCCTTACGTGGTGTGCAACGAAGCGATATCGGATTGGCCAGGGGTACGGAAGTCCCTTGCAAGAGTTAGTAAGACGTCGACGCTCCTAGGGATTCAGACGGGGAACTTTTATGGTTTCGACAGGAAGCATTGGGCCATTCCCTCGTCGTGTGTATGTAGCAATAGTTCCGGGAAAACAGGTAACGCCAACATAGAACGCTAATCGGCGACAAGAGGACGTTTTGTGTGTGCTGCCAGCTGTAGACAACATGAACGTGTGATCGTGTTGTTCGCGTAGTCAGTGCTACACGGTGCTTTGGTCACCGTGTCCAGGGCAGGGCACATACTGACATGGGGCACCTATCCGCAATGCATAGAAGCTGCTGCGTCCGGTAGGCGCGCGACTGGAAGAATAAGTTATTGCAATTGCTGTCTACAAGTACGGCATGTGGCACTGATGTCTTCCTGAACTGCGCATTTGAGTCTGACGGCCGCAGCACACGCCAAAGTTGTGACCTCACGCTGTCTTGACTGACAAGTTTACACATAACGTACTGCAGAACCTAATAGCTAAGCGAACCTTTCTACTAGAAATGGGTTCTAGTGAGGCAGTTGCGCAGAAGACACCAGATAAGAAGATAATGGGGACCGTATTATGCAAGGTTTTCTTTTTTATTTCGAGTCTATTTTATTCATTTCTTATCACCCGTCTCAACGAGTGGCCAATACCTGGGATGCCTTTGCGTTAGCCTTCGTGCTAACCAATGGCGAAGGACAAAAAAATGATACAAAAACGAGAACAATCTTTGGGTAGTATGACCACAATATAATTTCCTGACACAGCGTGTACTTCGAACACAGTGTTCATTTCTTGCACAATTGGGCCTCGCGTAGTTTCGCCAGCACGTTGCTCGTGCCTTCTGGACGTTCTCGTATATCGTCGCGTGCTCGTGTGTGGCGGCCGTAGCTCACACGTGGCCGTCTAGCTCGCCGAAGTCGCGCGTATCTCCCGGCTCCTCGCTTTCCCTCCGTCCGATCTGCTCCTATTCCCGTCGCGTCGAATGCGTCATCGCGTTCCGCGCAGTTAAGCCCGCGGCCTGGTCCGAATCGCCACCCGTAGGGAGGAAGTGCCAGGAGCAACATACATCCTCGTCGCCGGGTAAACAGTGTCCGGAGGTCTCTCCCCGACGCCGTAACGGCTCGGTGCGAATGAACGAAATAAGTGCACCAAGAAGCGGAACGCAGCGGTCGCGGGCGAACGTGGCGGTGTCGGTGGAGGGTTAGAGATAAAACGGAGTGCAGGCGGCGAAGCTCATCTTTTCGCGCCGTCTGGGCTCTGCTCGGGGAAATGGCCTTATCTCCGCGGCTAACGAAAGCAGGCGGGATGTTGTGCCGCATCAGCCGTTTGGTTTGCTTTATTTATTTATCGTCATTTTTCATGTTTCGGTTGGCATCCGTTAGACGCTCCCTCTGTTCTCAACATACTCTTTTTTTTTCTGCTCCTCTCTCTCCCTCGCTCTCTCTCTCTCTCTCAGACCGTCGTCGGTCACATCTTGGCTCATTGCGTCCCAGTGTGGTGCCGTAGACGTTATGTGGTTTCCGTTATTTTTTGTCTTTTTTTTCCGCTGACGGTTTGATGGCCATGTTTCTGGCATTGCGAAAAGCTGGAGCAGAAGGCTTTATCGTTCCCTGAAGTGCTGCGAGCAGCACTAGCGAAATAATACGCTGAGCGGGCTTCTTTTTTTTTTTTTTGTCGCATTCTGATTACGCAAGCAGGTGTTATTCGCTTATCGCATACCGAGTGCACCCGCAGCGAAATTGCTGACGATTTTGTATTTGCTCAATTAGTAGGGCGACATATCAGTCAGTTAGGTCGCCTTGCTCGACTGTGCGTAGGGAAAATATACGGCATTGAGAAACGTGCTTGAAAGGAGGGCTGCCAGTTTCGCTCAGTGTAGCTGACCTCGATGACCCGTTATTGTTTAGTTATTTGTGTGCTCTTCCAAGTTGTCTGATTTGGAAACGTTGCGTAACCGTTGCTATAGCAATTCGAAGCCGTTTGCAGTGAAGCGCTCGGACAACACGCCGCCAGTTTCCTCCCTCCACCTTTTTCTTTCTTGGTCTGGCTTCTTCTTCTTATTTTTTTTTTTTCGCTTCCACGTCGACTTCTTCGCGCCGGTAATAGTAATTTCCGAAGCCAGCCCCGAGTCGCTCCGCTGATCCGTGGCAAAAGGCGAAGTCAACGAGAAGAGAGATGGCCTGCGCTTCTTCCGAACCCTCGCATAACGGAAGACGAAGCATCCCGAGAGAGCGCGGCGCGCAGTCACGGCCGGTTTGCGGGGGACAGCGGCCTGCTTTATGCACGCCGTGGCCTGGAGTTCGGCGCCGGCGCGCCGGCGCAACCTTACGCGCCGCTGTGTGCTGCGCGACGCCGGAGGCCCCTGTGGCCTTCTCGCAGACCGCCGCCGCCAAGGGCTCTTGTAAACCAGACCACCCCGGGCTGCGTCCCGCCTCGCACCCTCGATCACTGGGGCTCGGGGCTTGCCGAACGAAAGGTTCGCCCTATCGCTTTTTCGCGGGACACCGAGCCGCATGCAGCGCACCCTGGGCGCCTGTCTGCTGCCTCTGCGTCTTTATGTTATTTATTTATTTTGCCAACTCGAAAGTGGTCCTAATTCCGACTGGTACTTGCTACGTGCAGTCGAGACTAACGACGGTTGGTGCACAAAGGTAAATGTCGTAGACCTGTTTCCAAAAAAACGTGTCAGGACAACGTTTCGAGCTTGCCCAGCCGATGGAAAAGGAAGAAAAGGGTAATATTATCACGCGCGAAACACACTGCAGATAATCAGGGTATCTGGGTCGAGCAGATTGGATTGAAGGGCGTGAGCTGCATTATCACAATAAGAGCGTGCTCGTTTCCTGCGTAGATTGAAGTATCTTTTGGTATCGGAATTTTCGTTCTTTCGCCTGAACCCTGCTATCGGCTTTCGATTTTGATGGTTTCATTCGGTAGCTCATTAGTTGCCTCCGGGGAACGGTTTTAACATGGCAACTTCCTGTCCATTTCGCACCCGCCGATTTGATTTAGCGCTTGGACGATGCCATTCACTGAGGCTGTCTCATTCAGCATGACGTTCTCTCTCTCGCTCCATTCCTTCGTCTTTCATTTCTTTCCTTAATTGCTTCCAACGTACGTACGCCACATTTGCCGGACTGCAAGGGCGGAGGCGACGGAAGAGATACGAGAAACGACCGCCGTTAATACAGCGGCCACGTCTGTCCGTCGTATAATGTGCCTCCGTGCTCGCTATGCCCGCGAATCACGAAGAACGCGTTAACTCAAAGGGCGTGTTCGGTTCCATTCAGAATTGATGAGTGCGCCGAGCTTCTTTTTGTTGCTTCCCTTTTCTTCATTTCGTTCATTCATTCGGCGGTCTCCGGGCTCAGCTTTGACAGCGACCCGAGACCGACGCGGTAAAAGAGAGGCCCGTGCACGGCGCTCGCTTCTCGGCTGGAAGAGCTGCATTCTTTCTGGCGTGACCTATCTCCCGCACTTTCGTTCTTTTTGTTTTCCTCCCTTGCGCCACCACTCTCTCTATCTCACTCACGCCGACTGCAAAGCTATGCAGCCTTGCTTCTGGAATTCCACACGCCGTGCGCTTAGAAGTGCTGCAGACTTTCATTCCGATAACGTAGCTGACCTTCATACGACACCTATACAGCTCGCATATGTGCGAAACTTGTCTGACATTTCCATCTGCCCGCCCAGCTTAGATATTTCGCAGCAACACTTTGGATATTATAGACGCCGTTGTGGTGGCCTGAGAACTAATTGTGATCAGCTGGATTACCTTGAAGTGTGCCTAAAGCTAAGCACACGAGCGCTTTCCTATATTTCCTTTGTCGATACGTGGTTGTCGGGGTGGGAATCGAATCCGCCACTTTGTGCTGTGCAGTGTTGGCATAGTCACTGAGCCACTGCGGGTCGTTATAAACGAGCTTTGCTGCCGGTGCAAGGTCTGTTTCTTCGTTATTTGTAGTGTCAAGTGTTTTGGTGTACGCTTTTCTGTAGCTTGCACAGGTTTAGGTTTGTTATCGCGTGTCAATAGCGTTCTTTTTCTCTCTGTCCTGATCCTTTGGACAGTTCTGTAGGACATAATGCGATTTAAAAGAAAGGTAAATAAATTTTAATTTCATCACTCTCGTTTGAAATCTGATTAGGTGAGGGTTTTGAAATATGTCAGCCCGTTTGTTGGCTTTGGCGGTTGGTCAGTTTATATTAGGCAGCTTAATTGGGGATTTCGGTTTGTCTAGGTATAATATTGGCTGTCCAAGTTGAAGCGGCCCAGAATTTCTGAAGGGAATCAAACAAGGAACGTCGCTGAAGCCAACGTTTCGACAAGGAGGCTTGTCTTCATCAGGGCAGCAACTGCTTTCCTTAGTAGCATATTTATGTACTCGTAGCTCACTCTTCCTCACCCAAGATAATAAGCCGCACTTCCCAGTGCAAAGTAAAGGAAGTCGTATTGTTCAAAATAAAGGGGGGGGGGAGAGGTGGAAAGGGGGGCGGGGAAACGAAATATCGGGTGCGCGTTTAGTTGTTATAGAGAGGGAACAGGTTGGTGGTGTGGTACTGTCGTTGGTTTAGAGCCAGGGCTGACAAAAACGAATACAGATTCACACGTGCAAGTTATTCCAAAGTAGGGCTTAGTTGGTACCACCGCGTACAAACGCTGAAGAACGCAAATGCTCGAAAGCGAAAGTATGGTAAAGTGAAATATCACTGGAAACTTGAAGAAGTAATCTTCGTAGACGAACAGGCTACAGCTAGCTCCTCCGACGGGGAGAATGTCTACTGGAGTGCATGGACTGACAGATTACAGCTCAGTGCTTTCGCATTTCCTCGATACGAAACTGAATTTTCCACTGACGCAGGTGTATATAGTATACTAAAGACTCGCAGGTTCACTTCTATGTAGCTTAGACATTGCGTACACATATTTATCGCACTGAAGAGGAGGTGTCTCCAACTTTGTACGCGTCGCCACATAATTTTTGTGGAATGGTTTCGCCTGTTTCGGTTACGTTAACATTTCAGTCGGCACGACACCTAGTTGACCCTGCAGCTCGCGAGAGTTCAACACATTCGAGTAACTACTCATTGGGAGCGTAGAAACCTTAACACAGTCACGTTTCTGTGAATTGCCACGGAAAGGAGTAATATATGCAGGTTTGGTTATTCAAAGAAGCCTGGCAGATCACGGTAATATACTCGTATTAGGAAGACCCTTGGCTTTCGGCCAAGATTCCCACGTCACTTGACGCGCTACTGGCAGTTGATGAGAAAGCAACGACGTCGTCCACTTACTTGACAAAATGACTGCAGCGACGAACTGCCGTATCGCTTGATGTTCGTTTCAGCGGGGGACACAGCTTCGATCGCAACAGCGGCGTTCTGCAGCTGCTGCGCGCAAGGTTGCGGGCTTGACTGCCAACCGCGGAAGCCGCATATAGATAGGCGTGAAATGAAAAAAAAAGAAAGAAAGAAAGAAAAGAAGGGATCGTATGCTTATACTTTAGGTGCATGTTAAACATCAGGGAGCAAAATTAATCTTGAAGGTGAAAAATTCAGCGCAAAACCCAGGGCAACCCACAAGAAAGAGACGAGACAAGCACTGGCGCCGGTGCTTGTCTCGTCCGGTGCTTGTCTCGTCTCTTTCTTGTGGGGTTACCCTGGGTTTTGCGCTGAACTTTTCACCTTCAAAATACCATGTACCAGCTATCCCCAACCGAAGTTTTACTGAAGCAAAGTTAAACCGGATCCATGTATACGGTGCCTCCTATATGTTCTGGCAAGTTAAACCCCGTAAATTGACCCCTCTCTTTCTAACGCATTTCCTTCCGGGCGTGGGCATAATCGGTTAAACTCGTAAATAATTTTCGACTGCCCGCCGGATTGTCCGCCAACGCAAAACGGCCACTCGACGCGTGAGATGGCGCCGTTCTCTTCCGCAAACAGCGTCGCTCAGTCGCAAGCTGCCTTCGAAGCTGCTTTTCCATTGAATCCGTGAAACCGAACGGGTTGCGCACTCCCGAGGGGAGAGTCGTGCGCGCCTTGTCTTTCCGATACTGAGTGCGTGACCGGCCTGCGCAACACGCGCGCGGCCATTCATCTCCGTGAGAATATGCTCGAGAATGCGATCCCGCGCCTACGTTATGTGGCCCTCGCGTGGAGACGGCCGACGAGTGCGGGCATTGAGCGCATCGCGCCGTGCGTTCAGCGGTGCGCCTGCGGAAACGCCGGCTTCCTGCACGCGAACATGCTCTGCCCGATAACGCGCTCCGTGGAAATTCGTGGGCGAACCAGCGCCAGTGGTGCCGTCGAACTTAATTCCTTCCCGGCTCGCCCACACAGCGCCCCCTTGTGCGAAGGCAGCCCGCGCGCGTGCGCGAGCATACTTTGCAAAGTTCTCCGAGTTCAGTGCGCTCCCTTCGAATGACAGCTGATTAGAGTGCGCGCAGGAATTTTCATAACCGGACCGCGGTTTGAGATCTGCGCCATGGCTTCTTGTTCGGCGTGTTTCGGGGGGATTGCTCCCGCGTGGCGACGAGATGCGAGAACGTCTTAGTCTCCACGTGCGACCGGTTGCTCAACCTTTCGATGATAAATGTGTGTCCGCTTTGAGAAAAGACATTATTTCTCGTCGCAGCGCGTGCGAGTCGGCTTGCAAAAATATGTTCCTGTGCAATGCCGTTTTTGACGCATACGTACTTGCACTGTAAGCTCCTTTACTGTCTCTTCTCCGATGGTGCCTTACATTAAACGTCAGTACCGTGCAACAACCATGCTTCCTACTAAAGGCCCACATCTCCAGGCCTCACCCAACGCAAACGACGCAGCGGCAGCACGACTCTACCTCAGCCCACTTGCCACCTCGTTCGAGTTTGCTCGGCGCGAACACCATGTGTGCGCGTGAGGCGAGTCGATAACCGAATATGTCGCTCTGCTCATATTTCATCCAGGGTCGCACGCAAAGGTACGTTCGCGACCCTACACTCGTACAACGATGTACCGGTCACCACAGGTCAAGGTTACCGACACCCTCGCGGCATGTTTTGGAATTCGTGCGCTCTCGCGCCGTGTGCACGATAGGAACGCCTCGATTTTTGGTGGGAGATCGGCGAGCTTTACCGAGCGCACGAAGCCTTTTTAATCGGGTGCTTTCATTCACGCCGCCTCCTTCATCGGTGAGCTTTTCTTTATTTTAGAACTTCGTGCGTGAAATGTTGGACCATCCACAACTATACACTGACAGGCACTTTGCTTCCGGCCAGCGGCTGCTCGTGACTGACACTGGAGGGTCTGCGCGTGTGGGCGAAGAGCAGGTTGCACTCCGCCTCAACAAAACCGTGCACTGCTGTGCATAGTGAAGCTGGGGGCAGCGGAATAGCGGCCGATTTATTTATTTTGCATTTGAAACATTTTCAACAAGTGCAGTATGTCGTCGGCTTCTCCACAACCTTAAATTTTCAATGGATGAAGGATTATGATAGGCGAACTTTTAAGCTGTTTAGCGGTTCACAACAAAGCGCAGAGCTCTCATTTGCAATTTAAAAAATAAAAAGAAAAGAGGGGAAGGAAAAAATGTATCTTATTCCTCATAGTCTATCGAGTACGCTGTATAGAAAAGTCTCGTAGTGCTCGTAAGTATTTCACCTGCACTTTATAGTCACGTTAAGCAATAGAAAAGAGACAACAACAAAATTCAGCTGTCGCAAATGTTTTGCAATACCGCACGAAGAATACATAAAGCTGAGCGCATGCGCGAGTGGTTGCTGATTATTGGCCAGCTGCTCTGTGTTCGCCATTCACTATTGCCGGAAATACTGTAACAAGGTGCCGGACGAATGGTGGCCTCTTGTTAGGCATGAGCTTCGCAGCTGTTAAGAGCACGTAAGGTTTGGCGCGTACGGCGTTTAACGGCTTGTAGCGGAACGCTTAAAAGGTATATGACACAGTTGCGTTCCAGGAGGAATGGCTTATCTGGAGGGCACTAGGGAAGTTCGGCGATGACTGGGCGATGAAACATAACAATGGCACTATGAGGGTGCTCTTCTGGTACGAATAGTCTCATAATTCCCTCTACAAATTTAGAACGCTGAGCTTGGTGGCATGAAGACGGAAAAGTAGAGAGAGAGAGAGAAAGAGAGAAACGGGATGAGAAAGGCAGGGAGGTTAACCTGATGGCTGTCTGGGATGTCAGCGTTAAAGATTAGTTCTAATTGTTCATTAGCCCATACACTACGTGCTCAAACTTAAGCCCTCGCCATGGCTGTTGTTTTTCATTTGGCTTTATTTGCCGAAGACTAGTGCCTACTTGGCTACTTTTTTTATATATAGCGCTTTACTCGAGATTTATCCTCCTGTTAAGGGCTGTTGAAAGTTGATGCGTACACATAGGCTCGGGTCTTCGGCGTTTCGGGCGCCTCCGGAAAGAAACTCGACGACGAGAGCACATATGGCCTGGTCTCTCATCGAGTCTATCGGTGCGAAATTAATCGATTTGCTTTGGGCCTAATCGAGTGATGCATTAGAAGGCGATTAGCCCTGCGGGCGATTAATCATTTTTCCGGCCGCGCTGCGCCGCCGATACGGGGGCGTTGAACGAGAGCCCACTCCTACCACGTTTATTTGAAATCGACTCAAGTGCTGTAGGCGTCGAAAGCTGAGCTTCGAGTGGATGTAATTCAATCGGCACATAATTAGGGGAGATTCATCAACTGATGTATCGTTACTCTTGCTTCGTCACTGCCTTACCTGTGCTGTCCCTCTGTAGAACAGCGCAGCATTGTTGAAGTTGTACGAGGAGCGCTGGTCCGCCACGTAAAGCATCGCCCGTGTATCGACAGCGCTTACGCTCTACTACATTCATTGTATGTGTACGAACATGGAATGTTGGTGTTGGGCTGCTGAGCACGAGGTCGCGGGATCGAATCCCGGCCACGACGGCCGCATTTCGATGGGGGCGAAATGCGAAAACACCCGTGTGCTTAGATTTAGGTGCACGTTAAAGAACCCCAGGTGGTCAAAATTTCCGGAGTCCTCCACTACGGCGTGCCTCATAATCAGAAAGTGGTTTTTGCACGTAAAACCCCAAATATTATTATTATATTATTAACATGGAATGTTCGTTGCTCAATAAGCGAAATGGTGAAAAATAGGTTGTATGGGCACACGTGCAACTGACTGGCGAGCATGCTGTTGACTATTTATATATTGCGTGCTCAAGCGTCATCCAACATGATAATGAATGAAGCGATAACAAGCCGATATCAAAGTATACTCGTGAATCACAAGCTTCGGTTACGCAAGCGACGTTATGCGGATATCGTTGCTCGCCTTTCACAAACGGTGGGCCCGCGACGGGGCGGCGTATGTTCGTAATGAGCGGTTCGAGCGCGGATGAAATATGAGCCTATGGACGGCGTGCAATTGCGATGACATGCAAGCGGCCTGCGCGGTAGGTGGGCGGGTCCGGTTCTGCGAGCGAGGCGAATGCCGAACGGCGTGGCGGTGCTTGAAAGGGGCGAGGCGTATACCTGCGCTAGAGCGTGTCGACTTAAGCCGCGCCTTGTATGCCGACTTCTGAATGAGAGCGTAAGGAAAACTTATCGTTGCCGTCTAGCGCCAAGCATCGATACTTGCCCGCGTATCGTCTTCCTGCGGCAGCTCAGCGTCTATGGTGTTCCGCCGATCAGCTGAAGCTGATGGGTTCGACTCTGCCGAGTTTAGTACGATGTAACGTCAGCGCTTCTTCTTCGACAGAGACTAGCCACTGTGACTTGTTATAAATGTGGTAAAGATTCATCAGTCGGCATCGGTGCGCAGGCAGGCGCACTCTTCTCGCATCTCGTGCGAATGCGAACCTACTACCCCCTCGAAAAGCAAAATTTAGCGAACTGGCCCTGCCTGGACATATCTTTTAACGGGAGCAGTGTGAAACTCGGCTCGCCAGCGAGGACCAACAGCCACAACAAGAGCTCCTCGGTCAGTATCAGGCGGGCAGCCATTGCAGCCCTGGACTGAGGGTACCACCCACCTACTCCTTCTGCACTCCTGCACTTCTCTCTCTCTCTCTCTCTCTCTCTCTCTCTCTCTATATATATATATATATATATATATATATATATATATATATATATATATATATATATATATATTAGTCGGCAAACCTTCATACGAAGTTTATGTTGCTGTTGAGCGTTTGAAACTAACTGGCATCATCGAAACGGCGCGCTGCATTCGGTTAAAGAGATTGTCTGCATCTCAGGAACCCTTGTGGCGTTTTATTGGAAATCTGTTGAAATTTGAAAAGATCTTTACGCAGATTGAGTACAAAGAGCGAGTAACAAAACTACTTAACCTTCAGTTGATGCAAGAATGGGCTTTCTTTCCGATGCACGAGTTTGTATGAATCAGTATAGCCGCGTGAGTACCAACCATGCGTTTAATGACGCAGCGCGAAGTGCGCCACAGAGGGCACGTATGCGTACACTGTGAACGCTGATCGTTACGTAATGCTCAACATCTGGTCATCGTATCGCACACTTCTGCGAAATAAGGCAGCGTTCTATCGATTTTTTGCACCTCTAATACGAGCTCTCCGCTGGTCGACTTGTTCCTGGAACAGGCAGATTGCATCACATAGCGCCCATGCAGGGGCTTTAAGTTTCTCTTTGTTTATTTCTGGCAGTGGATACTTGCTTTGTTGCTATTCCTGCATATGTATGCTTTCCATGACGAAAAAAAAAAACTCTCAACATTTAAGGTTCGTGGTCGCTTACAGAAACACGCGTAGTCGCACACTATGTTACGCATCATGTCGCCCCCTCGCTTGCGCAAACGCAAGATTAGTGGCGTGAAATATGAAATGGCACTATCTGACGAAAATGCTGAATCCTCATCTGAGCACTTCGTGCAAGCCGTGCTCGCCTCCATAACAAAGTCAAACATACTTCTCGCTTCAAAGGTTTCTCCGGGCGTGTTTACTAAGGCGCAGTCGATGCCGCGTGCGTCGTGATTTTTTCCGAGACAAAGGCGGGCGTGCTTTCATGGCGCTTTATCGGAAACGAAGAAAGTTTGGAAACGCGAGCGGCTCGCTGACGCAGCTGCGCTGCTCAGCGGGCTGTGGTGATCGCCTTTTTCGCAACTCGTATAACCCACCTCGCTTCGAATATATGGGGATTGCGACACTCCGCTACCTGTCGGCGTTGGGCAATACGGCGCGCTTTGTTACAACGTGTGGATGCGGTATTTCTTGTTTTTGCATAAGTGCTCAGTAGTTTCCCTTCTTTCGTTTTCATCGTTTTTGTATAAGCGGAATATTGCAGTGGCGAGCATGAACTTCTGATGCAACACGTCAACATTGCGCGTCTACATAAGACCGTCGAGGTGCTGTTTTGTTTTTAAAAGGCCCCTCACCAGGCCCCATAGCAAATATTGTTATACGCTGGAAGTTGTTACGTGTCCCTTGGGGAGCATTCTGCCGCAAAAAGTTTTCAAATCGGCTCATTAATAGCCAAGATAGAAAAAATCTATGGGCACTTTGCTGGGCTAAACTGCGATAGGTGAAAGTCTATCTATGACTGCCTCTGCTGTTGTCTGAACTGTTCTGCGAACGGACCCCGCCGTGGCCGCAAGAATGGGATTATATATGGCTGCAAGATTTGTCGCCGATGTGCGCGTACCCCAACGCGCATGTCCGCGCTCTCCTACGCGCCCACTCGCACAACGCTATCGGCATGGCGCCTCCTCTCCTCGCCCCCCTCGCCAGTGATCACCGCTTTTTTGCGTCCACCGCGGACTGCGCCCGGACACTCATGAGCCACTAAAGGCTTACATCTTAATATTTCAGTGCCGCGAACCCATGATTTCAGCAGGCGAGCTCCACTACCAATCCAGACACTCTCTCCACTCGCCCGTCTAGCCTCTGCAAACGAAAATTTTGCTCTGCGTTCTTCGGACTTCGATGATCCGTGACGCATACGGCACCGACTCCGCCTTCATTTTAGAGCGCAGCTCTTTGGCGTCCGTTCCTGGGTTTCGCGTCGTCGTCGTCGTCGGCGTTGTCGTCGGCCTCGTAACCAGCTCGCCGACGAAGCTGCTCCGCCGCCGCGCATGCGCGCTGTCGGCTCTCCGGGCGAGGGAGGATGATGGAAGGGAGGAGGAGAGACTGTGGAGGAGGGCTGGCTACACAAATGGCTCTTTGGCGTCCGTTCCTGGGTTTCGCGTCGGCGTTGTCGTCGGCCTCGTAACCAGCTCCGCCCCCCTTTCATCCCCCCAGCGCTAGCAGCGACCGACTGATACCGCTTTCGTGAGTCCGCTACCGCACTCACGAAAGACGTCGTGCACTTCCTGCAACTCGCATTAACCGTCCATCGATCCACACCGATGTTAGTAGTGGGGGACTTTAATGTTGACATAAAGACAAACAGCAATTTCCTAACACTTATGCGGGAGAACATCCCGTTCCTCTCGCTCGTAACGCGTCCCACGGCTGTGACAACCTCGCGAGGCACTTGTATAGATCTCGTCTTTGAGAATCAAGCATTGGTGTACCAAGTCGAACATATATCAGTCTATTTCTCCGACCACAAAGCTTCCTTCATGACTGTCAAGAACTGTTAGTGGAGTCTTTGTTAAAGGAATACGTGTGAAAAATAAAAAAAAAATTCTGTGATAGCGCATACATGTGTTGCTCGATTTCTTTGCCTCAACCTATCGAAAAGGTGAAACAGCTTATTTGCTGCGCTCAAATTTCGCATTAGGAAGTAACGTAATCGTCGGTAATTTTTTTTCCCTCCTTGCTTGTTTTTTGTTTTTTTTTTCGGCGCTGCGCACTTCCGCTGACGGCGTTGTGATGTCTTGTTTCGTGCAGTGCACGATTTTGCGCGCTGTCCACAAGGAGACACGACTAGCGGCATAATTCAGTGCTACACGAATCAGTACAAGCGGGTCGCAGAGCCTGTTCACGCGCGGGAACACTGCAGAAATGGCATTAAAAATTAAATTATGGGATTTTACGTGCCAAAACCATTTTCTGATTATGAGGCACGCCGTAGTGGGGGACTCCGGAAATTTCGACCACCTGGGCTTCTTTATCGTGCACCTAAATCTACGCGGGTGTTTTCGCATTTCGCCCCCGTTGATATGCGGCCGTGGTGGCCGGGATTCGATCCTGCGGCCGCGTGCTCGGCAGCCCAACACCATAGCCACTGAGCAACCCGGGTCAAAATGGCATAGTTTCAGTACCTGCGCACTTGACTGCACGATTGTGGGAACAAGCAGACGAAGCGGAAGTGCATCTCTCTTGCTTCGGTGCGAAGTAAAACAAAAAAAAAAACGCGCAGACATTCCGTTTGTGTGTTTTGTTATTTATCTAAACTTCACTTCGTCAATTCAAGCAATAGATCACACAAATAACAGATGTTGCCTTGAATAACTCTCGAAGTCATGTGTTACCACGAGTGACATCACACTGCAGACACGAGTATGTAGGCGCAGGGACACGAGTACGTCACCGTTCGGCTTGGAGCGCGGTCGCCACGAGGGAAAGGGAAATCGGCGTTCAGATTGAAATTTCAGACCTTTCCGTGGCACCTGCGTTGTAATTCTTTGCAAACACGATCGTTAGCGCGCATTGTATGCTCTGCACTTGTCAGCTTAAAATGGCCATACCTGATGAGGGGCCCTTTAAGGAATCGTTGCTTATGCCACGATATTCTTTCGCACTTTATTCGCAACGGCGCTTAACAAATTATGAGCTTGAGGAACACCGATGAGCGGTTCTCTATGTGCTGCTGAAAATAAAATAATATCAATAAAGAACGCACTTTGACTAAGTGTTAGACGAAGGTTCGTCGTAGAAATCGGAGTCATGCCGGTGTCTCAGCAGCCTTCTTTCTAAAAGTAAGCTGACCATGAGACAATAGAAGCACCTTCAAATACCGCACCAAAACTTAACCGCTTTACATTGTTCATGTTAGCTTGCTGCTTCAGCACTTATGACGCAGTGCAACACAGACACAGCCTATACTGACAAATTAATGCGTGCCCGCCGAAGAGATCGCAGCAGTCCAAGAAAGCATGTCTCTTTTGTCTCCGCTGCGTGCAACAGTGGAAATACGCCGAAGCCAAGTTGCTCAACTGTCCCTGCGTTGAAAAGTTTAGTTGAGAGACGCGAAAACAGCACCGCCTCTCATTTGCCGCAAATTTTCTCGGCTCAAGCAATCGGCGCGTGCGAACGGCCGTCTTTCCTTGCCATCGTCGCATTACATGGCATTGCCGATCCGAGCACTCAGTCACGCATAACGCGGCGAGTAGATAGAAAGGCGCGCGCGGCGCGATGCAAGAGGCACACTCCTCGCGTTAAATAGGTGGCTGCTGCACTGTTTGAACTGGTTGGACACGATAACAGTGTTAGTACCATTATCGCAAATACTTCGAATACCACGGGGAATCACGCCCTGTGCATCTTGCTTAAACACTTCTACGGCACTACCTCCCAGCCATGGACTTTTGCTTTGAGGCGCAAGGACACGTTCTCTGGACTGTTACTCGTCGCCATGAATAGCACTGGCTGCCGCTGTACAGACGTATGTTTGGGGGGCTGGTGCTCACGTGTCCTGACCAGGCCAGAGGTAGTTAGGCCAGGCCCAAGGAAGCTTACGTTAGAAATGTTTGTGCTCCAGCGTCCCGCCGTTGATATATCTCTGACGAGAAATTTCAGGACCGCGTGTTCTGAAGAAGTGCTTCCGTGTCCACGAAGCAGCGCCCGTCCTGTGCAGTGTGCGCAGCGCGCGTGATGAGTCGGAGTAATCATCGGCGAGAACGAGGCAGGCCGATGCCCGCCGACCCCACGTGCACGACCGCCCACTGGAGGCGCCATCAAGGTGCTGCCGGTTTTTCGTGGCCGGGGGTCGGCGGTGGGAGGTAACCCCGCAGCGCGGGCCACTTGCCTCGAGTCACGGAGCGGGAATAGGAGATTTGTGGTCATTACGCACTCGGACACGCCTCTTCTAAAGGCGTCAATTTCGTGCTGGCTGTGGGCTTGTTCCTTTCGGCGCCTATTCTGTGTTTCGTCGTGATATCCTCCTCGTGGCGATCTGAAGGCTATAATGCTGCTGCGTCAACCTGCTTGTGCCTTCCGGTGGTTTCTCTTAGCTGTAGTATAGTTTAACTTTTGTCTTCCATCTCGCGTTCCTCCGCGGGTTCTCCTAATACTTGTTGCTTAAGCGGCCGTGAAGTTGTTTACGGTCACGCGTTTCGTGCCGATCGCTTATTGCTTCACTGCTTTACTGCGCCTTGTAACGCGATGACAGCAGGTTCTTGACACCGCGTGATTGGAAGGCGAGAAGAATATAAATTAGGACGAAGGCCTAGGCGGGGGGAGAGGCACTGCCTCCGTCTCGGCAAGCACAACCGGATCTGCGCGATGAAGCTGCAGCGGCGTAATGGGCGTAACCCGGTCTGTACTTGGTTAGTTTTCCTCATGCTGCACTCTTGTCCGTCCGTATACATTTAAGTAAACAGAAGCCGTGAAGGCGTTCGATCATTTCACACCTCGCTAATCGCGGCGACTTGTCATTCGATAGCCTTGGGCTGGTTATTTGCTCCGTCAAAATGCGGTTACTTGTTGCGTGTGTGGCGACTCGGAATGCGATGCATTAGGCGTCGCTTGAAAGTTTTAGATCGCCAGTGTTCGCTCTCAGCCACTCGCAGCGTGCATAGACGTCCGCGACCTCTTGGAGCCAGAGGAGATTTTGAATATGAGGCATGTGTAAAATTATGACATGTTCCTTCTAATCGCAGAATATCCTTGGCCACCCTGCGGTGTGGCCAAGGAGGCCTTTATTTCTTTCTCGATTGTATTGTGTTCCGAACGCGTCTGTAAACAGCGCACACCATTTCTTACTGCGTCTCCATGTTTGTGCCAACAAAATAAAGTCAGCATTAATAAGCAAACAAGGCGAATTACAAATGATTGCTTAAAAGCACTTTTTCAGCAAATAGTTCTGACTTTTTTTTTTTTAAGGAGGGGCATGGCTCGAGCACCCATGTTTCTTGCGAATACTTACCGCTTCCATTATAACACGCCTTTAATGTATGGTTCAGTGGCAGTGTCTTAATAGCAGCTACGAAATTGACTTAGCGTCGGCCCGTATGAGTTCCCGGCGTTCCCTTTGAAATTCTTCCGATGCGCGGCGGTCGCTGTTGAAGTGCTATAGAGCCGCTTGATTAAGTCTGGGAGCGAGACGTTCGGTGGCCACTCGAGCGTCGTAATTTTGATAAACCGCTCGAACGAATTCGCTCGGCCTTCGCTTGCCGTCGCGGCGGCGCTCTTGCCACGTGCACGACCGCATCCTTGTTCCGGAATGTTAAACTGTGCAAATTATGCATCGACATTCGTATAATGCCGCCCCGCGGCCCGCGCGCGGTCTCATCCGAAACGGCGCCGCCGGAACAATGTTCGCCCGCGGAATGCATAATAAGGCCGCCGCGGAGAGAGCCCGGCGCGCGGTATAGTTTTGCACGAGGAAACCGCAGTCCACTTCCACGGCGTGTGCGACTGCGTCGTCATCGTCGTGTTGGTTTTGATTGCGGACCTCGATTGTTTTCGTAAGCCGCTCCGCGCGCGCGTTTCGCCGCCGTCGTCCGCATATTGATGTATGCACAATGGCCCGGCGTCCGTTCTGCCGGGGACTTCGTGCCCCCCCCCCCTTCCTCTTTCGACTTCGCCCCCTTTCTTTTCTTCGCGTTCTGTTTTGATTTCCCTGCAGCTATCGGTTCCCTATATACGGCGCTGCTGCGGAATAATTCATTTCGCTCACGCGGCTTGCATCGTGGCTTGTTTATTAGAGCCTGCGCTCTCTTCTGCGGCGCTCTCCCCGCGCGCGATGTCGACGCTCGTACGTACGAGAGGCATCTTGCCGCGAGTAATATATTCGCGGTGCTTTTGATACGACGTTGGTGCGCTGCCGTGGTGAGAGTCGCGCGCCGTTATGAGCAGCCGGGTTCTTCCACGCTTCGCCTCTCACTCTCATCGCCTCTCTCTCTCTCTCTCTCTCTCTCTCTCTCTGCCATTATTTATTTTTATCCCTATAGTACCTGTACTTTCGTAATGCTTATGCATATTCCGCACCTCGCTAACACTGTGGTGCCTGGAGGAAGCGCGTAAAGCTCGCGTCATCGCATCAAGGGGAACGTGAACGTCGGAACTAATTGGTGGCCTTAATCCGTAGTTCCGGCTAATTGGTATCGATAGCGCCTGCGCGTCTTCAATAACTACTGAGGTCTTGTTGATGCTGGCAGCTCCGGCAGTTTGTGTTCCTGAGTCCTGTCATTCGCCTGTCTATTGGTGATATAGGGAACCGCCGCGCGTGCCATCAAAAAAGAGACCAATAATCCGCAAGACAATTCGAGCCGCTCAGCAAAAGCGCAGTGTTGCTATGCATGAACGACGTCGTGAGTTATGGAGACAGAAGGAAATAGGAAGATGGGATGTTGCAATTTAGGAAGGAAAGGATCAAAAATGCAGAAACTTGAATCTCTGAGAGGAGACGATTGTACCTGCGTTCACGATTACAAACAAACAGCATATAACAAGAGAAAGGTCAGTTCGCTGCAAAGGAGTAATATATTTGTGACAGCAAGCCGTAGTTGGTTGACGCTATAGCTGCAGTTCCCGTAACACTGCGCGCATTTAATGGGGCTATCGCCGTTCACATTGGAACAGAAGTGAGGACAGCGCTGCGGCATTCTCTTTTCTGTCGTTTTTCATTCGTGTTGTTTTCGATAAGAAGGCAGACCCCCCCCCCCATCTCCCCCGGCCAAGCATTTATCAAACCGCGATTTGGCATCACGTGACGAAACAATTATCGATCATTATTGTTTAAGGCGTACTCGTACACGCCTGTAGAATATCCTCATGTAAAATCATTTGCGTTGCCTTTCCTAGCTGCCGTTAAAACACGTCAGTATTGATGGGTGGTGCATTACTTTGGCACATGAGGGCACGATCATGCAAGCAGAAAACGCTCGCTCCTGACCCCTGAAACAATAGTTCTTTCTCACTATCGTTAGAATGTTAAAACCTGACGTGTGGGTTTTCTCGTATTTAAGTGCTCGCCCCTGGCTCTTTACATGCGTGTATTCTGCCGCCTTCAATTTTTAATTAATCCTGCTCGCCTTTTGTTCCCAGCCCATTGCGTTACAGCTTTTTCTTTTTTCGCTTAAAGTTATGTTGGAGGGTGCGGAGGACATATTTCTTTCGGTATACTCGCCGGCTTCCGAAAAGTTCGGCCTTTACGGCGCCATAAATGTGGCCCCGAGGATAAGTGCCATATATATGTTATATACGTATATGCGAGTGCTCCAGTGTCCTCACATTGCACCGCCCTCGATGTTGCCATCCGTGCCGACTTGCTTGCTCCGATCTTTTTTTATTCGCGTTTTCTTTCTTTCTTACACTTTTTTTTATGTATGAGGAACGAAAACGTTTATGATGGCGTTTGCTTAGTCTGGAGCGTGAGCGGCCTCTTCGCTCGAGTTCAAACTCTTCGTTATGTTTTGCAGCTATGCTATGTTTGCAGTTATGTTAAATTTTTCCTACCGAAAGACCAACTCAATGCTGTGTTTGCTTACCGCGCATGAAGCCGCGCGAGCATTCTGGGAGCAATCGATAACGCTGAACAAGCTTATTGCGCTATAAGTTTGCGTTCAATAATTCTTTCTGTTAATCGTTAAATGTGTGCCAGCGAGGTTTACTGGGTATGTCGTCAGCACCGGAAGTATTATCAGAAATCTGCATACGCACTTTATGTCGAACTCTGCTTAGTTCCAAGAGAAGTCATCAGCCTGCTGCATCTTCTGTATAGGTTACGGGTGGGAAACTGAATTGCCGTCTTGAGACGTGTTTATTACTGCCCGTAGGAAAGCGATAAATAACAAGAGGCATGTCTGACGGCTCCCTCATATAGCACGACTGGCCATGTTGTTAAAGAGCGGCTTCGGAGCACTGCTACGCGCTCTTTTTTCACTGATTTTGCCGAGTTCGTTTCGTTGATTAATAAACTCAAAGAGCGCACTATAAGATAAGATAAGGCAAATAAATGAGACAAGCTGTCGAAACTGCGATAGTTTATGAGTGTTGTGTTTCGTTTATTATTATTTGTTTATCTCCTCTCTCTAGCCCGTGTCAGTAATGAAAGTCTAGGAAATAAATTCGTCATGCTGTGGCTCTTTGGCGAACGGCCCGAATCTCGGCACCCGGTTGTTTTTTACGTTCCACCGTCATCGATGTGCTCTATGCGGGGCTGAGACTTGATCGCGCAACCTCCGTGGAAGTAAATAAATGGGTTTCAACCTTTTTGTTGATTTACGTGTTCGCGTGTTTTATTCGGGTACATCTTTAACGAAATTTCAGTGTCGTCGATTATAGGCATTAATCGCTGTCGTAGCGAAGGCTGGAAATGGATGCGACAAGGGGCCTGCAGTCCTATTTTCGGTGCCGTCGAAGACATTCGGCCGGTTGTCCCGAATTGCGTGCGCTCGTCCATTGTGGTTGCTGCAGCCCGGCAGCGGGCGCTCGCCTATACGAGATTAAGCCGTTACGTTTGCGAGCACTCGCTTAATTGGCCCTGCAGCCACCAGAGAGGGCACCAAACTGGAGCCTCCAACGCGGCCGGTCGTCCATTCCGCGTGTACGGACCGGGCCGGCCACTGAGGGGGGCTGCAGCTGTCTGCGGGGGCACCCCTTTTCGAGGGCGGCTTTTGTCTGACGCGGGGCCCCTTGCGCCATCGTCGAGCCGCTGCACGACCGCGCTACGTATAGCGGGGAATGCGTGGCGGCTGTGACGCGTGGCCGAGGAAAAAAGGTCTGAAGCAAAAAACGCGGGGCAGGGATGCGGACCGCAACGGGCGCTTCGCGACGCGGTGCACCTCTGCGCCGTCGCGAAAGCCGTTGACCTCCCTCCCCCCGGGAGAGCTTTAAAAGCCTGGCGCGACTCGCGATGTTTGCGCGCCATCGCTGCCCCTCTCCTCAGTCATCCCGCTTCGAGCTGCAGCGCACCAGCAGAGTGGGGCGCGCTCGGCCGGTTGGCGAGGTGCATGCGCCGAGTGGCCGCCCGTGGTGGGTCGCTTGACCCGGCTCGAATCGCGCGGCCAGCGCTCTCCATCGTCCTCGGCTGAGTGACGTCGGGCTGCTGGCCGCCCGTGTCGCGGAGCGCTTCTCCACTGGTGCACTAAAGAACGGTGCAGTGATGGGGGTGCCTCCTGGCTTACGTCGACCAGTGAGGGCCTAATTCACGAAACCAGTTGGCGCGTCAGAACGGTCTTTAATTGGCCGCCAGTGCTCACGTGCTGGGCATATATAGCCGCGGTATCGTGCTACTCGGTAGTACCAATCGAGGACGTTGTTAATTCAACTTCTGGCGCGGAAATTTTCTTTCTTAAAACGCCTACGGTTCTTCGTTGTGCAAGGTATGCCTCGGTGTATGCCAGTGCTAGCCAACTCCCGTTCTCTCGAACTACGTTTGCGTACGGAACAGCTTTTTAAGGTGTCAGCCCGGAATCACATTGTCTGTGAGAGGCTGGTCCCGGCCGGTCGTTTATAGTCGGCAGCCGAGTGCTCCAAGGCACTGGTCAAGTACATTTACTAACTAAAAGCATTGTGACTGTGATCGCTGGGTCTTGGTCCAGCTGACGGCAGCTCTAACCGTTACAATACTGCACAGCTCTATATACGGTGGGACTGCATCCATATGCTTACGAGTGAGAGAAGGGAAGCCTGCGCTTGGCCTTATTTTATAAGTCTTTTCGACTTCGCTGGCACCGTTGAATGGCTCCTCTCTATATAGTGCGACGGCAGCCTAGCTGCTGCAGCCACGGAGTGTTAAGAATGGGCGCAGGTTAATTGTTGAACGCGTATTGCCGAAGGGTGTGCCTTCAATATGCGCAGGCGAAGCGCACGAAGTGTGGAGTGCAGAGCACGTGACTTTGGCACAGTGAAACAAACTCTGAGGAACGTTGACAAGCGAGCCTCTTCCTTTTCTGTTGACTTTCTGGTCCACTGTGTGGACTTTCTGCTGAAATGCAATTGAATGGCATGACTTATTTTTACAAGCTTCTAACAGGTGGTAAATGAGTGGCGCCACACATATCCTCCGTATTATTATTATTATTATTATTATTATTATTATTATTATTATTATTATTATTATTATTGATAGTATTCAGTAGATGGTCCCTGCGTAGTCCGTATTCGGTACTTATTTTTGTGCGAGTAGATCAAACGTGGCGGTTCACGAGGAATCGCATTATTTCGTGATGTCTATGATCTCGCAGTCCTTACGCACGGGTGACGTGCAACTCGAGACACAGGCCTCACGACCAACTGCGGGGACTTATAGCGACTGCCGCAGACGCGGTGGTAACACACAAAAGCGGCGATATGCAACAGTATACGATATAAGAATGCAAACTTGGCCCACGTGTATGGCTTCCGACTAGTGCTGACACAGGCTTCGCGCATTTCTGCGTTGTTTGTGGAAACGCGGTGTCATCCGCTCCGTATTTGCAGTTTACTCTTTTGCCTCGCACTGCGTCAGTTTCTCTTTCTATGCGTGGGTGTCTTTTGTTTTGTTTCTTTCTTTTTTTTCGCCACATTCTCGCATGCAGCACCCGCGTTCCCTGCTTGCGTTCTTTTTGCCCTTCGCGACGAGTATAGCGGGAGCGTTTTCCGGGCTGTGCAAACTCGGGCGCGCAGCAGAACTCGCATACGCGGCTGGAAAAAGAGCGCGGCCGACGAATGCACCACGGCTCTTCGCTGCGGAAAGGGGAGCGCTTGCGTGCCTATACCAGGAGTGTGTGTGTGTGTCTGTGCTAGTGTGTATGAATGTCGGGGATGGGGGGGGGGGTCGACCTTCCTCGTTGACACAGCCGGGCCTTCCCGGCCTGTATCGGTCCGCCGCTGCGGCGCGCCGTTCCCGCCTCCCCCATCTTGAAGCGCCTGTGCGTCCAAGCGCGAACCCGTGTAGGCAGAATTCTGGCCCGCTTCTTTGCGTGCGCCATTTTGCTTTCTCTGCAGGTTTTCAGTTTGCTCTGGTTTGGGGACATGACGCGGTGACGAGGTGCGACTTTCGACCGAGGCTTCCACGCTCACAGCGGAGTGAGAGGTGACTCTGTTGGTATCTCTTCTAACTTTAGAAGATAGCGAGGTTCTTGCTTCGTTCTATTGCTGCAGTCGCTCCTGTGGTTGCGTGAAGGGGAGGCGCCTTACGTGAAGTTGTTCAACGATAAATTGAAATGGGATCAGTTTGCTAACGTTTCCTGTCTTTCCTTTGTTAGCTATTCGTCGTCGATGGCGCACTTATTTGGGAGAATCGAACAGCGTTAAAAAATTCAGCTGGCAAAAGACAGCTGACCCGCATGGTTGGTGCATATGGGAGGGAATGGTAATAACGTTGCATGCGGAACGGCAGGACAGCTTTATTGCTAAGAAAACACATTTTTCGACCAACATCGCTAATTCTTAAACGTCGCAATGCGACGTTTTATGCATTGAAGCGCAAAAATAACTGGAACGCCCATGTGTTTCGTCGCACACATTTGGGAATGACTGTCTCGAAACTGGTGTCATCCCGAAAATTCTCCAAGTGGACACACTTTACGAACTCACCGGCCGCAATTCGTAAATTGCAATATGTACCGTAAATTAAATAAAAACTTAATTATTGTGTTTTAATAATTATTCAATTATGCATTTTGATTACTGCCACGTGTCTCCATCTGAGCAATACGGCTCAAGGGCTAGAATTATGCTATCTACCACAGATGATTTTTAAAAATTTCGTATATTTTAGAGCAAACAAAAGCACCCGGTATACTCATGTGTGAGTTTATATGGGAACATATGGGGTTTTATGTAGGATTCCGTATGATCATATATTGTTAGTATTATTAATAGTGCGAACATATATATAAACACCACCCAGACGGCAGGTGAAGCAGTGTTTTAATTGTATCCCAAAGTGACCCCATGCCCACCCGTTTGAAGAGGAGTGAGTAACGAATTAACCTTATTTCTGAGACCAAGCTGTTAATGACCAAAGGTGGGCGGCCACGCTTTTCCAGGTATTCCGGGTGACCCTGTGTTGATAGCCTATCCCTGTTCGCCAGCTGTAGCTGGTCAGCTGGGGCTCCCACTGGTCTTCTGTTGGTGCTTGGATGGGCGTTGTCCATGGGTTCTTTTTGCATTCCCAGACCACGTGGAAAAGGGTACTTGGTGTATATTGCGAAATCGGCAGTCTGATGTGTATGTCGAAGGGTACATCGCGTGTATACATATATAGTAGAGATAATTGCCCACCTGAAGTCGGCGCAGTAGGACGGTTTCATCTCTGTTAAGCTTGCAGTGTGGTGGCGGGTACTCCCGCATGTTCTTCTTATAATGTTCTATAATGTTGTAGTATTTGATTCAAGAGGGGGTAACTTTGGGCCGGTGCGACATGTTTTAAAGAGGAAAAGAACCGCATCTTCAGATGGGACGGGACGGATACCGCTCGTCCTGTCCACTCCTTCGTCACGTCACGTCGCGGTTCTTTTCCTCTTTAAGCTCGCAGTATTTGCTTTCTATCCTTTCGTCTTGGTCTGGTGGTATACGATAAGAAGAGAGAAATGAAAAGGGAGGAGGAAACAGAAAAGGAAAAGGAAGGCACACCACATCACACGCAGAGGTACGAGTTTTAGTCGAGTGTCTAGTCCCATAATGGAGAAGGATTCTATGGTACAGCGTTGTGAGGCCCGTATCGAGTTGAAGCACGACCTTTCGGATATGCAGGGTTATGGTTACAGGGGGCATGGGGTTTAGTAGTAGTAGTAGTAGTAGTAGTAGTAGTAGTATTTTAGAATTATTGTTTACTGAACGTTCTAGTACCGAGAACCTTTGCAGTGGCATAATCGCTCGCGCCAAAGGGACGACGCCATGGACAAGTGCTGTCGCGACCCTTGCCCGACGAGAATTGACGCCTATAATCGAGATGGATGCGCGCTCCGCGTCACATCGCGGTCGGCTGACGCCGCGGTGCTCCCGCCTCCCTATTTCTTTTTCTTCGGCATGAAAAATGGTGCGGTACGTGTGCGTCCCGCTGACACGGGCTGGCTATTTTCGCCACGTGACTGACACTATAGTGACTAATTTCGCGGCCCCATCCTGTCTGCCAACGACTGCAGTCTTACAGTCTCGGATCAGTATAGCTGAGCACATATATTACCCGTGTACTCAACTGCGTGCACTTCATCTTTCTCGTAGCAAGAGAACGGGCTGTTGACAAAGGCTTTCTTTGTCATGTTTATGAGTTGTGGTAAACGCGGCATGTGCCGCCATTTAGCCGTGGCGCTACAAAGGGAAACCGGCGTGCCGAGAAGGCGCCAGCAGTAGCGGGATAAAGACACTTGTCATCGAGATAACTGGACGCGCGCTGTCTCTTCGTTCCGCGCACTTACCTACAGAGCATCTATTTTCAGCGCGTGTGTATTGAAATCGTTTCTAAGGCTTGTATCCATAGTTTTGGGTGGCGGCGGTAAGTACTTAAAGCCTCCTTTTTGATCTTATGCAAGTCATTTCTACTGAAGCGCCGTTTGCATCTCTCCCTCTCTCTCTCTCTCTCTCTCTCTCTCTCTATATATATATATATATATATATATATATATATATATATATATATATATATATATATATATATATATATATATATATATAATATCTTTTCTCTAACTCCAGCGCTCAAACACCGTGGAAGGCGCGATCAATTCTTAGTTATGACGGAGAAGCGAAATAGAGACAAGTATGTCATTCTCTCGCCAGCGTCTCCACGGACGACGCCGTGTTCCTCTCTTATTGCTATTGTCTGATGCCATCTGATTCCTTGTCCGCGCGAATGTGTGTTGCTCAAATCTTCCCCTTTTCTTTTTCTTTTTTGGATCGGTTGTCTAGGTTGGCCTTTGCCGCAGTGATTGTCTCGTTATCGTTGCGATTGCTATCGTTATTTGCTAGCGCTCAAGAGCCAGCTGAGGAAACGGCTCTCGCGAAAAAAAAAATGTATTGCGAATACGAACTCTGGTTTCAGACTCTGTACCCTCCGCTCGCGTTTGTGCTCCCCTTTCTCCGCTGTATAGGTGGAGAAAGGTGGACGCTCTTCTGGGCCCATATTCTGAAAGTCTTTTCGTTTGTAAGGGCTGCTTGCTATTAGCCGGCCGCCTTGGCTAATCACGATTGGCTGTCATCCGCTTTTATACGAGCAGTTCCTCTGTAGGAACTTCTTTTGTCAATGCTGACCCTGTCAGTGCTGGCCCGGTCTGCGCCGTTCCTTCGTGAGATGGTGGGTGATGCTCCGGAAGCGCTGTCGAACACAACTTTCACACATTCTTTGCTACAATCATTGTAGCACAACCTTTTCGGTTTTGTTTAGGGTTTAGTGTATTGCTTCTAAATCATTCGTGTTATTCATCAATTTTCTGCTTTTGACATTTAACAAATTTTTATATTCATTCACTATCATATACTGTTTTTATGGCGCATGCTTGTGTTTTTTTATGTAACCAATTTTTTTTATGTATCACACTTGCTATGATCTCTCTTCGAGATCGCAGAATCAAGAAATACATGAATGAATGAATGAATGAATTGTATTGTTCTCCCGGGGCTGAACAGGTGGATGACTTTGACTGAATTTGTAGGCTAAAGTTTGCGTTGCACGAATAACGAAAAGTCGATGCCCATCCCTCAAAGTCTAAGTTCGCCCAACAACTCAAGAGCGAGAATGAGTGGCGCATGAATGTAAAAATGTACAAGAAAAGGACGAGGATGGAGAGATGCGGCGAAGCGGCTGCGACAGCGCTTAGCGTATCCCCATTGCCCCTTCTTATACTCGCTGGATCACCGACGCCCGGTCCATTCTTCCCGTGCTATCCAGCTTCTCCCGAAATGGCGTATGGCGTGCAAGCTGTGTTGCTCCAAGGGCGCGGGCTAATTTATATTGATCGTTGCGGTTGACGGCGCGCGGCGGCAGCTGCTTTCTCCAAGAGAGTGGGCCCCGTATTAACTGCCGACTCTGCTTTCGTGTAGATGGCGCCTGCTGCGTCTCTGGGAGAGGAGGGGGGTAGGGATTCCGCGTTTTCTGCTTCGAGCGCAGCGCCGAGTTGACATCCTAGCGCAAGGGAAGTAAGCGAGGCGCGGTATGGCCCGGGTGAGACCAATAGCTTGGGGCCATACGTCTTGGTGCTGCGCTGCTTCGCTGTTGCTCACGCGGTTGTTTAGTGCAGCAGGCCCTTGTCTGCGCTCTGCCTCACGAGAACCGTACAGCGTTAGGAAAACTGCCCATCTAAAAGTCATTTAGGAATGTTGAGGCATAATCAAACGGAAAAAGTTAGCGCGAGGAGACAAGTTGTTGTTGATAGTTGTTGATAGTCCCTTCAAGCTGGGCAAGAGTATAGGTCCATCTAGGCCAAGTAGTCGCAGTGGACCCAGATCGCGAGGAGGAACTACCCAGACAAATGACATTCTTTTTTGTTACCATTTCTTGGGTATTTATTTAAAGCAAAATTATTATTATTATTATTATTATTATTATTATTATTGCATAGAAGTGTAATGGGATAGTCGGAGGCAAACTGCTTCTAACCGCTCCAATTAGACCCCATTTAACTTACCTACTAAATTGGTTGGAGTGGATATGACAAACTTCCTGTCTCATGAAGGGCAGCTTACAAACATCTTTCAATAGAACGTGTACGATCATTGTTTTCTGTCAGTACTAATATATGGGGCTGTAATCTGAAGGGTCACAAAAAAACTCGCAGTTTCGCCCGAAAGGCGAAACATCGATTGCGATAGCAAATTAGCGGATAGCTAGCTACACAAAGTAAGGATAGTAGCTTTATCTGCCGTATAAATTTGTAAACATAGGCATACTAACTAAATTAGCAAGCATGCAGTGTCACGCGCGCACAGGCAAACATGAACACATCTGATGACCACGGAAATTCGCTGTCAATACACTGCAGTGAGGAAACGCGGCAGCAGCAGCGAGTGAACCGACATTTATGCAACAGCTCGCATCAACGCGAACTAAGTCTCTCTGTACCCGTCGTAGATGGCTTTCAATATATAACGGCCTGACCGGGCACGCGCGGCCGCCCGGAGTAGAACATCCCCCTTCCCCCAAAGCCTTGCGTGTGACGGAAGGCAGCGCGCTTCCTCCCCGCCGCTTTCGTCCGTTGCGTGCGCGAGATTGAGCCGCGATCGCCGGCTAACCCTCGCACGCTTTCACTCGCACATACACCGCACGGCGCGCGCCGAATATTTTATCGCCCTTGGACTTTATGCGGAACCTCACGACGACGCCGACGGCAGAAATGCGCCTGGAGTGTCCGTATAATTGCTATGACAATAAAAGAAACTTGAAGAAATGGAAACAAAGGGCAGCGCAAGTAAAGATGGAGTATGGAAGTATTGACGTAAGGTTAAGAATAGAAGGGCAGCACAGATTATAGAACAAACATAGATAACTGACATTCGAATTTGGGAATAAAACGAAGAGGAAGCGGCTGTCATGGTAAACATTAGTTACGTGCCCACTGGTTTACTTGTATGAAATTCTGCAGTTCACTCCCAACAGGATGACCCTTAGCAGAGGTGCATGTTTTCATATCTCCGACGCCTGCAAATCGGAGGATTACATGCAACAGTTACCTCGGTCGGTGTAACATTCAGGCTGGCCGGATGAACGAAAATAACGTAGGACATCAGGGAAGCTGATGACTGACCTCGACTCAGAAGCTACCGCACAAGAATGCAAGAATGGGAGGCTTTCCGTCGGTTCCTGTCGCAGTAGTGTACAATACCCTCGAAGTGCATCTAGCTCTCCAGGCGTCAAAAGAACGATGGCGATTCGCTCCGAGTGGTCTCGCTTGTCTTCTCTTCATTTTGTCCTCGTTGAGGAAGTCAGGCGTGTTGAGCTTTGGACGATCATTTGAACTGGACGGGAGGTTTCGCGTTCGCGCGGTGCCAGACTTGGCGCATCGCATTGCATCAAATAGCACGGCGCGAGGCGATCCACACAGAGCGGTGCAACTGAGTCGCAACCATTATTAATCCAGTTACAACTCCCGTTCGCCGCTTTCCCGTTCGAGCCCACGCACGCACGTATGTATACACGCGCAACGCGCGGTTCTCGTGCGGGCATGCGGGCCGAGTGCTTTCACGCGAGGAGCTCTCGTCGAAAAGCGGGCGGCCATCGACGATGGCTCCAAAGGAGAGCGGGCGAAGGCTGGCTTTTCCGTGCGGTACACGGCGTTGGGATTGAATTACGCCATACAGAACTACTGCGCGAATTGCACTGGTTCGGCCGAATTTCTTTCCGCTTGCGTCCATCGAAAATGCGCTTTCGCGATTATTGAAGTTGGCGGAAAGGAAGAGAGTCGACGGCGGCAGACATGTTTTGGAATATTGGCAGGCGCCGTCGCTTTTCCTTCGAGCTTTTCCTTCTTTCTTCTTTTTTTTAGCTTTTTAAAAGATAATCAATTGTCAAGCTTCGAACGTCCGCGACCTTTATATTTACCAGTTTCGTAGTCAAACTGAGAAGAGGCGTGTGAAATATAGGCGACCAGATATTTTTAAATGGAGTGCAGTCGGCTAATTTCAAAGGCGGGTGGACATTCAGTTACTCGAACTTAAACTTTTCTTTGCGTGAAAGTAACGTTGCCGACACGCACGTCTGTAATTCTCCACAAAAATGAATTCTTCAGTCTTCTTTCCATACTGGAGCATGCATTTAAGCCAGACGTAGCGCTGTGTTCCGCGAATGATAGGCCGAGCTCGCAAACCCGATATCGCGTAGCAACGGCTAGTGATTGGGCGATGCGCGTGCAATGTCCGATCACGAGAACGGGCGCTTAGCACGATAGGTGAGGCTGCTATATGCCACGTGATAACCGGGAAACGAGTTTTCGTAGCCGGCCATTGTTAGCTGTTCGGCCTACCTTAAACTTTTCTCACGTATGTCAACAGTTTTGTGCACTCGGAGACTACCTAACGGTAACTGGCAATCATTTTTCTTCCTGTCCGCGGGCGCCGACGTGTTGAAAATTTTAGCACGATTTTTGTTTATTCGTTTCTTTGTTTATACTGTTCTCTGCAGTGATGCTAGCACAAACGTACTCGTGCAGTGCGAAACTTGTTCTTCATATTTTCACACCGTAGACCATATAACGCTGTTATTTTAGGCAAAAAATATCTAAATGACACAAGAGCCACCGAGCATTTAGCCAGTTACCTTAAACCTCGCTGCCGCTGCGGTAGTGCCATTTCATTGCTCTGCTGAGAAGCGCTAGAGTGCTGTACACTAAAGTGTGCATCAATTTGAAGCATGTAAGTTGTGTTGGCACGCTTGCCCCAACCTCGGCGCGCTGGCGGTGCATCAGCACATAACACCTGTACCGACATACCAACGTGGCGATGCCTCTTCTCTTCTCGTGAAATTTCTGTGACCACTCTTCTGTTTTCTTTCTCTTTATACTTATTTTCCTCCTGAGGCGAGCGGCAGATGATACTCCCTTCCCGTTGACGTCCCTGCCTTTTGTTTCTCCTTTGTAGTAGTCACGATGTTGCACATATTTTGGGATACCTAATAAAGACACTGAACAGGAACGCTCTAGCGGTTTATATGGACAAGACACTGTTTCAAGAGTCCATTCGCTGTGTTTTCTTAGCGAATGAGGGTGCGACGTCACAGATATTAAAGCACGTTTGCCTACACGGGTAGATTTAGTGCCGAAAATGTTCTCAGTTTTCTTTTTTCTTTTTAGAATGCAGTGTGCAATGGTTTCCCATCCGTGACGTCATGAGCAGTAAGCTCGGGAACTACGAGGTGGCGTCGCCATGCGCGCATTTTTTGTCCCCGCGTCTGTTCTAGCTGAGCAAGCCTCCGTCCTCGGTAAAACTATGGTAAAACGGATCATTTTGGCATTTAAGCGGGAGAGAGGGAGAGAAGGGAAAGAGAGTAGACGTAGGGAAGCAGAAGCGGGGAGCCTGACACGCCTAAGTGGCATGTTAAAGGAAGGCCTTGGTCGGTCGATACCGAGCTCGGCGGCCGTGTGGCGAGACTGAAAAACTACAGGAAGCCAGCTCCGCCAACCGGCGAAGCGGCAGGCAGTGAGCGTGCTGATTTTTGGCGAGGAAGCTGAAACCGGGTGATGAGAGCATGCATATATATATATATATATATATATATATATATATATATATATATATATATATATATATATATATATATATATATATATGAGAATTCTGACGCTGCGATTGTTCAACTAGCCATGGGAATGTCGCTTAGTATATAACTGTGTAACTTTAGCGCTTGTGGCTTCAGATGTTCTTGCGGCCCTACTTATTACGTTTTACCTTTCCCCAATTTCCATGAAACTATATTTTTCTAAACGCATGCAGTCAATACGTTCTTGCGCAAATGCATTACCATTACGAATTGTTGCATTTATAGCAAAACATTTTGTTTAATATGATCGATTTGGGAAGTCACAGAACAGGCTGAAGCGAGAAGGACGAAGTCTAGGCAAATTCATGTACTGCCCGTCACACCCACTTCCGCCCGATTACTGGCCGATCCCCCGTAGCGGGTTGAGCCATACCCATAGGCACCAAACCAAACCACGGGCGCACGCTGGCTGAATTGGCCTAATAATGCTCACGTAGACACTAGCGTCAGAGCGTCCTCTGTTTATTTGTGTGGGAAACTCTGTGGTCGAGGGCAACCGGCAGCAGGAGCAGCCTCACGCTGGTGACTCGGGGTTCAGCTCGTTGCATGAGAAAGGTTTCGCGGGCACACAAGCGCCCCCACCGACACGAAAACGCACGCTTAACAGCCCGCGATGATAAGCCGTGCTGGTGCTCCGAATGCTAGACATTTTGGAAAAATGCTCTAGTAGGAACAATAATATTGTGACCGCAGTGTAGAGCGTAGCGAGAGAGAGAGAGAGAGAGAGAGTAAAGGAAAGGCAAAGGAAAGACACGCAAGTTAACCAGAGGTTATCTCCGGTTGGCTACCCTGTACCGGGGGAGGGGCAAAAGTATGCGATAGGTCATCGTGGGAAGTTTTAAAACTGTCCATGACGTAAGAAGCAATTAAACGGCGTGCCTCTCACACAGTTAGTTCGACACTCCTCAGCAATAGATTTCGCATACTTTGCACATCCATGGAGCAGCCGCACGGAAGGAGCAGTGAGCGTGATGGCCACCTACTGTCCAGTTTTTTAGGTTGGCCTGTGTACTGAGCCCGTGTCGAGCGTACACGCGCCAAATTACTGAAGTGGTTCGCTGTAGATGGTGCGCTTGCGCTCGTGTGCATCGGAATTGTACTGCAGTATGCTTGACCTACATCCTTTGCAGCCGTGGGCTGAGTTCAATAAAACGCTTTTCGTTCGTGAGGGCTATTTTTCATAATGCTTTCGCCGTCACGGTCAGCACGGACTGCTCCTGCGCTCGAACGGCTTTGGGAGTACGGGGCCAGACGTCAGTCAACCAGAGAAGAAAAGGCAAAATCGACTGGCGCTGTTCTCTCGAAAAGCGGGGCACATCGTGCCCGACGAGTCTGGCTCGGCTCGACTCCGCGTGGCGCATCGTTTCGAGCATGTCGTCGGCAGCGCCGTTCGCAGTCGCCGGGAGCGGAGCCGCGATTCTCTTCATATCGGGCGGCGAGGAAAAGGAGCGAAAATACCAAGCGAGGAAGAAGAGGGCGGAGGCCTGAAGAGAGCGTCGCGGACCGGCGCGTGCCAGCAGCGATTCGCTTCGAAGCGTGCTCTTGCCGGCTGCGCTGGCTCCGAGAGACACACACATGCTCTCTCGGCGAAATCCCATTGTGACAAGTGGCTCCCCGAGAGAGGAGGAGGCGGCGAGAAAGAAAGCGTCTCGAAGGAGAACGGCGCGGCTGGCGGCTGGCTTCTTTTCATTAGCGAGCGAGGAAAGGAACGGTCTGTGCGAGCCGTCTTCTCCGATGCTCATTCTTGTTCTTGTCGAGTGAGGGAACAGAAAGAGAGAGAGACGAACGGAGATACACGTTCGCCTCGGGACCGCACATATCCTTATGCGTAGCTGGAATCAGCAGCAATACACGGCGGGTGCAGCAGAGCGAGGCAGCAAAGATTGACGAAGGAGAAAGCGGGTCGCGAAGCAGCGGCAAGGACACTCGTCCGCGGAGGCACCCGCCGTGTAGCGCCCCGGCAGCCCGGGAGGGGGGAGCTTCTTCTCCGTTGGGCTCTTCCGACACCGCTGCGGCCGCGACAGGGAAATTTAATTTAGAGCTGCCGCCGGAGGAGCAACCGCGCTTCGTGCCGGACACGCAGGGAGGAGGGTACGCACGTGTGGATGCAGCCGCCTCGCTCTCCCTCTCCGTTATCCGTGCGCTGATCTCGAAATCTCTCCGGACCTCTTCCTCCTCCCGGCCGGAGTTGCTCGCCGCTGCAGTTTCCATTGGAGGAGTTCCGCTTATTGTTGTCCGTGATTCGCTTTAACAACTTGCCCTGCGTCTCTCTTTCCGCATCCTTCTCCCGTATGCTCGTCCGTCTGGTACGCTTCTTCATGATGTGTGGTTTAGTTTGTCGACACCGAACGTTGTGGACAGAGCAGAATCGCATGGACTCCTCTTTTTTAATGATAATTATTCATCGTTGTTGTGTTGAGCCTCTCTTACCCAATTTCCACAAACGGCGCGCGAGCCATTGTTAAAGTATATTATTTAATATGATCTTATCTGTAATTGTGAACTTGCGTGCCGTTGCTGCTCAGCTGCATTTAAGGTATTGGTTTTGTTCGTGCTAACGAAGACTTTCTCATGATGGCGGTGGCGTGTTTATTTTTTTATTTACCTACGTTTGCGCTTCAGCATTTGCCCAATTTTTATGTTGGTCAGAGCTACACTGCTGGGTTCGGAGCTCTGATTCCAGTATTTCATTTTTTCTCACTGAAACGCCGTGTCTACTTACGCGGCAATTAGAAGACTGCACTTTCGGTTGACGTGTCACCGTTTTCTTATTCCCTTTATAATCACACCAACCCAAAGCCGCACAGATTGCGAGCTAATAAGCTGATGCTTCATTTCTCAGAAACGTGATCCTTTAACCTTCTTTTCTGCGGCATACTGTAGCGGCATACTAATAACAAGTAGTTGCTAATTTTTTATTGTTGCAGTAGAGTATAGCATTAACAGCAATGTTTAATGTCGTCGTGTATATATTATTTTCATAGCATCTATGCTTGGAACTTCCGACAGCAGTACTAAATAAATTATTTACGCATCGCTATTCGTGTGTTGCATGCTGGTGAAACCCCTCGTGAAATCTTACACACCCGTCTGTTCTTTTCTTTACTGCAACCATTGCGTCTATGACTTCCTTTCCGTGTAATGCGTTTTCGCTGTTTTTCATTGGAACTGCCATCGAGTTTTGTTCTTACTCGATTCTTCGACTTGATAGTGACGGTATAAGTGCACTTAATTAGTTTCACATTCTTTGTTCCTTATTTGAATATATGCGCGTCTTCAAGAAGCGCTGAACAGAGGGAACGAGCGTCGTCGTATTTTTTGTGTGTGATTGTATTTTTCATTTCCTCTGGGATTTCCTTTATTGTGCGTCGAACTTCGTTAACGACAATTTCCTTTTACCAGTTTCGCGCGCCTATCTCTCTCGCTCTCTTATCGCGCGGAAGGGCTTGTCGCGATGAGGCGTAAGAAAGTAAGTGGAAGGAAATAACACTTGGGCGTAGCGCGGCACGTGACATCAGTGTATTATTTGCAGCGTATCATTTGTCACGTGTGACGCGGTGCCGCCTCGTAAGTGTCCTCCGCGGTATCCCCGTGCATACCTTCTCCGCGCGCTTCAACTCGCGAGGTATCTACGGGCAACAATGGGCATATCTCCGCTCGCTTCTCACTCGTGGAAGGCACGCGGCGCCATCGTTTCGTTTTATGGCGCCTTCGTGCGCCTCTTTCGTGGGGCCGTTTCCTCCCGTCTTAATTTAATACCGTTCTTTCTTGACGCAGGAAAAAAGCGGGCGTCGCTATTCATTGCATCTCCTTCTTTGTCGTGCTTTGCTTTGCTTTCTTTGCTCTGGAGGCTTTCTTCTCTCTCTCTCTCTCTCTCTCTCTCTCTCTTGCATGGGACGTTCTAAAATCTCTTCTTCGGCGCGAAAAGAGCCTACCGAGGAACGCACGTCTTGCCGAGGCGTCCGCATTTCACGATCGTGTTTTCCTCCGCTATTCTTATGGCCCCTCCGGTTGCGTCTCGCCGAAGCGATTCTCCGCCTCGAGTGCAGTTGCTGTTATGCAGCAGCTCAGTGTGGCAACCGCGAGGGTTCGTTGACGCCGCTGTATGCACGCTCGCGTAGATGGACGCTCGAGCGCTCGCTCGCGGAACGTACTCAACCCGGGCCCTTGAGCGTCGTCTTTCAGACCGGCGTGGCGCTCAACATGGAGCGCGTATCGTCCGCGTATAATATAGGGAAAGGCAATCCTCCAAAACATGGGTACAAAAGAAGGACAACGCAAGCATCGACTTGTCGTTCTTCTTGTGCTCGTTTTTTTTCTTTTTTGTATGGTTTCCTTAGCTTAATCCAAACCAACTTGCACTTGCCATCTAGTAGAGGCACAGGAGCTGACGAAACGACGAGGCTGCATGCATATTTTCTATTCTATGTTAGCGTACGCAGATTATAATGTACGTTCTTTAAACGTCTGCAGGCCTCCCTGAACCTGTAGACTCCACAGGTAACGTAATTTTACTGTGTAATGTACAGTGTGAGGATCAGGGTGCTTTTATTGAAATATGTTTCCTACAGGTATACAGAACCATACTTTTCGTCGCGGCCCTTCTGTCTCAGCAAATAATAATAATAATAATAATTATTATTATTATTATTATTATTATTATTATTATTATTATTATTATTATTATTATTATTATTATAAATCACAGGACCATTACGAGTGTTTAGCGTGAACGTTTAAGCGTTAGTCTTGGTGAGCTCTAGGCATTCTCGATCGCGATTTCGAACTCACGGAATCGCTTGTGCGATGTGGCAGCGACTTTTGAAAAAACTGTGAATATTGTAAATTGCCCCTCTTCATTTTGCTGTGCTGCATCCCTGTCTACTCCATTGCCTCTCCGTCATTGCTGGCTCATGTTTGTGAGCCGTCGGCTTGATTGGTACGGCGCAGCCAGCGTAATTAGCCGCTGCCTTATGTTTTGCACAACCGCAATAAACTAGGTGGCGGAATCGCAACCCTAATTCAGCTAATTTCTTAGTGTGATTAGCTCCCTCCCCCACTTTACGTTTCCGAACTGCGAAAGAAACCATTAAGGCACGCCGGGGTCAATCGCGGATTATTCGCGCAAGTGCGAATTGCGCACCTTGTTGGCTGCAGCAAGCGTTAGCAGCCACGGCGCTGTATACGCTGTTAAGGAAGCAAGCACATCTCCTCTGTGTTTCAGTGTTGCCCGCGTCTCTAAATCGCGTTCAGCTTTCCATTTCTATCGAACCACGTAGCATCCATGGACTGCTCGTTCGCGTGCCTCCTCTTTTGCAAGCCCACCGCTTGTCGCGTATTATGAAAATCCTCCATAGCACTCGCGTTGTATACAGGTGATTGTCGCGTTTAGTTCACTGCACCTCTTTCGCTTCCGCCCCCTTTCCCGCTTCCTCCCCTCTTATTCTTTTGCGTGGAGAATCGAATTTGTGGTCTTAAATTTTTTCTCTAAAGAAACACACTAAAAGAAGGCCTCTTTTGTTGCGCGTGTTTTGATCGCGCGTTCCGTTGTTAGCATGTTTTGCACGCCAGCCCCCGAGACGGGAAAGTCGATCTTGCATCGCGAAACGCTCGCTACGTGTTCGCGACTAAAACGCACGCATTCGTCTATTATTCAGAGTTGCTGCGTTTTCTTGCTCAGGCCTCCATTCCTCTTTATCTTTTTTTTATAGTGCTTAACTGCAAACGTATATCGCACTGAATATTGCCTGGGCGCTCATATAGTTTCGGCCAGCGGGAAATTGAACGGTTACGGGGAAAACCACTTCAATGGCTTATTCGCCACTGTGCCGAAAGAGTGTTTCAGAATTTTCCGCGGTTGCTCCACCGAATACGCAGATAAGTTGGTTTCCGCCTAGTTGTTTTATTTTGTCCCTTACCGAATTTATTGCTTATGAACTTGCGATTCTCAAATGATCGGAAACTGTAGAGGCAGACAAAACACCAGCGTTGTTGACAGCAGGGAAATCTCTTTCTTCGCAGATAACTCAACAAATAAAGAAGGCATCGTTTAGTAGCATTATATATATATATATATATATATTATAAAAGCTCAGGTTGTGACGTCTAGAATACCTTGTAGTCACGTCTCGACATGTGAGGTCTTGACCGAACTCTGTCCTTTAACCGGGCTTTTTCCCCCTAAAAGCATTGTGTAAATGTGTTCATTGGCGAGATCTCTATGGAAAATGAGAGTGAGAAGAAAATTAATTGACTTGAGTGTACGAAAATGATAATAAAAGGCGTTATTTTGAAAGAAAACGTTTTTCTAAACAGATGCTAGCATCGCCTGGGCCTTTTGTAGGCAATCGTAAGTTGCTGTAACACATTCGAACAGTGTATGTGGGGACAAACAGGCTGTAGGATTTTTGCAAAGATGGAGTAGAACCGTGCATTTCTCGTAATGATCAGTGCGTACCAATTTACCCAAATTTGTCGACCTTGTACGTCAGGACTCTGTTGTTCTTAGTTGCCTCTTTTGTCGACTTGGCTTGGCGAGGTGATGTTCAATACCCACGTCTCACCGTGTCGCAGCAAGTAGTGAAAAATTTCTCAATCCGCTTTCTTCGGGGTCGTGGGTGTGCGTATCAGTCAGACAAACTCTCTTCGAAGTGCCAGTGAGATCTTGCAGGCGCACTTTGCTGGCGCCACAGTCACGTGGTGCGCCGCCTGCTTTCTGTGGTGCCTTCTCGCTCCGCCCGCTTGCTTCCCTGCAATAGGACTACTGCCTACAGCTGAAAATGCGCCTCTCCAGTTTTCAATGAAGAGAATACAATGATCGAAACTGCCAGCAGCTTGACATAGACAGCGAGCTCTAGGACTGCAGCGGAACCCGAAAATATCATCTCACCTGTCATCTGTACGATACGCCACGAAGCCACAGCTTTTCGTAGCATTTATGCCTTATCCTAGCGAAGCAGCAGCGTGAACATTAGACATGGCCTAAGGACACAGGACACCTGACCCTGTGTCCTGTGTTGGTTGCGATAAATAGGCTCGCATTTGCACCTTGCTGCATTTGTGGCCGCCAGAGTCCAGTGTTACTTCGTGTTCAACTGTTTTCTTCTTTCTTTTATACTATGAAAGACGGGAACATAAGGCGCATCAACAAAGCAGCTTTATCGGCTTTGCTTCGTACTTCATGGTCACGACCTCGGTCCCTTTGTCTGGTTCCTGTAACGTTGGCTTCCCCTTATGCTAGTAAATACTACGGTGGTGCATAATGTTCAGGGGTCTAATCGCCGTCAATTTTTTTTTATGCGAAGCATATTACGAGAGCTCAACCCAGCTCCTCAGGCGCGGCGGTGTCGCCTTCAATACCACGTGACACCGCGACGTCACGACAGAGGAGAAACGGGGCTCCAACTCGCGCCGTCGCTCGCGGCGTCGCGGCGTCGCGGCGGTATATAAGCAGCTGCGCTTGCCTCTGCTAGACACTCACGAGGTGAGATGCCTCCTGGAGACAGAGCTGCTCGTTGGAATGAGAAGCGAAGGTTGCGGCGTGCTACAGAGGCTGATTTTTTAGGTGGCTTTGGCTCAACTCTTGCAAGATGGGCTGGGTGGGAATCGAACCAGGGTCTCCGGAGTGTGAGACGGAGACGCTACCACTGAGCCACGAGTACGATGCTTCAAAGCGGTACAAAAGCGATTCTAGTGAATGCGGTGTTGCCTTAGAAACGAGCTGTTTCTAAGGCTCAGGCGTGCGTCGCTTGCTCAGGCGCACATTTCGTTGCCGCGCCGAACGCTGCGTTGCTCGACGCTCACCGCGTCCAATGCGGGGCGCGTAGTCGCTGCGCCGTAGCCCATTGTCTTACACCCCTTGGCGGGTCGACGGGAACGCTGTCGCGTTCCACTCTTGAAGGCGAAGCAGAGTAACGCATGAGTTGTTTTTTCGTCTAGCCGAACCAAATATAGCCAAGCAACAGCAGTTCACCAGGCTAAACAGTGGTTCAACAACTAAAATAAAGGCTAGTATGCTCCGCATCTTGGGCTTAACCTTACCTAAGCCACAGCCATTTTTTTCGTTTATTTTTTAAGTTTATGGCTGTTCGTGAAAATGGGGCGGCCTTGTTCCGACACGGCGTAATTGAAAGTTATGGGATATTCAGAATAATTACACTTTATGTGGCTGCCTTCAGACGTGCATACGTTTCGTGCGTTGTGTGCATGCTTGCGCGTAGCAGCGTGGACAGGCCAGTTTCAGAACGAGAACAAAAAAGAAAAGCCAGCTGGTCATTAAGCGCCTCTACGGAATTGCTTTATATTTTCACGTGCCTGTGCGCTCGGCAGAAGCCAAAGGAACACATGGCGCCCTGTAGCACATCGTGTTGTTTGGTTTTTTCGTCTCTTTATGCTGGTGCTAAACTGCAGTACATAACTTTTTGTTTATACATCTTGTTGCAATGATATGCACGTTAATTCTTTAAAATAACATTGTTTCATTGTGAAACAAAATGATCATTTGTTTCACAAATGGTCAATGGTTAATGCACATAGAACATCTTTTTGATGTTCAGTACATTGTTGTACAAACCTTAGTGTTTTTTTTCTGTGTTTTTTTTCTATCGCGTGTCCTCGTTCTCGTGTGTGTGTGGGGGGGGGGGAGGGGGGGTAACACTTATCACAGTGTGTCCTATAAGTCAGACTGCGCACATGTGTCAATTATCGTGTTTTTTTTTCTTCGTCTTATTCAGGAATTGCAGCGTGAGATAGACACTCAACGAGACCTGCACCTGACGATCAATGAGCGCAGCTCTCACGTGCTGCAGTCTATGAACAGGCCCGATGAAGGTCACCACCTGCGCAGAAAACTTGATGAAATGAACAGTCGATGGAATAATTTGAGGATGAGGACAGTGTCCCTGCGGTAAGTTATTCTGTCATGCCTTGGAGGTTCCTGCTCACATTTACTTCACTGCTAGCGTATTGTAGTGCATGCATATGTTTGTTGTTGTCTCTACATTTGATTTCATCACCTTCTTTGTTATTAAAGCAACTGTGTATAGTCAACGTTGCTTTTTTCTTTCATTTCTTTTTTTTCGATCAAATAGGCATCAGCATTTCCTTGAGTTTCACAAAATAATGCCTTGAGTGGGTTGTTGCTAGCTGAAACTTCCTCTTAAATGGAACATCAGTAATACAGACGAAATTCTTCATGAGCCATGCATAGGTTATCTTGTGACCAGATTCTTTGCCTTTATTCTTGACCACACAGTGGAGAAAATGAATCAAAGCTATTTCATAGAACCTAATGGTATTGTATGTACATCAAAGTGCCTTTCTCTTTGTGCTTTTCATTTGGTTAAGTGGACTAAACATTCTTTGATGATGCGTTATGTGGCTATATGCAAATAAGCAAGCAACGTAGAGGATTCTTTGACAGCCACTATTTTATATCCCAATGAACTTCCTTGTGCACTTATGTACGTCTTATAAACACTTATGGATGCTTATGATATTTGTGTTTATGTTACACTTCAGAAACCGTCTTGAGAGCAATGCTGAACACTGGAACCAGTTGCTGCTATCACTACGTGAGCTGACAGAATGGGTGATCAAGAAAGAGACAGAGTTATCGGCACAGCCAGCCATTGGTGGTGATGTAGCCACCATCATGAAGCAACAGGAAGATCATCGAGCTTTTCGAAGAGCTGTGGATGATAAACGACCAATCATTGAGAGCAGTTTGCTTGCTGGCCGCCAGTACATAGCAAGAGAACCTCCTCTCTCGGACACAAGTGACTCTGAAGGTCAGTGTGTCTTTGGTTAAATTTTAGCTGTGTAATGACGGAAAAAAAAAAGAAGCCTGTGAAGGGGTTTCTAAACTCTTAAGAGAGCTCACACTTTAAGAAACTTGTATGGCTCATAACTGTTTGCTTTTTTCATAGTGAGATTATGACATTCATTAAGAATGAAATATTTTTTTCAGGCATTCATTCCTAAATTTGTTTAGTGAAGGCTCCTGTATTGTTTTTTAAAGCTACCTAGGCATGAATTACAGTCACATCATTATCACATATGACCTCCTAGTTGTCATGCCACTTTACTGTGAATCTACCATGTTCTCTTTTCTTTGCTGGTGGTTTCCTAACAGCAATAAAGATTAGGCATTGAAATATATCGGTGTGCCATTCTTAATTATGCATATATGCCACAGAGTTACAACTGTTACGGGCAATATCCACATGCATTACCGGAAGTTCAATATTTGAGAGTGAGGATGACGGCATAAGCATCTCTAGATTATCATATAGCAGTTTGTCTGAAGACTCACTCAGTAAATTTTGCTTGAAAACACTATGGACTAATTGATTTTCTTTTTTGCAGCCAAAGAATATGATGACAGCAGGGGTTACAGAAGTGCTGATGAGCAAGCTAGGGAGATCACGCGCAGCATTCGAAGGGAAGTAAAAAAACTGGCCGACAACTGGAATGGCTTCCTAAGCCACACTGACCAAAGACAAATGAGGCTGGACGATGTTCTTCATGTAAGAGCTCCTAGCAACATTTTTACTAAGCACTTGAATGCATGAAGTCAGGGACCTAGTCATGTGTCATGAGTGCCTTTCGTTCCTGGCCTTTAGTTTCCTGGAGTGTGGAAACTGGGATTGGTGAATAAACAAACAAACAAATTTTGATATGATGTTTTTTATTATGTTTTATTTCATTTTAATAATTACTCTTCTTGCACATTTTTCTAGTTCTGATGCATGTAATAATTTTTGCACCTATCAGTGGACAAGGTAATTTATGCTGTAACACGCTGTTTCATTTTCTTTTCAAATTTCTTTCATTGAAGTTAAAAACCTGTACCTTTTTGTTATTCAACTAAGTTGAGAAGTACAATTCTATAGTGCCTTTTTATTTAACATGTGTTCAAATTGTCCGATTTTTTAAAACTTATTACCAGTGCAGCATGTGTAAAAGAGAACCTTAAATCGCATGTTGATGTCCCTGAGGACACAGTTTCCCAGGTCTCTTGATTGAGCACTTTTTTCTTTCTTTTCTGTTTTCAATTGAGTTTAGTTTTGCTGCATCAATTTCAAATAACTGTTGTAGCAGTTGTAATTTACATAAAGCATCACATTGACAGCACTAATGCGTGTATGTACTGTGTGACTGCAGATTTTCAGTATACTTAACAGTCCATCTTCTTTTGCTTACAGAAAATGCAGTCTCTACAAAGAGCAATGGATGACCTTAGTGCTCGACTTCAAGTTGCTGAAAATGCAAAAGCCCAATGGACTCCCGTGTGTGAGTTCCTGCTTGACCAGCTGGCAGGCCAGATTGACGAATTAAGAGTAAGTGCAGCTTCTTGGCAGCCTTTTGTGCATTCAAAGCTCACATCCTTCCTTTATATTTAAAAAAAAAATCCTTGCGATCTTAAAGGTCATCATCATCATCGGCCATTAAGACAAAAAACTGGAGCTAGGCAGATCATGTAATGCATAGAGCAAATAACTGCAGTCATCAGTTAAAGTAACAGAATGAATACCAAGGGAATAAATATGCAGGCAAGGGTGCCAGGGAATTCACTCGTGAGATAAGATTAGAAAATTTGCAGTTGTAGGATAGAATTGGCTCGTAGGAAAGAATTGGCTGATGAAAGACAGGGCTAATTGAAGTCACTGGGAGAGGCCTTCGTCCTGCAGTGGTCACAAAATTGGCTGTAGATAACAATAATCAGGATGGCTCCAGTTATGGTAGTAATTAGTGTACCTTTCTTTTGCCTGGTCATTTGCAGTGGTGGAACAGCTATTACGCCAAACTGTGCCGGGAACGGCCCTTTGTGCCATCCTGCGCCAAAACAGCGTTTTAGTGGAAAATTGCACCGAGCCTATGCCAAAGCATGCGTAAAAGTGAAACTGTCCTTCTATCGATGCTTCGCAGCTAGCAAAGCTGAAATGAAAACAGAATGCTAGCATTATCATCATAAAGGATGCAGAGGCCTGTCCATAGAGTTTCTCACTGTACTCTCTCGGCCTGTCGGAGCACTTCGGTTCGTCATTTGTGCATTTTTCTCTGACGGACGATCAATGTAGTGCCGCTGTACCGTCTTGCTAGTGCTTTATTTCAGTGTTAATTGAACATGCGTGGTACTGCGCAGCTTGTCAAAGGAGGATATCAGATTCTAGGATTGAAGGTAACCTTTTTCGATGCTTATGGGTGATATCAGGGCTTTGCTAAAGCGCCGATGCGGTCAGAATCACACGGGGTGCATGGTTAAGAATGGTATTACCGAATGTGGTACATGGTAAGAGCCACCACTTCGCTGGGTGCCGCCGAGTTCGTGTTGCTACTCTATTTCGGCAAAATATGTCGCTGTTGCAAACACAAAACCGTATGTGTGTCTCACGCATGCACAGTGGCACTGATGCTATCCCTTTTTTTTCATTCTTTCTTTATTTATTTATTTTCTTTTGCGGCCATTATTCAAAAATTCCCTAATGTGCATGGCATGACATCAGTATATTGGATGACTTCATATTCAATGCAGGCGCACATACTCGATCGGTCTTGCAGTGAGCCTTTGGCCACAAGCCGTGACTGTCGCGCTATGTTGCATCCTGGGTTAATAAACCCGCATTTGTTGACGCTCTGTCTGTGGTGCCTTCTCTGCACTATATCGATGAACCCGGCCGTAGCACCCACTGTGTGTCATAGTGTAGAGGAGCATCACGTCTTTTTCTGACCACGTTTGCAGGCTAAGCCTCGTGCAAGTCTGTCTTGATAACATATCAGCTACATTAATTCAAATTTGCATGGTATATGGTAAGCACACGTGCATTGGACCCTGCGCCAAAAGTGTTTGCTGCCGTGCCAAGTCGGCTTTTTGTCTGCGCCAGGACCTGCACCGAAAGGTGAAATGGCTGTTCCATCACTGCAGTTGTGAAGAGGTTATAAGTACGTGCTTTTCCCTGTGCCTGCAGGCGTTCCGCGACCGGCTGGCTCCACTGCAGTTGCAGGTGGAATCGCTGAACGAGGCGGCTGGTGCTATCACGAGCTGTGGAGTTCTGCTGTCACAAGGAAACCTGAATCGGCTTGATGAGTTGAGCAGCCGCTGGCGCCTTCTGCAGGTGGCCATTGATGAGCGCCGTCGACAGCTAGAGAACTCCTTGCTTGATCAGGGCTCGCAGCAGCAGCAGTTCCTCAATGGTAGGATGTACAATGAGCTAATACAGTGACCTACATTTAACAACTTTAAAAGAACGTCATGTGCTTACCAGTGTTCCATTCATGCTCAGATTTCAAAACCAGATTGAATTTTCTTTCCCCACATCTTTCAGTATAACACCTGAAATCATTGTTTGCCTGGTTCGTCCAGTGTTTTAGTTGCTGGCAGACAGCAAAACCAGTCCACATTTTTGTAACAGCTCGCTTCTCTTATGGTGATGTGCACATACAATGTTCGTTTTCAATTTTTGTAAAGGAGTCAGGCAAGCAAGGAAGCCAAGTCTTTTACTGAACAATGTGGACTAAAAGATGCCGTCTTTTTGCAGCACTTGAGAAAAAAACCCAAAAATGATAAGGGCAAGATTTTTTTTAAAGTTGTTAAAATAGAAACACAAGATAGAAGTTAAGATAGAAACACAAGTCACTTCAGTGGTTGCAGAAATGTTGTGCTTGCAAGAGCCTTTAAAGGGACACTAAAGGCAAATAATCAGTCGACATGGACTGTTTAAATGCCATTCCAGAAGCCTCGCAACGCTTGTTTCGTGCCAAGAAAGGATTTAGTTTCCGAGAAAATTGCATCTGAAGGGTCCGAATACACTTTTCAAAATTAATATCTCCCGCCACTGAACCAGGGGAGTGGTGACGTTGCATACGCCATCACCATCCTTTGCTGCCGTCGGCGAGTAAAACGGTGCCTGACAGACGGCGTCACTGAGCCAAGACCAAGCGTTGGATTCACCGCTGCAGCTGCTTTATGGTCAAGTGGAGTAGGCCATTTTGGCATCCCGTGACATAGCATGGAAGTTGAATTCTCTGCTACTTGCACTTTGTGTGAGTTTCGCAAGCAAGCAAAACCAGTGCAGCACTACACGATAATGAAACTACTGAAACGCGAAAGCATGGGTGGTGCGGAGTCAAGCGAAAACGAAGCCTTTTGTCCACCCACATCGTTGTCAAGGGTAACTTCAATTAGTCCATTTTTCTAAAAATTATATCGAACTGGACAAGTAGCATTTTATTTTGCCTTATAATACAATAAAATGCTGTTTTTTGCAACTAGTGGCTGACTACTAGTGACGAAATTTAACTGAGGAGTGCTTACGTTATTGGGCAAGTGCTTGAATTTCCTGGGGGAGTCTCTAATCATGTCCTATGCTTACCCAACATGGGTGAGCTAAAGCAGGTAAAATGGGTCCAACTGTGGACCCATTTTAAAAGGCCTACTAATACTGCTTGCATTTGCACATGCACGTAGCCGTCATTGACGTAAAAACACGTTGATTATTAAAGTCATAATCACAATGCGAAATGGAGCTCTTTGTACAAGGAATTGGGCTCAGAACTTTAGTTGGGGTAAAGTCTGCTGTGAAGACAGCATCAAGCAGACAACAAACAATAGGTCAGTGTGGCAATAGCATCGAAACATTGCATTGATGAGGCACATTGCAGCGATATACTTTTCTGTCATTTGTTTCATCGTGTGATATGGCTTCAGACATGGACACTTAACAGAAATATTAAGTTTAACTAGATCGATAAAGTATTCTAGAAGTCTATCATCATTTTCTGTGTGTGCCAATATATCACTGTTGCATAGGAAATTGCCGCCCAAACTCCCGCTGCTGTTCCTCAATTTGAGCTGGCTGTGCCAAAATGAACAACTTTGTAATCTTCATATGACCTCCCTCTATGTCTCTGTTATTTCTTTTAAAAACTCTTTGGTGTACTGCTTGCTTGAGTCACTGAAGCTATCTGCGCTTGGTGGCTCTGCTTGGGTTTAGGTTATGCAAGTGTTTCTCACACACTCCTAGTAAGTGACCATTTCTAGTAATACGAAACCTACCATGACCTTCCCTCCGCCTTTATAAGCTATTTGAAGTTTTACTTTTTTCAATGATGCAGATACATTTACATTTTAATTGTTTTAAAAGCATTAACCACAGCAGATAGAGCTACCACAAATGCATGCTCAAGTTTGTTAACATGGATTGATCTAATCATGTATTTTCATGAGAAGGAGATATTTCTTTTCTTGCTACAACCATATCTGCTGAACCACAATTCTACAGTTTCTATGAACTAAGACTGGCTGCGATTGGGAGGCCGTTTTGAGTGAAGTTTTCTTTGTGGCAACTGAAGGTTTAGATTGCTGTTTGTCTTGCCTTTTCACCATCTATATTGTGGCTAAAACTAATATCACACTCTGCCTACTAAACATCATTTCAGGGTTTACATATATACATACACATATATTTTCTAAAGAAAATGGAAGAAAATGGCATTGAAAGAGGAGGGGCACTGTGACTGAAAATTCATCTCTGTTCCGGCGAGCAAACGTTCATATAGTTGGACCCTCTGTGACCCCCCAGAAAAAGGTTCATTACCAATTTGTGGGTCATGACCCGCAGTTTGAGAAACACTGGGTTATACGATCATTTGAGTCTTGGCAGCCGGAGCAGGCGAGGCAGTGCTGGCACTTAAGCGGTTGTAAACAGAGAAGTAAATGCGACTCGCAGTGGCAGGACGTAACAGCCGCTCTGTGAATCAGCCAGTGCTGACGTCACATGAAAGATATCATGGTCCATAACAGGTGGAGCCACTCCGATTTTCCATTTTCGTAATTTTGTCGCTTACAAGAGCTCTGTTTTCGTTACAAATGCTGAATTTGTCAATACATAAAACAAATCTTTCAATCTAGCTCAACTTTCCATTTTTCTTTAATGTCCCTTTCAGAACAGAACTTCTATCTTGACTCACTCTGCCCTCTGCTGCTTAAGGGGCAGTAACCTGAACATTCATAGGCTGGCCTTTGTATCTGGGCCATTCTGTATCTGCCACAAGAGAAAAATTACGTCCCCTATTACGTTGGTTATTGCTAACTGCATTCTTCTGTTCTTCCTAGCCTCTGTGGAGCAGCCTTGGGAAAGAGCTGTAGCCGGAAACAAAGTGCCTTACTACATCAAGTAAGAAGAGCTTTGCTTTTGAGTTTGCCATATCACTTAGTTTGCCTGTTTCAATCTGGGTATTATTGACACTGTGATATTAGATGCTAAAAAATAATTGCTCATTTGTTAATTTTTTCAGCCATGTTACCGAAACCACGCATTGGGATCATCCTCGTATGTTAGAACTAATGGACTCGCTTGGTAAGCAATGCTTCGATATTTTTATTGTAAAACATGTTAATGAGTGGACAACTAGTGGAAGGGAAATGTTCATGGATTGTTGTGTGCTGCTCGTATACTGGGCACAAGCAACCTTGCATAAGTGAAGTATGGAGAACATTTTTCATTGCAACTTTTCTATTTTTCAGCTGAATATAATGATGTGCGATACTCTGCGTACAGAACATCGATGAAGATCAGGACCATACAGAAAAACCTTTGCTGTGAGTAATTTGTCAACAGTGTCTCACGTCCCTAGTGAAAGACCACACATACGAAAGCGTTCCTTTTCAAGGTGAAGCCTTTGTGTTGTTTTAACTTGACTAACAGGGGAAACAAAGTTACATGTTACTGTTATAAGCACTTCGAAAACTAGATGACTAAACCTTAATGTAATGGCTATTCACCTAGCAGCTACTTTCATAAATTGCATTCTTGCCTGCCAGAGGCAGCAAAAAGCACGGGCGAGTGAGAAGACAAGTGTCGTCGCATGTTTTGCACTGTTTTCAGTATAGAATCTAACCTAGGCCAAGCCAACATTCTGTCAATCTAGGAAAGTAAGTTAAATTTTGATTTAACGAAGTTTAATATAACGAAATTCACGATATAACGAGGTATTTAACTTTTCATAACGTTTTGTTCATAGAACACCATGTATTTAGAACCTCAGTTTAACGAAGTGTGTTTGTATGCGATTTCAATATAACGAAATTTCGCTTCCGCCGGAAAGGAATGCCGAGGCTATAAATGGAAGCTTCCGCGGACGCAGATGGTCGAATGATTGAATTAAAAGCGGCTACTTGCAAACGCACCTCTTAAATCGCGCGGCGCGACAAGAGCGACTGCCGAAGTGGAGCCGCATCATGTTCCGCATAAAGTCCCAAGTGAGATATGATCTTATCGCGCCCTGCGCACTTTGTGCTTTAGGGTGCGAGTCAAACTGTGCGAAGGTGGGACTAAAAAAGATGGTCGCTTCACGAGTGCCGCCGTCTCGCGCGAATAAAGGGAGAGAGGGGGAGGAGAGCGAGCTCGCGGTAACGCGATCAAGCGTACGCGAGGGGTTCGGTGGCGGAGTGGGAGGTGAATTGGCGCGCGTCTCGACTTCTGGCTCGCGTCCCGGCCGTGGCTGCGCATGGCTGTAAGCAGGGCTGAGCACATACGCACGCACCGCGTGCCCTGCTCTAGAGGTAATCTGCCGCGTGTGCAAAAAGTGGGCGTGCCGAGACGGTCTGGCATCATGTAAGCTGTCTTCCCGCGCGTTCGGTATTGGAGGCTGCGTAATCTCGAGTTTAGGTTACCCGTTGGAGCGAGAGGCAGACGAAGCATTCGCTCCCCGCTGCCGGCGCTTTTCCTGTTAGCGTCGTCCCAGTGCGGGAGACGCTATTAGCCGCGGGAGCGAAGTGCACGCGGAAGCGTGACTGGCTTCGCTTAATTCGTGCACCGCCGATGTGAAGATATCGTCGGCGTTGCATGAAACCGTATCGTTCGTCGCCGGCTCCCAAATTCATCAGAATGAATTGTTTCCTCATTCAAATTTGCTTTTCTTGGTAGCCCGATAATTAGTAAAACTCTGTGGCCCCTTTCCGTGTAACAAAAATAGATCGGCGACTGTACTTGTTTACATAAAAGATCGAAGTTCAATACAACGAAATTTCGATATAACGAAGCAAATTGCCGCTTTTACCTACTTCGTTGTATTAAGGTTTAACTATTCAATTCACTTTATAAGTGTTTTGCAGACCGAATCATATGCTTTAGTAGTTTCAATGTTGAATCCGAAGCTTGGTTTCATGTTCTCGCTATTTGTTCATTCCAGTGGACCTAGCCTTTATGAACAATGCTATCAATGCATTTGATCAGCATGGCCTGCGAGCTCAGAATGACAAGCTGATCAGTGTGCCTGAGATGATCACTTGCTTAGCAACCATCTATGAAGGTGTGGCCCAGGAGCATTCCAATTTGGTGAAGGTGCCGCTGTGCATTGATCTGTGTCTCAACTGGCTGCTCAACCTCTATGACACGTGAGCTTCTTTGTCACTCCTTTCACTCGAGTGTGCCATTCTATCCACTATGTCTTAAACAACTGTAAAATCATGTAAAACAAGGAATTCCTGTGTTAGCATTGTCATTAAGATATCGAAAATTTGTCTCAGCTACCAAGAGTGAATGATGATTACATCTTGTTAAATCGCACTGATGTCCAATGGTGCATTTAAAAGTAATCCGCAACTATCTTTTGGTTGCATCAATCAAGCACTGGTCCTCATAATTTATTCTTTAGCATTTCACTTGCCTCATGCTTAATACTGAAGCAGTTTAATGATTGTTTATGCATTCGTGATTTGGAGTTAGTAGTATCCCCTGAAAAAAAAAAATGAAACAAGTAGAAAAGTTGGGGACCACACAATGCTACTGGAATGATAATAATAGACATTGCCTAAAGCAGATCTTTTATTTCCTTATTGCTTTTCATTAGTAACCTTCCTTTTGGCCTCTGCACACTGAGGAAATGCCAATGAATATCAATGGGTGGCATATTTTACTTGACAAGGAACCCACTGGTGCACCTTTACCTTGTATATAAGCCATATCCGATATTTTGTCCCAGGCTGCTCCTTTGCTCTCAGATGCATACTAGCGAAAACCAGATGGTAATTATTTGGAGGTTTGAGCACCAACATTTGTCTTCAGAGAGTATCACTCTCCAATCAGGAGCAAAAGATTTCGTGAGCTCAGGCAGGCTGGATCCCTCTAGAATTGCCATTTTGATTTATTCTTTAGACCATAACAGACTGCCAGCTTGCTTGCTCGCAGTTCGTCAGAGATCTAAACTTTTTAGCATAAAAACACATTGTATCAGTGCTGTAACATACCAAAAGCATGTTATATATTTCAATCTGCTAGGCTTATGTTTCAAGTTAGTCTTTGGTTAGTTGCATCTTATGATCAGTAAAAGAGGTGATGCTTTGACATTGCTGTCGTTAGGGTCTTCTAAATACGGTGAAAATCACTTGTTTAGTTAGCATCAACAATTTGCTTCTTGCTTATGACATGTCCTTACTGAGCATGGCTTGACACAGATAGGTTGTTGCAAATGGCATCACCAGGGATCTTGCTCGCCTTCATGATTAGCAGTGCTCATCAGTAGTGCAACTATGAAGCACTCTGGTCCTGTTTTTCTTCTGTGTTTTGAAATTTCCTCTTTCCACTGCACAGAAAATTAACTTTAATAAGAAAGAATGAGCAGTCATCTCTCAATTATACATTCTGACTAGATAATTTGACTTGTGACACCATGAAATGATATTGAGAAAGCCAGAATCTGTGCAACAATTAACTAAACATTTGTTTTTTTCTTTTCCCCCCTTTCTTTCAGGGCTACAAGAACAGGGTACATAAGGATCTTGTCATTCAAGGTTGGGATTATCCTGCTGTGCAGGGGTAATCTCGAAGACAAATTTAGATGTAAGTATTGGCTAAACATCATGCAAGTCCGAATGTTGCCAGTTCTTAATTGTGATTGTTTGTTGCATTGATTCTCATAAATTACTGGCATTTGGCATATATATGTGCTCCAAGGAAGATAAAACAAATTGGTAATGCTATGTGCCTAAATAATTCAGCTGGTCCCCTGATGTAAAAAATTTAAAGGGTTGAAAAGTCTTAAGAAATAGTCACAAAACAAAAAACTCTAGACACTGTTAACTTGGCAGGACTTGGTGATGCCTGATCTATTATTTAGTTGTGATGGTTTAATTGACTAGTTGACACACAAATAATGGCAGTACTTAAGTGACACTCGGCAGTGGGTGAACAAGGAAAGCCTCGATTCAGTGTGAGCATTTCAACAAGGGGATTTTTTCTCATTCTTGTTCGCTTATTGTTGAGTACCCTTCTAACTTCACTACCTTCAGGCACTAGCTCAAGCAGATATATTGTAACTTTCAGGGTTTATAAACCATAGGTTGCCAATGTAATGGGGAACTCTGTAATACTGTCATCATTGTGAGGTTTTTGTTCTTCAATGTGGGCACAGTGCACAATATTACATGTTACATATTCGTCCTCAATTTGTTTACTGTGCACTAATCTTTGTGGAGAATTTAGTTACAGGTTCCTTAAGAAGCTTGAAAGAAAACTTTAGACATGGCCTGATTTTGACTACCTAATCAATTTAACTAATATCCACCAGTAAGTGCAGTAATCAATGAATAGGTAGCTTTATAGATCACTGTTATGTATGTTCTGTGCACAACATTACAAACAGAAGAGTCTGGGTGTTACGAGAAAGGAATGCAAATGTTGTACTCAAAATTGCCAGAGTGTGTGTACTTTTCTGGCTGAATTATAGCTGCATCCTTTCATTCTGTATTACGTTAGTTAGCACAGTGCTTTAGTTGACAAAATGCCTTAGTGTTACCAAGGGCACTTTTCTCCCAGGAATATTCCACCATTAACTAACACTGTCTTCATGGGCCTATGTCATTTTTCAGACCTGTTCCGGCTCATTGCGGATGGTAACGGCTGTGCTGACGAACGACAACTGGGCCTCCTGCTTCATGACTGTGTGCAAATTCCGAGGCTTCTTGGCGAGATTGCTGCTTTCGGTGGCTCCAACATTGAGCCAAGTGTCCGAAGCTGTTTTGAAATGGCAGCACCAGCTGGGCGGCGAGAGATCCAAGCATCACATTTCTTGAACTGGCTCCTGCAGGAACCACAGAGCTTGGTCTGGCTTCCTGTGCTTCATCGTCTGGCTGCTGCCGAGACAGCACGACACCAAGCCAAATGCAATGGCTGCAAACAGTACCCTATAGTCGGGTTTAGGTAAGCGAAAAAAGAGTGTCTGTGGAAACAAGGGAGCCAGGCTGGCATTTACTTTCGCCTAGAACTTGTGTTTGCTTTCACAGGTTTGCAAAAATGATAGCATTATGCAAGACATATGGCAGGTAATGTGACTAGCTTTATTTCTTACCAATTGGCATTTCCATTTCGTAACCCAGAAAAGAGGCAGTGGATTCAATCAATTTTTAATGTTTGCAGTTGTGATTGCAAATTCGTATGCATGGGCACTACTACCATGCTATGCCAATATACAATTAGAAAATTTTTAGTATAATTCTTCATCTATATTTCCTGTCTCTGTTTTGTTCTGCCTTTCTTTGTGTTTTTCAGTGTTAAATGTAAATGTTGAACTGTAACTGTAAGTGCACCTCCAGTACAATTTACATATTTAACCATTTTTGCCATCGCTGATGTCCGGATGAGTGAAGTTATGATAACGGTCAGGCATGTTAAACTTGCTTTTGCAAACAGAAGTCAAGAACGAGCCGGGGCCCTATAATATATCTAATGTATTTTTGAAACAATATGCGTCCCTTTTTGCCGATTATATTTTCCTCATCTCTGAGTGCAGCCTCTCTTCTTAAGTATTGGTTATGTGCCAAAGTAATCCCCATTCATAAAGAAGGCAATAAATTACATGTGGAAACATATAGACCAATATCACTAACAAGTTACTGCTGTAAATTAATGGAACGCATAGTAAGTAAAGCCCTTATGATGTACTTAGAATAAAATAATGTACTATATATATCCTATGCAACACGGTTTTAGAAAAGGTTTGTCAACTATAACACAATTATTAGAGTAAACACATCACTTCGCATAAATAATTAACTCCAAATTCCTATCTGATGCTATTTTTATTGCTTTTGACAGGCTTGTGATCATGCCGTGCACTGTGAACTAATAGAGAAAATAAGGCCAATTGGAATTGGACAAAGTATAGTAGAATGGATAGCAGCCTATCTGTCAAACCGAACTCAGTACGTTGCCATAAATAATTATGACTCTGACCAACTCGAAGTTTATTCAGGGGTGCCACAGGGGTCTGTATTGGGACCATTATTATTTCTCATTTACGTTAATGACATCGTTGGTTGCACAGAAAATGGAGTAAAATTTTGGTTCTTCACCAATGACTTAGTAATTTACACATGCGTTTAAGGAATCGATGACCAGATTAGATTAAATACTATACTAAACAATATAGCCCATTGGTGTGACACGTGGGGAATGGAAATGAATGTTAAGAAAACACAATATATGATGATAACTTATAGAAAGACAATATTTGTGTTCAATTATAGATTAATGGGTAATGATTTAATACAAACTGACACAGTAAAATATTTATGCGTAACCTTTACAAGATCATTGAAATGGAGTACCCATATCGATAATACATGCACGAAGGCCTTCTGAATGCTTGGTTTCTTGTAAAGAAAATTAACTGCAGCATCATCCTATATGAAAATAACAGCCGATAAAACTTTAGTAATGCCATTTCTTCAATATGGTAGCATAGTGTGGAACCTGTACCAGAAAGGATTCACGCAGAAATAGAGTAACTCAAAGTAAACTCTAATTTATATACTCAAAGTATTCTCAACAGGAGAACGTAAGTGCTCTTAGAAACCAAGCAGCACTGCCTACCCTTGCTTGTCGGCGTCGTGTGGCTGTCATGGAGTTCCTTTTTATGCTACGTCATGACAATATTAGCATAAATAAGCGAGATTACATGCAGCCACCGCATCGACACTCCGTTAGAACCTGTCATGATAAACACATCAGGCATTACCTCACACACTCTGACACTTTCAGATATTCATATTTTCTTTCCTTCCTTAAAAGCCCCACACAGGGGTATTACATAAGGGGTGGGATTACAATAATATGTAAAACAATATTAGTTAAGGTGAGAGAATTGCTGACACTTCTTCCGTAAATGCAGATGAACTGGTGATGGCAGCAATGTTGTAAGGAAGGCCGTTCCAGTCTACAACTACACGAAATTTGGAATGCATTGCCAAAGGAAATTATAGAATCAGATTCTGTGAATAGAATTATCACAAATTTGGAGCAATATTTTGGTTGCACATGAGAGTATTTGAGCGCGTAGTTGGCAAGATAATGCGTTGATTGAATGCTTGGACACTGGTGCACATGTAATTGTAGTATGCTGCTTTATGATTCGAGATGTAGATATTGCAATGAGCTGAAGAGTGGTATCTTATTGAACCCTTATAACTACAATAATGTCGTAAAACTCATATTGTAATTGTTCTGAGCACATTTTGTTATTGCTTCACAATTCACGGGAAACAAAGAATGCCAGCGTTGTATGGCAGTTCTCTTTTTCATATTTTTCCCTTCTTTTTTTCTGTTATTTCTATGCTCATGTGCATTGTTACAATCCACTTCCTTTTTGGGCCTGTGCAAAGGTTCACAGTGTTGTTGAATAAAAAAAAATATAGTGAGATTGTTGCACATGAATCTTCAAATAGTAATTACTCAATCTTTTTCAACAGGCTTCACTTTGATTTGATACGCCATGATTCTGGTGGTATTGTGTACTGTGATTATGGTTGAATTGTTATTTCTCTAACCTCGTAGTCTCAGGATAGACATTCATCACATGCATACAACGTATCTTCGCAGGCTCTTCTTGTAGATAGATCAACTTTATTACTGCTGTATGATTCATTATTTTGTCCAACATAGCATTTTCTTCTACTTCCATGTTTACAATTTCAATTGGCTTGATACCAAATTATGAACATAATAAATTATAGGTTGTTTTTTAACTCTTTGAGCATCATGTCTTTTTATAGAAATTCATCCTCCCAGAGTCGCATCTTTTTATTGAAGGCTAAAATTCTTCAGGATGGCTTATTTCTATATAAAACAAGCAAATAAATTTTATGTAACAATAAAGCAACAAATATTCTTTAATCTGGGCAATTTCATTCATGATTCAGAATACATGGATAAACTAGCATACATGTAAGGGGGTGACCCTCAAAGGGTCAATAGAAAGATCATGGTCTCATAGCACAAGTGACAAATGTTGTACACTTTTCCCCTGCTGTACGCTTTTCCCTGCTGTACACTTTTCCAACATGCAGTTTTCAGAACATTTTGAAAACTCAGGGTGTTGTTCTTTTATGTCCTAAATCTATTGGATGTCTCAAAGCTAGAGCTGTGCATTTTTTTGATAGTCACATCCAGTAGTTCACTCCCTGCCACATTAGTGTCCATTTTTCAAGTGTCTAGCAAGAAATACTTTAAACTTTTTAATATTATCAGTGAGCACGAAAGTCAGAGCAGGCCCAATGTTCCAGGTATCGGTGTCTCAAGTGCTTCAATGTGGACCTCTGCCAAAGCTGCTTCTTTTCGGGAAGAAAAACGAAGAACCACAAAGTTACCCATCCAATGCAGGAGTACTGCACCACAGTGAGTTCCGATGTTCCTATGTCTGAGGAGCCACCCTGCATTGGGAATGCTTTCCGTGCTTTATTCAGTTAAGAGACTTTTGGGTAAATGCTTTGATTATTGCCTCATGCAAGCACACGTCATCAGAAATCAACTGAGTAGTCTTTTTGCTAAAAGTACCTGTAAATATTTCAACACAGAATTTTTTAAAATTTCTTTTTCTACTTTTCTACACTAGCCATCACACTTCGTACATATATGTTGGTTTCAGATAGACAAGGTTTTTCAACATAGCATAGAGATGTCTGGAAAAAAAAAGAAAGAAAACGGAAAACTACAGAGATGGCCGTGCCAAAATGTGAAGGTATACCCAAAAGCTAGGAAGGAATGTTATACTGGTGACAGTATGCAGTTACCTCTCATTTTACCTTTTCTTCACTTTCTTGACCTTTACTTTATTTAGCTTAAGGCACCTGAACTGAGACTTTGCAAGCTTAAGAACTTACTAATCTTATTAATCCTGTGAAAGGTCACCATTTTTTAACACTGTGTGAAAAGAAAACAACCTAATTTTGTAGGGTTTTGTTTGCTGAGAACTGCTACACATGAAGAAAAACTCTTGTTTATGTGTATAATAGTGCATCTTCCTCCTTTCATTTTTTTCTAATATAAGCCCCAAAAGAACCTTACATTAGATTCAGAACCATGCCGCAAGTACACCACAATATTTTTCCCACTAAAAGTGCAAAGAGCTCAGCCACTAAACAGTGAAGTCATGCATGAAAGCCAGCTGTTCGGATGCCTTAAAAAAAAAACATACTGATGCACATGCGTAGTAGATGTTGTGTTTGCTCGATTACTTTATCTATGCTTGTTACTCTAAACATACTCTTTTGTTGCATCACCAGACAACATCTGGAGAGGACGTGAGAGATTTCACCAAGATCATGAAGAACAAGTTCAAGTCCAAGCGCTACTTCAAGAAGCACCCTCGAGTTGGCTACTTGCCAGTGCAGACTGTCCTGGAAGGGGACGACCTCGAGAGTCCTGCACCATCGCCACAGCACACATTGTCATCACAGGACATGCATTCTCGCCTTGACCAGTACGCAAACAGGCACGTCAGAATCACCAGCAGGGTGATTTCTGATACTCCGTATTATCTCATTTTATTTCATTTTTCTTCTTTTGTACTTACTTTGTACCCATCTTTAACTTCTTGTTTCACAGTTTTCTCTGCATAGATAATGAACCATAATATGTATATTTTGAGTTAATCTGTTTTCAAAACGAATTTGGTTTCATACTTGTACCTACTAGCCTTTGCAGTGCCTGCCTCTTAGGTTGGAAATTAGTCGTATCACACATCTTTTGATGCTTCAGCATTTAAGTCTGTGTCGTGAGTAATTTTTTATGCAGTGCTAGCAATGGTGCAAGAGCTATAGCATGAATTTGGAATGAATTCAACGGGTCTCAAGAGTGCCTAGGTTGACTGTATAAGTGGTGGTTTGCATTTTGCAACTGTGTAGTCTGCTTTGCGAGGAGACTGACTGGCTCCCATTGTATCATCCAGCTGCACTTATTCGTATGCACAGTTTGTTCTCATTACTTGCGCTTTTCACTCTACAGGTATACAGACACTGAACTTAGGACAAGGAGTAACTCTACTCCCGACTCGTAAGTGCTCGTGATTGTTGGCTCATAAAACTCGCATTAATATTTCGATGCCGTAGATCCTACAAACACATTTTATCTGCCTGAAAACTAGAATAGGGTATTCAAATAAAGAAAAAGCAGTGCAAAATGTTTATTTCATATGGTTTGTTACAAAAAATTATTTTCAACGCTTCCTGAGCTGAGCAGCAACTTCTCTTAAGCTCTGTCAAGTATATTACAGCGTGTTAACTTATTAATGCCAAGTTTCAGAATTATTTAAAATAAACCTATAAATGTAGCTTTATGTATAAATAAAATGTACAGTTGAAACTTGATTTAACAGAGTGATGACAACGCTTGAATATTTCGTTAAATTTGGAAGTTTTTAAATCTTGTAATACTTGGATGGCCTATCAGCATGACGACATCATATTGATCATTGTATATATATATATATATCGATACATATGCCATCTTACACCTATTAAAATTCAGTTGTGAGTCTGCACACTTCCTGTCCTTTTCTACTTGTGTTGTCTGTGTCTTAGCGCAGTGACCCCAGTACTATTACAAGATGAATTTCCACCAACTATCCCAACTTGCCGCCCTACTGAAGTTCGTAAAATCGAGGAAGGAATCTAAAATGGTAAAGTAGCGACACGCAAAGGCTACTGCGGCATTGTATTTGCCGCTGATCCGGCCATCTGTCGTAAACCATGAAATAATGAAAGCAACCGCCGCCGCCCCTACCGAGGTGTTGTTGAGTCGGCTGTTCCTAGCATGGGCATAGCATGCAGCCTCGTCAAAATACAGCTAGGGATGTGACCATGGCGCCTAGATGTTTTATCACGATAGCTTCAGAGTGCATGCTCAAAGAAGAACCTATCTGTGTCAAAATTATAGAACTCACCGCTATTTTTGCTTATCTATTTCAGGAAAAACTTCGTTAAATAGAGTTTAGCCAAGTTTGTTTCTTTAATTTGGGTTGATGATAACATTGAATCCTGTGGGTACCTGCCAAGGGATGTAAATTTCTTCGTTAGATTGGGAACCTCATAAAATCAGGTTTCGTTAGACCGAGCTTTAACTGTATACTGCATTAAAAGTAAGCTATATAAAAAGGTACTTTACATCTCTATTCTCAAGCAGCATTCATTTGCCTAATTAGTAATAAAGATTCTTAGCACCCCCCATTATTAAAAAAAAATGTGAAAAAAAGTTTGCGTGCGAATCTAAGCACCCCTTTTTTTGCGAGAAAGAGCATGTAGCCAAGGCTGCCGAACGTGTTTGTTAACTCTGTCATTGAGCCAGATCGGTCGGAGTCCTAAGGTGGTGCCGCGTTAATGGCGCGATCTCCGGCTTCTTGTGCACGGCTGCCTGGATCGGCGCGCGCGGCAGGGGTTCCCCGTCGCCGCGCGCCGATCTATGTGGCCGCGTCTTGCGTTGCCACGTTCCAACACTACACGACAAATGATGGCACAGAACGCCAACAACTAAGCCCCTTCCTGAAACCAGCTGAAAGGGACCCCGATAACTCTATTACTCTGTTGTCATTTGGGCCTGGACTCGGCAGTGCCCGGCAAGTTTCGCGCTCATCGGGTGCGGACATTGACATTGCCTTGTGAACCCATAAAAGCAGTGGGTGCACTGTCTGCACCTACGTATCTTTCTTTTGAATGTTTGCCAAATAAAATATTATTTCTCGTGCCCATCTTGTAGAGATATCACTGGGAAGAGAAAGGGGAGGGGAGTCATATTAGATTTTTTTAATCTGAGCACCCCCCCCCTCACTTTGGGCATTGTGATCGTGAAAAAAAGTGGGTGCTTAGAATCGAGTAAATACGGTATCATATTGTGACTTGTTTATTTACATGCCATGGCGACCGGGTTCTTTGTGTGCACTGCTTCATTCATTGCATGGTATAGATACAAATTACTTGAGGTTTGGCAGCTCCACCTGTTTGCTTCAAAACACGTGCCCTTACATGCTTTTTATCCGAATACACAATATCGAGTTGCTAATAAATCTTTGTCGGCTTGAAACAAGATGACATTTAGTTTTCATTGCTTTTTAAATACAGCACAGTCACTTAGCGTTCCTTGTCTGTCTAATTGTTCTTTTTAGAAGCGAAGATGAACATCAGTTGATCGCACAGTATTGTCATACTTTGAGTGGAGAGCTCCCAGCATCAGTGGTAAGCTAGACTTTTTTTTTTCTTTCTCTCTATCTTGTAACCAGGAAAATCTAGCTTTCTGGATGCATGTTTACTCTATAAACTACCATGTGGACTTTTATCATCATTAGCCTACTCAATGGCCTACATGATCTATATTGTGGCTTTAAAAATGTAGCTTCGGTCAGTCTCATGCTAACAGGAACTAGGCTCTTTTTGATGATCTCACTTTAAAAAGGTTGTATTTAAGAGTAGCAACAAATCACCTTTTTTTTTTGTGTGTAAGTAATGCGAAAGGAGCTATGACGCAATTTTTGAATGCTGTCATAAGACAGTTTCCATGAGACTTTGTACAATGACCAGTTTACAAGAAAAGGATCTTATGTTATGTAACTTTCTTCATTTCTTTTATTCCTGGTATCCTACAAGTGCTTGACCATGTGGTGTTCGTTGGTTTCTTGCTTCTCACTGAAAGAGTTCTGCATTCAAGCTACATGTATTCGCGTTTCGTTTCTGTGTGCAGTGCAACTCTTCGTTGTTTCTTCAACCACGGAGCCCTGCTCAAGTTATAGCAACCATCGATGCTGACCAAAGGGATGAGCTTGAGCTGATGATTGAGGAACTCGAAGAGGAGAACAGGTCTGCAACACTGCTTGCACTCATCATTGCTTTCTGGTCATTTAAAGCTACATTAATCTTTTACTGTGATGCCTGCTTGAACGGAACATATTTCTCGAAAGAGAACAACAGGAAGAAATGAATAGCGGGACATTGCCCTTGTTTATTGAGCCAAAGTGGCTTATTTCAAATACAGAATGTGAAAAAGAAGGCGAGGAAAAGGTGGCATGCGCTTGGGCAGCTAGCAAAGAGTGATGCATAGCAGCGAGTGATAAATTGCAACAAAATAGCAATGCTTTGCCTTAGCAGAGAAGGCCCGTAAACTTTTTTTCTTGCTTTTGGTCGTTCCACTACATTCTCTCACCTTTAGAGAAATAGTGCAAAGCAGTCACCCACCCAGTGCTGTGGAATGCTAGTCGATGTGTAGCAGTGAATGTTCAGATTAAGCACATGCACAAGTAACCATGCTTTCTTTTTAAATTTTTTTTAAGAGCAAACTAAGTGGAACCCCCCAACGTGTTCAGGCTGTAAGAGAATTTAAACCTAATTGAATGGAATTAGCTTTAAATGGAGCAAGTTGACAGTACATGTTGTATTCACGATGTCACAGTCCATGCTGCTTTCTTCACTATCTCTGATAACTTTCCAGGCATCTGCAGGCAGAGTACGATCGGCTGCAGGAGATGCAGAGCGTGGGGCTGAGTCCAACGCCCAGCCAGCTGGAAGAGGAAGCTGCCCTGAGCCCCAGTGGTAGCAGCACTCGCGACCAGGAAATGCTGGCCGAGGCCAAGCTGCTCAGGCAGCACAAAGGGCGCCTCGAGGCCCGCATGCACATTCTCGAGGACCACAACCGGCAGCTGGAGGCTCAGCTTCAGCGCCTGCGGCAGCTCCTAGACGAGGTGACGCATGCAGCCCTACTCCTGGCGTTGATGCGCGACTTGGATGCTTAAGCGCATCTGCACGGCAGAAGCTTGCTTTTGTCATGGCTAGTGTATCCACGAAAGATGCAATACATACATCCTCATACTATCACTGTGCCATTCAGCTAAATTTTAAGCTGAGATCTGAAGACGCAAGAAAATTAAACCTTTTCGACATGTTTCGAAAACTTTTCGTGGTCATGGAATAAAACGCAACTGGCAAACCTTAAGTAGAATACTCTGCATGTGCAATTACTCGGGAGTGCTGTGTTCTGTCGCTGCGAATCTGGTCTCTAAAGGTAACACGGACTCTGACCTGAGTGTACGAATCAAAATTACAGCGATATCACACCAACTGCAGACAGTAGAAACGAAAATAGTATGCCCATTACTTAGCCCTAAATTGACGCTTTTCATTTTGTGAGCACTTCGTCACTTCATATTAGCATAATGCCCAACTTTTAGCCACTTGTTATGCATCTTAAGACAGTTTTGTGAAAATCAGATCAAAACCATTTTTCCCCTTGAAAAGTTGGCTCCCATAATATCTATTTCTCAACTAGAAAGGTAGCTATTTTGCAGCTGGAACCATGAAAGGTATTTTTTGAAAAGGCATCATCAGCATCCTATTGGAGAACTAGAGCACATTTAGTATGCGAGTCCCGGCATGGCTTCCCTTCAAAATATGTTGGAGAATTGCCTAAAAAAAGTGCTAAAATTTGGCTCCTTTGTGGCCTAGTTGCAGTGCACTTTGCACTGCTATCTACCTCTAACTTGAGAAAAAGAATAATGAAAGGTAATACCCACTAACCAATTGAAGGTCAGAAAATGAGGTCAAGCTTTAATTGGCAGATTGCTCGCTTGAAATATTAAAATATGTGATTTTTTATTGTCAGCCAAATTTCAGTGAGCAAGAACATTACTTAAAAGAGAACTTCTCGGTGTCATGTTGAACACAAACCGCATTTTAGAACCATTTCGTGCGAAAAATAATGCTTAATGCTCAAGGAAAAATGTGTCCAATCAAGAACTTTGCTTTATCATAGTTCAGTCAATTGAAATTTTGACTATCTTTTTCTGAACACCTCAATAATGTGACTACATTTCTCAAATTTAGTTTTCTTGCTAGAGTCAATGCAGTGACTTTTTCTTTCACGAAATAAATTTAAGAGAAACTTTTGTGCTTACTGCTGCTTTGCTTTCACTCATATTAGTACGCAATAACGTCAAATTTCTTGGTCCAAATAATTTGATAAAGCACCTGGCATTATCGCTTACCTGGTTCAGCCAGTTTTTTTGGTGGCTGACAGGCACCTATACTCTTGTTCCTACAGCACCTTGCTTCTCCAACTTTAGTGCAGTTTTTAGTTTTTTCCCAGTGAACCAGGCAAGCAAAGAGGCTTTAGTGATTAGTGTGAGCCAAGAAATGAGATCTTGTCACAAAAAATTTGACCGTCAAACAATGCAGCCGCAAGTTACAATTAACAATGTTGGCCACTGTATTGTGCTTTGGGGGGTAGTAGAAACCTACCCCTCTGGTGATGCTTTCCTGTGCCTCCCTCTTTGCAATCAAAGTTGCTTCTCAGAGTTTCATCGACGTTGTGCTCAAATTCCTGTACCAATCTTTTCTCGCAATGCAGCCAGCACCTCGGGGTACGACGTCTTCCCTCTCACCACACAGCTCCCCGTACACAACGCCTGGTCATTCATTGCCCCGAAACAGGGCTCTCCAGCCTGAGCCCATGTCTTCCAGGAATGGACGGCTTCATGACCACACAGGTACAGTACCTCTTTCCTTATATCCCCCAGAATTGTCTGAAAAATTTAGGTCGATGCCACAGCAATAGAAACCGGAGCAATTGTTTCGATGAACTGCAAGCAAAATGTATTGCACTTGGCAGAACTCTCCTGGTCAACTGTATTGCAGCAAGAATAGGAAAAATTGAAAGGCTGATTTTGGAATTACTGTCTTGTATTATACCACTGCAGGCAACATTGTCACTTTGTTTGCTGAAAGCTTTTCCTTCTCTTTGTTTTTTCTTTGAGGGTATCTTAGTAAACAGCCAATGCTATTATCCCTTAATTACATATTAGTCTAACCTCTGTGAAACAAAAATAGATTCAAGCTCATGTGAATAAAGAAAGACACTTGAATTTATCACATGTGAAATCAAGTGCATCCAGCAGTTGCAATTAAATTCAGCAAAAATTACATCTTCAAGCATCCCTCTGCTGTACTGTCAAGATAAAGCTTGACGTGAGAACCGTTTATCGAATTTTTTTTTTTAAGTAACTTGTTTTCAAACTGTATCTACAACAGAAATAATTCAAATCTTTCAGGCAATATGTTGCTGTTTTATAGATCTTAACCACACATTTAAATTTAAGACTTATTTTCCAAGGAGTATATAATTACCCATTCTTTTATGTTGTTCCTGTATTTTTTGCTTTCAAGATGACAGCACAGGCTTTATTAGCAAAAAAATACATGGTTGATGGTGCTCTTACAGTGTATATTGCTTTCTTATAGTTCACATCCCTTCCTCATGATAGCAGCAAAGGCTGCATGTTTTGTATCAGAAAAGTGCCTTTTCAGGGCACCCAATTAAATCGGGCTCCAACGGCTTCTTTGTGCCTAACCTTGATACAATGTTGTCAGTCAAATTTGCTTGCACCAGTCTAATTTCCATCCCGCTGACATTTTGGAGACCATTTCCTCTAGGTCTCTCGATGGGTGTCCACCCAGGCAGCTTGCTCCACACAGCCTCATCAGGCCTCTACGCTCATAGCTTAGCCGACTACAATGACATCGGTAGCGAGGACGATGACTTCAGTTGCTCAGAACTGGAGCGAAACTTGCACTTGTGATGAAGCTGCTTTATTAGTGTCTCATTTCTCTCACAAATTGTGTTCTGTGCCACCTACTACTTTGTAGAAAGTATTATTGTGAATTTTTTTCCTTCATATTTTACTGTGCATCTGTGTTGCATTCAAAGTGCACTGTAAAGAGAGCCTGGGTTCGCTCTTGCCTTCTTGCTGTCTGTCTGGTGGTGAGCTCTATCTAGAAATTCTCTCTATGAAAGTACTGGATTTTTTCATCATCACTAGTGATTGTCCCAAAGGCTTAGTTGTGGTTCTGTGCACAACTGACCTGCATTTTCCTTTTTGAAAAAAGTTGGGTGAAAGAAAACAGGTTCATTTGTACATCACTGAAGTTTGACGTCATTTCGGTTATCATGAAGTAAAAATGGTAGAACCCTGTACTTTCCCAGGTAAACATGTTGTTTTCAGTAGCCAGCATGTAATTTCCTATCACAAGGAATAAGTTCAACTTAAAGTCATTGTGATAAGTATTGTGATAGGTAGGTTCAGGAGTTGCTTAACTTTGGCTGTTATTAGCCTATGTTTTCTCTACAAGGTTGATCTCATAAACATCTGAGTAAGTTAGGTTCAATCAAGTCGTCGTCAAATGCATTTTAAAATTATTTTATGCGCTATGTTCATCACAGTTTGTGTTTGTAATTGGACAGTGTGAACTATAAAGCACTCTCCAGTAGATTTTTGTGCTCTCATTACTATTCACCAGTTGAAGCAAACACGTAAATTTTCAAAATGCCATAGCTGATGTATAGCGTTGTCATTGATGATCAGTAGTTGCTAGTATTCAGAGGAAAAAGTCACTGACAGGCTATTTCTCTTTTATCTTGGATGCAGCTGTGAAAGAGATAAATTCATTTGTCATTAATTTGTCCTTGCAAGAGTCATACTGTGAGACCTTAGGTTTTACTTTATTCTACTTTCTATGAATATGGTAAAAGTATCTTGTAGGCATGCCAGTTCAAAGTTCCGTGCTATGTAGTAAATAATCCACTTGCCAAATGTTTATCTTCAAGTTGAGTGCCTTACTAAGCATTTTAGTTGAGCTCCACTCTTGTCCCAAATGTGTGCTGTACGTGTTGTGGTAAATTCACACGATGCTTGCTTGATTTTCCGGTGAGCTTTTATTGCAACTATGGGGGCATTGAAAAGGATAGTGAATGCCGTCAGCAATGTGCTGAACACAAGGACTGTTAGGGAATTATTGTTTGGGGTACCAGACCTGCAAGATCATTCTTTTGTGCTTCCTGCAAAGTGTAGTAAAAAATAGGTTTAAAAAGCTTTCTGAGTTATCTAAAGGTGTTTATTAGTAGTGATCTTCTTGCCAGATTATTGAGCTTGATATCTTTGGCACTGGTGATTTAAGGTCATGAATGGCTTGTTATTGTCACTAACTTTTCAGCACAAGTTTGCCATCACTTCCATATTCAGTGTCAGCATGGCACATGAATCAGGTTCACTGTCCCCGCAGAGTACATACTGTCCTATCTCTCAATGATACACATGTGCTTTCTTGTGTGTTTTGAGGTTTCACATAGCATATCTTCAGTTCTTTATGTTGTCCAGACAGAAAAGTGCACATTGTAAATGTGTATGTGTAATCATTGTGCCACTCTGTGTCACAGAGCATTCCAGCAGAACGCAGGTGCATTAATGATGGAAGCTAATGTGCCATAGTTACCAGAGTTACCATTACTTCAGTTTAGTTTCTCACCTTTAAGCTCTGCGTATACATTGTCAATAGCTAATCCATGACTGGAAACTTGTCAGCCTGCAAAAGCGTTCACAGTTAGTGCTGCAAATGTAAATACAATTTGCAATTTCTTAAGATTTTCTACCTAATTTTTCTTACAAATGCCTGTCCCACTTTTTCTTAAATCCAAAGCCTCTCATAGCGTGCAGCGCAGCCTAATGGCACTAGAATTACCAGCCATGTTCTGCGCCTTTCCCTACATATTCCTCGATATATTCCAATATTTCCGATAAATGTCAGAAAAAAAGAACGAACAGTACTTTGAGACCTCACGTATTGCAATAATTCAGCCTAAGTATAGAATTTCTTTGAAATCGGGTTTTCACAGTTTCGCTGTGAAATGTGACATTTTTGTACCTTTGTACATCTTTTGCATGTGCCATATGATATTGTGTACCAGTGGTGAATGAATGTCTAAACTTAGAACATTGGCAGCTCAAACTGTTCAAATAGGGAAGCAATGTTGAATGTCTGTAGGATCGAGTGTGCTTGGGAGTCGCAAGCAGTGTTGCATTGTAAAACTCGCATAGCTGCCAACGCATTACACCAGAAAAGGTGTCTCTGTGTGCACGGGGGAAAACTTCATTGCATGCCGACATTCTGTGGGCAGGTTGCTGGCATGTCCTTTCCCCCAACCTTGTGTTCGCTTTCTTACTTCTACAAAATGGTAGCACTTACGAAACTAGAACTCTGCTCAAGAAAAACAAACAATCTGAGTTAGATCTGAGTAGTTTAAACTCATATTGCCATTGTAAATGCACAGGTACAACATACTGTTAAGCTTGCTAAAATAATTGTTAAGGGCTCGTTGACTCTTCATTTGCATTCACTGTTGCCTTTCTTTCTTTTCTTTTTTTTTCCTCCATTGTGTTTTCTTAGCTTTGTGCTGCTAACTTTGTGCTTCACTTCTGCAGTACAGGCATGTATGCAAAAACAGCACTTTTCAGTACTTTCTGCGAGCCTCTGCAATTTTTAAGCATTTAAACTCTTTTATTAAGGAAAAAGAACTTATATTCTTTTATGTTAAACACCTTATGTTTATATGGTCTAATACACTCTTCTGTTTACATCTACAGAATGGTTAAAGCTGTGGGTAGCACTTATTATTTATTTTGTTTTGATATTTGTGCTGCATGTGTATGCTTTTTTTGTTCTTTACATGTTTCAAGCTACCACATCTTATGTTCATTTTGCATGTTTTCTTTCTTTTTTTTTCTGATTTAAGGTCAGCCAGATGAGAACGGAATTCAGTTGAGCCCCATTGAAAAATGACCGCCACGGCAGTCCTCCTAGCATTGCTGTTGTTCGAGCTGTCCTTGTGTACAGGATCATGAGCTGTCACCATCGCCTTCATATATACCTGCCATACCACCTTTAGTTTTTGTCTTTAACGCCTGGGATGTGTTCCTTCCTGGCTCGATTCCATTCATTTTCATCCGTCGATGCCTGCAAAAAAAAAAAAAAGAAATTGATGTGCATTTAATGCAGTTGCTTTTCTGGTGATGAGTTTTATGCTGGTGTTGATTGCATTGAAACAGGTGCAGAAGGGGTAGAGCATGTCGACACAAGCAAACAGAGTTGGCAAAAGAGACAAACAGCAGTGTGCAATTGTTAACCTTGGAACAATTGACCTGCCATTGCTACTGCTGTTTATTGTTTAAGCAGACAAGCTTTTTTGTATGAGACATCCACTCTTGATGGTTATTGAGTGAGAAGTTAAGCAGCAGTGTAGAGGCATCTTCTGAAAGGGTTGTGAAACCACCAAGTCTTGGCCTTGTGAATGTTGAGAAGAGCAGCTGTCTTCATTTTAGTGGGGAATTTTTACATAATTTTATACCCTCCAGAACTGCTGCAGGGAATGTTTAGGTGGGCCTAATGCATGTTTTATATTTATTTTTGCATGGCTTCAAATGGCCTGCAGTGAAATAACAGGTTTAGTCTGAAAGTTGCAATAAAGGGTTTTTGTTACGTCAGTAAGTTTTGCTAGAACCTAGTTTATATTACTGGTGCACGTGAGAACTCGTTATCTAATATATTCCTGTTTTGCAACAGTATTGAGGCTTGTCCGAATGTTTCCCGCATATTCAGTGTTCTCGTTTTGTTTTCTCGTCTGGGTCAAATTAAATGGAAATCAACTCTCTGGCTCAGTGGTTTTACTGGTGTAGGAAATTCTTAGAGCAAGTTTTTCAGTGCAGCTACTGAGGAGAAGCAATAACGAATTTAAGAAGGATGGCTGGTAAACGGTTTTAATCCTGTATAATGTGGAGCTTTGGTGTATGATACCACCAAGTGTTATTTTAAAATAACTTAACACTTTACCATAGATTCTAACATGGTTCTCCTCTTTTTCTTTTTTATTTCTTTATCTATTCACTTCCATAACAAAGGTGTATCTCTTATTTCTGGCTTGATATGGAATCTGTTTATATATGTGAGAGATGGCAGCTTCTTATTTCTATAATAACCGATGCAGCTTGACACTTTGGCCAGTGTTATGCTGCAAAGAAGTCATATCATTTTGGTAGCTGAGCACAAGGGTAAAGCTAAATCTGTGCTTCCGGATGGACAAAGTGACGAACACGTTACCAATGGCATGTGGCTGTGCCATATTACATTTGGCATTTTATTTGGTGCTGCAGCTATACATATCACAGTGTCCTATGCCTTTTGTTAATTTTGGTGTGAAACATGGAACATCACTGAATAGCTGAGAGCATGCAGACACTGTCCCTAACATGCATTCATTGACGTGTATGGTAAGCCACATAGCTTCTCTCTAGGTTTGTAATATCTTACATGCTTCAATTAACCCTGACCTAAATGGTATGGGTTGTTGCAGTCTTGTACAGCGATTGTGATGCACCTAGTGTGCATTGAATGGGTCTTTGTAAGCCACTTTGCATGACAGTTGATTCCATGAATAAGTGTTTTCATAGATGTCACATCCCCGGTTGACAAAGCTGACCGAGGTGTAGGAACTTCAACTTGACATGTATGCTCTGAAAGTTCTGTAAAAGGTGTATACTCCTGTTAACGTTCTCTTCAGGCTGCACCAAGACTGAAAATGTTGCTCTGTCAAGTCAGCAAGTGAATGATATGCGTAGCCATGAAACGTTGCACGTGTGGTGTCTGCATGGATCGTTGGACTGACAGAAATGTGATGAGTGGTCATATTAGCATTACTGTGCATATCAGACTTCCATTTATCGTGAGCCATTGTCATTTTTTAGCTGCATTGTTGAAACAATTTGTATACTGTCTTTTTGTTTCATTCAAACTTCCATTGTACAACTCGACAGATGTGTTCATCATGTACGAGTACTTTATATGATGACGAAGAAAAGAAATAAATGATGCAGTTAGGTGACCTGATGCACTGTGTTTGTCTTCTTTCTTTTGTTTTAATGATCTTCTTTTAAATTTAAGCCACATGTTCCATAGCATGAACATGCCAAGGTATATATCACCACCGGAACAGCACTACACGACAGCACTGCTGGTTCATGATATAATCGTAGCGTAGTTGTGTCCGTTTTTTTATTTATATATACTTTTTAAATTTCAGTCCCCACTTAAAGGGGCCCTGAACACTTTTTGAAGATAGTGAGAAAGCATTGCCAATCTGTAGAAGGGGCTCCTGTGAACATGTGAGCCACACATTATTGCGCTGCATGCAGTAGGGAAATTACAATCGTGTGACAAAAACAGCAAAAAAATGCTTGCTCTCACCTCTTCAATGTCATCATGCAGTGTCATCACAAGCAGCGATGCCCACCGATTGGCTGATTTTGGGATCGCGAGAACATTCTCAGTGTACTATTATATTGCTAATTATGAGTTAAATAAATGGAGATTATATACTGTAAAACCCAGTTTAATCGACATTATAAAAACTGAGAAAAATTTGAAGATAAGCAAATAAAACAAAAATATAAGCTCCTAGCTGCGCATAGACCAAACAGCCTTTCGAAATACGAGGCAGTAGCTGCTAAATTTCTTGCGAAAGCTTAATATACCAGGAGGGGTATGTTAGGTAAATCACTTTTGTGAGATATGCAACTCTGAATACGATACGTCGGGCATCTAATGGGCAAAAGCAATCCTCACACAGAGCCAAGCGAATGCTGGCACACGTGTATAAAAAGTAATAATAACAATAATTGGCCGAGAATACCATCCCAGAGCCACGATATTGTTGCCATGCCTTGCCTTCCACTCTATTATATGCCACTCTTTCACCCACCATTATCGGCTGGATTATTCCATTGATAACGTGGGCATAGCGTCACTATGACCATGCACTGACGAAGCACGACTGGAAAAGGCATAGAAAATTTCTTGTCTCGGCTATTGCAGCGTGCTGATCTGGAAACAAACGCAGAACACCGCAAATAAGCTTAGTGATAACGCTCCGCACACACATGAGCATGTACGCAGTGGAGGTCACCTGTACCTCCTCATGCTTCGTCGGGGGTGAGAATGATGCTCCGCCCGCATTATCATTGAGATCACAGGAAGCCGTGAACGGTGGATGATAGGAGTGGTGTATAATCAAGAATAATTAACTAAAAATGTGGTCCTATCACTTTTCTGCAATACCACAGCTACACACAAAGAATGATAACCTTCAGGTAGTGACCTTTCTTCAACATTCTTGCAGTCAAGATTTCAAGACATCAGGAGCACTGCACGAATGTATATCAAGATAAGAGGAGCGAAATTGATGGAGTTCACATCAAGGGGCCAGGCAAATATTTCGGCTTAACCCAAGTCAGAAAAAAATTTTAACTTAACCCACGGTTTGAGATATCGGAGGCAACGAGGGTTTACTGTATGTCTGTGATCTCGAAAAGAATATTGACGGTCACTTTATCATACGCCAAAGAGGGTGTAGGTGAAAGCCTGTGCGCTCAAGAGACAACCATTAAATTAGTTGACATTCTAATTTGAATGCGTTATTACTTCTTATTACTTGTTTTCTCCCACTAAAGGTCGTGGGTTCGAGCAAACTAATTAAAGCTACCTTAATTAACTGTGCCTTACTCAACTTCACCCTAGTTAGCACCAAAGGTTGTGGGTTCGAGTGCCTTAATTAACTCAATAATAATTAACTGTGCCTTTTTTTGGCATGATTAGTGGCATCAACATAGCGATGTGGAAGAAGACAACGATGAACGTGCGAGAAGTGGCATGAGCACTCTAATTTCTGTACCTCGCAGTGTGACCTTGAAACATAGAGATCTAAGGCCTTCACCTTAAAACTGAAAAATCATTTCATTTTTGCACCACTGGTCTGCAAGGAACAGCTGCACATAGCGGCGTATGCTGTGCATGGCCTCCGAAATTATCAGCTGTTTTCTGCTTAGCACAGTCTATTGTGACTGCCACAGGGTGCTGACAGAGTGCTGCAACGAGCCCTCTCGCCCACGAGACACTTAATTATAAGAGCAAGTCTTTGCTCCCTTTGCTTCTCCTCTGTGTAGCTTCCAATGTGCTAGTGGGAACAAAACAAATGAGAAAGCCACTCATCAATGCGATAACTACATCCAACTCCACTTATACTTGAAGGAATCTAAACATGTTCGCTGCAGGAGGTTCGTGAGGAAACATCCGTTATTAGTAAGTCGTTCTATGATTAGCTAATAATGTGTTTCAGGGCCTCTTTATGTAATATTTGTGCAAATATGGCATGCTACATTTTACATGTCTTAAATGCATAAACATCTGCCACAATAGCAAATACTTATGTGGTCCATAGCATAAATGATAGAACGTAGATCACGTTTCACTATTGTTAACACTGGGTAGGATTTGTTGATGTCTCCTATTATATATTTATTAAGTAATGAATATTGAATTCTCTAGGAATCAATATTGTAGTTACTGCAATTAGAAAAAAGAACTTAGTTGTTGTATTAGAAAAGCACTGAAGTGTGGGAAGAAATAGGTGTGTGGTTAGGGGAAAGAGATACAAACACAGGTGATCTTCTTTCTTCTAACTACACACCTATTTCTTCCTGCACTTCAGTGCTTTGTGCTGCTTTTACCTTGTGAACTTTGCCCAAATAACTATCCTGATATAACTCAATGCCTTGTACATTGGCAAAGGCCCCACATAGTTGCTTCATACCGTCCATGAGTGGTGCAGTGAATCGGAGCTGTCAGACCTGCACTGATCACCCTTACCCACTGTGACTTCTTTGGGCATGGCACCTATTGGGTGTCGAGCTCTAAAATTAAAAAAAAAAGATAATGTAAACGTTATGGCCACAGGGTTTGCATTTTCGACTTGGTTTCATATCCAATTTATAGAAGCATGTGTATTTAGGTTTTGTCACTGAAGTTTGTGACAAAGTGCTTGGCATGTTCAGTTTCCAGTGTGCTTTGAATGCACCCAGCATGGTGCAATGTTCTTTATCACTGACTAGAAAAAAAAAGTAGTGAAAGTTATAACAAAAGTTGTCATGCTAAAGCCACTTTGCTGTAGTTGTAAGCAACTGCAAATAAAAAAAAAAAACTGGGTTTTCTATTTCGTCAAAATCAACAATTTTGCTCACTGCTGCTGACTGATTGCATCAACTGTAGTTGTGTCTACCATGTAATTGAAGCAATATAGTGTGCAGTGGGGCACTCACAAATCAATACTTGTTTGCTTCAAAGTAGAGGACTTGGTTTTCAGGTCCATATCAGTAGAAAAGTACATTTTTATTACGTTGTTACCACTATTATAATTAGAAACTAAGTAACTGTAAGCTTTTGGACAGGAGTAAATCCTACGTAATAGTTAGGTACATAACTAGCAGCCTCAACTGTATTAGAATTAGTATTTTTCATTTTGAAAGTGAAGAACATAGCGGGCAACCAAATACTTGAGACTGCTAATACAAATCTGATAATAATGTGTGCTGGTCTGTTCCTTTTCATAGAACAGCACAGGTAGTGTGCTATCAACCAATTTGCACAACTACTTATTTTCAACCTTTTCTGGCGTGACAATGCTGTACTATATTAACTGATGGTGCAATGAATATTATGAAAGGCAAGTGCATGCAATAATGTGGTTCTCATTATGAACACAGCGCTCATTCAACACTCCCCCAAACTTCTAATCATGATAATGCAGCTATGTCATTAACAAATGCTACATTTGGGGTTAGCAACTGAGCTCCATTAACCGGTGTTAATAAATGTACCATTACCAACTGCAATTATAACACACATATGTGAAGAGCACTTCCTAATTTACAGCAACTGTATGTATAGCAATTAACCTTTTTTGTAAGTAGCAACCCTGTCTTTATGTTGATTAGCAAACATCAGTTAATTAGGCTGGCCAGTGTCAATTTCCGAACTTGGGCCTCTCGTATGGCAGCTGATTTTCGACCATGTAGTAATTGAGGCTGCCCCTGGCTAAAGCCCCTAGAGAAAACGTTTTTATCTGGAGACCTTACCTCTGGCAAGACTCGCTAGCAATGCAGAGCCATTGTTGCACCAAGTATCTTTGTCCCATTATAGTAGTTCCACTTTTTACTGTTGGACAATCGAGAATTCCTATGCTTCGGATGTCCAGAATTTTTCATGGTCAGGTCCCATAGCTGGTATCGCTCGTCCAACGAAACAGATTGAAGTTCCCACACATTCTTGCGCAACACAGTGCAGGATATGTTTTGCAAAATCTTTAAAACGATCCGTCACGGACGTACATGACCTTGTTGAGTTTCTCTGCAAGACAAAACGAAAAAAAAAAATAATAATAATGTTAGTGTCGTCGATCACTATGCATATGTCTCAAAACAGTCTTCGCGCACTCCTCAGAGTGACGAGTACGGTTCAAAACGCTAGCCATTCATTTATCTTGCGTAAATAACTATTAAAAAAAAAAAAGCTTGAAATAAAAAGCATTGCGTCGGCCGGGAATCGAACCCGGGTCAACTGCTTGGAAGGCAGCTATGCTAACCACTATACCACCGACGCCGACGGAATGGGTCATGTAACAACCCTATGTCATCTATTACATTTGGCACATTGTTACACATTTGCAGTGATTCGCGTATTATTGGTGCAATTAAGTACTCAACACAACTGTTTCCTTCCACAACGACCACACTGGAACAGCATTACAAGGCTTTCTCAATACGAACGAGATACGAGGAAGCGGCTCAGCGTCACAACTAGCGGACTTTCGTTGGTTTTGTTTTCGTGTTTTCATTTTGATCCTTCGTAGCTTCCGTTGCAGGAAGGTTAGGCCATTGATTTGACAAGCAAGGGAAGTGTGCTATCAACTATCTGACACACAGTCACGCATTGCGTTCGCATGAAGATATGACATAACGTCGCAAGCTAAGTGCGGTCAACCTACGTGCTTGCGACTCCATCATGTTGAAATTCAACGACCAAGTGCGAGAGTTCGTTAAAGGTTTGTCATATTCGTAACGGGGTGTGGTGAGGTCGAGCATGCATTAAAAGTTTGCGATGACAGTTTTGGCTACTTTGGCGATCGCGTATCGTAATGATTTTCACTTCTTTGTTTCCAGATGTCAACGCATTCTTAGCTGTAGATTTGCAGAATGAAAAGCTGTCGCCAGCCGCGTCATCGGCAAGAACAGAACTTCAGCTAAAACTGCAGCGGTTATGTCAGGAGTACCCACGTCTCTTGCTGTCCCTCGACATTACAAGTGCCGAACAAATGCAGGGCTGGAAACTGCCTCGGCCTCTTTCAAGCCCGCATCCTTACATCGACATGCAAATTGGAGGCGTGCTGCCTCGGGAGGCTTCAGTAGAGAATCGGACAGCCGCTGATGATTCAAACAACGGTACGTGCATCGCTAGCCTCACTGTAGTGCTATGAGGAATGTGTAGCATCACTTCATAAACGCGACAAGTTATGCAGTCTTTAAAGTGCCTGCGCGTGCGTGTGTGTTTAGAAATAATTTTAATAATAATAACTACTGTATAGCAGTACACGGGCATAGCCTAATAAACCATAAAAAATCTTGCCCACTCTGATCTAGCCGTACCTTTCGTTCAAGTCACATGCACGTTAAAGCAGTGTATCAAGTGAACTTTTGCTTACTTGATCAATAGCTCTCTTAACATCTACTCTGCATGAAAATTTATGTTTCTCTCACAGATTATGTTTACTCTGAGGCTGTGCTACTGGAAGACACCCCTGGGGAGGTAACTGAACCAACAGCTGCAAAACTACCAAAAGCGGCTTTGTCAAGGACTTCATCAGAGCTTGAAGAACAGGCTGAGGATGGTAAGCACACAGGCATGAAGCTCTTCAGTGAACTCATTACTTATGTGGCTGCCTTCCACAATTGGAATGCCCCCAAAAGGGATAACTTCAACACCCTTATATGCAAGACTTTCAAGATTGCCCTTGGCCTACCGGAGTCCATGAGCACTGCTTGTCTGCTACAGCTGGGGGTATACAAAACCCTTGAGGAAATCGTGGATGCGCAAAGAGCCTCACAACTCTAATGCATGTCCCTGACAGCTACGGGTTGGCATATCCTGCAGAAACTCTGCTTCAATTACCACATCCAACACGGTCAGAAACGGGCCATTCCACCTGACCTCAGCAACATGCTGATCGCCGCCCCTATTTCTCATAATGTGCGCCCCAAACATAACAGGGGCCGACACCAGGCCTGTGCCAAGGCACTGCTGTGCTCCTTTCGTGGGAAGAGGACTATGCACTTCGTAGATACGGCAGAATACACACAAGAACACCGGTTCACAGTGGTGGTCATAGACGTTCACTCCCGGCTTACACATATGTGTAGTGTCAGCACGGAATACTCAGAAACAGCGGAAGAGGTTGTGATTGCGCTTACCGACCCCCTTTGCGAGGTAGTTCTTAGCGACTCACAATCCACAGTTCGTAACTTCGTGCGGGGACGCATTTCCTCCGAAGCTCTCCAGATCCTAAGGAAAGCTGGTCGACAGCACTTCGCTAGCACCGCGATCATGTGGTTCCCAGCTCACGTCGCCACCACCACTGACGAGGGCCCCCCTAGCTTGAACGAGGTAGCACACCGCTCTGCATGAGAAATGACGCATTGCGTAGAGTCGGAGACCCCCTCTTCGAGTTCGAACCTCCTGGTTCGAAACACGCAAGAACGCTTAGTCAGACAATGGCATCACCAAGCACTACCAGCTAGGCAGGTGGATATTGCCCTCACCTCACCCTAAACTGATACGTCGCCAGGCAGTCATCAGGCAGGTGCAATGGCGGCAAATTTTCCCCGCGCAATACCCGAGTGCTCTTTGCAAGTTATGTCAGGCAACTAGAGCGACGCTCTTGCACAAGTTGTGGGTGTGTCCTGTTTTATGAGCTAAAATGGCAGTAGCTCCGGAGGCTCTAGTATCGAAGTGGTCCGCTGCTCTCTGCAGCTCCAACCTCAAGACGCAAGAGTGGGCAGTCCAGCGGGCCCGAGAGGCAGCAACGAGGCAAGGCCTCGAAGTCCCCTCACGGGAGACCTGAGCCCGGGTCGTTAAACTTTGCCGGATTTACAATAAAGTTGTTTCCATCCATTCAGTGAGCTGGTCACAATTTTCGATGCTTCACAAAATTTGCTGAGATTATTTTTTGTTTGTTAGCTGCATACTTGCTAGCTTGTTTACTTGTATTATCCTCAGGTTACAATTAGGTTATACAGAGGAGGGGCAACTATGTGTAAGGATAAGCAAAAGCGCTGCACAAGAAACAGGCAAACAGGTACACATTTTCAATGAATAACTCCAATGCATGTGAAGAACTTGTGGTGAGAAGTCATAATTAAGCTTGACAGATCTTTTTTTAATTATTAGACAAAGAGTCTACAATACATGTTGACTCTGTTTCTATCTTAATCCATTTCTTTTCTTTCTAGTCGTGTTCTTGCTTTATGTCTACCATTGCTACAAGACAATTGACTACATCTGCTACGAAAATGTTATTGCAGGCCCCCTTATTGACATTCCAGCGAGTGAGATGTCCAAGGCTGACAAGACAGGCTTCCTCGAGAAAAAAGGAAAAGGTTTGTGCATACATCCATCAATTTCTAAGCTGTGCTGCATGTTACAGCCAGCAGCATCTTTGTTGCAGTGTTCAATCTTGATTTGATTGGTAGCTACAAAGGTCCAGAACTTTCATTTAAACTCAGGCAGATAACTTTTACACCCCTCCATTGGCTCTGCTCTCTTGTGCAGAGAGGCTGGGAGGCCTGCTTAGTCCTTTCCAGAAGCGCTGGTGTGCTGTCCGGGATGGCTTCCTCTTCCTGTACGAGAAGCCAACTGACAAACGTCAGAAGGGGCAGATAGCACTGACAATGTACGAGGCACGGCCATTTGTCTACACCTCCAAAGATGCTTCCAAGAAGGATGCTGCCTTTGAAATTGTCTGTCCTGGCAAGAAAACCTATCAGGTTAGAGTTTACTTACTCATTATTAATTTTTGACTGAATGTACCTTACTATGCTTTTATGCAAAATCAAGAATTTCTGAAGAGTAAACTGCTTGCTGTACAGTACTGTTTGCTAAGCGTTTGTTGTATCCTCCTTTGAATATTGTGTTATAGTATTTGGTGCTTTTTGCTCATTCCAAATTTGCTTGACACTGAAGTCTTGTAGACCCTCAGCAAATAAGGATATAGTAAAATGCTGCATGGTTGTCAGGTTCCATGCAGCAGATTTTCATTCCTTGAAGGATTCATTGTTTAATACTCTCATAGCAAATAATAAGGTTGCCTAAGGTGCCATTGGCCTTCATGTTTTCGCAAACAGTCTTTTCTTAGGTCACATTTTTCTGGCTTTTCTCAGTTGATCAGACAATTTTCTTAATATGTTTATACAACATGGCAAAAGAAGATGGAATATAAGCAAAGGCTACACAGTCCAAGGCTGCACTGGGATCTTTGGGCAACATTGTGACACAAACATACTTGTAAAGTCATGTCGTTGCTATGGGTGTGCTATTCACGCACGGAAATACAACGCAAGAAATACAGGAAAGTAGGTGGGCCTTCATAGTAGGCAGATAAGTGGATACGAATTATAATGCTTCAGCATATCAAGCCTGGAGATAAGGCAGCTATTTAAAGTTATCTAGATAGCATAGATAGCACTTATCAATAGATTAAAATATTTCATAGGGATCGGCATGTACACTGCCCAACTGTGGCTGTTACTTTTAAAATTTCTTATTATATCTCTTGAATTTCAGTTCATTGCTTTCAACACAAAAGACATGAAGCAGTGGATTTCAGCCATTGAGAAGAACAGTCAAGTTTCTGCATCCACATCATGTAAGTATTTATCTGTCACATCCTAAAGGTTTTCTTCAGCCTGCCAGTAAAGAAGCATTTATCATTGAACAGCTTACACCATCTCACCACACATCGCATTTACAAAGCAGATGGCTTTAAATATCTCTGTTTAAAGTTGCAAAGCATTGTCCTCAAACAAGTACAGCATTTTGTTCACAAAGCACTTTATGGGAATACTTAATAGTAGAGGCCAGAATAGCTTAATAAATGAGAAAGTAAGTTTATATTTGATACTTTGGCAATGTAAAAGCGAATATGTGGACTAACTTAAGTAGAAAGTTCTTTGGTGTAACTTGTGACGAGCTGTATTCAGAAGCTGTGACAAAGCCATTGTAGTGTTGGCGGTGCATGTTTTGAAGATAGTACATCATTAAACGGAGGTCCATTTACATCGCTTTCACCTTTTTTAGCTGACAGGTATGCATATGGATAAATAACTCATACATATGCCTGATCAATTGATCAATGTTGGAACAAAGAAACGTGATTATCTTCATGCAGCATGCGAGCTATGTACAAAATATGAGCATTTGTCCACACGTCCTGTTGCTCAACAGAGATGTGGTCATATAATACTTTTTTTTATGTTGCCAATAGGGGAACATATGTGTTTTGTTAATATTAAAGCAAAATACAAAGAATAAATACCTCCAAGGGATACATTCATTGTGATAACCACATTGAGATGATAAAAGCCTTTCTTCTGATGTTTGGGGCCAAAATTTGAACAGTTTTATTGGCTGTGGCTGTTAATTTAACATACTCACACATGTTGGACATTCAACCTAAAGGGTCTTGTTAAAATTTTCATCAGATTAGGCCTTACTTTCAGAAAGAAACTTTGAAGAACATCCTCTCACTATCCAATTAGGCTTGTCATATGTGCTTTACATTTGCCTACAATTCAAATAACCACAGACCAAAATGATGCCTTCTTTCTGCATACGCTCTCACACTCAAGTGTAGGTGTGAGGGAAAGAAGAGACTAGAAGTCTTGTGGCTTGCTTTGTCAGAGCCTCTGAAAACCTGTGGGGAGTATTATATAGAGCATTCAAGATGATATGTGAAAACAAGGCTGTGTGAACATAGCTGCAAGTGAAAGCAACATTAAATATTCACTAGTATAATCTGCTAAACACTTGTAGGAACTAAACAGAATTTTAATGAGAACATGAAATGTGGTGATCAGGCGTAGTAAACTATATAGTATTTCATCTTGATGATAGCTATGCCGCAGATGCTAATAGGAAGGCACGTCTAAGGGCTGTTCTAGCTTTATGGTGTTGCACTTTTGATAAAGCAAGCACGTGTTGAAGACTTTTCTACAGAAACTGAATCCTTTGTGGAATAAAAGGTGCTGAAATGACTTTTTGTACAGACAGACGATTCATCTTAGCAGACACTCCATTGCAGCAGTTCTATATATAAAGGCATTCAACGAGAAATTACTGTTGCCATATCTTTATTGAAATGCATCTACTAAAACAACGTTGAAGTATTTATGCCGAAGCCCATGTAAGATTTTGTAGAACTGCTAAGAGAAAAATTTATTCTCAATGTACTAAAAAGTTTGCATTCTGCTGAAAGCATGATTCTACTGCCAGAAAGGTCTAAAATCTGCTACATATAGTGTAGGTTTCATTAGAATGACAATAGTACTTGGCAAGAGCTGATAATGCTGTCTGTGATCTATCATTGGGCAAAGTCACGTTTGGCAAACTGCCTCGTTGGCTGTTTATGAATTTTCTTTTTTCACTCATCAGCAGTTGTCATCATCACATGCAGGAGCAGTAGTTAGCTGGTATATGGCTTAAGTGCCTTGGTAGCACATGTGTCTCTGCAGTATGCAGACACCCAAATGTGGAGCAGTGTGGCAGCAACATGAAAGATCATATTGCAGGGTTAAACATAAAAGAAATGCATGTGCGACACAACTTTCACATTTTGGATGGTCTTATTATTCACAGACGTTTGATCATGGATTTTAGGTGAGATGACACCTGTTCTCCAAATTGTTGCCATAGTGGCTCACAGTATTATTATTTGAGATGCTCCCACCATAAAATCGGAGGTGTGGTAGGCAGCCCACATATTCGTTCCCCTGGCTACATATGATTAGTTCAAGTATGTGTGAACATGTATGCCGTCACGAAATCTTAGAGGGCCTCTCACCAGGGCTGGCCATCTTGAGTTGACAAGCGCAGTGCATACAATGTGCTGTAATTATCATGTCTGCTAAGTATTACATCCCCACGTGCCGCAGAAAGGGCTTGCATTTAAGAACAAATGCTGTTTGCCCTTCTCTTCGCGGGTGCCGCACTCCCAGCTGGAGAGTCGACATTAGTCGCGCAGATGCGCCTACGTACATGGTAGTGCTGTGACATCACTCATAGTGACACATGACTGCGAGAATTATTCAAGGCAACATCACTTATTTGTTTAATATGTTGCTTGAATGAAGGAACCAAAGGTTAGAGAAATAATAAAAAATACAACCCAAATGTCTGCATATCTTTGTTTTACTTCATTCTGTAGCAAGAGAGATGTACTTCCATTTTGTCTGCTTGTTTCCATGTTGTACAGTCATGCGCACAGTTAATTAACCTATTCATTTTCAACCGTGCTCCAGCGCCGCGCTTGTGCACTTTCGTCCTCTTGTGTCACTGAGTTATACCGCTAATCAGGTGTTCTCGTGAAGAGCACGCAAAATCGCATGCGAGACTGTCAGAGGAATTGCACAACTCAGCAAAAATGCGAGAGGTACAGAAAAGAAGGCAGGGCCCACAACATTTTCGTCACACGATCCTCCTGCTCTTGTACGGGAGAACGCATGAAAGGAATTTCACTTGCAGAGGCTAGACGGGAAAATGGAGAGAGTTCCTATGTTGGCCGTGACACTCTACTCCTGATATCATGGATTTATGGCATTTCAAGTATTTCCGCTCTTAATGAACTAATTTGAAAATATTCTTGCGGTAGAGCACTCCTCACAGGGCATGTAATAACTTCCAGTATGCTATACAAAAATTTGCTATGTGGCCTTGTGAGGGGCTCTTCAAAGGGATGAAAAAAACAAAGAAACTTCCCAAATTTGTGTAGCTGATGTTTTCTTATTGCTCTATCTGAAACAAACTCACACGCAATCTCTTTTCTATAAATTACCCGGTATAAATCCCTTCCATCCATGCACTACCACTATGCTTTTGCTATGTAGCGGTAACTTTTGATGCGCGCCAGTGTTCCCCGATTTGTCGCTAACACCAGTTCTGCTTCCGAGGTTTCTGCTTCTGAGGATTCCATTTCCGGTTGTTTTGCTTCCAGGATTTCTGGTTCCTAAATTTTCACTTGTTGCACATTCGCATCTCAGTGCAGCAGTGATGTCGCTTCCACTTGGAACCAGAAGTTGGCACTAAGTAAATTCCACTTGACACCAGAAGCTGAGGGGGTGAACGAGGGAAGGGCACGGAGGAGGAGTGCAGTAGGTTGGCAGTACTTAAACTGGTCGGCGAAAGCATGTACAAAGGGGCCATGGAGGGCCTTGTACAGTCAATTGCCATTAATTTTACGTCACCAGAACTGTAAAATTGATTTGAAATTGCCTGACTCGTCACATAAAACGATATTAAAAAACATATAGGCAACTTTTAAGACTTTCGAATACATTATATCAAGAAAGGGTGGAATAAGTGGAATTGTCTGATTGACAGATAACTGCTAACCGAAGTTAATGGATGTCTCCAATATTTGCCTTAAATATGTGGTCAGCATCTTTTATACTATAAAAAAATATTCGCTGTGGTTGCTTAGTGGCTGTGGTGTTGAGCTGCTAAGCACGAGGTCGCGGGCTTGAATCCTGGCCACGGCGGCCACATTTTGATGGGGGCGAAATGCGAAAACGCTCGTGTGCTTCAATTTAGCTGCACGTTTAAAGAACCGCAGGTGGTCAAAATTTCCGGAGTCCCCCACTACGGCGTGCCTCATAATCAGATTGTGGTTCTGGTACATAAAACCCCGTAATTTTTTATACTATAAAAGCAAGTGCAGACTCGAAGAGCAAGAAAGGAATTTTGCTCAATATGAGTTTTCCTTTTTTGTGTAGCTGGAGATTTGCACCAAGAAAATGCTGCAGATGTGCGCCAGCCACCTGTGCAGTCATCTGCAAGCAAGTTGCCTTTACCAAGTCCTCGTCAGGAGCCGACACGTGTCCCATCAGTACCAATCACGTCTGAGGCAGACAGAGAACTTGAGTATGAATATGTTGAAGGCCAGACAACCATTACTGCCGTAGAAGATGAAGAGGAACCACTCTATGAAGATGGAGAAAGCTACTTTTCTGATGACACAAAGACAAGTAGCCAGACAGACGAGGAAGTGACAAGTGACTATGAAAGCTGGTACCAGGCCATCTGGGATTGCCATGCGGGACAACCTGATGAACTTTCCTTCAAACGTGGCGACTTGCTTAAAGTTGTGAGTAAAGAGTACGATGAGCACTCCTGGTGGGTTGCCAAGGCACGTGGCAACAAGGCAACAGTGGGCTTCGTGCCAAAGACGTATCTGATGGCAGCCTATGAGAAAGTGCAGTGATACTCTGGTGGATGCATATTACATCATTGTGCTCAAAAGTCACATGTGATGTGCTACTCACTGAAATGGCTGGGGAGAACTGTAGTGTTTAAGACTTTCCCATACGCTTTGCATTCATGGAGTACTGCATAGCAATTGTTATAAAAATGAAAAAGAGTGTGTCTACCTTGTCAACATCACAAATTTAATGTGACATAAAGCTAGTTTTTTAAGCTTTTTAAGCTTTAAGGCGAACTTTGAAGCGTAGCATTTCTGTTTCTTGTCGAGAAATAAAATGTTTATCCTTCACAAGGTTTGGGTGTTGAAAGCAGACAAGCATGGTTCGTAGATCACACGCCAACGATTCGGTCCGCAAAAATATCAAATCGCTGCATGGCGCGGACACAGCTGAAATTTCAAATGAAAGCCCATGCGTCCTTTCTCTTGAATAAGTGCGTTTCCTGTCGGAGATGAGGTCACACGCATAAACGCGATATAATACCCCCAGCTTAGGGTAGCCAACCAAACGCTTTTCTGGCTAACTTCCTTGCCTTCTCCCTTTATTTTCACCTCCTCCTCAGACGCACTGCCTGCAACATCACCAGTTATGGCACGCGATTTCGGTAAGTCATTTGATGCGGCGCGCTCAACAGCGCCACTCGTAGTGCGCCGCGCAGCAGAAAATCATGAGCCATTCCACTCTGTGAAGGTGGATGGCCAGCGAAGCTGGCGAACATATGACACAGAGGTGACAAATGTTGAACATACCTACGGACTCATTTACCGTCATATTTATGCATTCGCGTGGATGACGGGACCGCCGCTCCGAGGAGGCGGAAGAAACTAGACATGCATGGCGTTGACCATCGCTACTAGATACTTTTCAGTTGTAAAACTCCGCCTGGGAGCGGCGCGAGAACGTGACCCTCTGCCGTCTCCTCTCGCGAGGTGGCGCTGCCGCCACGGTTGGCCCGGTTGGCTACAGAAGCTTGCCAAGGCAGCAGCGCGCCGCCGACTCACTGCCAGTTTTTTCTTTTCTTTTGCTGCTTTTCGTGGCGCTAAGTATTCAAAGAATAGCATTTTTACATTGTGCACTCTGTAAAAAGCAGCTAATAGGTGAATGAAGAGGGCAGTGAGGCTTTTCATTTGTGGCATGTTTTATGTACAGATGAAAAAAAATGATAGGACCGGTACAACGCCGGATTGATGAATCTAAGCATGATACATCGATATTCACAAAAGACGCACTTTCTTGGTTGCTACAGCTACCTTGTGACTGCTTTCTAGATGACAGTTTGTATCCCTGGAGTAAAAATGCATCCGCATAACAATGAAGAAATTCAGTACTTCGCACGTGAACGCGAACAAATGCTCTGCACAACCAAGAAGAGAAAGGCGCAGCACCCCTCTAGATCATCTAAAGCCTTCCAAAATATCTCTCCGCAAAGGCCTGCCTCATCCAGGGAAGCTGACACACTTTTGTTAGCAGTCTTCATAAAGCCCAGCATCTTTGGCGTCGGGTGCTTTAAGGAACCTTGCTTGAGACTTCTGCACTCAATTAAGTAACTGTCGCAGCCAACTGCTGGGATTTCAAAGCTTATGTCCACTATGCATAGTTCACATGGTGCGCCCTTTCTGACTTTATGAATGACATATCCACACAGATAATAAACAGCATTGTCCCTTAGGTTTCCTCGAGCATAAGTGTGCTCATTGCAAGCACATTCTGGTGAGCTGCTTGGCTCCAGGCAACTTATCAAAGCCGCCTCAATGGCATTGCGAAAACTTTTTTTTTTTTTACTGGCAGGCTTCTCTCATCTGCTTAAATGTGTCGATGACGCCGACGAGCACAGACAGGGCCTGACATACCTTCCACACTAGCACGTAGCGCTGTTTTAACAGGTGTATACAGGCTTAGAAGACGGAATCTGCGGGAAGTTGATTACAGCAGGACGGGACTCATCACAATCGAAGGAACGCACTAGTCCAATCTATTGCTGAAAAAACGTGAGTGAGGGAATTTCCTAGAAAACAGTGCAACGTGTATGCAGTCACAACAAATGTGAACAGTGTGCCTTACCTCCAGTGAATCTTGATAATTAACTGGCTGTCGAAACATAGAGCGCAACTGGACGCGGCAGATCATCGACAATGTCTAAAGTCGACATCAGAGTTACTCGCAGCGACTTTGCCCTTTGTTGTGATGCAAAAAGCTTCAGGTTCTTTTGAATTGCACTCTGTTCTGTCAAGTTTAGCTGTTCCGAAAAATCTTTGATGACCTGAAATGATTAGTGCAACAAGTTTATAGCCCTTGGGAAATGCGCACGAAGTTCAAAGCCGGTGGCCTGGTACACTATTTCGTCGTAGAATGCTCGCAAGTTTTTAAAAAAACACACAAAAAACAGGAGTGAAAACAGACAAAGTGATAATTAGGAAGGGCGCGGCACCCTCCCTAGCTATCACTTCATCTCTTTCTCGTGGTTTTTCTTGTTTCTTTGCCTTTTCATTGTTCCATTGCAGGCATGTTTGCTCACAAGGCGAGCAGAATTTTCCTGGCATACAAATCAGAAACACGAGCAAAACGTGGCACGCTGCTGCGCTCATCGGCGTCTCTGTCCGCCCGCACAAACGTTGCGCGCACCGCCCGCCTTCGGGCCGATAGTGTCGCGCGCGCCACCCCGCGGGCGCGACAGAAAGGGGTCAGGTGCCGCGGCGGAGTTTGACAACTGAAACCAATCTAGTAACGTTGGCGTTGACCGCCACCGTGGGAGAACGGAAGGAAAAGAAAAGAGACACGCAGGCGCTTGGAACGCCGAAAGAGGGCGGTGCGAGTGTAGACATGACCGACGCGGGCCAAAGTGTAGTATCTGTTATTATCAGCTTAATATCTGATACGGGTTGTATCACCCAGCCCAAGATAATGTATTTTTGCAAGTTGGCGGAATGCTTGAAGCCTGCTTCACCTCCGCCGCGGGTCAGCCCGGTACCGCACTATCTTCAGGATCGACCCGCGGTTATTGGTCTACGGACATCAATTCGCTGGAAGCTAGCTTCGCTGTAAAAGGGAAAATTGTGCGCATCTATCGACAATGATTGTCAATGTATGCGAATAGCAGAATGCTTCTTGAAACATGTCCACCTTATTAAAGGAATGATGCTCTTGTTGGTTTGTTGCAGTGAACATATTTTGGTAGCGTTCGTTCTTTCATTCCATTATACAGCAGTGAAAAGAACCACTAACCAGCATATCTGAAGTCGTAGTATAGGTGACTCTACATAAAGCTGATCCATTTTATGTGCATTGTCTCCAGCGGTGCGAGCTCCGGCTAATGCCGCTGGATCCTCTTTTCCTGCAGCCGCCGCAACGGGAGAGGGCGGCGGGAGAAATGGAGGACAGCTCTTCGTGAGCGCACCACCACTGCATTTAAACCTTCAGACGCCACAAAGCTGCACTCTTCGACAAATGTACACCCTTTGGGGTGTACAATAATCGTCATCTGCCTTAAGTTGCTTGCGTTTCCGTTCTTGAGAACGCTGCGCTCGCTACTTTCCTGTCGAGAAGGCTCTGTCGTGCTGATTACGCGTGCTTGCCTTTCGTGACTTGAAAGTACCGGGCTCACAGCTTTAAAGAAAGGAAATGCGGAGAAGACAGATGACGATTATCGTTGTACGGCAAGCTATGAGGCAACGGGTGTAGAGTGCGCACGACCGCTCGTGCATATCGGTCCGTTTGCTCTTTAAAAAGTTTACACCCTTTGGGTCGTATCTTGTCCCACAATGATAATCGTCATCTGTCTTGCCCACGTTTACTCTCTTTAACGCTGCTAGCCCAGTACTTTCAAGTCACGAATGGCTTGCGCATTATCAGCGTAACACAACATTCTCGACAGGAAAGTAGCGAGCTCTGAGTTTTCAAGAAAGGAAACGCAAGCAAGGCAGGTTACGGTTATCGTTGTGGGACAAGATAAGCCCCAAAGAGCGAAAACTTGTTTCAACATTAGTATTTAATTGTATTAATTAGTATTTATTAGTAATTAGTATTTGTATTAACGGTGAAAGTACAACCAACACCGACTACGAAACAGGCGAAAGAAGCAAAGAAAGCTATACCGCGCTTTAATGTCATGTTTGCCACATAGCTCAATTAGGTGCCTTCAAATGCACGTATTGCTTAAGAGGAAGCTTTAGCTCGAGTGCTCCTATCTAAATACACGTAAAAGGATAATTCGTTTTTCTCGGCAACCACTGCACCGAATTTGACGGGATTTGTTGCATTTAAAGGAAAAACTTAAAATCTAATGACTGTTTGTTTCGAATGTTCGATTTAAGTTGTCAAGTTTTTATTAAAAATTGGCAAACATCGCGAATTTTCAGCAAACGAAACTATAAAGTTTACAACTCCATAACTCGGCAAGAAAAAATGATATCGCAATTCTGTGAATTGTACCCAATAGCACATCTAAAGCGGACAAATATGACATCTTACGCAGCAATATAAAGGACTTTATTAATATGTAATTAAAACTTTTGCAGAACCCTGGTAAACAACGTAACAAATTTACGTAAGATGTAAAATGACATATGAAATTTGTCCGCTTTGAATGATCTAATGGATGCCGTTTACAGAATCGCGTTATCTGTTCTTGATGCAGAGCTATTAGTTTGTAAACTTCGTGCTTCTATTTTTTTCGAACTTCTGAATTTTTGAAAATCTTTTTAACAAAGTTCAAGCCCTAAATCAAAATTCTGCTTCCAACAGTCCCTAGAATTTAACTTTATCTCTCAAATGCAACTAATTTCATCAAAATCGGTCCAGGGGTTATCTCAGAAAAACGTTTTTGCGTTTTTACATGTATTTGAATAGGCCGCGTCGGAGTTGGGCCCAAGCTAAAGCTTCCTCTTAAGGACGCACATCTACCTGAGCAATCCTGTGGAGTAGACCGTTCGGGCATCCCGCGACATCAAATGGGCGTGGTATTCTCTGCTACTTGCAATTTGTGCGAGTTTCACGAGCCAGCAGTACCAGCGCAGCACTACGCGATAACGAAATTACTAAAACGCGAAAGCGTGGGCGGTGCAGAGTCGAGTGAAAACGAAACATTTAGACCGGTCGCGTCGTTGTCGAAGGTACGAGCACCGAGCGAACGAGCACATCGAAAGATGAGAGCGAACGCGGCGCGCAGCGGCGGATGAGAAAATCAAAAGCGAAGAGGCGCGAGGAGGAAAGAGAAGAGGGGGTTCAGCGGAATCATGAAGCGGAAGGCGGAGGACGTTATGACGTAAGGGCCGATTTACGCTCGAGCCGCCCATCGCCGCAAGCCGCACCGCACGCTTGCGGTCGCGCAAAAAATTGCACGTATCAAACACTTGTGCACAAATTTCGGTTTACAATGTGTAAGGTATACACTGTGCACACAGTGTAAATGGTAATTTGTGCACAAGTGCTGGATACGCGCAATTTTTCGCGCGACCGCACGCGCGCGGTGCGGCTTGCGGCGATGGGCGGCTCGAGCGTAAATCGGCCCAACTCGTCCCTAAGGGCGAGGAGAAAATCGGGTGAGGAGGAAACCAGCGCGCAAACAAAGCGCAAGCGTAGGGTTCGGACCCACTGATCATCATCAGCAGCAGCCTAATTTATGTCCACGGCAGGACGATGGCCTCTCCCTGCGATCTCCAATTACACCTGTACTGCGCCAACCGATTCCAACTAGCGCCTGCGAATTTCTTAATTTCATGACCCCACCTAGTCTTCTGCCGTCCTCGACTGCGCATTCGTTCTCATGGCACCCATTCTGCAACCGTAATGGTCCATCGGTTATCTAACCTACGCATTACATGACCTGCCCAGTTCCATTTCTTTTTCTTAATGTCAGTTAGATTATCGGCTATGCATAGGCGGAGAGTTTTCATTTTTCCGGGAGGAGGCCGGGGCGGGGGAGGCGTCCAGCTTCCCGGACCATATATATATATATATATATATATATATATATATATATATATATATATATATATATATATATATATATATATATATATATATATATATATATCTTGCACTTGAAGAATTGAGCTATGAAGTGACGGCGTTGTATGAGTATATACCAGACATCATCTACTTCGTGTAATTTAATCTTCCTTCGTGTAATTGTGGCATACTTGGCTATCACTAATACTGCTTCGCCTTTCCGGCGAAACTACAGCCTCTATCTCTCTCTCTCTTCTTTTCCGTGAGTCCGAGTATCAGCGCTCTTGTGAATGACTGCTGTTGATTCTGATTTCTAGTGAATCCGGCTTGGCCTCATTGCGGTTACTGAGTGAATTATACAGTGTTCCCCAACTATCACGCACCAAGACTTCTTTTTTTTTTTAAGAGCAGTTGTGTTACTCGAGGAAAGCCCAGGGCATATTGTTTCCAGTAAAGTGGAGTAGCCGCCAGCAATTCTTTTGTTCCTTAAATTTAATTAGACAATTGCAATTAATTATCGAATTGTAGAAATACTGTCCTAATTACCAAAGTGTCAATGAGGCATTTGTAGGCGACCGCAGGCACCCCAAATGACATCTAACTGCTGTGTTTTCCGTGCAGTACTAATTGCGTGCAATTTTTTCCGACTGGAAAACAAACCTCACGAAATATGAAAAATACCACGTGACTGCGCTCCTACCCGCATCATGAAGCAGTGCCCTCAAATAAGTTGATTGAAAGCAACTGCACTGCTTGTCGCAAACCCAAAGAGAGAGCGCATCACCTTGATAATGGTACGGAAGGAGCACCAACAGCATGTTTCGCGTCCTTACAGCTATTCCTACCTCTCTACGTCACACTTACCCGTCTCTAAAGGCCGACTGATCACACGGATAACAAAAGCCCCTTGATAACGCGGTCGAAGTTCCGCTCTGACCACGCATGAAATGCGAAACGCACTGAAATAGGCATAGGTTATTCCAACCGCACCGCATCGACAGAGTGCGCGCGCAGCTATATTTCGCGCCAGAAACTTCGAATCAAATCCAAAATAAAGTGACCGTTTAGTTTCCATGAGAGTGTATACGTGCTGCAAAAACAGGTTTGTGGCATAAAATAAAAGCGAAATAAACAGCCTGGGAAGTGACCCACGTGTTGAGAAAAGGCAAAACCGATGTGTTCAGGAAAGTAAATAACCACTTATAGATTAGCCGGATGGGAAGTTGTGACACTTGCACAAAAAACAAAAATACATCAGATTTCAGTGTGCCCTTATTGTCCACGAATTCGCAAGCGCCGTTGAACATCAGCTGTTGCCTGGAGGACGTGTTCGAATAGGTCTCCTTTTGCAGCTTGTGTCCGCTTTATCACATCTTCAATTGGCTTTCTTGATGACCGATGCCGGAATTTTACGGCAGACATCCGTTATACTTGCTTTGAACTAATCTGATGTCCATCTCGATCATGTAATTGCGATCTTTCACATAACCCCTAAGGAAAGAAAGCGAGTGGAGAGAGGTCAGGTGACCTAGCCGTCCAATATACAGGCCCGCGCCTTTCAATCTATTGTGCAAGAAAAGTCTTATCCAGCCAGTTTCGTGCCCGGCTGCTGCTGTGTGCGGGTGCCCCATCTTGCTGATACCACAGAAGTGGAAGACGTGACAGTGAGACTTCGCTGAGAAACTCATCCACCACTCCTTCAAGTATTTCGTTCACGTAACGCTTCCAGTTCAGCGTGTGATCGAAGAAGATGGGACCGATTACAGCGCCGGAGTAAATTCCGAACCACACATTCAGTGACCACTGGTACTGGTGCCGATTGCGCTTTACCTAGTGTAGATTGAAGTCAATAGTGTGCATTATGCAAATTTACCTAGGCGTTTCTTCCGAAAATTGGCTTCATATGTGCACATGATGTTGCTCAAAAAGTCCGGTGACTCATCGGCTTCTCAGCCAAGATTGCGGAAGTTGACATTTGTGAAAAAAGGTAAGCTTATTGCCCAGCAAAATGTTGACGCATCCATGTCCCATCACTTCTCTAGAAAACTCCGGCTCGGGGCATATGCATCAGTCTCCAAGCAAATGCAAGTGTTTCCGCTCATTCACGAGCGGAATAAACGGACTGCGAAAGTTGGCTTTTGGGTTTAAAATCATCATCATCAACATCATCAGCCTGGTTACGCCCACTGCAGGGCAAATGCCTCTCCCATATTTCTCCAACAACCCCGGTCATGTACTAATTGTGGCCATGCCGTCCCTGCAAACTTCTTAATCTCATCCGCCCACCTAACTTTCTGCCGTCCCCTGCTACGCTTCCCTTCCCTTGGAATCCAGTCCGTAACCCTTAATGACCATCGGTTATCTTCCCTCCTCATTACATGTCCTGCCCATGCCCATTTCTTTTTCTTGATTTCAACTAAGATGTCATTACCTCGCGTTTGTTCCCTCACCCAATCTGCTCTTTTCTTATCCCTTAACGTTACACCTATCATTCTTCTTTCCATAGCTCGTTGCGTCGTCCTCAATTTGAGTAGAACCCTTTTCGTAAGCCTCCAGGTTTCTGCCCCGTAGGTGAGTACTGGTTTAAAATATATAAGCATATATAGCCAGAGCCCCAAAAAATGTCGGCGCGCCCAAGTGCTCACTTCTCTGGAAAACTCTGTTTCAGGGAATATATATCAACCTCCATGCTAGGGCAAGTGTTTCTGCCGATTTACGAGCTGAATAAACGGATTGCGGAAATTGGCTTATTTTACAAAAAACGTGAGCCTATAGCCCAGCAAAATTTCGGCGCAGCCATTTCCTCACTTCTGCAGAAAACTCTGGCTCAGGGCAAATACGCCAGCCTCCATGCTAACAAAAGTGTTGTTTCCGCCGATTCACGAGTTGAATAAACGGATTGCGGAAGTTGGCTCCTGTTGCAAAAAAAGGTAAGCCTGAAGCCCAGCAACATGTCGGCGCAACCTAGTCTTCATTTTTCTGGAAAGCTCTGGTTTGGGGCATATAAATCCCTCTCCATGCTAATGCAAGTGTTGCTTCCGCCGATTCACGAGCTGAATAAAGGAATTGCGAAAGTTGGCTTCTGTTACAAAAAAAGGTAAGCCTAAAGTCCGGCAAAATGTCGGCGCAGATATGTACTCACTTCTCTGGAAAACTGGCTCGGGGCAAATACACCAGTCTCCATGCTAATACAAGTGTTGTTTCTGCCGATTCACGAGCTGAATAAAGGAATTGCGAAAGTTTGCTTCTGTTACAAAAAAGGTAAGCCTAAAGTCCAGCAAAATGTCGGCGCAGCTATGTACTCACTTCTCTGGAAAACTCTGGTTCGGGGCATATGCACTAGTCTCCATGCTAAGACGTGTTTTTTTCCGCTGATTCACTAGCTGAATAAAGGGAGTGCGAAAGTAGGTATCTGTTCCAAAAAGGTAAGCCTAAAGCCCAGCAAAATGTCGGCGCAGCCGTGTCCTCAGTTCTCTGGAAACTCTGGCTCAGGGCAAATACACCAGTCTCCATAACACAAGTGTTGTTTCCGCCGATTGACGAGCTGAATAAAAGGATTGCGAAAGTTGGCTTCTGTTACAAAAAAGGTAAGCCCACCAATATGTCGGCTCAGCTATGTCCTCATTTCACTGGAAAACTGGTTTGGGGCATATACATAAGTTTCCAAGCTAATGAAACTTCCTTGGCTGATTCAAAGGCTGGATACATGGATTGCGGAAGTTGGCTTCTGTTACAAAAAAAAAGGTAGACCTGCAGCCAAGCAAGATGTTGACGCTGTGTTGTTCACTGACTTTCATGGAAAATTCTGGCTCGGGGCAAATACACCAATCACCATACTAACACTAGTGTTTCCGCCGATTCACGAGCTGAATAAACGGATTGCGGAAGTTGGCTTCTGTTACAAAAAAGGTAAACCTAAAACCCAGAAAAATGACGCTGCGATGTTCACTCACTTCTGTGCAAAACTCTGGCTCGGCACAAATACTCCAGTCTCCATGCCAACACAAAGGTTTGCGCCGATTCACGAGCTCAACAAACCGATTGCGGAAGTTGGCTTCTGTTGCAAAAAGGTAAGCCCAGCAAAATGTCGGCGCAACCATGTCCACACTTCTCTGGAAAACTCGTTTGGGCATATACATCTCTCCATGCAAATGCAAGTGTTTCGGCTGATTCAAGTGCTGAATAAAAGAATTGCGGATATTCGCTTTAGTGAAAAAGGTAAGCATATAGCCCAACAAAATGTTGGAGCAGCCATGTCCACTCACTTCTGTGAAAGTGAGTGAGCGCTGGTTCTTCACATATATCACTCCCCACGCATGCGCTGATGCCGATTTACTCGATAAATACACGAAAAGGTACAGAATAATTTTCTCGAAAAATGAAAAAACGGTAAGCCTATAGCCCAGGAAAATATCGTTTCAGCCACGCAAAATACCCTCGAAAGACCTGGTTCTTCACATAAATCACTCCCCACCCATGCGCTGATACCGACTTACCCGGTAAATAAACAAAAAGGCACAGAATAATTTTCTCGAAAAAATGAAAAAACGGTAAGCCTATAGCCCAGGAAAATATCGTCTCAGCCACGCAAAATAAATTCCCTCGAAAGAGCTGGTTCTTCACATAAATCACTCCCCACGCATGCGCTGATGCCGATTTACCCGATAAATAAACGAAAAAGCACAGAATAATTTACTCGAAAAAATGAAAAAACGGTAAGCCTATAGCCCAGGAAAATATCGTCTCAGCCACGCAAAATAAATTCCCTCGAGAGAGCTGGTTCTTCACATAAATCACTCCCCACGCATGCGCTGATGCCGATTTACCCGATAAATAAACGAAAAGGCACAGAATAATTTTCTCGAAAAATGAAAAACGGTAAGCCCAGGAAAATATCGTCTCAGCCAGGAAAAATAAGTTCCCTCGAAAGAGCTGGTTCTTCACATAAATCACTTCCCACGCAGGCGCTGATGCCGATTTACCCGATAAATAAACGAAAAGGCACAGAATAATTTTCTCGAAAAAATGAAAAAACGGTAAGCCTATAGCCCACGAAAATATCGTCTCAGCCACGCAAAATAAATTCCCTCGAAAGAGCTGGTTCTTCACATAAATCACTCTCCACGCATGCGCTGATGCCGGTTTACCCGGCAAATAAACGAAAAGGCACAGAATAATTTTCTCGAAAAAACGAAAAAACGGTAAGCCTATAGCCCAGGAAAATATCGTTTCAGCCACGCAGAATAAATTCCCTCGGAAGAGCTGGTTCTTCACATAAATCACTCCCCACGCATGCGCTGATGCCGATTTACCCGATAAATAAACGAAAAAGCACAGAATAGTTTTCTCGAAAAAATGAAAAAAACGGTAAGCCTATAGCCCAGGAAAATATCGTTTCCGCCACGCAAAATAAATTCCCTCGAAAGAGCTGGTTCTTCACATAAATCACTCCCCACGCATGCGCTGATGCCGATTTACCCGGTAAATAAACGAAGAAGCTCGGAATAATTTTCTCGAAAAAATGAAAAAACGGTAAGCCTATAGCCCAGGAAAATATCGTTTCCGCCACGCAAAATACCCTCGAAAGACCTGGTTCTTCACATAAATCACTCCCCACCCATGCGCTGATACCGACTTACCCGGTAAATAAACAAAAAGGCACAGAATAATTTTCTCGAAAAAATGAAAAAACGGTAAGCCTATAGCCCAGGAAAATATCGTCTCAGCCACGCAAAATAAATTCCCTCGAAAGAGCTGGTTCTTCACATAAATCACTCCCCACGCATGCGCTGATGCCGATTTACCCGATAAATGAACGAAAAAGCACAGAATAATTTACTCGAAAAAATGAAAAAAACGGTAAGCCTATAGCCCAGGAAAATATCGTCTCAGCCACGCAAAATAAATTCCCTCGAGAGAGCTGGTTCTTCACATAAATCACTCCCCACGCATGCGCTGATGCCGATTTACCCGATAAATAAACGAAAAGGCACAGAATAATTTTCTCGAAAAATGAAAAACGGTAAGCCTATAGCCCAGGAAAATATCGTCTCAGCCAGGAAAAATAAGTTCCCTCGAAAGAGCTGGTTCTTCACATAAATCACTTCCCACGCAGGCGCTGATGCCGATTTACCCGATAAATAAACGAAAAGGCACAGAATAATTTTCTCGAAAAAATGAAAAAACGGTAAGCCTATAGCCCACGAAAATATCGTCTCAGCCACGCAAAATAAATTCCCTCGAAAGAGCTGGTCCTTCACATAAATCACTCTCCACGCATGCGCTGATGCCGGTTTACCCGGCAAATAAACGAAAAGGCACAGAATAATTTTCTCGAAAAAACGAAAAAACGGTAAGCCTATAGCCCAGGAAAATATCGTTTCAGCCACGCAAAATAAATTCCCTCGGAAGAGCTGGTTCTTCACATAAATCACTCCCCACGCATGCGCTGATGCCGATTTACCCGATAAATAAACGAAAAAGCACAGAATAGTTTTCTCGAAAAAATGAAAAAAACGGTAAGCCTATATAGCCCAGGAAAATATCGTTTCCGCCACGCAAAATAAATTCCCTCGAAAGAGCTGGTTCTTCACATAAATCACTCCCCACGCATGCGCTGATGCCGATTTACCCGGTAAATAAACGAAGAAGCTCGGAATAATTTTCTCGAAAAAATGAAAAAACGGTAAGCCTATAGCCCAGGAAAATATCGTTTCCGCCACGCAAAATAAATTCCCTCGAAAGAGCTGGTTCTTCACATAAATCACTCCCCACGCATGCGCTGATGCCGATTTACCCGGTAAATAAACGAAAAGGCACAGAATAATTTTCTCGAAAAAATGAAAAAACGGTAAGCCTATTATAGCCCAGGAAAATATCGTCTCAGCCAGGAAAAATAAATTCCCTCGAAAGAGCTGGTTCTTCACATAAATCACTCCCCACGCATGCGCTGATGCCGATTTACCCGGAAAATAAACGAAAAGGCACAGAATAATTTTCTCGAAAAAATGAAAAAAGGGTAAGCCTATAGCCCAGGAAAATATCGTTTCAGCCACGCAAAATAAATTCCCTCGAAAGAGCTGGTTCTTCACATAAATCACTCCCCACGCATGCGCTGATGCCGATTTACCCGGTAAATAAACGAATAAGCTCAGAATAATTTTCCCGAAAAAATGAAAAAACGGTAACCCTATAGCCCAGGAAAATATCGTCTCAGCCACGCAAAATAAGTTCCCTCGAAAGAGCTGGTTCTTCACATAAATCACTCCCCACGCATGCGTTGATGCCGATTTACCCGATAAATAAATAAAAAGGCACAGAATAATTTTCTCGAAAAAATGAAAAAACGGTAAGCCTATAGCCCAGGAAAATATCGTTTCAGCCACGCAAAATAAATTGGTACACGCACTCAGCAGCAGCAGCGGAGCAGACAGTTGTACGGCGGCTAAAGACGCTTTTGACGAACGTTACAGGTTTGAATCGTGGCCTCAAACCAGTACCTGAGACGACGAAAGCTGGAGTGGACGAGCAGGATCGATTAGATCAACCGGAGGCCACGCGGACCATCACGTGGGGTACACCAACCGCTGCTGCCTACAAAAGGACATCGCCCCCCTTGGACTATCGCACACGCACTCAGCAGCAGCAGCGGAGCAGACAGTTGTACGGCGGCTAAAGACGCTTTTGACGAACGTTACAGGTTGGTCTGTTCTCTTCGCCTATCGACGGCACTTTTGTTCTGTTACGTTTCCTGCTGCTGCTGGGTGCACTCTGTGAGCGAACTTTACTAGTGTGCTGGGTGCTATGAATGACATATGTCCAGCATGCGATGGCAGGATTCACGAATCGGAGTCGTGGTTGCTGTGCTCAGAATGAAAGTATAGTTACCATATCGGCTCATGCTCTGCGGTAACTGACAATGCTTACAAAAAGAAGTCTGTTGCTGCTAAAAAATCTTGGATCTGCGTGACGTGTAAAGCGTCGACTCGAGGCGCCAATTCTGCGGAAATGCAGAATGAGACGTTAGAAAAGAAGTTCACCTCAGAGCTTGCGGCAATTCATCTCAAGCTTACTGAGCTACTGGACATCAAATCAAAGGTTGACGATTTGTCCCAAATTAAAACAACTGTTGATAGCATTGAGGAATCTATGAAAGTTATGTCCAGTAAATACGATGATGTTCTTACTCAGATGACACGGCAGTCCGCAGACATCTCAGACCTCAGAAAGCGGGTTGTGAAGCTTGAGGCCCACGCTAAAGAAACAGACGTGGAAAAACTTCAGCATGAGTTGAACGAGCTAGATCAGTACAGCAGGCGCCTAAATCTTGAAGTGAACGGTTTGGCCTATCACGAAAATGAGAACCTTCTGGTAAAGCTCAACCAACTGGCAACTGAACTTGGGCTTCCACAGCTTTCCGAGTCTGACATTGAAGCCGCCCACAGACTAGCTTCTAGAAACGAGAGGAAGGGAGACAAGCCCAATACTGTGATGGTGAGGTTTTCATCTCGTCAAACTAAAGAAAAATGGCTTGCAAAGAAAGGACAATTGAAGAAAACAAAGTCAGCTATATTCTTCAGTGAAAACCTCACGGCTTGCAATAAGAAGCTTTTCTGGGAAATGAAAAATAGGGCTCTTGAAAATAAGTACGATTTCGCATGGCACAAGAATGGCAAACTTTTCGTGCGCCGCAGCCCGAGTGATAGGGTGATTAGAATTGCAACAGTGCATGACCTAGGGCTCTATTCTGGACACGCATGGCGGCTGCACGGCCGCCATTATCCGCCATGTTTACTCTCTGATTGGCTGTCGAAAGGTCACGTGTTTTGAAATTTGTGCCGGGAAGCGGAAGTATTGCGAAATGCAATTTTGCGTTTTCATCAAGATGACGAAACGTGACGTGGAGCTGCAAATTTCATGAACTAACACATTTTTTTGGTCCTTGGCAGATATATTGTGATGTTAGCGCTTCAAAAAGAATGTGAGCGGTAGCGTGCACAAGCCAGTGCAATGCATCTGCAATTGCGCGAATATGTGGTGGCGATCCAAGATATGCGCCATGCCAGCTTGCTGATTGGCTGAAGGAATATCTCGTGAGGAGCGTCACAGGAAGGGCTGTTTCGTAATCGTCATTTTGACGATGCGTGACGTTGCGCTGGGCCGCCATTGCTGAGATTTTCCGCCATAATTCTTGCTGCGACGAGCCGCGCGAATTATGCTAATGGGCAGCCATATGCAATGGCAGCCGAGAGGAATGCGTATCGCCACATTTTCCCCGTCGTTTGGCGCCACGAAAATCTTTTGTTCAAAACGCGTGCTCATAGTATTTGCATCGCTCTCGGGTGGTGTTGGCATTTGTGTTTGGGGCCATCGTTTTTTGAAAGAACGCGTTTATACGAAATAATATTGGTTGAATATAGCAAACTTTCAGCAATGTTGTCCACTTTTCACTGCTGCATTTGTATTGTAATCGAGATTAATGCCTTTTCGCACAATCAGACGTTATGACAACGGCATCTTTCTAATTTATAAAAAGAAATGTACGCAAGGCGGCGCCTTGAAGTTTCCTCCCGCGGTACGAGAAACCAGCGAAATGAACAAGAGATGGCAGCGCCGGCGCTTGCGTCGCTCTAGTGGATATCTCTGGCGCGCGCAACGCTATCGGTGATATTCAGCCGTCTCTCAGCCAGCCGAGTCGGGCTGAGTCACTTGCGTTTCACGAAATAGCGATAACGAGGCCTAGAACGTGCGCGCATCACCACTGGTAGGTCGCGTATGTTGTCTCAAGAAAGAAAACAAGCACGTTGGCGCCAACATGCGATGACTCATTGCATTTTCCAGGGACACGCATCCTAGCTATTGAAGCAGACGACGGCTTGTACGCAGCAGACGACGGAAGCGAGAAGCGTTTTCGACGGAATAATCATACGCTTTGAGATAGCTGCTTTATTTTTACTGCGGAGGAAAACTGTTTTGCTTTACCGATAATGCTACATTCAGTGGCTTCATTTCAGTTTCTTAGGCAAAACGTCAAGTTGGCGTCACGTTACGTAAGCAAAACTGGGCCACCAGCGCCATTTTGTTTGCGTCGCGCCTACGTCACGCACCGAAGAAAATGGCGGAATGTCCAGAATAGCGCCCCTAGACAAAATACGATAACATGAAAGATAGCTGATCGCAAGAAGTGCTTACGTTCTATTCACAAACATAACAAACTACTATGATACTGAGGCCTTCCAGAAAATTGCTTCACGCCAGAAAAAACAGTTATCACTGATTCACCTTAATGCGCAAAGTCTTCAAAACAAAAAAGATAGTGTCGACTACTTTTTGAACAGCCTAAATCACCAGTTTGATTTCTTAGCTTTCACTGAAACATGGTCTACTGATAACCATGATACCGTGCCATTTACGAACTACAGTTGTGCATCAATCTGCAGGGAAAACCAAAGGGGTGGTGGTGTATCGATTTATGTTCATGACAGCGTTAAATACAATATTGTCAAAGAATATACTGTAATATCCTCTCACTTTGAATCTGTCATGATAGAATGTCAAAGCCTTTTAGTAGTTACTATATATAGGCCCCCTTCTGGAAATGTGTCTGATTTCCTTAATTTCATGGATGAAATGCTTGAGTATTGTGAACAGAATGGCGCACGCGTGATTGTTACAGGCGATTTCAACATAGATATGCTATCACCAAGCAACAACAAACAAAATTTTCTTGACAGAATGCTCTCTTTTGGCTATGAAAACACAATTTATGTACCTACAAGGATAACACAGTTGACTGAAACTGCCTTGGATTTATGTTTCACAAACTACAAAAATGAAATATGCACAGGGGTTCTAACACCTGGAGTCAGCGATCACCTGCCGATTTTTGCATTTTTGCCGTGGTGCGTAAAAAAACGAAATCCAGCAAATCCTACACAGCGTAGACAGATTAACCAAGAAACAATTAAGCATTTTCAGAATGTTGTCGCTGACACTGATTGGAGCTGTATTTTCAATAATACTGACCCTGTGAATGCCTACGACATATTCATAACAAAGTTAACAGACCTTTATAATTTAGCTTTTCCGATTGTGGTGCATAAGATAAACAAGAGGGCGAGAAAACCATGGATAGACGCTTCACTTTTGAAAAGAATGAAAGCAAGAGATAAGTTGTTCACCGAATTCATAAAAACAAAGCGCTTAGACTATTTGGTTGAATTTAAGCAGGTCAGAAATAAGATAGGATCTGACATTAAAAAGGCGCGATTTAGCTACTATGAAAAAAATGGCTGTGGCTTAGGTAAGGTTAAGCCCAGGATGCGAAGCATACTAGCCTTTATTTTAGTTGTTGAACCACTGTTTAGCCTGGTGAACTGCTGTTGCTTGGCTATATTTGGTTCGGCTAGACGAAGAAACAACTCATGCATTACTTCTTCGCCTTCAAGAGTGGAACGCGATAGCGTTCCCGTCGACCCGCCAAGGGGTGTAAGACAATGGGCTACAGGGCAGCGACTACGCGCCCCGCATTGGACGCGGTGAGCGTCGAGCAAAGCAGCGTTCGGCGCGGCAACGAAATGTGCGCCTGAGCAAGAGACGCACGCCTTAGAAACAGCGCGTTTCTAAGGCAACACCGCATTCACTAGAGGCGCTTTTGTACCGCTTTGAAGCGTTGTACTCGTGGCTCAGTGGTAGCGTCTCCGTCCCACACTCCGGAGACCCTGGTTCGATTCCCACCCAGCCCGTCTTGCAAGAGTTGAGCCAAAGCCACTTCTCCTCTGTCGTGACGTCACGGTGTCACGTGATTTCATGGTCACCGCCGCGCCTGAGGAGCTGGGTTGAGCCCTCGTAATATGCTTCGCATAAAAAGTTCGCAAACATACTCAATGATCAGAAAGCAATTTGGAACGCTGTGAACGATCTTTTGCAAAGGAAAAATACGAAGACTATCTCTCAGCTTCAAATAGAGGGCAGATCTTGTTCAGGTACTTTACTTGCCGATATGTTCAATGAGCATTTTTTGAGTTCAGGAGCTTCTGATATTTCAAATGGTTCTGTCCAGTCTTACAAATCGTATATTAAAACACACGTCTCGGAATCTATTTTCCTAACTCCCACGAATGAATCGGAAGTAGCCTCGCTGATACAGAATTTAAGTAACAAATGTGCTGTGGGTTTTGACAATATAAAAGCAGAACCTCTAAAAGCTGTTTCAGAACACATAAGCGCACCATTTGCACATATTTGCAACCTTATTTTTAGCACTGGAACATTCCCGGAGAAACTGAAAATTGCTAGAGTATCCGTTGTTCACAAAGGGGGTAATGAAAATGACATGAATAACTACAGGCCCATTTCCGTTTTGCCCATTTTTTCAAAAATTATAGAACGTGTCATATATGTGCGAATTGCAAACTTTTGTAGCTTAAACAAAATTATAACCGAACATCAATACGGATTTCAGAAGAACAAATGTACTGAAAAGGCCTTATTATCTATTAAAGATCAAATTATTGAACATTTTGAGCTAAAACATCACACAATTGGTATATTTCTCGACTTTAAGAAAGCTTTTGATTCGATTAAGCATGAAATTCTTTTGCAAAAGCTGTATGAATATGGAATAAGAGGTACGCCCCTCGATTTAATAAGAAGTTACCTTACTAATCGGTATCAGTATACAGATATGCAGCACTCGAAGTCACAAATGGGCAAGATCAAGTACGGCGTCCCACAGGGTTCTATACTTGGGCCACTTTTATTCTTATTTTATATAAATGACATCGTAAACGTACCTCTAACACCAGATATAATATTATATGCCGATGACACTAACGTCTTTTTCTCGGGTCAGGATATGTCTACTCTAGTACAAGAAGCGAACCTTTGGCTTAGCAATTTGTCGCTATGGCTGAGAACAAATAAGCTCGAATTAAACATTAAGAAAACAAAGTACATCATTTTTAAACCTCGGAACCATTGTATTCTCCACAATACGCAGCTCACATTCCAAGGAGCTTTAATTGAGCGCGTCCAGACTCAAAAATTTCTAGGCGTTATCTTTCACGAAACATTGAGTTGGTCCAATCACATAGATAATCTTCGCACCCACATATCGCGATCCATTGGCATAATTGGCAAAATCAGATGTTTACTACCCCTCTGGGTGACAAAGCAGCTTTATTACACTTTAGTTTACTCGCGCATACATTACTGCCTATTAATCTGGGGCACAACAACACAAACAAATAAAGATAGTATTCACAGGCTCCAAAAAAGAATCTTGCGTATTATCGAAAATGTTCCGCGCCGAACGCCTTCTGCTACACTTTTCCATAAGCACAGCATATTAAAATTAGAAAACATATTCCTTAAAAAACTAGCGACAGTCATCTACAATCAAATTAAATCGGACGCAGGTATATTTCAGGATACCTACTCGCGGGAAACACACACGTATAATCTTAGGAAAACCACCTATTACAGTGAAAGGATTCGAACCAACTACGGCAAGCAAAAACTAACGCACCTTATACCTTCATTTCTAAACTCTAACATGACGGCCATAAGCATAGTGAATGAAAGCCGATCAGTAGCAATTTTCAAAAAAAAAGATGCATGCTTATCTAATGGCGCTTCAAACATGACATTTTTTTTCTTTCTCTTCCATGTAAGACTTCCTTATATTGTATAAGCTTTCTTCCAGAACTGCATTGTGCCTCAAAATTCAGCCATGAAAATTTTTTGTCAACAAGCTGTTCATATCAATTATGTTCTAGTTCACTTATTAAAACCATGGCTTAGTTCTTTTTTTCTCTTCTGCATTTATGTATTCCATGATGTATTAGTGTTACATTATGTGTCATTATGTAGTGTTATATTTATGTATTATGTATTACAGACTGAGTGTACTGCAACAATTGTTTTTCTTTTCTTTTTTTCGTTTGTTACTACATTTATGTATTATCTAGTGACTCGCTGAGTGTTGTGCAATGTCGTGGTCTGGGCGGGGATTGGCGCGTTGTCAGGCATTCAGTTGCCTTTTCGCCACCCCTTCCCGCTGTACCACTGGATATGTATGCTGAACTGATGATAAAATAAACCATTCATTCAAAAATAAATTCCCTCGAAAGAGCTGGTTCTTCACATAAATCACACCCCACGCATGCGCTGATGCCGATTTACCCGGCAAATAAACGAAAAGCCACAGAATAATTTTCTCGAAAAAATGAAAAAACGGTAAGCCTATAGCCCAGGAAAATATCGTTTCAGCCACGCAAAATAAATTCCCTCGAAAGAGCTGGTTCTTCACATAAATCACTCCCCACGCATGCGCAGATGCCGATTTACCTGGTAAATAAACGAAAAGGCACAGAATAATTTTCTCGAAAAAATGAAAAAGCGGTAAGCCTATAGCCCAGGAAAATATCGTCTCATCCACGCAAAATAAGTTCCCTCGAAAGAGCTGGTTCTTCACATAAATCACTCCCCACGCATGCGCTCATGCCGATTTACCCGATAAATAAACGAAAAGGCACAGAATAATTTTCTCGAAAAATGAAAAAACGGTAAGCCTATAGCCCAGGAAAATCTCGTTTCAGCCACGTAAAATAAATTCCCTCGAAAGTGCTCGTTCTTCACATAAATCACTCCCCACGCATGCGCTGATGCCGATTTACCCGATAAATAAAGGAAAAGGCACAGAATAATTTTCTCGAAAAAATGAAAAAACGGTAAGCCTATAGCCCAGGAAAATATCGTTTCAGCCACGCAAAATAAATTCCCTCGAAAGAGCTGGTTCTTCACATAAATCACTCCCCACGCATGCGCTGATGCCGATTTACCCGGTAAATAAACGAAAAGGCACAGAATAATTTTCTCGAAAAAATGAAAAAACGGTAAGCCTATAGCCCAGGAAAATATCGTCTCAGCCACGCAAAATAAATTCCCTCGAAAGAGCTGTTTCTTAACATAAATCACTCCTCACGCATGCGCTGATGCCGATTTACCCGGCAAATAAACGAAAAGGCACAGAATAATTTTCTCGAAAAAATGAAAAAACGGTAAGCCTATAGCCCAGGAAAATATCGTTTCAGCCACGCAAAATAAATTCCCTCGAAAGAGCTGGTTCTTCACATAAATCACTCCCCACGCATGCGTTGATGCCGATTTACCCGATAAATAAATAAAAAGGCACAGAATAATTTTCTCGAAAAAATGAAAAAACGGTAAGTCTATAGCCCAGGAAAATATCGTCTCAGCCACGCAAAATAAATTCCCTCGAAAGAGCTGGTTCTTCACATAAATCACTCCCCACGCATGCGCTGATGCCGATTTACCCGATAAATAAACGAAAAACACAGAATAATTTACTCGAAAAAATGAAAAAACGCTAAGCCTATAGCCCAGGAAAATATCGTTTCAGCCACGCAAAATAAGTTCCCTAGAAAGAGCTGGTTCTTCACATAAATCACTCCCCACGCATGCGCTGATACCGATTTACCCGATAAATAAACGAAAACGTACAGAATAGTTTTCTCGAAAAAATGAAAAAAACGGTAAGCCTATAGCCCAGGAAAATATCGTTTCCGCCACGCAAAATAAATTCCCTCGAAAGAGCTGGTTCTTCACATAAATCACTCCCCACGCATGCGCTGATGCCGATTTACCCGGTAAATAAACGAATAAGCTCAGAATAATTTTCTCGAAAAAATGAAAAAAACGGTAAGCCTATAGCCCGGGAAAATATCGTTTCAGCCACGCAAAATAAATTCCCTCGAAAGAGCTGGTTCTTCACATAAATCACTCCCCACGCATGCGCTCATGCCGATTTGCCCGATAAATAAACGAAAAGGCACAGAATAATTTTCTCGAAAAATGAAAAAACGGTAAGCCTATAGCCCAGGAAAATCTCGTTTCAGCCACGTAAAATAAATTCCCTCGAAAGTGCTCGTTCTTCACATAAATCACTCCCCACGCATGCGCTGATGCCGATTTACCCGATAAATAAACAAAAAGCCACAGAATAATTTTCTCGAAAAAATGAAAAAACGGTAAGCCTATAGCCCAGGAAAATATCGTTTCAGCCACGCAAAATAAATTCCCTCGAAAGAGCTGGTTCTTCACATAAATCACTCCCCACGCATGCGCTGATGCCGATTTACCCGGTAAATAAACGAAAAGGCACAGAATAATTTTCTCGAAAAAATGAAAAAACGGTAAGCCTATAGCCCAGGAAAATATCGTCTCAGCCACGCAAAATAAATTCCCTCGAAAGAGCTGGTTCTTAACATAAACCACTCCTCACGCATGCGCTGATGCCGATTTACCCGGCAAATAAACGAAAAGGCACAGAATAATTTTCTCGAAAAAATGAAAAAACGGTAAGCCTATAGCCCAGGAAAATATCGTTTCAGCCACGCAAAATAAATTCCCTCGAAAGAGCTGGTTCTTCACATAAATCACTCCCCACGCATGCGCTGATGCCGATTTACCCGGTAAATAAACGAATAAGCTCAGAATAATTTTCTCGAAAAAATGAAAAAAACGGTAAGTCTATAGCCCAGGAAAATATCGTCTCAGCCAGGAAAAATAAATTCCCTCGAAAGAGCTGGTTCTTCACATAAATCACTTCCAACGCATGCGCTGATGCCGATTTACCCGATAAATAAACGAAAAGGCACAGAATAGTTTTCTCGAAAAAATGAAAAAACGGTAAGCCTATAGCCCAGGAAAATATCGTTTCAGCCACGCAAAATAAATTCCCTCGAAAGAGCTGGTTCTTCACATAAATCACTCCCCACACATGCGCTGATGCCGATTTACCCGGTAAATAAACGAAAAGGCACAGAATAATTTTCTCGAAAAAATGAAAAAACGCTAAGCCTATAGCCCAGGAAAATATCGTCTCAGCCACGCAAAATAAATTCCCTCGAGAGAGCTTGTTCTTCACATAAATCACTCCCCACGCATGCGCTGATGCCGATTTACCCGATAAATAAACGAAAAGGCACAGAATAATTTTCTCGAAAAATGAAAAAACGGTAAGCCTATAGCCCAGGAAAATATCGTCTCAGCCACGCAAAATAAATTCCCTCGAAAGAGCTGGTTCTTCACATAAATCACTCCCCACGCATGCGTTGATGCCGATTCACCCGATAAATAAATAAAAAGGCACAGAATAATTTTCTCGAAAAAATGAAAAAACGGTAAGCCTATAGCCCAGGAAAATATCGTTTCAGCCGCGCAAAATAAATTCCCTCGAAAGAGCTGGTTCTGCACATAAATCACTCCCCACGCATGCGCTGATACCGATTTTCCTGATAAATAAACAAAAAGGCACAGAATAATTTTCTCGAAAAAATGAAAAAACGGTAAGCCTATAGCCCGGGAAAATATCGTTTCAGCCACGCAAAATAAATTCCCTCGAAAGAGCTGGTTCTTCACATAAATCACTCCCCACGCATGCGCTGATGCCGATTTACCCGATAAATAAACGAAAAGGCACAGAATAATTTTCTCGAAAAATGAAAAAACGGTAAGCCTATAGCCCAGGAAAATCTCGTTTCAGCCACGTAAAATAAATTCCCTCGAAAGTGCTCGTTCTTCACATAAATCACTCCCAACGCATGCGCTGATGCCGATTTACCCGATAAATAAACAAAAAGCCACAGAATAATTTTCTCGAAAAAATGAAAAAACGGTAAGCCTATAGCCCAGGAAAATATCGTTTCAGCCACGCAAAATAAATTCCCTCCAAAGAGCTGGTTCTGCACATAAATCACTCCCCACGCATGCGCTGATGCCGATTTACCCGATAAATAAACGAAAAGGCACAGAATAATTTTCTCGAAAAATGAAAAAACGGTAAGCCTATAGCCCAGGAAAATATCGTCTCAGCCAGGAAAAATAAGTTCCCTCGAAAGAGCTGGTTCTTCACATAAATCACTTCCCACGCAGGCGCTGATGCCGATTTACCCGATAAATAAACGAAAAGGCACAGAATAATTTTCTCGAAAAAATGAAAAAACGGTAGGCCTATAGCCCAGGAAAATATCGTTTCAGCCACGCAAAATAAATTCCCTCGAAAGAGCTGGTTCTGCACATAAATCACTCCCCACGCATGCGCTGATACCGATTTACCCGGTAAATAAAGGAAAAGGCACAGAATAATTTTCTCGAAAAAATGAAAAAACGGTAAGCCTATAGCCCAGGAAAATATCGTTTCAGCCACGCAAAATAAATTCCCTCGAAAGAGCTGGTTCTTCACATAAATCACTCCCCACGCATGCGCTGATGCCGATTTACCCGGTAAATAAACGAAAAGGCACAGAATAATTTTCTCGAAAAAATGAAAAAACGGTAAGCCTATAGCCCGGGAAAATATCGTCTCAGCCACGCAAAATAAATTCCCTCGAAAGAGCTGGTTCTTAACATAAATCACTCCTCACGCATGCGCTGATGCCGATTTACCCGGCAAATAAACGAAAAGGCACAGAATAATTTTCTCGAAAAAATGAAAAAACGGTAAGCCTATAGCTCAGGAAAATATCGTTTCAGCCACGCAAAATAAATTCCCTCGAAAGAGCTGGTTCTTCACATAAATCACTCCCCACGCATGCGTTGATGCCGATTTACCCGATAAATAAATAAAAAGGCACAGAATAATTTTCTCGAAAAAATGAAAAAACGGTAAGTCTATAGCCCAGGAAAATATCGTCTCAGCCAGGAAAAATAAATTCCCTCGAAATAGCTGGTTCTTCACATAAATCACTTCCCACGCATGCGCTGATGCCGATTTACCCGATAAATAAACGAAAAGGCACAGAATAATTTTCTCGAAAAAATGAAAAAACGGTAAGCCTATAGCCCAGGAAAATATCGTCTCAGCCACGCAAAATAAATTCCCTCGAAAGAGCTGGTTCTTCACATAAATCACTCCCCACACATGCGCTGATGCCGATTTACCCGGTAAATAAACGAAAAGGCACAGAATAATTTTCTCAAAAAAATGAAAAAACGCTAAGCCTATAGCCCAGGAAAATATCGTCTCAGCCACGCAAAATAAATTCCCTCGAGAGAGCTTGTTCTTCACATAAATCACTCCCCACGCATGCGCTGATGCCGATTTACCCGATAAATAAACGAAAAGGCACAGAATAATTTTCTCGAAAAAATGAAAAAACGGTAAGCCTATAGCCCAGGAAAATATCGTTTCAGCCACGAAAAATAAATTCCCTCGAAAGAGCTGGTTCTTCACATAAATCACTCCCCACGCATGCGCTGATGCCGATTTACCCGGTAAATAAACGAATAAGCTCAGAATAATTTTCTCGAAAAAATGAAAAAAACGGTAAGTCTATAGCCCAGGAAAATATCGTCTCAGCCAGGAAAAATAAATTCCCTCGAAAGAGCTGGTTCTTCACATAAATCACTTCCAACGCATGCGCTGATGCCGATTTACCCGATAAATAAACGAAAAGGCACAGAATAGTTTTCTCGAAAAAATGAAAAAACGGTAAGCCTATAGCCCAGGAAAATATCGTTTCAGCCACGCAAAATAAATTCCCTCGAAAGAGCTGGTTCTTCACATAAATCACTCCCCACACATGCGCTGATGCCGATTTACCCGGTAAATAAACGAAAAGGCACAGAATAATTTTCTCGAAAAAATGAAAAAACGCTAAGCCTATAGCCCAGGAAAATATCGTCTCAGCCACGCAAAATAAATTCCCTCGAGAGAGCTTGTTCTTCACATAAATCACTCCCCACGCATGCGCTGATGCCGATTTACCCGATAAATAAACGAAAAGGCACAGAATAATTTTCTCGAAAAATGAAAAAACGGTAAGCCTATAGCCCAGGAAAATATCGTCTCAGCCACGCAAAATAAATTCCCTCGAAAGAGCTGGTTCTTCACATAAATCACTCCCCACGCATGCGTTGATGCCGATTCACCCGATAAATAAATAAAAAGGCACAGAATAATTTTCTCGAAAAAATGAAAAAACGGTAAGCCTATAGCCCAGGAAAATATCGTTTCAGCCGCGCAAAATAAATTCCCTCGAAAGAGCTGGTTCTGCACATAAATCACTCCCCACGCATGCGCTGATACCGATTTTCCTGATAAATAAACAAAAAGGCACAGAATAATTTTCTCGAAAAAATGAAAAAACGGTAAGCCTATAGCCCGGGAAAATATCGTTTCAGCCACGCAAAATAAATTCCCTCGAAAGAGCTGGTTCTTCACATAAATCACTCCCCACGCATGCGCTGATGCCGATTTACCCGATAAATAAACGAAAAGGCACAGAATAATTTTCTCGAAAAATGAAAAAACGGTAAGCCTATAGCCCAGGAAAATCTCGTTTCAGCCACGTAAAATAAATTCCCTCGAAAGTGCTCGTTCTTCACATAAATCACTCCCAACGCATGCGCTGATGCCGATTTACCCGATAAATAAACAAAAAGCCACAGAATAATTTTCTCGAAAAAATGAAAAAACGGTAAGCCTATAGCCCAGGAAAATATCGTTTCAGCCACGCAAAATAAATTCCCTCCAAAGAGCTGGTTCTGCACATAAATCACTCCCCACGCATGCGCTGATGCCGATTTACCCGATAAATAAACGAAAAGGCACAGAATAATTTTCTCGAAAAATGAAAAAACGGTAAGCCTATAGCCCAGGAAAATATCGTCTCAGCCAGGAAAAATAAGTTCCCTCGAAAGAGCTGGTTCTTCACATAAATCACTTCCCACGCAGGCGCTGATGCCGATTTACCCGATAAATAAACGAAAAGGCACAGAATAATTTTCTCGAAAAAATGAAAAAACGGTAGGCCTATAGCCCAGGAAAATATCGTTTCAGCCACGCAAAATAAATTCCCTCGAAAGAGCTGGTTCTGCACATAAATCACTCCCCACGCATGCGCTGATACCGATTTACCCGGTAAATAAAGGAAAAGGCACAGAATAATTTTCTCGAAAAAATGAAAAAACGGTAAGCCTATAGCCCAGGAAAATATCGTTTCAGCCACGCAAAATAAATTCCCTCGAAAGAGCTGGTTCTTCACATAAATCACTCCCCACGCATGCGCTGATGCCGATTTACCCGGTAAATAAACGAAAAGGCACAGAATAATTTTCTCGAAAAAATGAAAAAACGGTAAGCCTATAGCCCGGGAAAATATCGTCTCAGCCACGCAAAATAAATTCCCTCGAAAGAGCTGGTTCTTAACATAAATCACTCCTCACGCATGCGCTGATGCCGATTTACCCGGCAAATAAACGAAAAGGCACAGAATAATTTTCTCGAAAAAATGAAAAAACGGTAAGCCTATAGCTCAGGAAAATATCGTTTCAGCCACGCAAAATAAATTCCCTCGAAAGAGCTGGTTCTTCACATAAATCACTCCCCACGCATGCGTTGATGCCGATTTACCCGATAAATAAATAAAAAGGCACAGAATAATTTTCTCGAAAAAATGAAAAAACGGTAAGTCTATAGCCCAGGAAAATATCGTCTCAGCCAGGAAAAATAAATTCCCTCGAAATAGCTGGTTCTTCACATAAATCACTTCCCACGCATGCGCTGATGCCGATTTACCCGATAAATAAACGAAAAGGCACAGAATAATTTTCTCGAAAAAATGAAAAAACGGTAAGCCTATAGCCCAGGAAAATATCGTCTCAGCCACGCAAAATAAATTCCCTCGAAAGAGCTGGTTCTTCACATAAATCACTCCCCACACATGCGCTGATGCCGATTTACCCGGTAAATAAACGAAAAGGCACAGAATAATTTTCTCAAAAAAATGAAAAAACGCTAAGCCTATAGCCCAGGAAAATATCGTCTCAGCCACGCAAAATAAATTCCCTCGAGAGAGCTTGTTCTTCACATAAATCACTCCCCACGCATGCGCTGATGCCGATTTACCCGATAAATAAACGAAAAGGCACAGAATAATTTTCTCGAAAAATGAAAAAACGGTAAGCCTATAGCCCAGGAAAATATCGTCTCAGCCACGCAAAATAAATTCCCTCGAAAGAGCTGGTTCTTCACATAAATCACTCCCCACGCATGCGTTGATGCCGATTTACCCGGTAAATAAACGAATAAGCTCAGAATAATTTTCTCGAAAAAATGAAAAAACGGTAAGCCTATAGCCCAGGAAAATATCGTTTCAGCCACGCAAAATAAATTCCCTCAAAAGAGCTGGTTCTTCACATAAATCACTCCCCACACATGCGCTGATGCCGATTTACCCGGTAAATAAACGAAAAGGCACAGAATAATTTTCTCGAAAAATGAAAAAACGGTAAGCCTATAGCCCAGGAAAATATCGTCTCAGCCACGCAAAATAAATTCCCTCGAAAGAGCTGGTTCTTCACATAAATCACTCCCCACGCATGCGTTGATGCCGATTCACCCGATAAATAAATAAAAAGGCACAGAATAATTTTCTCGAAAAAATGAAAAAACGGTAAGCCTATAGCCCAGGAAAATATCGTTTCAGCCGCGCAAAATAAATTCCCTCGAAAGAGCTGGTTCTGCACATAAATCACTCCCCACGCATGCGCTGATACCGATTTTCCCGATAAATAAACAAAAAGGCACAGAATAATTTTCTCGAAAAAATGAAAAAACGGTAAGCCTATAGCCCGGGAAAATATCGTTTCAGCCACGCAAAATAAATTCCCTCGAAAGAGCTGGTTCTTCACATAAATCACTCCCCACGCATGCGCTCATGCCGATTTACCCGATAAATAAACGAATAAGCTCAGAATAATTTTCTCGAAAAAATGAAAAAACGGTAAGCCTATAGCCCAGGAAAATATCGTTTCAGCCACGCAAAATAAATTCCCTCAAAAGAGCTGGTTCTTCACATAAATCACTCCCCACACATGCGCTGATGCCGATTTACCCGGTAAATAAACGAAAAGGCACAGAATAATTTTCTCGAAAAAATGAAAAAACGCTAAGCCTATAGCCCAGGAAAATATCGTCTCAGCCACGCAAAATAAATTCCCTCGAGAGAGCTTGTTCTTCACATAAATCACTCCCCACGCATGCGCTGATGCCGATTTACCCGATAAATAAACGAAAAGGCACAGAATAATTTTCTCGAAAAATGAAAAAACGGTAAGCCTATAGCCCAGGAAAATCTCGTTTCAGCCACGTAAAATAAATTCCCTCGAAAGTGCTCGTTCTTCACATAAATCACTCCCCACGCATGCGCTGATGCCGATTTACCCGATAAATAAACAAAAAGCCACAGAATAATTTTCTCGAAAAAATGAAAAAACGGTCAGTTATATATAGCGAATACATATATATAAGTAATACCGAATTTTAGTAATCTCTTTCGTTCGGTAGCGAATATATAAATGAGATACTGATGTTTGCGGTCGCGAATAATAAGTTCTTCTGACGTAACAGTTTTGAGAAAACCAGCAAGATGAAGAGAATTAAGAAAAAAATCAGACATGCACCCAATTGTAGCCACTGCTACAAAGAAAAACCATACTGGTTCCTCGAAAGCAAAGCCTCACAGTTGGAAAAAAAATCGTCCTGCTCCGAGACTCGAACCCGGGACCACCGCTTTTCAGCGGCAGACGCTCTGCCATCTGAGCTAACTTGGTGGCTAGCAAACGGCAGTGCAAAGTCGAATTTGTCAACAACTTGAAGCAAAGGCAAGAGTCCGACGTAATAGTTCTACGGAAACCGGCAAGGTGGAGAGAAGTAATTAATTAAAGGAAAATAAGACATCCACGCAATCATAGCGACAAAGGAAACTCATACTGGTTCCTCGAAAGCAAAGCCTCACAGTTGGAAAAAAATTTCTCTTGGTCCGGGACTCGAACCCAGGACCACCGCCTTTCAGCAGCAGTTGCTCTGCCGCGTGAGCTAACCAGGCGGCTAGCAGACGGCAGGGCGAAGTCGAATTTGTCAACTCAAAGCAATGCCAAGAGTTAGACGTAATAGTTCTACGGAAACCCGCAAGGTGGAGAGAAGTAATTAAGAAAACATCCGACATCCATACAATCGTAGCAACTGCTACAAAGGAAACCCGTACTGGTTCCTCGAAAGGAAAGCCTCACAGTTGAAGAAAAATTCATCCTGGTACGGGACTCGAACCTGGGAACACGGCCTGCAGTGAAGCTTTTCTTTCGAGGAAGCCGTATGGGTTTCCTTTGTAGCAGTTGCTACGATTGGGTGGATGTCTGATTTTCCGTTAATTAAAGTCTTCTATGATACAACTGGTGTGATGCCATGCGCAGCCCTGTATGAACAATGACCATGGTCTCGGCCTCTATCGTGTCCCTATTACATTGTGTACGCCTCTTGAAATCTTTTACAATAACTCGACGCAGCCACTTTTCCACACGTGCACGTTGTATTAATTATCGTTATTATGCTACCTTAGAATCGGCACGAGCGCCGACATCTCGTAATGACTGGCTTACACACAACTAGCCGTTATCATTATGTACTCCAGTTTGTTCATTTTCGCCATGAAATTTGGGTCCAGTCACTTTGGAGTTGCTGGGGTGCAGAAGGCATTAGTTTGAGGGTATGCAGCTTGTTGAGATAACCGTTCTGCTAACCGTTACGGTTAGATAACCGTTACGTTGAGATAACCGTCACGGGGACTGTGAGGAAGAAGTTCACACGATGCTCCTTGTCGAACGAACTTGCCATGGGAACGGTATATATACCCGGAACGTAGATGGTCCAACTGTAAGTTGAAATATGACTTTAGGTACCAGCGTTTTTCTGAACCGACGGATTTATTGATAGCCCACCAAGCGTGAAGTTTTGGCAGCATGTTGTACATTTGTAGGCCTTAAAACTGCTGGCGAACACCAGTTTGAGTTTGATAAATAATACATAGTATAGCGTAGTGAGCTCTCTCAAACGCGACTTTCCCGCGTTGGGGGACAAACGTACTGCCTAGCTACGCCTCTTTGAACGCCGTGCGCGAGGCTAGATTTAGCTTCGATTGCGTCATGCACGGCGCAACAACAGCGCCATCTGCGCGTGCGACGCATGCATGGTCGAACAGTGGCTTCTTTCCTTTATACACGACAGCAAAGCTTGGGTAGAATGGTTGCAAAGACAGAAGTGATAATGCTACAACACGTTTTCTTTACATCGGTTTCCGCAAGTGAGCCCCTTTGAGCCTTTCTAAAGCTGTTTCACGCAAAATTACAAATAGTTCCATGCGATTCGTTACCTACAAGTCTGGCCGAGATCGAATTTTTGCCATCAATGCTACTTTTCAGTCCGTTAACTGCGACAGACGTGGCGTTTTTCAATTTCAGTGTATTAGCGTTAGAATGTGTACTCGGTACCCGAAGTAAAAAGAAAGAAAGAAAGAAAGAAAGAAAGAAAGAAAGAAAGAAAGAAAGAAAGAAAGAAAGAAAGAAAGAAAGAAAGAAAGAAAGAAAGAAAGAAAGAAAGAAAGAAATCTATTCCGGTTTGACGAACTAGTTTACAGAGCTGGTATCGTTAAAAAATCTCGGAGATAATGTCCTCCTTAGTGCTTCTGTAGACTTAAGCCTGGCTTCTTGTGCAGAAGGCGACAGTGACAGTGGCAAGAACTTTATTAGAGTGTCCTGAGGAACTTGATTGCGGGGAACCGAAGGCGCCCCAATCAAGTTGGTGGCTCCGCCCACGACGGGACAGGGAGGTGGTGACTCGCCGCGACGTCGCTGGCCCTCTGGACGGCCTGTAGTTGGTTTGTGAAATCCGAGCTCTTCAGCAAGGCGTTCCACTTGGTCTTGTATTGAAGGTCGGAGCCCGCGTTGTACGGGCGCAGCCAGAGCATGTGGTCGAAGGAGCAGCATGCGTGACCGCATTTGGAGCACGACTGCGGGAAGCTCGGGTCTATCCAACTAAGCCCTCTGGGGGTTAGTTGGATAGACCTGGTCTTACCTGGTCTGTAAGAGCCTGAAAGTAACGGCCTGAGCCCTGTTCAGTTTCGGGCTGGGGGGAGAGAATTTCCTCCTGCTGTGTCTGTAATGCGACGTAATTTCGTGAAAGGTGGTCAGATGATCTTTGATGGGGTAATCCTGTGGGAGAGCCGGACCATTAGCTCGGGCGCGGTTCGTTAATTCACGCGCCAGCCAGTTGGCCCGCTCGTTAGGGTTGCAACTCGCTTGTTTAGTTACATCGTTCATGTGGGCCGGGAACCACGCTATGGTACGACCTCCAGTTTCTTCTCCCATAGTAATACGAAAGGTAATGTTGACGACGCCGGCTGCGTGTTTAGAAACTAGAGCGGACGAGAAAGCCTTGACGGCCGCGCACGATTCGGTGAAAATGGTCGTCGCGCCTTTTGCGGCTTGAAGGGCCAAGGCTATCGCGGTTTGCTCCGCCTCGTTCGTGTGTTTAGTGTAGATTGAGTGCAATGATACCTCGTACATCCCGCGTCTCATTGTCGAATATGGATCTTTTCAAGAGGAGCATTGCGTCCTGTGTGGAGAGTCCCTTTCTAAAACCTATTAGATTATGCCTAAATAGTTCGTGGTTTTCTACGTGTTCGACGATTCGATAGTGTACTACATGCCCGGCCACTTTGCAAATGCACAATGTTAGAGAGATGGGACGCAGGTTATTTATGTGCGGAGGTTTCCCCGGTTTGGGGATGTGCACCACCTTGGCGGTGCGCCATTCCGACGGGACCTGCACCGAGCTCCACACCTCGTTTATCTCTGCCGTTAGGATTTCGATGGCCTTGTCGTCCAGGTTCAGGAGGAGCTTGTTGGTGACCCCGTCTGGCCCCGGGGCCGATCTTCCATTTAAGTTGAAGAGTGCGTGTGTGATTTCCGAAATTGTAAAAGGTTCGTCTAATTCTGGCCTGTCTAGACCCGTGTAACCCGCTCTCGCGTTTATGCCTTGCGAATCTCCTTCCTTGACGGGTAGGTAAGTTCGCACCAGGTCGTTGACAATTACTTCGTTTGTGAAGCCCGAGGTGACCTGCTTCTGTGCCTATCGACGGCGAGATTTAACGCATTCCTGGACTGTTTGTCGTTGAGGGGGCTTTTAAGCAAGTTCCACTTACCATCTCTTCTCATGCGACCGTTCGTCTCATTGCACGTCTCGTCCCACTGTTGCAGGGCCAATTATCTGGAATACCACTCTATTTCCTTGTTTAGTGACGTTAGTTTTGCTCGTAGTCGGTGATTTAATTTCTGCATTTTCCACCTCTCCCCAAGAGCGTGTTTAGCCTCCAGGAGATGCGCTAACCGCGAGTCCATTTTGGGGACTTCAAGTTGTGTGCTCATTTCCTTGGTCGCGTTTTTGACGGCCTGTTTAAGATTGTCAATTAGATACTTGAAGGATTCACTGGAGGGGGCCGTTCCGGCTCGAATTTTCCGGAAAAGATCCCAATCGACGTATTCGTATTTGACCGGAGGTTTGGGTTTGACCTGCATTGCGATTTCGAGAACGTAGTGGTCACTACCCAAGTCCTCCTGGAGATTATCCCCCGTGTCCTCGATATTTCGGAAGAATGCGAGGTCTGGTGTTGTGTCTCGACTGACCGAATTACCCCTTCTAGAGGGAAACCTAGGATCCGTAACAAGCGTGAGGTTAAAATCGGCTGCACATCCGGCTAAGTTTGTGCCCTTCTTGCTGTTAAAGCCGCATCCCCATTCCGTGTTCGGAGCGTTGAAGTCCCCCGCAATTAAGAGGGGCGCGTTTCTGGCTGCCCTGATTGCGGAACGGAATAGTGCATTAATGTCTCTGTTCCTATCTGCAGGCGAACTGTAGACGTTAAGAATAAAGACATTCGCGTTGCTCGATCTACTGGGCACGAGCTCGATCAGTTGTGCTTCTAGTCCGCTCCGATATTTTGGAACGGTGTGCTCCACAAAGAAGACGCTCTTTTTAACTAAGGCGGCGATGCCTCTCCCCGTTTCGCCTTTGTAACAGTGACGGCCTGCGCGATACCCCGACAGAGTGATCTGCTTCTACGCGAGCGTCTCCTGCAGTAAGGTGACTGGTGGCTTGTCTGTCACCGATCTGACGATCTGGCCTAATTAACGGAGCCTTGCGCCTCTGGAAGCTAGCGCAGTTCCACTGCCAAATTTTAACGGTATTGTTATTTGTGATTGCCATCTTGTTTACTGCGAATTTTTTAGAAACCTTTGGCGGCCCCGTCGGGATTTCATCGGCTGGGAGCGGTTCTACATGTGCTGTTTGTCTACTTTTGGGCTGAGCCCTAGGTCTTTCTATAGTAGCGTTACTCTCAACTCTATGGCGGAGGGCATTTGCATAATCCTACTGAGGGTCTTTTCCAATTTACCCTCGTTTTTGACGGGGGAAGCGGAGGCGGCGGACGGAGACTCGTTGACCTCGGTTATGTTGCCCTCTTCTTCCTCCTCCGTGTCGCTAAAAGGTTCCGGGTTGAGCGCCTTGCGTTTCGACTGCTCGGCTAACGGACCTGGGTTACTGTTGCTAACCTCGCGCCGGTTTATGAGTTTTCCTTTCAAGCTGTTAGAGGATTCCTTAAGCTCTGCAAGCTCGCGTTTAAGTTCCCTATTTTCCGTTTCGAGCGCTTGGATGCGGGGATCGATCCTATGTTCTGGCTGTGCCTCACCTTTCGTTTCTTTGCTTGATCTAGAGGAGCGTTCACCTTGCCTCCATTTGGATTCTCTCCTTCTCGAGCGTGAGCGCCCTCTGGATTGAGATCGGGTACTCAGGATGGACCCGCTCCGCGCAGCTTACGAGATGTCGCCAATTGCGTACGTGACGTCATACTCTTCGTCCAGTTGTGCCTTCCTTGCTATTAGTCGGCGCCTTCGGCATCGGCGTCGTACGATGTATGATATTTGATATCGCTTTCTGCACGTTCGATCCCAGGTGACGTGGGGCCCGCCGCACGCCCCGCACTTGGGGGTGCATTGATGTTCTTCTTCGTCATCCGATTTTGCCTTTCCGCAACCGCGGCATTTACTTCTCTCTTCCTCGCTGCTGATGCAAACGTCGGCACGGTAGCCTACGTGGCCGCAATCATTGCAAGCGTCGACTTGGCGTCGGTATAGAGAACATGGCAGCAAGGCCGTGCCGCAGATCACGTGGTTGGGCACACGCATGTCCCTGAATAAAATCGCGACTACGTGCGAGTCCTTGATTCGTCTGGCTTCTAGTGCCGTGGAATTTCTTTCGTTCACATTCATGTTTCTAAGCGTCTCTTCGTCGTGACAGGGGTCGATGTGCCTTATTACGCCTTTGCACGTATGTTCGGGGGCGGCGATGTACGCCGAGACTTCGTAGGCGCCGTACTTAGTATGGATTTTATTTAGTCTCGCATAGGCCCTCGTATTAGAGGCGTGCGGAGTGGAGATGATTAAAATATTCTGTAACTTGTTTGGCCACACGGTGTCTTCCTTCGTTTGATGCTCAGGCATGCAGTGCCGCCGCCATGGCCTGTGCTTGAGCGAGCAGTACACTACGTCGGCTTTTTATACGTCGAGGCCTCCATTGGGGGCGCACAATAATCTTGATCTGTTCCTTCGGGAGCTTCGGAAGTCGCAAATTGACGTTACTTGCGACAACAAACTTTTAGCCGGTCCCTTGGCAGCGCGGTAGCCAGCCGGCTTGTTCACGGTGCCACGTTGGCCATCTCGTGATGGCGGCCTCTTCGTCTCCTGCTTTTTACGGTTGCTGAGTGCGGTGATCCAACCAGCATCGTTGAGATCTTCCTGGGTTACGTCCATACCTCCCACAGTTACGACTTCGAGCATGGCTCCGCTTTCGATGAACGCACGTGTCGTCGCTTCAGTCGCGCACAGAGACGGGAAAACGCAAGCGTGGGACTGCCTCTACAGGCAGGCCTGCCTGCACCGCCGCGCCGAGAGCAGGCTGTGTCCGTTAGGGCAAGCTCCCTCGTCGGCGTGATCGTAGAGCAAATACCTCAGAATATGACGAAAAGTCCACCCACCGATAAAACTCTGGTATCGGCGGAATTCTTGAAACTTGGCGGTACCGATAAGGTATATATATCCAGGGTTCTTCTTGGAAAGACGCCCAAAAACATTTAGGAACGCGGGAGCAGACGTGGATACGATGATGATGATGCCCTTGATGACGTCCGCACTGCTCGGCACCTCTTCTTCTGCTCAAAAGGCGACGAAAAAAAAAGTGCAAATGTACAGAAGGCCGTCTGTAAATATGCACTGGTTTCTGTGTGGCCTTTTCATTTATACTTTTATTGGAACAAGACACAGACGCACGCTCGCACCGTGCGTGCATCTGTGGCCTAATCTAACATGCGTGTCTTCCACTGTTGCTTCTAATTTCAGTTTGCTCAAATGATTGGTCTTTTGAAGGATATGTACGACCTAACAGAGTGTCGACTGGACTGGGACCGCCTCTTGACCAGTTGCATATATCGTTGCCACTCCTTTAAGTGAAAAGTGCTTGTAGTTTTACTGTCTTGCAAGGTGTACACATTGTGTTTTACAGGCCCTTTTCAATACATTAACGTGTGATATGTTGGTTAGTGCTTGTACAGTTATCGCCTGCAGTATTACACGATACAATGAATATCACGTAGAAAAAAAGAGTGTGTGTGGCCTAATGGTATAGCGCATCGGGCTATGGCGCTAGGGATCATGGTTCTAATCCGCGGCCTTCTGACACCATCCGCCCGCCTAATGCGGAGTCTTTTGTTGTATACTTTCAGCTCCTTTGAATTTATTCTTACAGTTAATTAAAACGAGTTTGTCTTTATGCTTTGTCTGGATGCATTGTCTATTCGCTTCGTGTGGTCTAGTACTTCATTTGACAATATTTCTGCCGCGCAATATGCTATCAAGATCGACCCTTACATGCATTTCATTAAACTACCTCCAGGGTCTGCCACTTTATTCTGCCTTTTCACGAAGAACAAAAGGCGTAAGTATCCCATATTATATGAGACAAACTGACTATGACAAACTCCAATGACTGCGCACTACAAATCGTGTTGCACGCAATGCAACTGGCATGACTTGTTGGCCATCGCGGAAGAAACGGACACGCACACATTAATTGGTAACACTTCTGCAAGGCAGCGCCTTTATTATTATTTACATTTTCTTTTTAGTGCTGCGTTCTCTTGTTTCATCAGTTACGGCTGAAGCGAAGAGAGTTCGGGCATTGCTGTCCATTCCAGGAGGGAGCGAAGCGTTTTGAGGCGCGCGAAGTTCCGAGTGTCGTTGCAGCTGCTCGCTGCAGTGTCCATGTCAGCGCCGAACACCGCCACGCAGCCGCGCTGATAGCGGCTCAAGAACGTGTCCGTCTGTGGTGAGAAAAAGGTGCATTGGTGTTGTACCGTTCACATTTCGGATATAAAAAAACTAAGCAAAAAGAAACTGTTACGCGTACGTTTGCACAGTCTTCGCGGGCGCAACCAGCATGGTCATTCTCACAGCGTTACTATATGTTAGTTGACTGAGTTTAGCGAGCGAGGGCAACGAAGGGGCCACGATATACGTCAAGTTGTTCCATCATGCAGAACACTGCCGCTGGTAATCGTCATAGTCGTTGAGTCACAGAGGCGAGGCCTTTCGTGGAGCGTACGTAAATGTTGACATATGGGACTTGTTGGAATTCCATGCACTTGCTCGTTGGTGACAAATATGAATGCGGCTTAGCAGTTTCTGACGGGTGGGTGCACGTTGAGTATACTTAAATAGAAATCGATGAGGAACGAAGTAGTGACACCAATTCCAGTTTTAATCTTTAAATGTGACAAGGAGGATCACGGATTGCATCCTCGACCCCTTGAAGGGAGAGTGATTTTTTTTTTCTCCATGCAGAGCACATCGCCGCGGGAACGCTTCCATGTTCTACGCTGTCACTTTGGTAAATAATAAAAACAGCGAGGCCGTTGCAAGATCCTCACCTAAACATGGCCTACTGGTCCGTGTTTTCCAGCTGACTTAACGCCCTTGAAGGCACAAAAATTATATGGCTCCTCAGTGAACCATGACAATGCACAGCTCTGAACAATCAATGTGCCTGATGATACGATCGTGTTCCGGGATCATTACGGGCGACAAAGGCTGCAACAACTCCGGGCAAGCTTAGCCGATCTTAAAAAACGTAGTTTCCGTCCCTTTGTGTAAAATAGCCACAGCCAAAAGCTTGCCTTGATGCGGAGGCTCCGTTCATCTTCAAATGCGAGCAAGTGGGACTTGTTGTATGTGTAGGAGGTCATGGAGGACACCTCGACCAAGCGAGCAGATTCTTCTGGAGGACAAGCCTGTAAGGGAAAAGGTACAGATTATGACTGCAGTTATATTTTTGGTTGATGCCTTAAAGTACTGAGTACCATAACCTTTCAGACAAGTATGAATAAACCCATGTGTTCACCTAGCCCATGGCTTTCGATACCCGAGACATACCAATAGAGTTTGTAGTGTCGACAAGTGGATGTGGGATGCAGCGAGGAAGGCGTTTACATCACGTCAAAGTGAAGCTGTAGACATGGTAAAAGTGCAGTATACATAAATGTGCATGAATGTAACATAAACATTAGCTGACGTCTTAACGTGTGAAAGCTACAGTTGACGTGAGAAGGACGCCGTCCGCAGTGAATGGTTCTGTTGTGATGCAAAGTAACGATTACTTTGACTCTTATTGCTTCCTTTTCCTCCAAAGCTCACGACCTGCTGATCCCGGCAATTAAGTTGGCAGCGCGCCGCTCCGGCCCTTGACAAAACGAAAAAAGAAAACTTTACTGGCATCTAAATAGAAGCAGACTGACCTTCTCACATTGTGCCCCCGACCAGAATGTGGCCGTTGACGTCAGGTTTCTAACGTGTGACTCTTCTCGGCAACCATAGCTGCTCAACCGCTCCAGCGTATCACACAAATGGTTCGCGTGATTTCTGGTGCAGGCTTACTGTATCACGCAGGAAACATTGAAGATTAAGGGGTGCAAGAGTACACGCGCAGCGGTGGACGCGCATACCTCGCCGAAGGTGGTCTCGGCCATGCGCCGGCAGCTCTCTCCGGCACCGTGCAGTCCCTGGTGCAGCCGGTACCGATACACAGCCAGCGTCGTCGAGAAGCACACGCCGCCCTTGGCACCCAGGGTGTCGGACAGCTCCAACAGGCGGCCCTGGGAGACGCGGTTAAGGAATGGCGCATCAAGGCCTACATTTCGACAGCTCACCGTTTATCACAAGATTTCGTTGGTTGAATTCCTCAGCCGTAATTCTGCTCTGAGCAGTGACTATTTCTCTTTCTCTGAAATTCAACAGATCTCATTAAGAACAGCTCAGCGGCCGGCTATGGAAAGTATATAGTTGTGAATTTCATATATGAAAAGGTGAATTGGAGTTGGGTTCCAGCTAAAGCTCCCGCTTCACCACAAAATCAATTCCCATTCTGTTCATCGTATCTCTATAAAATGTCGTACCCTGATTCCAAGGCAATTTGTGTCACGGTTGTGTACTTTCAAAACAGAGCAGCTATGTTCGTGTGAAAAAGCTGCTGTATTCTTATTAACAAAGCCCAAGGGAAACACGCATCAAAATTGCGCAAACTGCGGCTCTTAAGACATTTACGAATAAGCAGACTTCAATTTAGCTCTTCGAAGGGGCAAATTGTTCCACAAAGTAGGTCTCTTATTTTAAGGCGCCGAATGAATATTACAATGTCACGCATAATAACATATTTCTGCATATATAATCCAACATCATTGCATGCTGTGGGCTGCAACCCCCCCATCACGCACTAACTTCAATAAGCGATCTGCAGTGTGGGTACACTGCATCTTTCAAGGCTAAGGTGATCCAAATACGGAATCACAAATTTTTTAGTCGACAAACGCTGTCCACAGAATAAATTTACCGAGAGCGTGTCCTGAAAATAGCCCAATTCGCCTTTTATTAAGACTCCGTAAACAAGATAGAGCGTCACTGCCCCATGGCTATAAGTCTAGCTCCTCACCATCGAAAGCTTCAGCGCCACGTCCGTTGCCGCGGTCATTGTGCCATGAAGCTTGCAGTCTTTGGACTCGTTCGGCACTTCGTTCGTGAGGACCAGAAAGTCGGGGTATCTGGCCACCAGAAACATAAAGTGCAATAATTGCATGTGCATTGTGTCTATCACTGGAAGATTAAGCAGGATTTCGCTGAACAGTTTCTTAAGTGCAGAGTTAACGAACGTTGGCGAGAGATCCACATTTTGAGAGAAATCGTAATCTTCCTCAATGCGTAATCTAGGTTCTACTATAACCAGTTTCATCGACACGGACAATAATACATAGCGTCTTACTGCATCGGAAGTGCAGTATTAATTAGTTGCCAATGATTTTCTTGTTTACTTAACTAAATGACTAACAGTGTGTATACAGCAACAGAAAATTAATAATTCCATGCTTACTTTCCAAGTTCCTTGAGCCGGCCCTCATGCTCAAATGCGGAGACAAGCAGAATGAGAACCGGTTTGGGATTTCGTTCGCTAAACTCATCGGAGAGCTCCTGCAAGACAAAGAAAGGGCACCTTGTTGAACAGTTAGCGCAACCTTTAGCTAAGTGTAATATACACGTAAATAAAACACTTAAATATCGCCTTGTAACCACCCTCCACTGCACATGAGCTTCAGCGCAAGCGCATTAAGAAAAAAGGAATACAAAAAAAAAACGATTGCAGACGTGCTTGCAATTGAGAAACGTTGCCTCGTAATAGTTGCGTTAAGCAAAAACGTTTCGACCTTGGCTGTTCCTCTTCAATGAAACCACACCAGAGGTTTACCTGTGTGAGCCAATTAAACCCAATAAAAATACTAATTATACCTATTGACTTGCTTCGATAGAGAAATAAACATAATCGCCACATAATCATAAAGCTATCAAGTGTTGAGTGAAGAGTGTCGCAGCAGCGATGTCCTCGTCCTTGACTGGCTGTCCTCGACTGGCTGCGCATTTTACTGAACATACTTTGATAGTGTCAAAAAAGTGTTTGATTGCAACTTCTTCTGCCTTTAAAGAAAGAGCCTAACGCAATATGAAACACCCCCTCACTGTGCCCGGCGGAGGAAGTACACCGAGATAGGAGGAGGATGAGGAGGACGAGTAAGTAAACTTTATTGCTCTAGAAAGAGTACTTCAGCGGTCAGGCCGGATGTCTTCATCTTCTATTGGTTGATGACGATCTCCGGCCTGCATGGTTGGCGCCCCTATTCCAGGGCACCACTGAGCGTGGCTGCTCGTCGGGCATGATCTACCAGCCTCCGTTGGGGGCTAGGGTCGCCGCTGGAGAGCACGCTATCCTACTGCTCCGCACTCGGATTTTCTATTTTGTGGAATGCCTTATTCGCATTGCACTCCCATGTGATGTGATAAAGTGTGGGTATTGCGCCGCACCACGGGCATGGGTCCCTGTATTGACTTGGGAACATTTTGCATAGTATATGTAAATTTGGGAAAGTTCCGGTCTGCAGCTTTCGCCAGTAAACTGCCTGTTGTTGAGTTAGTGTATTGTGGGGCGGGGTATATCTGATCCTCGTCCCTCTATGGTAATTTAGTGTGTCAGAGTAAGTTGGGATCACTGTCATGAAATCCTCAGGATCTCTGTTTAGGTCCGCTCGGTTTGTATGCCCGCGGGCGATTCTATCAACCCTTTGGTTGCTCTCAATCTCAGTGTGCCCTGGTACCTGAGATAGGACATCGCGAAGAGAGAAGCGCCGACGGTATAACGAAGTCAAAATGACGGGCACAACCAAACAACTGAGTGCTACAGGCGAAATTAAAGGAAATATAATGGGAAGAGACAATAGTAAGAGAATGAATAAAAGAAATGGTGAACACGTTCTACATATAGGAAACTCCGAACAGAAAAGTGGCAATTGAAGCATGTCATTTGAATCTACATCCGAGCGAAACGAATTATAAGCAAATAAATGCTCACAAAATTGCAAGGACGTTGGGCTTACACTTATTCTTTATAATCGCGAGGAAAACTTGCGAATAAGAGTATGTAGCAATTCATAAATACTACCAGTGGTATGGACATGTTTGTAAATCTAGGGAATTTAGGATTTTCTTTTTTATTGTTTACATTATTTCTTCATTATTATTTATTCTTTATTTTTAGTGGCGGAGTCTGTAGGGACGTAGACAGTTTCTGTCACAAGTTACCAAACATCAGCGCCACCAATTAACTTACACTGGTGCGTCGCTACAAGGCTTGATTTCCAATCGCGTCCTGTGCAAGAAACGTTCGGCACAGATTTCATGCTTAAAGATCACCTGACCTTGCGTCACAGAGAACACGCTCCGGAGAAGAGGGAAGAAATTCGCCGCCTCAGTTGCGGAAGGGGGGGGGGGGGAGATTGCATCGATGCATCGCTACTTTACTCAGTGAATCTCTTTTTCTCTCTCTCTTTTCGCATACGGACGACCCTGGGAAATCAGCAGTAGCTTACACAGGGACACGTGCGGATTTTCCGGGTGGCCTGTGATGACATTCACGAAAATTGGCAACACTGTACAGCGCCGAGTACGCGTGCAGCACCTCAGTACAGGATCGGGGCCACAACTCAAATACAATACAGTGTCGCTGAGCCCACTTCACACGACTGTATCGAGGGAGAGGAGGAAGTAACTGCTAAGAGCGGATTCTCTAGCTTCCACGTGTAAGCGCACTAATCCCCGACGTCAGTAAACCTACTTGGAGAAACTTGGCGAGACCACGCACGGGCTGCGTCCTCGCCGTTTCTTTCACCGCCAGTCCACAAAGACCTTCGCTGGAGAGCCAGTTTGTGATGAACGAAATTATTTTCGCCCTCGCCGCTGGGCTGTCCGCGAGATCGTCCAGTACTTTGCCAGCATCGATGGATACCACAAAGCACGTCCAGTTGAGCTTCGCATCCAGCAGCCGACCTTGTAGGTTCGCTTCTGAAATATATACATAAAAAATAAGCACTCAGTAAAAGGACCCTTGTTATCACACTGTTGTAAGAAACGTGCTCGCCACTTCGCGCGTAAACGAAGTAGCCGGACGAGTGCCGTGAAAGCTCGTCCACTTTCCGGAAATATAACTATAGTTAGCGTAGATAGAATGCCCTCCTCATTCCCCCTCTATAACTTCAGTATTCATCTTTCCTTGCGTGAAGGATGTGACCGATATCAAGTGTAACGCCGATATACGAGTCCGCAGGTTTTCATCCTAAACTTAGGCTGCTACGAATACTTGAGTGCTAATAAAATGCTTTACCTAACAGTGTATGCCACTCTATGCATAGTAACCTTTCGGTCGCAGAATATGCTACTTTTCACTTTCTTATTATTTTTCCTTTTCAAACAATACCTGCCGATTTCACTATATAGATTTTGTTGAGGTTTGTCCCATTAAAAAAATACGTATCTATCGACTGTTGGAAGCATAATTTAGGCATCTGAAATCTGAAATTTTTAAGACCGTGTGGAGCATCAAGTTTAGCAGTAACTAACTCTGCTGCTCAATACTGCAGCTTCTCTTTGATTGTCTTTTTGCCCACCACCAAACTTAGCGGACCGTCTCAGTGCCCAAAACAGGAATTCATCCAAAGCCCTGTTCGTGAACGAAGAGAGGGCCCACTCGTCGTGGTGGCTTAGTGGCCATGGTGTTGAGCTGCTAAACACGAGGTCGCGGGTTCGCATTCCGGCCGCGGCGGCCGCATTTCGAGGGGGGCGAAATAAAAAACGCTCACGTACTGAGAATCGGGTGCACGTTAAAGAACCGCAGGTGGCCAAATTAATCCGGAGTGCCCCAATATGGTATGCCTCATAATCAGGTCGTGGTTTCAGCGCGTGATACCCAGATTGTATCTATTTTAAAGAAGAGGGGACCCGCACAGTTGTACGCCCTCTATGAAAGTGGGCCTCTCACTGTAGCTGCTGCTCTTGATGATGTTGTTGTAGAGATACTCCACTTCGCCGTCCACGAAGATGTCGCACTGTGAGAACGGAAAGTCGACACTGGCGCGGTGAGTCGACGAAGGGACGCAGATGAGTCTGCCTGCATCGACCGAATAGGAAAGCGGTCTCAGGGTTGCGCCGCCGCTGTGCGAGGCACGGGAGTGGCGCGTTACCTCTGCGCGACGTTCCAGGCTCCGCTGCTCGCGAACGGTTCCTTTTGCCTGGAGAATCAAATCCGAGACGTTCACGCAAAGGAGAGATGAGAAACGGTAGGAGTAGAGTTCAAATAAACTAGAAAATCTATTTACCTGTATACTACCCATCCCCCACCTCCTCCCCTCTCTGTTCGGATACATACGAAACTCGGGAGTACTGTCAGCAGGCAACAGCTCAACCTATTTGAAGAAAACTATTTCAAAATAAACTTGATATTCCAGTAACTCTGACAACATTTTTCTATGCTTCAAAGCTTCAAAAATATTCACAATATCAAAATTTCAGAAGAAGTTGAATTGAAATATTTGCGACTTAACAAATAAATAAATAAATAAAATAAATAAATAAATAAATAAATAAATAAATAAATAAATAAATAAATAAATCGAAGCTCTGCAAAGTGTTTTATAGAGCGCATTGAGCAGTTAAGATTAACGTCTTACATCGAAGCCCACAGGCACATGAGTCGTGAAGACGTACATTCGTGAAATGCCTATCGATGGAAGAGTTCGCATCTATGGCCCAAACAATGAAACGTTCCTTTCCTTCGAGCGCTTCCTAACCTTACGTGAGGCCTCCTTACAGCGAAGGAGCGATGGAGGAAGCAAGCATACTCTGAAAGCTCCCTTCACCCGTCCTCACGTAAGGAGCGGTTGCCGCCATGCCTGGGTTCGAGATTATCTCTTAAAAGCTTTAGGCGAACACCAGAACACCACTATTCAATAAAAAACGTTGTATCGTCGCACAATCTCTAAGTTGATGAGCTAATATAGAGAAGCGTGGACGCTATTTTTTAGTTTTGTTTACTAAATCTAAAGAAGCAGTGGATTACAGTGCGAAACTTGATGTGCTCCAGCAACGCTGGCACGCCGCCGTCGTGCAACGCCTAGCAACGCCTAGCAACGCTTCCATGCCGCACGCGTGACTGAAACGAACGTGCCTGGCAAAACGTACCGTGCTCGCGCTTCTCCGAAGGTGGGCGACAGCACGCACGCGCAAGCAAACGTCACGTGGTTAAGCAGTGAGGCGAAGCGCTTGTTCAGGGCCAGGAGCGGCGTAAGGACGCATGAAGGTAGCTTGGCCCAAACAAAAAAAACGTTCCTTTTAGGGGTGTGCCAATATTGAAATTTTCGATTACGAATCGAATACGAATAAGGCGAATAACTCTCTTCGAATATCGAATCGAATATCGAATACATGTGTAGTATTAAAAAATTGCAAGAGAGGTAACAATAGCTTTATTACCCTTTTAAAAATAACATTGCATTTTACAAGGTTGCTTGAAATTAAAGAGGTACTCAATTATAGATAATGGACTCAGGTAATGCCCTCAGTCAGGTAAAACGCTTGTTACAGATTGTCGTGAAGGAAAATTAACTGCTCAATATGGCCAGAAAGTGAACGCTCTCTATGCACTGTCACATTTCTACCGGTAGAAAAGACTCTTTCACTAGGAACTGAAGTGGCAGGGATCGCCAAGTACTTCCGGGCGAGTGCACTTAAAAGCGGGTACCTGAAGCGGCCAATGGACTGCCACCACTCACAAGGATTCATGCCCCTTTCCAGAAGAGGCTTTTGCGCGTAGTCTGTGACTTCCCTCTCAGGGGCAGATGCCAAATGTGTCTTCTCTTTGTTCATCACTAGATCGTCAAAAGCATTCCATACACTCGATGCCACCAGTCGACACGAAGTCGACGCTGGCACGGCGGTGTCCCCACGGTGTTCCACGATGGCTTCCTGGAGCTCCCTTGTCACAAGGTTTTTCAGCCAGATCATCTGACCAGATGCCTGATGAACTGTGGCCATAAAGCGCGGATCAAGAAACATGCCTAGGCTGGCCACTTCATCAAATTTCCACTCCGCACAAAGAGCCTTGATACATTTTGCAACAATGTTAGCAAACCCTGAGTTGCCTTTGCAACCTTCAAGGCAATGGGGCATTCCAAAAATAATTGGAATTATAAAGCTTGGTGAAAAAGAAACCGAAACTGATCATGTCTCAAATGCCTGAAGCAGATAGACTGAAACAGAGCATACAGATAATGAGCGGATCATGCGAAGTTCTCAGTTAATAAACATGTTCTTAGGAAAATGCGGAGCAAGCATACAATTGGTTAATTGCTCAATTATTCGCAGTCTATCCGAATATTCGCCGTTTCCACCGTTATTCGGCCGTCCTCGGATATTCGTGAATTTCCGAACATGCATTTCTCGAATCGAATACGCTTCGAATATGGAAAATATTCGATTCGTATTCGAAATTCCGAATATTCGCACACCCCTAGTTCCTTTCCTTCGAGCGCTTCCTAACCTTACGTGAGGCCTCCTTACAGCGTAGGACCGATGGAGGAAGCAAGCGTACTCTGAAAGCTCCCTTCACCCGTCCTCACCCAAGGAGCGGTTGCCGCGTGCCTGGGTTCGAGATTATTTCTTCAAATCTTTCCGCGAACACCATTATTCTATTAAAAATTGTAGTATCGTCACATAATCTTTAAATTGAATAGCTAATATAGAGAAGCGTGGACGCTTTCTTCTAGTTTCGTTTACTAAAGTTAAAAAAAGTTGCGCATTACAGTGCAAAACTTGATGTGCTCCAGCAACGCTGGCACGCCAGCGTCTTGCAACGCCTAGCAACGCCTAGCAATGCTTGCATGCCGCACGCGTGACTGAAACGAACATGCCTGGCAAGACGTACCGTGCTCGCGCTTCTCCGCAGGTGGGCGACAGTGCGCATGCGCAAGCGAATGCCACGTGGTTAAGCAGTGAGGTGAAGCGCTCGTTCAGGGCCAGGAGCGGCGTAAGGACGCATGAAGGTAGCTTTGGAGCTACCTTATGCTGAGGAAGCACCAAGGAAGCCTTCACCGAGGGCCCCTCAGTAAGGAAGCTTTCAGAGTGGCATAAGGTAGCCTCACCCCAATGAAGGCTTCCTTAGTGAGGTAAGGAAGATTTCATTGTTTGGCTTCTTATGCTGAGGAAGTACCAAGGAAGCACCAAGGAAGCCTTCACCAAGGGCGCCTCAGTAAGGAACCTTTCAGAGTGACATAAGGTAGCCTCACTGCAATGAAGGCTTCCTTACTGAGGTAAGGAAGATTTCATTGTCTGGCCCTATATCTGCGAGTACTCCAAATCTACAGGCAATGAAAACCAACGAGTTTCATTGCGATAACAACTACAGGGACTTCTGAGATGCGATCGCGCCATCGGCGCTGCCCACATCGCGCTGTCCTGGTATCGAGACGGCGCATGCGTGGCTCGCGCTTGGAGGGTTACAAGGCTTCCAGAGACGCGCAGTGCGTTCAACAGCTGCAAAACAGCGACGCAGCCGAGTGGACGACACACAGCGGCCACACTGTGCTCAATCGGCTTTGCCGGAGGAGCCACGGCAGCGTTCGAGTTTCCGCTAGTGGCACGAGCGTTGTGCGCACCGCGTGCTGCATATACGGGGCGGAACGGAGAGTAAACATCTGAATAAACACTTTCATTGGGCGCCGAAAAAGTTGGAGGACGTTTTTAAGCTTCGCGTTTAGGAGTGGAACGCGACAGCATGCAAAGATCCCTGATTGCTTCGCACGCTTCCGGGCAACTGCAGCTTATACGTAACCGTAACGTTTACCGGGAAACGCTGGCGTCGAAATCTTTGCACGAAGGCAAGCTTTCTGGTAGAAACGCGGCCACTTGCGTGGGGCGATCTTCAGTTATCTTTTCGCACTAGCTATATTGCCGTCTGAGAATATTTAACATAAAAGGCATGCGCTGTCGCTATTCTGTTTTACGGCATTTGTTTATGGGCTGCCATTCTCAAAATTCCGAGGAATAACTTTGTAAAGAACGTAAGACAAGGTATCAGGAACTTCAGTGATATAAGAACAACTTTAGTGCCGTATAGAATATGCGTGGTTCGGGACGATTCTCTCGGCCGCGGACGCCGGCGCCGAATTTTCTGCGACATGGGGCCCTTAACGCTCTCGCATTGAAAACGCCGGCGATTTTTCGTCGGTCTCAACTCGCGCACCATCGAGATGCGACGCCCGTACGCCACTACAGGCGTTCATTATGGCGCTAGCGCTGTGACAGAGCTGCGGTGTAAAATATTTTACACCCGCAAAAGTGAATAAGGTTGCAAACGTGTCTGTAAACTCACACCTTTACGCCCTTTTTGGATTTAAGGCTGTGTCCCCTCCGCGTATTGTTAGAACACTGCACGAGCAGCTCGAGAGCAAAGCTAGACCTTGCTGTAGCTTTCCATTGTTCGCCTTCGGGCGAAGCTGCCATGTTTTTATTTTTCGGAAGGACAGCTTTTCTTCTTCAACTGCGCAATCTTCTTTCTGAGTTACCCGCCCGGATTTCCTTTGCAATGTCGCGCTACTTCCATGTGAAGGCCAACTTTCCCTTTGATAAATATTTCACTGCCTTGAGCTCATTTCTTAACTAAACCAACAACACAGCGAGTCTCAACATGGTGGACACCTTAGAATACGCGGTCATGCGTTATTAGAATGAATATGAAAAAGGTAGTCTTGTGGGACTATTAGCATATGAGTATACATACGGAATGGTCGCGAATGATGGTGCCACTATAGTATATCAAATAATGTTGCAACGAAGCGCATTCAGATTTAGTTCAACGAGAACACAAATTCTGAGCAAAATATGAATGTCAACGATCGCGGCCTAAACATGAACGTCTGGCTTCCTAAGCAACGTAGTCGGCTCAATTAAATAGCTTCTTGTTTTAAATGTTCATTATGGTCGGAGAGATGAAAGATCACATTTTTGGTCCAGTTTTGTGATTGATCAGGCATAGGTAAAAAGTTAAGTATCCGAAGACTATTCGAATTATCGAATAGTGACCATTTGATTCGTTACTCGAAAGTTTCGGATATTCATACAATTCAAAAAGTGAAGCATCAATTTTAAAGCTATAAAACTCCGGAACAATAGCAGCTATCGCAATTCTGCAAACTTCACCTATTGCGGCGCCCAATGTATACAAAAAGGATTATTGCACACCGCTAATTTGTGACTCAGTGACTCAACAGGGCATCCATTTTACATAAACAGATACATTAGACTTGTCTGCTCTGGCCGCTCTAATTGATATAATTTGCGGAAATTTGGTACGTTTTTAATGCGGAGTTATGTGTGAACGTGGTGTTTCAATTTGCTCTCAGTCACCGACTTTCGATAACGTCTGACAAAACTTAGAGGGTCTGAACTAGAAGCCTGCTTACAACAGCGAGTAAAATCATGTATGTTAATGTTTACACGTAATACATTCTGTTAAAATCGGCTGAGCAAGTGTGAAAGAACGCTTATACGTTTTGAAGTCAAAATCGAAAAAATTGGAGTCGGTCCCGAGCTAAAGCTTCCGAAGAAGCTATTGCGGACTGCACACTTCTTCGGGATTGCAACGAAAATGCACAGCCGCGCACAGCCGTTTTACCGAGCACGTTGTCAAGCGCTCCCAAGCGCGAGAAGGGCTGTCGGCATGTTCCTCGCGGGTCCTCGTAATCAGCGTTGAAGGCTGCTACGCAGCCTAGCGGTGTGTAAGACATGTAGGACCGGGCCTGCAACATGCGCAAGACATAATATAACGGGTGTTTCTGCAACGCCTGTCGCTACTTATTGAAGGGTCACGCTAGACAGTTGAAGGAAAACCCGCCCTGGTCTGGGGATTAAGTCCGGGACCAAAGCCTTCCCGGAGCGGTCGTTCTGCCAACATGAGCAAACCAGCAGGCCAGCAAACTGCAGTATTGTCGATTAGTTTGGCCTCGCTCTGCGATCTGCTGGCCTCCTCATTAGCTCAGATGGCAGAGCGATTCTCCCGGAACGGCACTAAGGCGTTAGTACCGGGTTCGATTCCCGGACCAGGGCGAATTTTTCTACAACCGCGAAGCAATCTTTACGAGAACCCCGCATGCGTTTCCTTCGTGGCTTCGATCTACGGTCGGGTGAATGACAAAGTTCCCTTTCAAACTCTAAATTATTTGCTAGTATTCTTCATAAACACAATTAACTAGGCAGGAAAGAGGTATATATTAATAGATGAATTTAGGGCCTATAAGTCGCAAAATGCCTCGCTGCCCAGCGCTGGCAATGCTCACCTTTGTCTCGAGGCTGTACTCATTCTCGTAGGTCAGCACGTCGCCGTGTTTCCTCGAAAGCACGGCGGACGACACAGTATCGTACTCGACGTTTCCCTCCCAACTGCACACCTGAAAGTGGGAACACTTCCGTGGCAGGATCATATTGTCACGCGCACGTTGTTTTACACATTTGGCCAGTGATTGATCTCACCGAACTGTCACTGCTGTCATGTTTATCACACCCAAGCAAGGTGAGCGTGTGGTACCGAACACTCTTGAGCGTTGTCATTTTGATAGCTATAGCACCGCCGGCGATAGTATTGCAGGGCGCAGTAGATTGCTTAAGTACGATGACGATGGATGTACAAATAGCGGCCAGACTCGAGCAGTGTGATTCAATTCTGTACAATCGCAGATCGTGCTCGCCATTACCGTCATCCCATGGGGGTTACCCTGAAGCCGGGGTACAAGCCCGCCTCTGTCCTTTCCATTCATTTTTTCGGCTACAGCTTTCGTCTGAGCACAGTCACTATGGCCACCGTGCGCTGGTATGGGGGCGTTACTATGGATGGAAAGATGGATGCTATGAGCATCCCCTTTCGAACGGGGTGGTGGGTTGCGCCACCAAGCTCTTGCTATTAAATTGCCTAATGTCCTACATATGCTAAAGAAGAAAAAAAAGAAAAGGAACAAAAAGCCCACAATAAATTACCATAACCAAACTTTCTGAACCCCTATCGTGAACTTTGTTTTTTTACGCCTCCGTTGTTTGTCGTTTCCCTACTTTTCTTCCACCAACCTTCCAATCGCCTCTTACTGATTTCTATGCGGATGTGTTTAGTTGCCCCCTGCTCTCGCTGAACTCAAGGGCTTCAAGGAGACCAGAGGTGCCTAAATCTACCGCTGGGCAGATATCTTCACATTTTAATAAAACAAGCTCCGTTGTTTCCCTAGCTTTGCCGCAGCAAGCACATGTTCTTTCTTGTATCTCGATTTATAAGTGCGTGTTCTAAAGCATCCTGATCTCGCTTCGAAAAGCAATGAGCTTCCCTTTGAGTTATCATAAATGGTTTCTTTCCTAATTTCGTTTTTCCTCTTAAGTAGTTACTCATCGCAGGTTTCTTTTCCATTGCCGCCACCCATGAGATTATTTCAGCCTCTCTGACTTTCCACTTGACCTTCTTTGTTGCTGTGTTGCCCACACTACAGGCCGCATACTTGCTGGTAAGCTTACTAGTTATTTTGCTCCACTGTGAATCAATGTTTTTCCTGTACAAATACCTGAACACTCCCCCAGCCCATTTACTTTCTTCCATATTCCTCAGTCGTTCTTCATAATCAATTTTACTCTGAGCTTCCCTCACTCCAAAACTTGTCCAGCCCATATCACCCTGCAAAGCTTCATCTGTAGTCTCCCCGTGAGCGCCCAATGCGAGGAGACCCACTGACCTTTGGTTCCCATCGAGTCCTGATTGTACCCCTGATTTGAAGCAAACAACCGCATTTCCAAAAGTAAGTCCTGGAACCATTACACCTTTCCACATACTCCGGAGTCCCTCGTACCTATCGTATCCCCATAACACTGTGTTTCATGATGGCCGCATTTCTCTTCCTCTTTACTGTTATTCCTTTTTCCTGTGTTTCCATATGTCTATTGCGTTCGTTTATCGTATACCAAGGCATTTAAATTCTTTCACGCGAAGTATTTCCTGGCCTTGTATTGGCACTGTCTGTCCCCTGCTTTCATTGAATACCATATCATTTTTCAACGCTAAATTTCAGACCTAATTCCCGCTTTCCTGTCTACAGATATTAGCCAGACGTTGCAAATAACTTTGCTTGTTAGCTAGCAACACTATGTCGTCCGCATAAAATAAACCTGGAAGCTGCTGCTCTACTATACTGTACCCGCCTGTTTGTACTATGGATCAAACCCAACATTACTTCCCTCTAGCGCCCTTTCCATCCTTAACATGTACATCATAAACAGCAATGGGGATAAAGGGCATCCCTGCCTCAGTTCCTTGTTGATATCAACGTTGTCGTTGCTCCTCATCCCTTCCCATTTAAAGCAAACGGTATTTTCTAGGTAAATCTCCTTCAAAAGCTATATACAATCGTCACCTAAGCCTTTTCCTTCCAGGATATCCCACAAAATGTTGCGGTCTACGTTGTCATGCGCTCCTGTAACGTCTAAAAAGGCCACATATAATGGTTTCTTTTCTACTCTGCATATTTCAATACACTGAGTAAGGACAAATAAGTAAGTTTGACCCCCTGAAGTTCTTCAGCGTGCACACCCGAACGAAATGCGGCCGCCGAGGCTGGGATCCAACCCGCGACCTCAGCAGCCACAGGACTACCGCGGCGGGTATACTCGGCAGCTTCCAAAGTGGCGTTGCCGAGAAAGTACGCGAGGGTAGAAAAGCCCAGCGCGTCTGGGCGGACGATGTCTGGCGATCACAGCGGACAGCACGACGCAGTGTATATATATGAAACACAGAGAACAGCGTATCTGGAACGCAAAATACTCGACGAAGCAAGTAAAATCAGCAGACAGAGCCATAAAAAAAAACACAGAAAAAGTGGGAACGCGATGAAGCGGCAGCAGGTATGACTCCTGAGCAGTAAAGGGCGCAACGGATTGTGGAATACGCGCAAGACAGAACAGCTGGTCATTCCCAACATAACTGATGTTCACGTTAACAGCTAAAGGTTTTCCTTTAAGAATTTCCTTTAAGACGCAGCGTTATGCTTTCCAGCCATGACTGTGCTAGCATGCCTGTAGTTTTTTGTAGTTGCTATATACCTCACCTTCTTAAAAAAAAAAAAACGCCAGTCGATACGTAGCCCCTGTATCGTCAGCTTTCCTTTGTCAAACCTTCTACGCGGTTCGTACAGCGCTGCACTCCTAGCCATCGCGCGCCGTCCTTTCACGCAGCTCCGGCAATTTAGTCGCGTACCTGCGCGTAGTTGACTCGCTCCTCGTCGATGCAGCTCTCGTCGTCCAGGTCCGACTGCCTTGGAAGGAGCGAGAACTTGAGCACCGCCAGATTAGCCGCCACGCACACGCCGGCCAGGTGGCGGTGAATGCGCACCAACTGGTTGGTCAGCTCCGCTATCTGCCTCTGCACGGTGGCCCCGAAAAGAATCAAAGTGTGCGGAGCAGCACTGCAACTTCCTTCGGACAGCGTTTAGAACAGCGTTTATTATTCTGTTGTTCCGGTTTTTGGCTGCATGTAGGTGTAAAGAACCGCACTTGATAAAGCAACTGTCTATCAACTTAGCAGGTTCTTTCTTTTTTGAATTTGAAAGCTCACGGCCTTCTCCAAGAAAGGCACACATGATGCATATAATGATAATTCTGTGTAATGGAAACTTAATCAGCATTTTCATTTGAACGTCAGAAGCAAAGAAAAAAAGACAGAACGCATTTGTAATTGACTAGGTTAGCTACAAGTCTGCCACATTGTTATGGGAAGTTAATCCGAATTGCAGAAACTTATATGTGCACATTCCTTCCGTTTGTTAGTTTTTTTAAAACGGACACACGCGAGGCTCTTGGTGAAAGCTGGGAGGAAGTACCCTCCATGGCAAACTTGACCGCGATAAGTCAGTATCACGTATATCCAGGCGCATGCAGAATTTTCCAGAATACTTTGGTCACAGTTAGGCCAGGTTCCCCACAGTTTGAAGCTGAAAAATGAAGAACAATTTTATTGCTTGTATGTAAGGTTTATGCAGCGTGGATATCAGGTAGAACTGCTGCTTGGCGTGAATACGAAGATTCTTTCTTTGCACCTACGGTGACATTTCTGTTTCTCTTCTTCAGAGCTCGCGCACACAACAGACGCGACCAAGCCGGACCATATCGCAACTTCGTCACCTTCTCGCGTCGCTCCCGAAGCCGGAACTCAAGAAGAACATAGCCGCACAGAGCATGCATCTTACACGCTGCGTTTTCCAGCTGCTCATCACAGCAAAACACCCGCGTTATTTCAACTTATTTTGCACAAATTTGCGCCCGTTAACACAGGCATCCTTCCCATCCAACTCCACCAAGAAGCTAAGCGAGAATGCAGCTGACCGTCCGTTAAAAAGCCTCAGCTGTCAATGGGTTATAGCCAAACGAAAGTATACCCTTCCATTGCCATGCAAGCTTGAGGAACAAATTGGCCGGCCATCTGGCAGCTACACGAACTATGTTCCACCGATACATCTGAGAAATTCTTAATTATATGTCATGATTAAGCGCCAATTAAGCCCGAACGTTTGTCAACGCAGCACACGGTGACAGCTAAGCTAAAACACATTTCTATGTAAAATGTTTCCCAATCCTCGGCAATATATTTTTCTTCGAGAACTCTTTTGTAACCGCAGGTTCAGCAGACGAAAAATAATGTGCACCGCCATGTAAAGGCATGTACTGTCATATAACTGAAGTCATGTGATCGCGAGCGCTCAGGACGCTCGTATGACGTCACGTCATGTCTTCGTTTTCCTTCTGAACGAATGAAAACTAAGTGGCTGCTTGGCTGCACAAGGCGTAGGAATTGTCTGTAACGTGCTATTAAATATAATATTTCTCGCGAATAAATTAGCAGATATAATTCTCTCTCTGTTGCCATGAATCCACAAGATATCGATTAGACGACCATAAATGTAAAAAAGAAAACTAGCTTGCCAAGAAGATGGAGCTGTCGATCATCTTCATGCGGCTTGACGGAAAGGTGACACGGCACGGCTTGGAAGGACCGATGTAGTGGGTAATAAACACGATTACGTCCACGTGTCTGCAGATAAGATAAACATTGCAAGCTAACTTTTGTTTCCATTACCCGGCGCCCTAAACACGTAATAAAAAAATCGAATACTTACGGCGCAAACCGATTTAGGATAGGTTGGTCGTCGGTTCGGGGCATTCCCAAGACGACCAGAGGTCTTACAGTGCTCATATTATTCTGAAATTAGCAAGGTTTACATATACGTGTTAATGCAAAGTACACCAGCCCTAACAATATCGCACTTTTGCTGGAGAAAAAGAAATAAGCGAATAACACTTAAATAAGGGTGGAATTGTGCGACATTGCAGAATCACGATGTAAATTACCGTGAACCACAGTTCAAGATAGTCTTCGAGCCGCAAGTCTGGCGCAGCTTTTGTTCGTATACAGTAACAGTATCCACACGCGAACCTAACTCTAATGAGATTCCTCGCTTCCTTCGAAGCAGGAAATGATAATCGAGAGCGGCTGGCGCACCAGTGCCCGGATGGACGCCTCGGCGCGTTGAAGGGCGCTGAAGTTGAGTGGCAGGAAAGCGACGGCGTGCAGCGCATGGTCGCGACACCACGATGCCACCGAACGGGCGAAGCGGCCCGGGTAGAGGTGGTCTTTCGCCCACGGAACCGTGAAGCCCACGTCGTCGAACGCGCCCGCCAGACGAGAACTGACGTCGCGCTTGCTCAGCTCCACGAAGTCGCGAAACGAGGCGCCTGCAGCACGGCGACCGTTTAACACTAGCGAGTACTCACCGGAACACGAGGGAAAGAATAAAGAAAGGGGGGAGAAGGGTCTAGGAGAAGACAACAACTTTTACTTTAAAAAAAAGAAAGAAAAAATGGCTGTGGCTTAGCTAAGGTTAAGCCCAGGATGCGAAGCATACTAGCCTTTATTTTAACGCGACAGCGTTAAGGAGCTCGTGTCGCAGAAAAGCCGGTGTCGTCGGCGTCGGCTCAGGCGTGCGTCGCTTGCTCAGGCGCACATTTCGTTGTCGCGCCGAACGCTGCGTTGCTCGACGCTCACCGCGTCCGATGCGGGGCGCGTAGTCGCTGCGCCGTAGCCCATTGTCTTACACCCCTTGGCGGGTCGACGGGAACGCTGTCGCGTTCCACTCTTGAAAGCGTAAGCGTCCGCTTTGCAGCTGTTATGACGTCATATGGTAGCTACGCGGCCGCGCGCGGCGCAGCAAGGAAGAGCGTAGTTGTGCGGCTAGTATGCTTCGCATAAAAAAAGCCCTCTGTTCATAGAAAATGGAGGGAAAGCGTTGATGTCAAGTTGGGATTGTGGAGTTGACAGAAACAGATGAAGCTTTGACGGGAGACTCCTAGAGATAAGCTTCGGTCTTTTCACTTACACGACGACTTCGACACCTGCCAGTCGAATGTGAATTAGCAAGGACTTCTCGCAAGGCCACAGTATACGGGTTTAATAAATTTCCATTTTTTTGTATTTCGGCGTAACCACCAAAATGTTTGGCGAAGTCGCAAAGTAATCAGTTGAGTGATTTTATAAGAGAAATCCTAATATTTACAGGTCGAGGAGGACAATCGGGTGAACTGATCGACATTTATTTAGCTTGCACCACTAAAGGAACGTATGTACACACTAGAGAGAAGTGCACGGACGGGCGCTGGACCTGCGTGTCTCTGTCTATCTCGTGTACTTAAACTAACAGTGAGAGTTTTGTTCATAGAATTCATTCATACCTGCCGCGTAATCCTGACTTGTCTGCTAAATCTAAGCTTTATTGGATAAGTTGTGAAAAGGAGATATCATTGTCAATGTTTCGACACGCGTGCCTTTCTCATGGCCCAAACAAAAAGAATGAAAGTATTTATTTTTGCCGAGGCGGAATAAAGAGCGCAGTAATGTGAATGGACGGCGACCCGCCTTTTTTCTTCTTTTTTTATATCCTGTTATTTACTGTTTTCCAGCCTAAGTATGAGCAGCTCTCCCGAAATCGAGCTACAGTACGAGCCCGTCTGTTCGCACTATGCTGCGGCGGTTTTCTCATTGCCACCCCCGCAGAGACAACCCTTCAGCAGGGCGGTCCGGCAGGCTGGCGCAGCGCATTCAGCAGGATCCATTCATTTTTGACCAATAGTGATAGCACGCGAAAGTTGACGCTCCTCTTCGAGCTTACCAGACCCGTCTGTTTGTACTATCCTTCTGCTGACATCTGCGCAGCTGGCTTCCTTGCATTACCATCACGAAAAGCTTAGTTTAGTTTATTTTTAGAAATTATTTCTGCTTGCAAGCGAACAATAACAAAAAAAATGTTGCAGGATAACTTTTCACTGTTGTACTTGCGGTGGACCCGCTTTCTGATGCCATGTTTCGTCATAGAATTTCAAGCAGAAATTGCAGAAGTACAGCGTTCGAGACTGCAAACCATTGATGGATCTCGGAGGCCAGTGAATGCGTCGGTGGAGTCGACGGTTGACGGCCACTGCATCGAATGTCATCCGCTTCCGTTGCTTCAGCCAATCAAGCCACGCTTCTTAGGGATTGCCTCCGCGGGAATGATAAACAGATAGGGATTCTGCAGTCACTTGTATGACTCGCGAGTACCCACTTTCTATTTTTCCAAGATTATTAACTCTTGTAATGCACTTTCACGTACCATCCCTGGGCAAGACGCGGTCAGTAGTCCTGTCGTAAAAGACATGCTGGTATACCGTGAGGCTGCAAGCTCGTTGCGGAAGCTGAATAGGGCTCGGAGGCTTCTCAGACAAGATGCAGATCAGAAATCCTGAGCAATATAGAGGTGACATGAGAAATTCCACAATAAAATACGCACAGTTTATTGATCACATGCAAAGTGGACAATAAGCAACAAAAGTAACGATATCTGAACATATTACCCATTGAGAACACTCGCACGTAACACTCAATAACGTATTATGTTTTGTTACTTTCATAGGAAAACTGTCACACTTTTTGTGCAATATTCGGCAAAATTTGGTATTGGGGAATGCTCTTTAACGTTTAACTTGCAGGAAATGTCTCGCTCTATTAGTGGCGAAAGATACTGTGTGGAATTATCCGCAAGTACGCTGCTATAAATGAAGTGCGGGTAAATTAAATCAAGCTCTGCTGTGCTTGGCGAATGTCTTGATACAGTTAAAGCAATGGGAATGGTTGGAGCATATGAATCGGGCGACTTTCTTTTTTGTGCGTGCGTGCGTGCGCGCCCGAGCGACTGTACGCGGTTGGATGACTACTCCCTCGGACTTGGAAATGACTGCCAGTGCAGCTATCCGTTCACCCAGCTTAGCAGCAAGCAAAGAATCGCTGTTCTACCCATCAGTCGCCCCTTCCTCCAAGCACTACAAATATGTGCCGTTTCAGGCCGCAACCACGCGCACACAAGCAACGTACACACGTTTTCATAAGTTCCGCAAGAGGTGCGATATTCACTGCTCCCGCTTCCTGAGCAACCGTCGAAATGCGTATATCTCACCGCCATGCAGAGGAGCCTGGCCCATGCGTCCTTCGCGGTGCGGATGTATCGAACCTGGACGAGAGATGTACCGTGACACAATGTAGCTGGGTTTAAGGAATGCGTGACAGCCGATGCGGCCACTTGGCTTCATTTAACCTATTTCCTGCAGTATTAATGGGAAACCAAGCTCTAGGACAAATACGTCAGTTCTTAAAGGCGTCATGCACGCTCAGAAGATCTTAGCAATTCTTAGCAGTTCGGCCACCTGTTAAAAGCGGTTATCGGTGCTTTAGGTGCGCTGAAGATTGACGCAGTGAGTACGGTCAGCGTCGGTTCCCGGCCTGATTTTACGGCCAGAGGCTTAAGAAGGCCATGCAGTGTGAGCCAGCAGAAATTGACAACTTTTACAAAACAAATAACAATTTATGGGGGAAGGCACTGCGTGAAGTAAGCTTTAAATGTGGCTATACATTTTCAGTCTATCATTTTCTTCAAGCAGCGTGGCGCCTAAGGGCAAGTTTCTTCAAGAGACGCAATTCTCAAAGCATGGTCACAAAAACTAGCGGACGTGCAGGTACGCCAAGAACCAATCGCGCGGTAGCCAAGTGGTTTGGTGCCCGCAGGTATGGTTTTGTGACACTGGGCATGAGCTCGCTGGTTTCGGTTACAGCGTAAGTTTTATGTCTTTCACGCGTACGTAAACGATTAGTTTACCGACAGTCCCGCATTTAATTACGTCACTGTATGCGCCCCCCGGAAATTTTGAAGGGGAAAACTAAAATTGAATTCTGGGCTTGTACGTGTCACAACCACGATCTGATTATGATGCCCGCCGTAGCGGGGTGACTGGAATAATTTTGACAATCTGGGGTTCCTTAACTTGCACCCAATGCACGGTACACGGGCGTTTTTGCACTTCGCGCCCATCTCAATTCTGGCCACGGGATCCAGTCCCGTGGCCGGGATTCGATCAGGCGACCTCGCACTTTGGAGCGCAACCACGGCGGGTCGAATGCCACCACGGCTAGTCGAATGGCAAAACTAAACGAAATGTTCAGAATTTTCGCATATGACTTATCTTGCCGATAATATGGCAACGGGAGAAATGTATGTATACCTTTCGGTGACAGCTTTGCAGTAGTGACCTTGTGTTCTTTATCTGAAACAAAGCAATACTAAATCAATATCAGGTTTAATGGCGAGTTATGTGAATTGACATGTTTTTTGCCGCAAGTTAAAACACATACAAGACAACACGGGCGGCACTTCCAACAGATCTAGTTTGGGCGATGACTCAGGAATATATATACACATACATGCATGCGCAGGCTGTTCACGAACCTACGTTATCCAGCGGTCATACAATCTCGTTTCCGATTTGTAGAGCTAGATAGATGTATCGCTAATGTAATTTGACCATTTCGTTTTTAAATAATAAGCTTCCATTAGCTCACGCACTGTTTGATTTCTGCTTCTGCCAAGAATTTTAATCTCAGAAAAACGTGGTTGGCACATGCAGGCCTTGCAGTGCGCTGGCAAATGTGCCACGCCATCTTTCATTAGATTTAGTTCGTGTTCCCTGGCTCGTTCATTTATGCAGCGTCCAGACGGTCCTATGTAGGACTTGCCGCGCTCAAGCGGAATTTCGTACACCGCCCCCGTGGCGCATTTCCCGTAGGACGCGCCATGTTTCTTGCCACAGCCTAGCAAACCGGTCTCCTCACGGGTGGTTCTCGAATATAGTCGAAACAGTTTGACGGGGACAGAAACGGCAATGGGTACGCCGTACCAGCCTGCCGCTTTCTTGAGGTTATGGGAGACCTTATGAACATAAGGAATCACTGCAGGTCTTATATGGGGCGTTTTACGGCAAATGCGCCACGGGGGTGGTGTACGAAATTTCCCTTGAGTGCGGCAACTTCTACACAGGACTGTCTGGGCGCTGCATAAATGAACGAGCCATGGAACACGAACTAAATCTAATGAAAGATGGCGCAGCACATTTGCGAGCGCACTGCAAGGCCTGCATGTGCTTAGCACGTTTTTCTGAGATTAAGATTCTTGGCAGAAGCAGAAATCAAACAGCACGTGAGCTAATGGAAGCCTATTATATACCCCGGTTGTCTTCTATGTGTCTCCCTTTTGTGTGTATTTTAACTTGCGACAAAAACATGTCTTTTAGCAAGCACCAACTAGGCCAAAAAGCAGTTCTGTTGCAACATATATATATATGAATAGCAAGCAGCAGTCGAGCGGCCGGAATTGCAGGGACAAGAAGGTCGTCTTATGGCTAATATATGTGATTGTCTGTACAGAATAAAGAATGACCATAGGAATCTGCGTTAAAATATACATATTCAAATAGTATTGCACGACGCAATTTAGAGTAAATGGGCGACTGCTGCATTAAACGGTCCTAACTATTTTGTGCGCGTGACGTACGAACAATAGCACAGCATGGGCTGACCGTGTAATGCCGAAGCCAACTCGACCAGACGGGAGTTGGAATGCTTCAGGGAAGCACATGCGTTGCGACCTGCATCGTACTCCACGTGGAACGCAGCCACGCAGGCTTTGGCTCCGAGTAGGTCCACGATATGCCGGGCCTGCGCGGGAGCCGGTAAAATACGATTAATTTTCGCACCTGTTTGCCGCACTGTCAAGGACGAGATTGAGCTGGAGGCGACGTCGTAACATATATGAGTGAGATGTCACTTAACAACGAAAAAAAAAATTACGGAGTTTTACGTGCCAAAACCACTTTCTGATTATGAGGAACGCTGTAGTGGAGGACTCCGGAAAGTTCGACCACCTGGGGTTCTTTAACGTGCACCTAAATCTAGGTACACTGGGTGTTTTCGCATTTCGCTCCCATCGAAGTGCGGCCGCCGTGGCCGGGATTAAATCCCACGACCTCGTGCTCAGCAGACCAACATCATTGCTACTGAACTACCACGGCGGGTCACTTAACAACAGCGCCTTCCTAAAGTATGCTACATTGCTATCACATACAGCGTGACGATGAGTAACCGACGCCTCGGTCTTTAAGTGGCAGGACAAAAGCATCTCCTAGCCAATTCCATCTAACACCTGTGAATTTCCTTAGCTAATCGGTTTGTCTGATACTCCGAAGTAATGGATTACGTTTCCTCTCTCTTAGTGCTCATTCTATTACTCAGTTTGACCACAGGTTATCTGTTCTACGCATTATATGACTTAAAGAGCTTCACTGACCTCAACTATATAGAGTCCCAGGTACCTGCGTTTTCGCTATTATCCATACTTCCGTTTAGATACAAGGTAACAAATCGTTTCACACCTTAAGGTGGAGGGATTCTTCGCTTTCAAATGTAAAAGCGTAGCCGTCGTCTTGCTTTAGAACGGCCATAGTGTCTGCGTTGTACGTCGCTGTCGTTTCCCCTTCAAGACAGATCTGCAAGAAAACCGGCGGATACGAATAGTAGAATACATCCATTAGTCTTTAAACAACCGAGAAGCTTCACATGAGAACGAATTGCTTCGATGTTCCACGCCGTGTTCCACGTGTTCGTTGCGCTGTTTGTTGCTCTCGTCGCGGCTTTTACATGTTATCAGTACTGCAACTGTCTCACATCTGCGCGAGCGGCGCGAGCGTCCATTTTAGGCCTTGATGTGATTTGCCCATCATTGTCAGATGTACACGAGACATGCAACACGTTCTGGAGTTGTCGTGATGATCGACAATTGATCCGGAACCTATGACGACGCCCTGCACGCTAGAGGGCGATTGCCGACAGCACCATTCATCCCGACGACCCATCACATCTGCTGATCAGTACCTCTACTGCGCTGCGACTTCATTTGCGGGCAAAACTACACCTTTTGCCGCTAAGGTTCTTCGTTCTTGACTAAGCTTGTGTGCGCCTGTATTAACCCTTCGGACACACAGAACGAGCCGACTGCATCACGTAACGCATCTGATAACGTCGCAGCCGTCACACCAGAAACTTGACCACTTGCGACGTAACAACCACCTGGTAGTGCACAAGAGCGTGTCGTGCAGAAGTGAAACGACAACAACACTAATAACGTGCAAAAGCCAATGAGAGCGAGAAAAAAAAACATCACTGAGAACACATGGCGGTACTTACTTTATCCCTAATTTATATTTACCGTGCCAAAACCACAATCTGATTATGAGGCATGCTACGGCATGCCTCATAATTTTGACTGCCTGGGGTCCTTTAACGTGCGCTCAATGCATGGTACACGGGCATTTCTGCATTTCTTCCCCACTGAAATTCTGCTGACAGGATTTGATCCCGTAACCTCGTGCTTAGCAATGTAACACCAAAGTCACTAAGCAACCAACACGGGTGGTTAGAAGAGCCCAACGTCCTTAAACGGGCATTCGGCATTGACGAAAGACGTCGCCTCGTGCAGAAGCGATGTGAGTAGATTAATGCGTGCCTCGGCTGGCGCAGGTGCCACGTGTGAGAACAGCTGTAGTGAGCTCGCTTCACAGAGGCTTTGTCAACACAGGCTTCACAAAGGTTTGCGAACCTGGTCGTAGGAGACCCAGCTCTCGCCAATGCACGTGCTGTTAGCCACGCTGGAGATGTGTTCACTGAGAAGAAAGCGAAGCACGGCCATGCTGACGGAGACGCAGAAGCGCTTCGTTCTGACGGCGCCCGTGACACCAGAGGGCAACAGGTCAGCCCGTTCCTGCAATTATAGCCCGCTTTTAGAAGACAAAATCTTTGCTAGGTTCAGATAGCTTTGGAGTACATGAGACATAGGTATCTGGCCATTTTCGTCTGTGGCCTTCTAGTGCACCTAGGACAAAGAAAAAGGCGTCAAAACGAAGATTGGAAAGAAAAAGACTAACGAACTTAGCGAATAGCTATGTACAAAGCAGTAGTGATGCGTAATTAGCAAGAAAAGTCCGTAATGAAACCCAGATGCGCTCGTTCAAATTATGTGTGCACCCCGAAACGGAACTGTAGCTTTACTCAACGAAAAATGTAGCCCGATTCCGAAGATAATGCATTCCAAAAAGACAAAGTAATGTAGGTGAAGATAAGATAAACGGCAAAAAAAAAGGAAAGCAGTTTAGCCCATGCAAGATGGTACTAAAGCAGGGTAAGGTGGCGTGGATGAAGTTAAAGTGACAACAGCGGTTTGACATCGAAGAAAGAAAGTCTTCTGGGGAAGTCTCTTATCCTTCCCGAATAAAAAAACATGGAAACAACAAGCCACATGCTACAATAATGCGCCTCGGAAAACCTCGTTTTCAATGTCAACCGCTGTTTATCTGCCTTTTTTAACAGTATACATGCGGATGGAACCTCTGAGAAATGTTTCGATGCAAAGCGATCGCGCGAAGGTGCTGATTAGCAATGACATTATTCGCCTAAAATATTAAATGAACACAACAGTAAAATTCACATCAATTCATTCACTCACTGCTTCATTGACAGAAGCTAATGTTCTAAAGTAGAACCTCGGTTATAACACGCAGTAGTCTGAGGAGGCCTAACAATTTTGACCTCCTAGGATTCTTTACGTGTGCCTATATATTTAAGTGCACAAATGGTCTCGCAAATGGTTCAGGTATTAAGTGAATGCATAAACAAGCTTCAAATTTCTAGGCAAGAAATCTATGACATCGCTAGTGCGCAGGTGCATGATTACAATAAAAAAGAAAAAAAATATTTTTCTGACTTTTCATTAAGACCCCTCAATTCGTGGTCGCAGTGATCTGCGGCTGAGCTTTCTCTCTGTACGACGATAAAAGGCCCAGGACCAATAGAGTCACGCGCACCTGCCAGAACCAGCAGGTTCGCGGTAGCCAACGGTAGGCATCGGTATGTATGACGTCACGGCCTGGAGCAAATCTAATAAACAGACCCCTGCGAGCTCGTGCAGAACTGTATCATAGCGACATGTAGTGCAGCAGCGCTTGTGGTCACCTGGCGACAGCACCCGCGCAGCGCCCTTGCTCGTTCTAAATTACTCACGGGCTTGACCGTTCACTTTCTCCGATGATTTTCGCTATCGATTTAATTTCTGGGCGAGCCGCCGCAGCAGGCCAAGTAAGGCTCAGCCGTGGCCGAGTTACATCAGTGCGGTTTTGTGGGCGTTGCCGATATGCAGGGTGTCCCAGATAAATTTAGCCAGAGTTTAAAAATATGCGAATGTCACGTAGCTGGACACAACCAAGGTAATGTTGTTTGCCGTCGCTTGGAGATACTCTTATTATTATTATTATTATTATTATTATTATTATTATTATTATTATTATTATTATTATTATTATTATTATTATTATTTCATTCCGCCGAATTAGATATTTAGTCTTAATTAATTAATCGACTTCTCAAATATTATCACTACATAATGTCAATGAGAAAATTGTAGCACGACATGAAAAACTCTCGATACAGCTTTTTGTTGCTCAATACGTGCTACATATAAGTGTTTTTCCGAGCGTGAAACAAGCCCGCGAACACGCGCAAAGTGCCTGGAGCGGCCAGTCGCGCGGTAATTTTGCGTGCACTCGCGGGCTTCTTTCACGCTCGGTAAAACACCTTCATGTAGCACGTATTGAGCAACAGATGATGGAGTTCGGCACGTGCTCGCAGGGGTCCGTTCATTTTGCCGGCGACAGTGAACTGCGAGTGGAGCTGGTCTACATAGTGGTCAAGCGGCATATCTGATCAACGTACAGGTTGAGGTCACGGCCCTGCCGCGTGCGCGCTCCATGCGCATGCGCACTTCGCGAGCCCAGCAGCTACTGACAGGCGACGCTGGCGTCATTCTGCAGCCGGCTCCAACCACTCTAGGCAAGTGCGATTCCCACGGTATACGACTTGGGAACTGGTTAGCTCCGTAATTATGCTATGTAGCCAGTCTATAATTGCACGTGTAATTGGCGTGTTTTGATAATGATATCCTAAGCGATTGTTACGCAATCCCTGACGTATGGTGCAGCCATACGTCGGGATTCGATGCGGTCTGGAACCATGTTTTGCCGGCGATGTACCTTTTCTTTTCCAACGTCTGTAGAAGTATTTATCAGGATTTCCTGAAACACTGCTCGAAAATGACAGGTACCGATGTAATTGACAATGCCTCTCGTATACAGGAATTATCAGCTTACCATATCGGAGAAGCTGTAATTAGCTCCGAACGTAGATGGGAAAACGACCACGCAATTCTCGCTTGGAACTGAATGGTGTGCGATGTAGATGATGGTATCGGCGTATCTGCATGACCCAAAGCGTCAGTCTGAATTTTCAGTGCGCTGCGTACATAGGCGGCCATTTAGTACCGCGCAATTTCTTTCTACTCAAACAAATCTATAAAGTGATCGTGATAGTAGCAAGCGTGGACTTTTCCAAATGAGAAAAAGTAAACTTTAAAAAGCGTAGACATAAATTGTTGAAGTCTAAATTTGTGCAAAGTACTCACTGTAGCAGCTCTGTGACAGGAACGTTCCTTTGTAGCGGCACGGCTACGATGATCTCTTTAATCTGATCTGTCAACACCGTCCGCAGACTTGTGCGGATCATCTGAAAGGTAAATTATCGCTCGATGGTACGCTGATTTTGTTCGCTGCTAACGATACACAACATCGGCGCATTCCTTATCTTGAATGATGTCGATTATTTTCCCTAGACACTGTTCTTAACTAAAGTTCCTGTACACCCTGCACCAGGTTAATGAGCTCATAATTGCTTCAACGAAATTAGTTAACTGAGCATTTAGATTAGACGAATTTGCCAGCACCAGCAGCAATAAATAATAAAAATGTGACTGAATAAACGCGATTTAACATCACGAAAACAGCAAAACATCGGTTGTCGAGTTCGCTTACCTTGACATCTGAGATATTTTCAGCGCTTCATAGGAAAAATAAACACAGCAGAAGAAAAGAAAAAAAACGACAGGACAGGAAAGACGCCGGAAGTTATTCCTGTCCTTCCTGTCCTGACGTCTTCCCTCCACTTTTCTACGGCGTTATTTTCTCCTTTGAAGTGTTGGAAATGTCTCAGATGCTAAAGTTCCTACTAACGCAGCTTTCTGATTTAAGTATCGCTTACCTTGATCAGCGATATGAGTCGTTTCTGGTGCGCCTCAGTGTAGTCCGAGTTTCTAAAGAACAGCGCCAGCCTCTCCAGGCCGTGATTGTGCATCCAGAAGAGCGTCGCCACTGGAAATTGCTCCGTCTCGGCATTCACCTGGGATTCCAGGAACTCCGCAGTGTCCAGCTCCACGGCAAGCTTCACCTTCGACTCGTTCCTCAGTGCGAGAAAAGCCTTGAGGCTCTCCTCTGGAACGCAGCGAACCATCGCCAACGGCCACCGTTTCAAATTCAGCATGACTTTGATAGCGTCTCGGGACTGTTGACTCGACCTGAGTTGACGTTTTTGTTGCCAACTACACACCGTCGTATAGCGGCGCAGATAGTAAATTTTCACAAACTATTTCAGCGATGCACGCTTACGCCTATCTCGGACATCTTTACTGAAAGATTCGCCTAACATTATTTGCACTGGAAAGACACTGGAAATTCTGCGATAATCGCTAACTTTTGCGAACTTGTGGAGAAAGGCGCTGCCGCTCTAACAAAATTGCTCTACTTCCTTTGGCACTGCGGGATAAAGCTATGTGGAACACCAACAGATTTCACAACGGGCCTTCAGGGCTGATGTCCGTATATGCTGAAAGCAGTTTAAAATTTCCTTCTTAGTGGCGGTGCGCAAATTGATCTCCATAAGGCGTTAGGTAAGACAAAGCTTCCTGTTGAACCTACTCGCAGACGCGGAATGAACAGTAATATTGATGTGTCTGCCGGAAGGTGGCACAGATAGGACTCGCCATCTTTAGAAAACAGGCCAGACGAGTTGCGGTCGTAGCTGAGGCTCATAAACACAAGGTGGCTGCAGGCTTTCCAGACGTCGGACTGCAGAAACTCGTCCGTCACGTTGGCCACCGTGCAGATCAGCCTCTTCTCGCCTGTCGAGGTGAAAAATTCCGCTTTGCTGTAATCACGGTAACATGTCACACTCACCGAGATGAGCAAGCAGAGATGCAGCAGTCGGTCAGCATTTGCGACGCGTTTGTCAGACCTTAAACACGCGTTCGTGTTTCTCTTTTCCACAAGAATTACCTCAAACATCCAGTACTAAACCAAAAGCTTTTTGCAAGTCATTCACTTCATTCGTATCTGATCATCTAAACGAAGCCACTGCTTTATCGCACAAATGTGTCGCACAGACATATAACACGACTGTCCTTTAATCGACACGTGTATCGAACCCCGTTTACCACGCCACATCTTCATCTAAGATAACAGCCTAATACACTTCGTGATATTTTGCCACATCTCTCTGTAGTAACATACGGACCTCTGAAGTACCTAATGCTAAGAAATAATTAAAACGCTGTAGGATAAAGATATGTGGAACACATACAACTTTTGCGACAGACTTTTGGGACTGACATCGCGATGTTGAAGGTAGTTTCTGGTTTTCGCCTGACGCTTTCTCTGTTCGCCCGCTGTTTAACATTAAAAGCCTCTATTTTCCTTTTTTTTAGTTATTGCACCCGCAGATAGTGACACAAGGTTTTTTGTTAGGGTATACATTATGGTAGGTTTGGTTGCAATATATTAATGCTAACTTAGTTGTAATCTGCAACAAACAAAATTAGGCAGCAGAAACATATGAGGTCCTTACCCTCATTTGCAGATTTCAGCGCCGCGGCACTGGCTGTCGTCCCTTCTCCGGTCGTATTTGCCGCTTGGGTCGTCTGTCGACCCAAGCGGCTTGGGTCGTCTGTCGTCTTCACAGGCGAAACTGACAGCGTTGCCGAGTCACCTAATGCATCAGCCAGGTTGCGCAATATTAGTAATTGCTGTTATTTTCAATTAGGTAACGCAAAAATAAAGCTGTGATACCCATGTTCGTTTCGAGCAGCTATGTGGCTTTTAGTAAGAGTCCCTCAGACAAGTCATGCATCCCTTGGAAAGCGCACTGACCGACTACAAAAAAATAGCACCAATCGGGAAACTTTACTTCACACTCGCCTGGATCTTCAGGAGAAAGAGTGAAGGGCAACGACCGAATTAAGCTACCTGGCACTCAGTAAAACAGTAAAGCGACGCTACAGCAAGTCAGAGCAAATAGCACAGTCTGGCAGACCAACACATGGGAACTTTGTGTCGTCAATAAATATTGAAGCATGCACGTACACATTCATATGACGCTGAAGAAGAATTTCGGCAACAATAATTGTGCTTCGCGAAGGAGAACTAATCACCGGCAAAGTGTTTAGGAAAGACCTGCTTCACGTGGTCGCAAACAATCATGCGACGCGTGCCGAGAGTTAAAAACCGCGAAATACGTCTGTTAGAGTAAACTTACCAAACTCCTCCTCTTCGGCTGTGGACGCGACGGCTGTAAAATTGTGACGACAGTGAGTGTCACACAACCAGTAAAGGAAGCCCTGCTACCAACGCTATACGAAGTTATGCACACTGTATAGAGATACTCATGTAGTGACATAATTTTTTTACAGCGAAGAGCTGTTAAAGCCACGTTTTAAGTCAACTTTTTCCATGACGTGGACCGTCCGCAAAATAAAGAACCTCGCCAGAAGCCTGCAACCAGCGCAATGTCGCGCGCAGAAGAGTGGTGACGTCGTCGTTATGTTGAGAACGCGCCGCGAAATGGCGTCATCTCGAGCACCGCGGAAGGCACAAGAACACAGCGTCGGGTTCCTGTTCCGGCAGTGAACTTAGTCGCAACGGCGCAAAGTTTTCTCCGGTGTCATGGAAGACTCCGAAAAAATCGGGCCATAAATGAATCATCGAGTACGTCCAAACGTCTACACCATCCCCTCTCATTCTTGTCCTGTGTTCATACTCTACTTATGTTCTAAATACCATGCATACCAACTATCCAAGATACAAAGTCTTTGATGTCTTCACTGCAGCTGTGGAATAACAGCTGTTCGCTGTCTGTGACGTCTATTCGCTGAAATTTGTGCAGACCCACAATTAAGGAGGTAACAAAGATGGTAAAATCATTAGCAGTTCAGCGTAAAGCATGTAGCACAGTTATGCTACTGGGCCAATCCATTTCAGAGCAGCTTTTGCAGCAGCCAGAATGCATTTCGGAGCTGGTTTATGAAAGCGCTTTAGCAGGGAAGAAGTTTGGGCGTGTTGGTGGGATACATAGCGCAAAAAATGACACAGGGACAAGCAGAACACAGGACGAGCGCTAACTTTAAACAATTGATTTATTGCAGCTGGTGAGTATATATATACTCACTGGGACGCCACTGCAGTAGAACACACTGAAGGGAAGGAGGAAAAGACAGTCATGTGACTATTCTGCCCAAAAATTCAAGCTCTTTCCTTGATAAAAATATAGACGGCGTGCTAACGCACTCGTCACCTGCTCTGGCTATCTCAGCTGCTTCCACAATTTCCCTCGTAATCTTATTCCTGTGGCGATAGACAATAACAGTTTGTTTTAATAGCGGGAAGCATGGTGCCTTCGCGTCACATTTTCTACAATGGGCAGCCAGATGCCCATCTATTGCGATGCTCTCCACTTTGTTGCTATGCTCCGCCAGACGCACGTTTAAACATCTGCCCGTCTGGCCCACGTAGTACTTCCCACACGAGAGTGGGATCTTATACACAACGTTGCGAGTGCATGCAACAAAAGAATCTTTGTGCGCGGTAGCACACAAAGATTCTTTTGTGCGCTTCATCCGCCACAAAGATAGACTCTTTCTTAACGATTTGCCATCCTGCGTTTCCTCACATATTCATTTGTTTGCTGACGACTGTGTAACCTTTCGGGAAATAACAACTGTGAACAATGTAATTATTCTACAGAATGATCGTAACGCTGTTTCAAGTTGGTGCAAGACATGGTGAATGGAACTGAACATTAACAAATGTAAATTCATGCGTGTATCATGAAGCAATCAAGCCCCCCACACTTGCTTTCTTAATAACGTTCCCCTAGACCCCCTATCTAGCTACAAATACCTTGGTGTACATATTAACAGCAGCATTGTCTGGACTACTCACTGTGCTTACGTCGTAAGCAACGCTAACAGAACTTTGGGCTTCCTTCGTCGTAACTTTTCGCTTTACCCATCTGCCTTAAAACTGATGCTTTATAGAACACTAATACGCCGCATCTGCGTGGAATCCACGTCATGAAAACCTTATGCATTGTCTCGAAATGGTCCAGAATAATGCAGTCCGATTTACACTGTCTAATTATAACAAAACTACAAGCACAACTGCCATGAAATCAAGTTTGAGCTTACCTTATCTCGCGTCACGTCGCAAACAACTTCGTCTTTGTCTTTTTCATAAACTCTTTCATCATCCATAATTACAAAAAGCACTGCTTCAGTCACCGCAATACATATCCCGAAGATTAGACCATGCTAACAAGGTCGGCATACTTTCTTTCAGAACTAATTCCTTTTCACACTCATTTATCCCACGCGTATGTGACTAGTGGAATTATCTTCCCGAAAATGTTGCTACAATACTAAATCATGAACTCCTTAAAAACTACACAGCTACTATTGTATAAATAGAGCCCATTTAGTACCTGCTTTGTTTATGTTAACAATGTTTAATTTTGCTTTATTTTGTTATCTTTGATTCTTTATTTGGTTATAGCTAACTTGCATGATAAGTCCGATTATTTCACCTGCTACTTTTATAGTAACCATGTTAATCATGCATTGATTTCTTATGTTTCACATGCTGCTTTTATTCTATATATTTTTTTCTTTGTATTTCTTGTTTCCCACTAATGTTTCGAGCCTGAGGGTGTATCAAATGAGTAAATAAGTAACTGATGTAAAAAAGAAAAAAAGAAACAAAGTTATACCAATGCTGTTGATCACGGCTTGCAGGCGGGGAAATGGCTTGGTCCCAGCCGAAGCTGAACACGCGGACTCCAACTCGTCAAAGTTGACGGCGTACACGGCTCCGCAAGTGAGTCCATGCACGGTGGATAGCTGCGCGGAAGCGAAACTTATGCGGATTTACCATAGGCGATTATTAGCTAAGGAATCAATCCAGGTTCATTTCCAGGGAGAAAAAAAATATATAAAACACGCTGGAAAGAAATAAGGTTCATAAGAGTAATCAACAGCTTAACGAGATCTACGAGCCCTTACACTGCAGCTAATTACTATCCACGAACGTGAGCAATATTTTAGTAACGCCACTTTACTAATTTTTGCAGAAGACACCACGTGAGGCGCTTAAACTTGATCGCAACACATTTTCCGTACCGAGCAAGCGGGCAGGTGCTGCTATGTTTATGTACACGCCCGCTTCTCCATTTGGGTGCACGGATGTGGGGGCTTAGCGCACACTGCAAGTGCATCTAGAACCGTGCGCCGTGGAGCTCTGATCCAATGAGCGCGAGGTTATCACCTCAAGGGTGCCTCTGCTGGGTTTTAGGGTCGTTTTGACCGGGCTGCGTGGGCGCAGGAGATCCTTGCGCGAAGGTGAAACTGCATAGGCCCAGTTCAAACGTGCCATACTCAGCATAGCTATATATCTGCCGTAGTGTGGAAACGTGTGCTGGGAGCGAATAAATGCTTCACAAGAGGGTAGCTGAAGCTGGGTTGCAGAGGAGAGCTTCAGTTCGAAAAGATGCCTAGAAGACAAATGAATGCGGCAGCAAATTGAGAAAAAATAGCGAGGTCCCTTGGCAAAGCGTCTGTGTGGAAAGCAGCAGCTCAAAACCGGCAGAAAAGTTTCTGACGCCCAGTGAGAACGGGAGCGGTAAGCACGACAGAAAAAATCCGGACGTCGGTCCTCTGAACAACCTGGCACTCAAAAATCGTCCTTCATAACGCAGAAAAAAAAAAGCCGCTGAAGTCCTTTTTTTTTTTCGAAAGTAGACAGGCTTTTTAAACCACTGACATCAGTCCAAAATTTGAATTTGTAGCGCGAAGAGTCTGAACACCGAAGCCATGCTGGCACCCCCGCCGATTCTCAAGCAAGACGTCCCGGTTCGCCATGTGTGCCTATTCATAAGACAACTGCATCCACGCTGATGTTCCGAACTGCTCCCGCCTCTCCGCATCTTTTCCGAATCTCCTTTTGTTACGGACCGCCGATTCAATACCAAACAAGAAATAAGGAGGCTCGACGTGAACAACAACGAGCAAACAAAAGAAGCATTCTGCATATTTACCTGTATTGTACACTATTATTTTACCACTAATTAAGATTGCAATTGATTTAAAGATTGAACACTTCAACAAGACATGCACTAGTCAGGACCCTGACGAAAAGAAATACTCCTTTACCGAAACTTTGGCTCCAACCTGAAGCTAGCTTTCCTTCTTGGCCGCCGTTATCAGCGACCCTTATACCAGTCATCATCGCGTCTCGACCACTAAAATCTGGCAAGAAGCCGCCAGAGAACGAATACAATGCATTTAAAGCAATCATCATCGTTCCTGCAGTCCCGACCTGGTAACTTCACCTAATCGTCCGCCGCCCTCGGCTTCGATTCCCTTTCCTTGCCGCCCATTCTGCTAATACAGTTTAGCTCTTGTGCGCATTACACGATATGCTCAACTGTACTTATTTATTTTGATTTCAGCTACCCTTTTTTTCTAAGAGGACACTGGTCTCAATGACAATGGTCAGACCAGATGCTAGACGGAAAAGCGGTTACACTGGGCTTAGGAAAAAGACATTGTTCATTAGGGAAGCTTGTCGACATCCATTTCACCGGGAACTCCCGAACGTAATGAGATTGTACTCTTAATATGGCAGGTAACTCGCAAGGCTGCAACGGAACCAACCAGTTTGTGTTCGATGTCGTTGACCGAGTCAAAGGTGATAACTTCGCCTGGAGCCACACGATAAGACGAGCGCGCAGTCTGAGAGACAATTTCTTCGGACCAGCTCTTATTCTTGGGAGACATACAGGTCTGAAGAAAGAAAGAAAAAAAGAAAGAGAAAAAAACAAGTCATCTCGTCGCTTGATGATCATCCAATAATTACGAGTCGACCATTCCATAGTTATGAAAGAGCAATGACTGACAAAAGATTGTGTCTCGATGCTGCGTGCGCACTATCTTGTATATCTCTATACGACACTAAAACAATTTAGCTGACTGTAGTTTATTGAGCTCTTGAGCTGATCAATTTCTATAGATTGATAAAAAAACGCCTTCTAACGTGTTGCTTGAAGCACTCGTACTAATTACTAAGGCATGGACTGCTAGAGTATTGTAAGCGTGGTATTGTCACGGTATCAAGCGTCTGAAGCGACGAGACTCGCTAGAAGTGAGCAGCCAGCGTCTTGGCGCACCTCACGGAATGGCAGCATGTCGACGCCAGTGCAGGAATGACCAGGTCCGCCCTTGGTGTCGTTGTCCATGCGAAACCGGAAGGCGGCCAGGCTGAGCGAGAAACAAAGAAGCGCCTCGCTTTCTCCGTGCTCCCCTTCTTCCTTAGCGGAATAATAACGCTCGAGTCGGCGCAGAATGCGACCAGCCTCGTCCAGCGACATGCCGGGCCCGCCACCCAGTGTGGATCCGTGCGCTGAACTGGGAAAGCGGACGGTGCAGCTGCCGTTCTTGACACCGCTCGCTTGAGGGGCGCCGGGTGCCGCTCCTGCAACCAGGTGACTCTCGAGAACCAGTACATCGGCCAACCTACGAGTAGAGTGATGAATCAAGCTGGAGACCTGACGAACACGAAATATCCGCGGTTAAACAGTCGCAGTAATGGCCTGCGAAACTTTGCAGAAATCGCCAGCATTGCGATCAATAAAAGCTTGAAGTGCTGCGGAATCTGATGCTGTCATTACTGAATTAGCAGCGGAATTCAAACGCCTGTTTAGTTGTCTCAACGTTTCAAGTTTGTTTGAAAAATTCGTGCGGTGACAAATTAGGGTAATTAACGATGTGATTGCCAATCCCACTGGCGCCCAAGGTTTTGAATACGGCAAGTGAAGGCGGATATAAGGTCTATAGCGTTTGCGGTGCCCCGTGGTTCTCACGTGAGAAAATACAGAAGGCCAAGTTTGCACGTGCATTATAGGAGCCACAGCTTCGCAAGAATGGTTCTGATAGGCGATTCTCGTGGCGTCCTGCCTGTGGGGAAAACTGTCCTGGAACATACACGACCTAATGGGATTAGTATGGTCGAATCCCATCGGTTTCAGACGATGGCCGCCACCACTTTTTCTTTCTTTTGACGGTCGGCGCTATGTTACCACGCTAGTGGGACGCCAGTTGCATACGCATGACTAAAGCCTCGCGCGTTAAGCGGCCACTTCGATATCAGCATCCGAAGCGGTTAGTTGGCGTTCGTGGTTTCCACAGAGCTCAGAAATGTTACAGCACATGAGTGCATTGATAACAGCTGCGAGCCGTGTACGCTGCTACTGTTTACTAAAACCGTTGACACTCGATCAAGGCGGAAAATATTCATCATATCAGGAAAGCGAAGTTAATTAGACAGCATGCGGAGTTCGGAACCAGTAACAACGCAATAATAATTTGATGTTAACAGTTCCAATGCTCCGTATAGCAGCAGTACTGTAGCTCCAGCCTCAGCCAACCTGGACAGTGCGGAGATCCGTGGCAGCGCGGCAGGGATGCTGGCGTTTCCGGAATCCCGCAGGGTCACGCCCAGCAAATACAGGTAGCCGAAGTGGGCCGTGTAGCGGCGCACGGCCGCCAGCGACGGCGCCACTCGATCCAGCTCGGCCAAGGTGAGAGGCAGCTCGACCACGGCCACGCCATCCATTGAGTGCTCCCCCAGGAAAATCACCAGCTGACCCACGAAGCGCGCGAACCAGTCGTCTTCTTGAACGCCGCTCGCATAGCGCTGCATGAACTCCCTAGCGTCCAGGGCAACCAGGTACTTTGCTGCCTCGTTCCGCAACTTCGCAGACGCGAAGCGCTTGAAGAACTCCGCTGCGCATTCATTCATTCATTCATTCATTCATTCATTCATTCATTCATTCATTCATTCATTCAGGTGGACTTTCAGAGATTTGTTCATGCATCACTTCTCACTCTTCCTGAGAAATAAAGAAAAAAATACGTAAGATAACGCCAGCGTTGTCACCCAAGCGACAGCACTCGTCCCTGTCTGATGTGCTGTGTTTCTTACTACGCGCTATTATGCACCCTTGAAACATAACGGACTACCAATTACACCAATCTGTCACCATACCTATCAGAACATAAATGTTCGACTCCATACGAACAATAGATAGTGACGACTGTGAACTCTGGCGCACTTACTCTTCTTGGAGCGAGGCACGAATGTATCGTCCTTGTAGACGACGCTCTGGTAGACGAAGTAGTCGCATCCTCCTTCCGGTAGGTGCGGCACGTCGTGGTTATTGTCATCGGATACGACGCAGACGAGCGTCGGAGGTTCGTCTGCAGGAACACAGGCACGGTAGGAAAAAAATAACAACAATCGAGTCAAGAAAGAAAAAGGAGTCCCGTACAGTTTTTTAGCCAGAAATGTAATGTATAAACGAGAGAATACCGAAAATCTAGCTTATTACACTGAGCCACTGCATGCCGCAAACGCTTTTTAATAAATTTTGGACATTCTTTTTCCTTCTTAGAGGGCAGAGTCCTTCGCTAGGACTATTTTTAAGCCTTTTTATCTGTGTTCCTAGGGTTGCATCACAAACTTTGACTGACTGACGTACGGGCAGTCAGCATGCAAAAGTAAAAAAGTGTTCTTCACTGCGACAACTAAGACATTCCTTTTCGTGCACCATACTCATCCTCAATACTTGTTAACTCTCGTCATAAGGTCTACAGGCGCAACCGATACCGCGCGTCTGTCCAAAAGGTCGCTACTATATTCAATGGCTAAAAAAATTAAATTATGTTGCTTTACGTGCTAAAAATACAATAGCGTTATGATACACACCGCATCGTGGGGAACTCCTGATTAATTTTGACCATCCGGGAATCTTTAAAATGTACCTATATCTAAGTACACCAGCATTATTGGATTTTGCCCTCATTGACCATGTGATTTTCCTAACGTGTTCAGCGCTTCATGCACTGTTCTCTACAGGGTAGGACGTTGTTCTCATATAGGATGCAGTCCCGGTGCGAGAACAGAACCAGGTAAGGGTGTCCGTGATTAGGCCTGCGTGTTCCCGTGGTTTGTGGAAAATGCGGCAGGCCGTTGCCCTCTTACGAATGTACACAGAAGTATTACGTGACAGTCACGTTTTCCCAGGAAGAAAGTTACTGGTAGCAAAATTGTTCCGCTTGCATTTGCTAGCAAGAGGCATTTAAAAGGTGCACAGGAGAATCGCCCCGTAGCGTACTGCACTGTTCTCGGCAAAATTCAATTTTTGAAATTGCAAAAGAGAGCCGTGAAAGCGAGACTACTCGGCTCGCAATCCGATTTAGGCCAACTTACACGCACTGTTTCGGTTACAAAGTTATTCACAAAACTATACACAGACGCAAATAAATTTCACATATGCAGTATTTTAAATATAAAGTTCAGCCACGTAGCTTACGCCTCCAAAAAAAAAGACGGCAGAGAACGTTCTTGAGCCGTGTATGTCGGCGTGATCGTTTGTGTCAAGAAGTGGCTATTTCTCACCGCGTTTGAATAAATTTAATGTTTGTATGCTTGCCAATGGTTTACTGTCGGTTAACGGTACACGTTTACTACTGTTCTGCATTAGGTTCTATCATTTCGTGATGCTTCTGAGGACCGATTCTGACAATTTTTATCGAAGCTAACATGCGGTACATGGAGCCGGGTTCGCGCTCTCAGGCGAATAATTAATTTTCCACTTTTTTCACCCTTCATTAGCTCGGACGCCTCGGTGCCGCTGTTGACACCGGAATGGACCACTGGACACAACAGATGACAAGAAACGAAGAACAGAAAATGAAATTATTCGCCACATAATACCCATCTTTCTGAGGTGCGCCTTTTTCTGGTCTTGCAAGTACTGAAGAAGCATAAACGACTATGGGGTGAGTGATATGGCTGCATGCCTACTGCTCTACTTACTGCCATAGTCCACGTCGATGTACTTGCTATCGGGTGCTGCAAAAGCCATTCACGTAAGGCTCTTTCTCAACATTAGTCAGCCACCCAAATCACTCACCTCTCTTCTCGTCGCCTTTACTTTTCTTGTAACCTGCGCAGCCAACAGAGACAACCAGCACACCACTGCTGAAATTTCGCTCCGGGATTGGCAAAGCGAGAACTGCTCGTACAGGACCAATGAGCGGCCCATGGCGAAATCAAAAAAAGATTACAGCCAACACACCGCCTAATGGCAAGTAGTTCTCACTGACGAGTATATTTGGGAGTACTGCGCACTATAACGAAGAAACACAAACCCTTTTTTGATCTGGAACATTTTTAAGTTCGGTCAGAAAAGCGGTCGCTTGTAATGAAACCGTGTAATACTATAATCGCTTATGTGTATATTTGCAACCGCGCTATCCACACGCCTTACCTTGGTATCGCTGTGTAGAGGAAAAAAAGCCGTTACTCAATTATGAATGGCACCTTGTCGCACGACGCATGTCGCACGACGTGCCACTCAATTATGAGTGGCACCTTGTCGCACGACGCATGACGCAATCGGAGCTAAATTTAGCCTTTATAGCTCGGCATTTAGAGAGGCATAGCTCGGTAGTACGTTTGTCTGTCCGTGAAGGAATGGTTGCGTTTGAGACGGGCCACACTGTCATAGTAGGTACAATCAACCAAACTCAAACATGTGCTCATCAGGAGTTGTAAGACTTACAAGTGTGCAATTTGTAGCAAAACATTTGACGGTTGCTCGGCTATGGCGCCTCCACCTTTGACATCTAGGGTCCAGAAATGGCGTCTAGAGACTCGGGCAGCAAGACCGAGTTACAGTGGACTAGAAAACAGAGGTGTGCCAATTCGCGCCCACTACTAATAGAGAGCGAGCATGATTGGAAGATAAGAACGTAGAACTCCCACTAGCTGTATCATAAGTTAAGTATGTTAGCTTTCTAATGCGTGAATAAATGACACTTGTGTATTTGGGTGCGTCCCATTTCTGTACCCGAGAGCTCATACACATTATGCAGCACGCACAAGATGTTTCACGTATCCCCCGGCGGCTACGTCCCCTATACAGCTTACCCAATGATTCTTTTTTTCTTGTTGATATATGCGGTAGACAGCACCAGTAAACCATATCACGCTTACCATATTAGTTTTGCAAGTACTGAAATGACTTCCCGGGCTTTTGCAACAAAAGAAAAGCGCTCTAGTACTCGCGGATTCGTTTTCATAATTGTAGAGAAATTAGATGGACTGAAAAGTCTTCTGTCGCGCACCTGCTCCCTCAGCGATGGCGTCCAGGTGAACAAAGGGCATCGCCCGCTTTCTTGGACATTGCGTTCCAGGCGCGTCGTAGTCAACATTGAACACGGCTACGCAGAATGATGGGTGTAGCGTCCTGGCTGCCCGCATCTGAAACAAAACAGCACACATATCGCGTATTTCCCCGGCATTGTATTAAACTGCTTCTTATTCCTGTAGTGGCCTCACTGCTATCGGTCGTCAACCATGGAAATGGTGCCAGCATCGAGATTTCTGCTAAGTGGATTTGATTTGCGGATATGAAGAAGCATCTAGTCAACGACACAAAATGCAAACTTTAACAATGGCAAAGCCCGGAACCCTATAAAGCCCGCTGCACAGATGAACGTACCTTCGTGGCCAACAGATGTTCCGTTTCATACGAAAGCCACTCTTCATCGACGTAGCGGTACGCCGCGCCAAGGCGATCATCCTGAGTCTCCGAACCCTCTTTGCCGCACACCTGAAGATCACAGCGAATTCAGTTTGTTTTAGGTAGCCCGATTACTCTGCAATGAGTTTTATGCTCAAAAACATCATTCACGGCTAATTGCAATCTCAATGAACCGTATTTAATGAAACCGTCACCCTCAGAAAGTAGGTAGAAAAGAATACCATGAAGAAACGTGAGCAGCATGCTACTCGGAGATAATTTTCGACTTTAGTTCGCCCAAAGCAAAGAGAGAGAGAGAGAGAGAGTGGTCAGTAGCGGGGATTTACAATTCAAGTTCATGTCATTGTCTACACTATGATGGATCTGGTCGAGCGCGCTAGCATGTTACATCACGCAAAGGAAAGAACGGAGAAGAAGGCACCAAGCCTAGGGGGATCTACAGGCTGCAACTGGTGGCTGCAGGCTTTATGTGTTATGAAGGCCTACCGTTGTCTCCATTCATCCGCCATATATATCGCCAGCATAGCAGGGACAAAAAAAGATCCGACACTGGGCATTGTGACTTTAGGGATTCTTAAAAGGACGCCGAGGATATTAATTTGGGCTATATTGCGAAAGCGTTTGATCCGCTGTCCAGGTCGAACTTTTCTTTAAATGCGAAGCTCTGCGAGGAACCCTTTTGAATTTCCTTTGTAGCTTTGTGCGACGATCGGGTGAATGACAATTTCTCCCTTTCATGCAACTTCCTCCACGTTGGGAATTCCTTTATAGGGTCCTTTATAGAATAAGGAGTACGTCGGCAGTCACCGCAGCGCTGCCTCGGAGGAGGCAACGGAATTAATTAGTTTCACCCGGCTGCGGTTATGTGAAAGTGTCAGAAAGTACTAACTGCCAACGCCACCTATGTGTTGCTCTATTGCGGTATAATCAACGAGATATTATGGTTGCATCGCCTCATTATAAGATTTGGCATTACTTTCTAAATTGCTACCCAGCCATGACTTGACTCGTTTTCGTTGTTCGACATGCCGCGGCACAAGCGACGAATAAGGCAAGGCGGACGCGGTAGGCAACGGAAAGGGGCCATACGTCGGCGACACCTCAACGGGAGTTTGCAAAACTGACATATTTGCCGCTAAAAAGGCACTGTGCTGCTAAAAAATGCCGAACTACGTGTTCATTTTAGTGTGCGTCTATTTAGCGGTAAATATGCCGCTCGGCAAATACCATGAAAACCAAGAAGTCATTCTTATGAAGAAGCTTGCAAGCTGATAGTAATCTATAAGCGCTGCTAACGATAAAGGTGAAACATCGCATTAGCGCACCAAGCGAATGCGCAGATTGTTTGTCATGCGTGCGTACGTCGCGCTTTGCTAAGACGCTCGATTACAATTTATTCGGACAATGAAAGGTTTGTTTTACTGGAAGCTGCTCCGTTGACGTGAGACACGAGGATCCAACGGGCCTTGGACTGGTGACTCGGAAGCCGTGGGTTGCCATCGTGACCGAAATGCACACTGGGACCACCTCTGTCGCAGCAAGAGCCCAGCCTAGCGCGGTTTTCTGCGAACACATGCCAAATCTTATGAAAATTTCGGTCAGCTTTGGCGCAACGCCCCCATGCGGTGCACTGCCATCTGCAACACCGCTAAGCTAAAGATCCTAACTTTCGAAACTCCGGCTATGACACAAATAGTGACGTAAATGACTACGTTCGACCAACCGCCGTATTCAGTAACCATCTAACTCCCCGTCAACGTTATCGCAAACTCACATCACCGAACGCAAGACAAATCGGCCACCGCGAAGGCGAGTGTTTTCAGCAAGATTTTGCAAGTAACCTTCGAAAAAAGCAACTTTGGCATAACTTGTACAAGTTTAGGAACGCGCTGTTCGAACGTAATCAAAGTAGATTCCACAAAATGCATTCAGCGACTTCTTGATTCCAATTCATGCATATCTTTTTTTCGACTTTGCTTTTCTGCTCGAAATTTGACGATCTTCATAGGCTGGCGTAGTTGTAACTTCTGAAGTGCTTGGTTAAAGGATTCGGCAGCAAGAGATTGTACTGCTGCATGTGTGATGCTCGGCTAGTCAAGTAGAACATATTTTATTACATTCCAGTTTTCTGCCTCTGCAATTTGACATTTGGTTAATAGAAACTTTCGCTTTAGCTCGGGTCAATCAGCTGAGGAATTTAACAGTTTTTTCAGCTCCATATTTACTGAGGAACTACTATACGTTTAGTTGTTAACATGGATGACGTAAACATCACCCCTCAGGGCATATCAGCAGGTACAGATAGATTGTCAATTAACTCTTCACCAGGTCCTGACGTCATATGCCCAAAACTTCTAAAGCTAACTCAACCTTACATATGCCACATTTTAGCAGCTTTGTTCCAGCAGTCTATCGAGCGTGTGCCAGATGAATGGAATATCGCTCACGTTATTCCCGTACTAAAATCAGGTGACTCTTAAATATCTTCGAATTACAGACGTATTTCGCTAACCAACATCGCTTGCAAACATCACGCCGGCTTATCGCGTTTTTCCTCGACTATACCATTCGTTTAAGGTGCAGCCTATAGATATGCGCGAACTAACCACTTTTTTTTTACTCGCCACGTCTTGCTGCTGTCAGACACTGGAATAAGCTCTAAGAAGATGTTGCATGTCTTACCAATGATGATACATTTGTTAGCCACTTAAAGAGCACATTCTTATAAACATTTTATTTCCTACTTCTATCATTTCCAAATTCAGTTTACTTGTGTCATGTTACTGATTTATTTTTCTTTCCTGTACTTCTCGGTTCAGTGCACTTAGTGCCTGGTACCTGGAAACTGCAGACCATGTTATAGGTTATTTGGACATCGTAATTTTCGCTCCGTTGTTTTAAATTAACTATGATGTGTATATGAATTTATATTGCGACATTTGCACCATTGTGCATTTGCTGACAGCTTTATGTTAACTATAGTGTGTACTAGACTCATTGTCTTGTATCACGCTTTTTCTTATTGTTCTTTTTTTTTGCTGTTACGTAGTTATTTTCAATGAGTTACAATGTATGTTCGTTTTGTTATCATTTCCCTCCTATATAATGCCCCCACCGGGCTTTAGGGTAACTGAATAAATAAATCTCCGATGTCGCCTATTCAAACAAAGGTAAAAAGCTGAAATGCTTTCCTGCAATAACCCCAATACCAATTTCAATGAAACTTGTTTACTTTAAGAGATAAAGTTGAATTATAGTTATCGTAGAAGCAAAGCTTTGATTCCTTGCCTGATTTTTTTTTGTTGCCGAAAATCGGTAAGCTTAAGAAATATAGAAGCACGAAGTTTGCATATCCCTCACTCTGAATCAATAAGAGATATTGCAGTTCTGTAACTGCATCCGTTACAAGAGCAAAAGCGGACAAATTTGACATATTAATTGATATCGTACATGAATTTGTTACGATGTTGACAAGGTCTTTGCAGAAGTCCAACTGACATATCGATAGTTTATCTAAGAGCCGTGTATAATACAGCAATATTGTCCAGTTTAGATCTACGGTTTGATGTTTTTTGCTACATTCTTATATAATTTTGCATGGCTGTGTTACAGAGTCGCAAGCTTGATAGTATCATTTCCTGAAGTTTGGCGATATTCAGCAATTTTTATATCTAGAATCAGATTCTAGCAGTAACTATATTCCAACTTTTTCTTTTAAGTGATACAAACCTCATCCAATTCGGTGCAGTGGTTGCTGAGAAAAACTATTTGTAATTTCTCATGTATTTGGGTAGGAACCTCCGAGCTAAAGCAGGCTCTTTAAACTGCGCTTCAGTGCATGCTGACAACTCGCCGTCCCTACAGATACCTGCTGTGAGTGTGCTGAACTTCGTCATTTGACAGAGCACAGTTAACAGACCGGCACGCTGATTTTCTCACGCTGTCGTGACGTAATTACGCGGAAGAAAGAAACAGAAAACATCTACGTTTAAACGATCGATTGCTATTCGAGCCTGCACATATCTTGCATCTTGCACGTAAGAAATGTTGGTAAGTATAGACACTGGGCAGGTGTGATAACGGACAAAATCGTAGTGAAGACTTCTGCCAAATACAAAGAAAACAAACAACAGTATTAGGGATGAAAAATGTTTTTTAAATGTAGTCTTTGTTCTATCTTTTCACTTTTTATGCTCGTTTATGGTTAACGGGCTCTAATTATTGTCCCAAAATTCTTTCGATGCAAGTATGTTTACTATTTCATGTATTTCACTCCCACATTAGAATGGAACACCGTTGTTTTAGAAACATATATAATTTTCATTTTACAAGCTAACAAGACTTCTTTTGCTAATAGTAACGTACGAACACTAATAGCAACGTACTTATATATCAGGAGTGAATACGCGTGGATACAATTTACACGAGTCATATAACATTATTTTGATTGTGTTATGTCCTTACAATTACCAATGCTGAAATTCTCAAATAAAATGACAAGCGCCTCTTCCACGTCAGCAACTTTTGATGAACCTCCGGCGTTATTTCGCTGCCTCAAACACAATTTCGCGACATTTCGCACCAATTTTCGCATGAACTCGGATGGTTATAAGAAGCACAAAATGAGCACAGGCAGAGGCGCAGAACGCAAGCAGCACTTCACTAAGCTGTCCTATGGACCGGAGCCATCACGCCTGTATAATGTGTAGCGTGCTCACCGCGCGCACAGTGAGTTATCAGTTACAGTTGCAGCGTCAAATTTCACTGGTAGCTTTTATTGCAACTTGAAGTGTGAACTGTTGACATCTAGTAGGTATAGTCACCTGCAATGCTGACAGGCCTTGATATTGCTTGGAAAAGTTGTTTTGCTAGATATAAGTCACACAAGCCTAGACAGATAATTTAAAGGGACAGGATGTGGTCTCGCGCGTGGCTGAATGCGACAAGCACCCGCAACGGGCAGGGTAAAGAGAGTACAGGAGGACAAGAGGGGCGCTCTTGAACCCATTTAAACGGTCTCTATATCGTGCTCCGCCACGCTTAGACCCAACGAGCAAAAAAGCCAACTTTACAGCGGCAAATTTTGACGAGTTGTAGTTTGGTAGAATCATCAGGTCCCACAATGAAAATGGGCCATGACCACCGCAGCCAGGTCGAAAAAAACATTTTAATTAAATGTGATTGCATGCTCCTGCGATATTTTCATCTATGTCGATGTACACAATGTGGTGCATCCTCGAACGAATAATTTGCAGGCCCAGGTTAATTTTTGAACGGCAAAGCCAAAAAAAGTTAAGAGTTCTAAATTTTCAAAAACGACAGTTCCCGACAGTAAATACTTAGCATCTACATGCTTGCCTTTCGCAGGTTGGAATGTTTACACCATGTTTTCTATTTATTCGCCTAATATGTCTGGTGCAATTATGTTCATGCGCCAAACGGAGAAAAAAAAAGGGGGGGCGGAGGGATGAGGGAGAAAATTCTCCGCGTCACGTTCATAAGTAAACACTGTATTTAAGATGGCAGATGAAATCGTCAATCACCAGCAGTATCCTTGAGGGGCGAGAAGCGTGATCGTAGGCTCTACTTCCGTTAATTAATATTACAAGTACAGACAAATTAGGCTGTCCGCACATGTGAGGACTAACAAGCGCTGTTCAAATTTTAAAAAGCAGAAACGTCGTTGCTCACCATAGGAACGCTCTGACTACAACCATCGCCCCTATCGGTGTACATTGAAGGGTACGCTGTCTTGCAAAACGACCACGACCGCGTGAAGTGGGTCTGAAGAATGACGACTTCAGAAAGCCTGGGAAATCAAAGCAAACGTATACACAGCGTGAACTGAGTCCATCATCTCCGGAACAACTTGATGTGTCACGGCAGATGCAGAAGGAAGACACTACTAAAACAAACGGCGTCATGCGGCAATCAAAAACCTAGAAATTAACAATACATGCTGGTAGAAAGCATTTTATGCTTTCTCTGCAACGGCGATCTACATGTAGACTAATTGAAAGGCGAGCAACAACTGCGGATACCACTATGTGCACTTTCCGACCCCTCTTCGTTTTACAGTGGAACGCGTTTGCTGATTGGTCAGAAACGGCTTAAATTAGTAAAGAAAGGGCATGAATAAAATTCGTCGCTAAGAATCGTTAGAAATATGACTTTACGTTTGATGTTCATGCCTTCTATGGCTTGCAGCACGTTGCCGGCTAAACCGAGGCGTGCATAAAATGAAAAATGGCGCTACGATGGCTGTGCACTAGATGCAGTTGATTAGAGATAAAGCTATGAAGTCTCGTATGCAGGTTATTTAGAGGTAGGGCGATCATGGCGCCATGCGTCAACTCGCGAAACTTTGGTTACCGAGTCACTCTTAATTGGTGGTTACTAAAACTACTTCGTATTTTACGTCCACAGCATCTTGTAAAAAAAACATCGACCGTACTACATCGATCGTCAAGAAATAGCGTTCGCAGATTGCGACCGGCAAATGGTACTTTACAGTATGGGTCAGAGCTTTAGTGCTCTTGATATTATTATTATTATTATTATTATTATTATTATTATTATTATTATTATTATTATTATTATTATTATTCAAAACACCATTACTTGGCAAGTAACGCGAAACAAGCCCTTCGAATTGCTTGCGCGGTAAATAATGCGACATGTGCTTCTAGGCAGGAGACATACGTTTTGAAGCAAAAATCCGATGCTGAGTTTGTTCACAGGCTATATAAGCATCCGTCAGACATGAATACTTTATTCTTACGTGAAAAGCAAGGCGAAGCGCTTTAGGACAAGGGTGGGATCCTCGTCGTAATCCTGAACCTCTACTCCGAGAATAATTGAGTGCTGAGCAAGGAGTCTTCTTTTTAGAAGCTGGAAGTCAAAATAAGTTTAAGAGTTTGATTCTGAACGAGATTTTAAACAGTTACGGTGCACTCACCTTGACAAATATCGTAAGGGCAGGCAACTCCGTCGAGAAAAACTTTTGTTCAACAATTGCCACACCGTCAAAGCCATTAACGGTGAGGCGTTTCACAATCCCTTTAAAAGCGCCTTCGTCTTCGTCGAACGAAGGATGTAGGCGAAATAGAAACTTACTTCTGGAGCCCACGTATTCTTTCACGTCTGACACATTTAGTGCTGGAAAGCGAAAAAAAAAGGTGGAGATGCGTGAAATTGGCAACAAACAAACTAGAAAAGCAAACCACAGCTCAACTCAGTGTACCACGCAATAACGACAACTAAAATGAGCATATGTAATGACATTTCCCTTAGTTCGATCCGGCGCGAGGGTAATAGTTTTTCAACACCTCGCACCGAAACAGCCACACCCCATCTGCGGCATTCTATCACCTATCGTTATTGCGATCGCGTTAAATCAACGGTGTTCTACTTTTACTGTCTCTCTTGATGCCTTTGTCTAGTCACCTACTGATGCTGCATCATTTCGTTATAATCTGTGCAACTACAAGTAGCCAATGCTGTTTTATTTATTTATTTATTTATTTATTTATTTATTTATTTATTTATTTATTTATTTATGTATTTATTTATTTATTTATTTGTTTGTTTGTTTGTTTGTTTGTTTGTTTGTTTGTTTGTTTGTTTGTATGTTTGTTTGTTTGTTTGTTTGTTTGTTTGTTTGTTTGTTTGTTTGTTTGTTTGTTTGTTTGTTTGTTTGTTTGTTTGTTGGCGTTACGGGGAGTGGGCCTACTTCAGGTGTTTTAACGCCTTGAGACTTTTTCTCCCCCGCTTTACCAAGGCAAGCTGCCCGTATAGCACCAAGGCATTAGCGCTCGCACTTATGACGTCACCTTGCTGAGTGACGTCACGACACTCCTTCCTGAGTCTGCATGTATTTATGCAACTTTGCCTAATTTCATAAAGCACCATGATAACTACAGCGCTGGCTCTAGTTAATCAGTGGTCAAAATAAAAGACGGTTCCTTCGAAAAAAAGAGAAAGAGAGAGAAAAGAAAACGGTTTTGGGTATCGCTACCACAAGTGCGTGGACGAATTTTTATCTAATCAGCTGCAACCAACTCAAGTTTTCCCGATGTCGCCAGGTTTCACCCAGTCGAGGCCAGCATAATCCGACGATTTTTCGTATCAATCCAATAAATTGCGTCCAGCCACTACTGATCGGTCCCGGTGATTACGCGAGGCGTCGCTCGAACCTAGTGACCAACGGAACCAGCTTGCAGTAGCATTGGCGAAGTATCGCTACATTTATCTATTGCGTTAGCCTCTCTAATGTGGCTGTTTCAACTAGCGTAGCGTTGCTGGTACTCGGCTCGTCTTCACGCAGCTATTGCGCCACTAGAGTCCACGCTCATGAAGCGTTGGCGGTGCGTACTTAGCGGTCTTTCTCACAACTGCAGATCGAGACCAACGCCGCTTGCTGTGAAACGATATGTACGCGATATGCAAGTACTCGGTTTTGGTCTAGCTGACTCATTCCGAACCAGTAATGTACTGCAGGACAAGAAGCAATTAGAACCGCCTTTTTTTTGTTATCTAGGTTCTTTTCGCCCAGTTGTTTTCGTTGGTTTTTGTCGTCTTGCTGTTTTTTATCTTGCTTGTCATGCCATGCGTGTACCCTTGTGTTCCGTTGACGGGAGAAAGGGTATTAAGTTTTTCGCGTGTCTTGCAGATGTTATGTATAATAATTATGCCTTTACATTGGCTTCCCGTCGTTTGATACAATAAGTACCGGTAGTCTGCCAGTAGACCTTCCGTCGTTCTCGGAAATTTTCGAGCACTACATTACCTGTGCAGCATGCAACGTGGTATAAGTAACCCCCATGACATTCATCAGGCCTAGAACACATTTTTTTCTTCAAGTAGAGACGCGAATGGTCAATAATAAGAATTTTGGAAAAAACATTTTCTTCTGTTTCTTTTTGTTAGCATCTAAAAAATGTGTCAAAATATCTAGCCACCAAGAATAAATACGTAAGATATAAACTAACTTTTACGCGGAAAGAGGACCGAAAAGGGACCACTGCTTTTGCCGGAGGACCACTGCTTCTGCCGGAAGCCCCCAAGTGAAAGCAGTGATGCCTACACGGAAGACGTAGTGCGCTACCGCTTTACTGTAGATGAATGTGTTTTGAAACATTTACACTATATTTCTAGAAAGTTTATGTTCTGATGAAACGATGGCTGCGACAGATCGGCCTAATCATGTAATTCTAGTCAAGCGGATAAAATATATCGAGTGCTTGTTCATATTATTTACCTGCATAGAGCACAGAATCGGCATGCTACAAATATATAAAGTGGGCAGTGTTAAAGCTAGTGTATTTCTAACTTTTCCTTTAAAAAAGCCGGAAAGCCATTTTTCTTCAGGCCATTTAAAGTTTCTGGTAATTTTGAGTCTACTCCGCAGGTATAGTTCGTTAGAAAGAAACCGAAGGCACAGCTTAAAGACGCGAAGCATGCTTCACCTGAAGTTGCGCCGGTGTGGTCCCAGTCTTCAGGGTCGAACACGTAGTGGGTGCAATGTCGACGAGGCAGTGCGTGCAGCTGCGACCAAGAGGAGCTCACCAGACAGACGAACGGCCGGTGCGTGGAACTCGAGTGAGACTCGTTGCTTCCGTGCGAAATAGGCTTGGGAGGCGCAAAGTTTTGCTTCTCGCCTGCGTCAAAAAAAAAAAAAAAAAAATCGGAACGCGCTGTGCAGTTAACAGCAGGTTTATTTTGTTGCCATACTCCTTTGACATAAAACCCCTTTCTTTTTTACACATTTCGCACTTTCTGCGTATTTACGATAGTATTATTACAAAGTATAAGAACACAGTAAAGAAAAAAAAACATGCAAGCAATGTCTGGCCTCTTCAAATCGTTTTTTAACAGAGCCCTTACATAGCAGCCAAATTGTAAGAAGCAGTTGACGAGAAAACGCACCAAACATTAGAATTATTTACTTTCTTTACAGCAGCAGCGCAAGAGTATAAACAACAAAATGAGAGCTAATTTTAATCGGCAACACGATAAAAAGAACAATTTCAGTCCATAAAGAACGACTCCAGTTTATCTTATGGTATACAAGTACACTCGTCTACAGATCTCAACTCTTGGAAGCAGCAATCTTCAAATCACTCGCTCTTTCCTTTTCTACTCCTTCCTATTATAAGTCTTTGTTCCCTCGCCCCGCTCATATGTGCCCCCATCTTGAACTGATGATATGAAATGCGTGCTGCGCTATGAATGTTAGAGCCAAGCCCTTGCAAGCACCTCCGTGCGAACACATAGAGAAGATCGCGAAGGCAGGATTCGCTCAATTCGAGATTTCTTTTTTCAGATTATGACATCTTTTGTTTCGGATTGACGTGCACCTAATTAAGCAATGGTGAGCAACGGGATCGCAAATTGAGCAGGTTAATACGTATTCATCCCGTCACTTGTGCGGTGCTGACAAAGAAAGAAAAAAAGAAAGCGGGGACAACAGAAAACAACAGCGCTTGTCCTGTGCACTTCCTTTTCTACTGTCCCCATTTTACGTTAGCGCTGCACTAATGACATGGTGGTTACAATCGATGCACTTGAGATGCGCATTTGGTTTCGTTATATATCTTGAATCATTCTTGTCTGCAATACGTTCACTTTGTTAGTCTCGGCAATCCTTCCCCCAAATGTTCAACAATTTCTATTTAGCTGGGCATTGATGTCTGTATAGCCACGGAACACGAAAATAAGATAAAATAGAATAGAAGAGCTAAATGGAAATACGTTACCCATAGGCCACCGCCTTCTCGAGTTCAGGTAGCCTGAGAAAAAGCGTAGCAATCTCCTTTAAAACCAGCGGAGGGCCTATGCTTGAGGCTATGAGCCGTCAGTTATACTGTACCTGTCATGCGGAATATGTCCTTTATGGCGTTTTCTATATTGGGCAACGGAATAAGGCAAGAAGTCACCCAACTTGCACAATCTTATTCGTGTGACCTCACTAACCATTATAGGGACTGTTCTGAAGAACACGCACGTCACTCACGTTCCCGTCTGCCTGGTTATAAGCTGCAAGTGGCAAAAGTCAAGTATTCAGACAGCGAGTAATATGGTCTCCCTCAGTTTTGAGTGTTCTATTAAAGTTGGGCAATGATTAGCGCAATTTTAACTCACTTTACTGGCTCTTTTGTTTTTATTTTTCCATTTGCGGATCATTCAACCAGGGTAAGAAGTAGCGTTTACATTCATTGCGTTATTTTACGTTAAATACAATCGTCAACTGTGGCACGGTGTTTTGTCGGTCGTGTCTCCTAATTCGAAGCTAATAATGAAGGTTATCATAAGAAGAAGCGGGAGACTTGGAAAACTTCCAGTGTTGCCGAGCGATGTCGAGTGACGAAAATTCGGGTGGTGTCTATAGCAGCAAAATTCCACGTCACAAGAAACCCTGTGCCTTCATTGAAACTTAAGACAGGGTCCTGTGCCAGTGAACATAACACTATTAAATCCGCAGAATCGTGCTAATTCAACCGATCTCTAAACAGACGTTCGCTCCCCAATCATATCATAATAATACGCGTACAATGAAGCCCATAGTCTCAAAATTAAAAGATCGACATATGCGCAACTGTCATTGCCCCATGGTTCTTTTTTTTTCATATTGACGGTGACGCATGCATCTGTGTACCAGCAGTATGGCGATACACTCAATGGATGTAAATGATACAAAGCACAACACAGCGCAAGGTAGAGTTATAAGCACGACATATTAGAATCAATAAAAGGAAAAAAAGAGTAAAAAAGTAACAATTACATGAAGACTTTCTGAAGCGCGCAAACTCTCCTCAATCGGCATTATGCGCGAGTTGTATGTAACTACGTAACGCACTTGGTTAAAGCAGCAAGAAGTCCACCACCATAATTTTGGCCCGCTGGCACACAATACTCGATGTAGACAATATACATAAAAATAAATTTGTCTGTCGACGCTGCATGCACAGTGCCATTACCTTCTTCTATTGCAGCCAGTCTGGGAAAGCTTGTGCTTCCACAGGTCGGTTTGTAGTCTTCGTAGTCGATGTTGAACGCCACCACACATGCCGTGGGCTGACGAGCTATCACTTTGGAAACCTGGCGGCGTCAAACGGAAACATATTTTACGAGCAATTACGGCGCAAGTAAACAATACAAAACACAAAGCAAGGGTCTAACCGACACGACACGAGATCGGCAGCAACATTGCGCACATTACACGATTGACGACAGATGTGCGCATATGTGCCCAGCATAACTGTTAAATGCTACATTCATTTGCTGACTTGCATACGTGGGCAGGAACAATACATACACAAGAAAAAAAAAGCGTTTATAGCCATGAAAGGTGGACGGCATTAGAAGAACCATGACGTTTGACAACGCGAACTTGGACAAAGGACTGCGAAAGAGACGACAAACGGAGACAAGTTCTGTTCTTTCAACTGCAGGCTTAGGCCCAAGAGCGAGGTTGTTTTTCACGAAGTTTGGTATAGGTAGACATTGCCGTCGGTGTGGACAATCCCGTTGTGTCCCTTACTTGTGCTCTTGACAAACGGGTCAAGAGCACTTGTCTCCGTTTGTCGTCTTTTTCGCCGTCCTTTGTCCAAGTTCACGCTGTCAAACGCGATGTATCAATACCAACTAGCCCGGTCGCATACCTTACTACGGCATTAGAAGAGACAGAATTGAAGACTTGCTGTTAGGCTTCACGCAGTGAGTGCCTCTGTATACGCACAAGTAGTAGGCATGCGGCATCACTTAGAAAGCACGTGCACTCTCCGCCAGTATGGTATATGTGTTCAAATAGCGATTCTTGCAAGTGACTGCCTTAATACATTTTGCTATTTTGTTGTTCTGTTAAATAATGCCGCTCATGGAACTTTTTTCTCATTACAAGTGCGTAGCGGGATAATTACTGGCTTTGTACACAAATCCAGTGTTTCCTCCCATATTGGCGGATAGTGTAGCGTTCAATAAAAATAACGTACTTTGTGCTTTAGGAGCTTAGGTTCTTCGTAGAACTGCCAGATGGTCTCCTTGCGGCGTGACATAGAGCTGGAGAAGTTGGAAGCCATAATTTTCCAATCTCTGCTGTCACAGATCTGGAAAAAACGGTAGATGTAGGCAAGTGATACGTTTCTTAAGGTACAAGAGAATAAGACATTAATACTAGAAACTTCACTCTATATACGCTAATTTGCCAGTGGCAGTAAAAACGCTCGTAAGAGCATACCTTTCGTCACAGTTGCATTCTTTTATAGACACAGGACGCCTCTGCGATTCCCATAAATTCGTGGGAGAGCGCACTTAACAATACTATTGCCACCCTTTTGCTGCTACGTACGTCCGTAAGCTATTCGTGGTTCAACAAGAAGAATCACTCGGGCCAGCGGGTAAAGCCAAAGTCAACTGCTGTAGTGGTGTTGTCCCTTCACGAAATAAGCGACCAAATAGTTTGGAAAACGGCACCGCACCGACAAATACACCGAAGCACAAACGCCGTGATTGCCTAAAGGTAACGAGAAAGTGCGTTCTTTAACAATGAAGTATGTGCCAAGTCTCTTTTCGCTTGACAGATAGCGAACAAACAACGTTCGAACGCTACGACAGTCTTGCCACGACTTCTATACAGGAATCGTACCTCGCTGTAGCCAACGTCGCTCCTGCGTTCGCACGATGGTCGATCGTTAGTTGACGTGAATTGCAAAACAGCCATATTCACTGAAAGACAAATGCTATGGCTCTGGTTTAGGGCTTCCATCCATGACATGGCCGTACTCTGGAGAAACGAGATGAAAAATTAGATACTTGGTGTAAGCTACTGCGCAAGAGAGGCCAATGCTGTTTTATAAACCGCACTAGCCACGATAACCTTTAGCATACTTTGCTTATCGTTGCCTAAAATTAATGTCCTGATTCACAAAGCTCGTCGTTCGCAACACACGCTGTGCCAGCAGCTGACACACTATTATTCGTTTACCGCGACGGATGACCCGTGCATGTCCTCACAGACCACTCTTACGCATATGAATAATTTTGACATTGCCGGCGGTGCCTTGTTCTTGTTGATCGATACTTCTGCTATTCTCTAACGACGATCTCATACACTTGTACCAGTTACAGTTATGCTCTATATAAGCGCCAAATGAAAAAGAAATGTTACGAGTTTTGGCCTTGCCTGTGCTAATTGCCAGCAACAACTAGTATAAGTGCCCACACAATGGAAAATTAGCCACATCGGGTCTTAAGCAACGCTAGAACATCCTGTTTCAACTCGTTGGTAAAATAGGCACTCACCATGGAAACGGTGAACGCTTTTTTCGGCGCTTCAAAACTCGACGGCGGCTCCATCTGGCAGTAACCGCGGCTGTGGTAGAAGTGGGTCTCGAAAACGAATATATCGACTTCCCTGCCAGAAATGGATGAGAAACGACAAGTGTCTTCACATGCAAGGTAGAGTTAAAACAATAGAAACGGCGCAACGACGGGAACGTGCCAGCGACAAGTTAAGATCTTTCTTCGAGCTTCTTTTTCGAACCGAACACAATGTATTCATATTTTTTACCATGATGTAGAACACATATTCAGCGCTTTTGACAAACCGTGCTCTGTGCAAGACTTATTTTCGTGCAGAACATCTTGGTTCAATATTTTAGGACAGAGGACGTAACTTGCTTACTTTACGAGGTCCTTCAGCCGTTTCGTAAGCAACTTTGAAGGTACGTGTATGTCCAAAACTTCGACGCTGAGCATTATTTGTAGATCTGCTTGAAACACGGACCGCATTGCCTGAAAGATAAGAAATGCTCATTAGTGCAACGAATCATAACATTAGCTAGACAACTTGCAAAGTTGAACTACAGGCGTGAATTCAGTGATACGTGTTATAACTTGCGGGGAGCTTTACAATACTCTCAACTACCAGCACGAAGGGCGTACACACACAGTTGTTGATCAAACTGCGTAACTTGCGCAGAGTGCAGGTAACATTCTTGACGCGGAAATATAAAATTGTTTAAATTATTATCGCACTGTAAAAAAATAATTTACGCAAAATACAACATAGTTCACCATGCGTTAACGTAAACGAGGTCAGAGCGCAAACGCAAACGCCTGACGCAGTACAGAAGCGCTAAGCTCCACTAAATGTTTGCAGGAAATTTCCAAGCAAAGTAATGTTGGGACACACGCACACACACAAAAGCAACGAATTACTAGCATCTTTGTCATTCATTTGGGTCCGCACTTCGCATTACACTTTCACTGTGAATACAGTGAACTGAAATTATTGCTTTGTTCAGCACATACTTAGCGCGACATTAAAATGAATTGTTGGGAGCGGCTCAGCACTGAACAACGGTAGAGTGTATGGCGACAGCTGTGACACAAAACGAATAAATTTAGCACACGGACGTTACACTAACAGCTAAAGCTTATTGGAAGAAATCAAACACTTACGTACGCAGAGAATACCGGGGGATGTAAAAAAAATGAAGGCGTCTTTTAAAAATAACTTTGAATAATTTAATTAAGTTTGGGCACCTGAGGTTCTTTAACGTGCAACTAAGAATAATCCCACGAGTGTTTCTAGCAGGCGGGCGTCGAACTCGCAACGTCGTCGTGCTACAAAGCCACAGCTGGGCCACCACGGCGGCTGGGCCCCTTCCTTGCGTGCGTCTCGTGATCACTATAGTATAGCCGTTGCTTTGTAAATGAACTCTTTTTCACAATAGTAATAAAGAGCACGAAATCCACGGCGGTCTCACGTGAAAGATTTGGGCGAACTTGACGAGCGCGATCGTGGTCCGTGCCAAATGCAGCAGAGCGAGACCGTGCAGCGCGTGCCTACGCAGGAAGCCGGCCGCCTGCAGCGCAACATACGCCGCCGCACGTGGACCCGACCGCTCCAAGTGAGCCACGAGGGTTGACGAGCCATCGCCGACAAGGGCCGCCAGATGGCGAGCGTGCTTGAGGGACCAGGCCAGCCTAAGGGCACGATCTGCACTCGGCCGCAGGAATAAGAGGGTGAGTGTGGCTCAGTTATAGGATATCAAGGAGGCGTTGATAGAGGTTTCCAGTCAAGAAATGGATTTGAGAGCAGTATGTTCAACACTTTTCAGTCTGCTGTTATCCGTCATCCCCCACATTAGTGAGCACCGAAAAATTCCTTAAGAAAAGTCTATGATGCAACAAAGACGTCCTTCAAATGCGGCAACTTCACTGCCTGCTTTGATGCAATTATGCTACTAAAACGCGTTCTATTCGTTGCTCGCGACTCAGGTGCGCGACGCTGGCGATGGCACATGACGGGGACGCGCGGCGGTGAAGATGACGCTATAGGATGAACAAACTTCTTATAATAGAAGTTCCCAACCCTGAAGTGGACTGGAGGGTTAACCAGAGGGTTAACCTAGACTGGAGGGTCAACCCAGCCAAACGCGCAGGACTCACCAGAAAGGAACACTGTCCGCTCCCTCAAGTCGATGGAGAGCCCAGGGTGGACAATGTGCGTGCACAGCCGGTCCGGCACTTGACTGTTGTCGTACAGTTCACCGGACACCACGCACACCAGTGGCCTGCCAATAGCTGCGAAGAGTTAGCCGATAGGTTCGATCGGTATTATTGCATTGTTGTTTGTTATTCAGTGTGTTCAACTTCAGAAATGTCCGAAGGTATTGCAGCTAATCGCATTTAGTTTTGCATCGGCTCGTTTCAGTTACGAAAGCCATCTGAAATCGCCCTTGCCGCGTCGGTAATTGTGGTTTAATGTTCCACGTTTTAATTCGCCAGCAATGTAAAGAGAGAGAACTGAAAACAAGCACTTGTGAAAATAAGAAAAAAATATAAGAAACCGAAAGTTGATGTTTCGAAGACGCTGTGGGCCTTTTGTCAACAATAGCAACGACGATGGACGGTTGTCACTCGTACACGGCAACGATGACGAAATAAGCGTGGATATACGTATCTGGTAGATTGAACGCGTACTGTTAACCACGTGTACTCTTGACCGGATGTAAAATGACTCTAGCGGTAAGCGCGCGAATAAGAAATATTCTCTGGAGATCATAGCCACAGCATCCCGTCGAAGCGACGCGACAGAACGAACGGAAGTAACGACGTTGGTTATCGAGGACTCACCTGTCTCGTCGTCCTCAAGGACCAATTCGCGGCTTCTGTTTCCTGCACGTAAAGTTGTTTTATATTAAACAGACATCTGACAAAGACGGCATAAGAGGACCTACATCAACATAACCAAACATTGAAGGTTTAGGAGAAGTAGAACGAACAGGACATATCAATTTCTACGTGTTACTAAGATAATTGTTGTCGTGCAACATTGTGTCACAAGATAACGTTCTAAAGGAAAATATTGACATAAACATTGTCATTACCATGCAATTTTAGCACATAATCTAACACCCTGCTGCAGCAGCTGCACCGACCGTGTGAAGGCCTTCATTGGAGTCGCATTGTGAAGCTATGACGTTAACAGTATAACAAGATCTTTTAGACAGGCACTTATGGAAGCACTTACCGCTTCCTTGTTCTACAGTGACTGGTAGATCAATTTCGGCGCTGTCTGAAAAAAACAGAGAGAAGAGAACAATGTATATCGGACACAGTAATTGGTGACACAGTCAGAACGTTTTTCAAAGCAGGGCGCATATACTGAAGGACATAATATGCTACGGTAAGGATTCATTGTATAGCGATCCAGCTTTTATTGCTTTTAGTACTCGGTGAAGACCTGGCACAATGTACGATGTTTATAAGGCAAACGCTAATGAAATGACTGCCAACTTCTAAGCATCTAAGCAATCATTCGTTTCAATGGCACTATTTGAAAAAAAAAACATTTATTAGTGGCACGAACATTGAGTTACACTCTTGCTTCTTGCACAGCACTTCCGGTTCACCTCCTGAGACGAACGGCGAGGAAATTTAAAATAAATCAGAAAAAATAAAAAAAATAGTACAGTACAAAATTTATGGGTTTCGTTAGAGATATTATATAACAGCATAAGTTTAGTTACAACTTGAGTTACTAAAGTGTCTGGAATAATTAGAATTAATTAGAAATCATTGATTACCACATACAAAAACACAGAATCATAGACTTTAGAAACCCGCCATGGGAGCACGACTTGGCGAAATTCCTGGAAACCCGAAAGTAGAAAGCGGTAGTAATGACGTCACTAAAAATGTGGCATGATATTTAACTGGCTAATTAATGGAAAACAGTCGCCTCCAAGTTCGGTTCGTGCATTGCGTTAACCTAAAGTTAATCTAAAGAGTGCCAGCACCGAAGTGCGAGTGCCACTAAGAGACACCTAAGTCAAAGATTATGGTCGCCTACCATTCCCTTCGGATTATAGCTTGCAGTGCAAGCTTAACATTTTAGAAGACAGTGGTCAGCCCGCCTTGAGCAGTTTTTTTAGAGAAGTAACATTTCTCACCAGTGAGTGTTTACGGCTCCCTAGGACACCCTACAACCCTCTAAGATCCCTCTCTGTTGTTCTCCTTCAAGTTTTTGCAGAACATTGATGTGGTGCAATAAACAAGGCACCATGAATGTCGGAAGGAGCCTTGTACATGTCTCAACGCTTACCCAGTGCCTGCTGCAGCGCTGTCAGACGCGGATACGGCTTTCCGTGACAGCTTCCCCGCCAGTCCTCGAAGTCCGCGTTGAAGACGGCCACGGAGCCGCTTCGTGAGGCCCTCCGAACAGTCAGTGCCTGAGACAAGAATCGACGAGTTCGGCACCGCGTTATAGTAGTACGCTCAAGTAAAATTTAGAATACAGCCGCCAGAAACATTGGCATCTGTAGCCATGACTAGCGTGTGCATTAGTCACGTCACGAATACTTCGCTCTAGTATAAGGCAAATCTCTCCATGTCAGAGCCTAGTAAACATTCAGAATTACGTTGCCGCTCAGCACTCGTCTTGCTGATTAAACTGTGCTACTCAATAAATGGATTCCTGTGGGGGCAGCGGGACGCTTGTCGTATGCAGAGTACTGGCCCTAGTTCCTACTTATTGGTGGTTCACTGAAACTAAATAAAATGGCAGTGTCACCCAAAAGTCGAAGCACTGATAGCGATAGGCATGAAGTAGACAACCTTACACAATAAGGTTCATAGTTTCTTGTAGGCTGTATCATCATCAGCAGCAGCAGCAGCATCATCAGCCTGGTTGCGCCCACTGCAGGGCAAAGGCCTCTCCCTTACTTCTCCAACAACCCCGGTCATGTACTAATTGTGGCCATGCCGTCCCTGCAAACTTTTTAATCTCATCCGCCCACCTAAGTCTCTGCCGCCCCCTGCTACGCTTCCCTTCCCTTGGAATGCAGTCCGTAACCCTTAATGACCAACGGTTATCTTCCCTCCTCATTACATGTCGTGCCCATGCGCGTTTCTTGTATAAAGAGCAGGCTGTATAAAGTGCATTAAACATTCGCATACTAACTAGACAAGCATGGTGTCACGCTTTCATAGACAAACATGAATAGGTTCCACTTGATTACCGCGTGCACTCGCTGTCACAACACTGGCGTGATGGGAGCGCCGGCAGCGGGGAGAAGAGAACGCTTCATGTCACAGTGCCGCTCTTACCGCAGTCTTCATCGACTCCGGCGTCTCAAAAGACAGAACTTCGCTGCCCTTGACAGTGACGGTGGTCGCAGTCGCGGGGACCTCTAACTGTCTCCAGCCGGTCGTGTTACAGACCTGCGAGTCCAGTACGTACACGCTGCGTGTGACGAGACTTGCCGCATGTGAACCATTAGCGCGCTGCGAATCTTGTAACTTAATAGCGTTGCGACGAGCGATATTAGGTTCTCAGCTGAACCCATTATTTTGGCCAGGCATACACAACATAAATAAGGGGGCTTCTGTTAACGCGGTCGTCTGATTTGGAAACAAATATGAGGGGTACATAAAAACTATTACTGTTCACTGTCGGTCACCGAGGTGGCTAATTATTGAAATAAACAAACAAACAAACAAACAAACAAACAAACAAATAAATAAATAAATAAATAAATAAATAAATAAATGCTGACGTTGGAAGCCTGCCCTACAGATTTGTCCCTTTTGTTTAGACACCTGAAACTGCAAGCGCGGTCAAAGAAAGGCTACACTGTAGAAGGGACATCTGCCAAGTGGATTTCTTTTTTCATATTCAGCTGGGTAAACTAAGCGTTTGAGAATATTTTCTGCATCGCTCCTTGTGCGAGCTTTTCTTTTCTTTACTTTTTTTGCACGAGCGATTAGGCTTATAGGTTTGCAGCAGTGCTACGCTACATTTACCTGCGAGTATTCGACGTGCTCCTCTAGGTTGCAGGACGCCTCCAAAGCAGGGCGTTGGTAGACGCGGTACCGATAGGCTCTCATGTCTACGGACACGAACAACAACGGCCCCTGTGGATTTTGCTCTTCGACCTGTCTCAACCATTCAGCAGCCGTGTCCTGAGCGCACGCAAAAGCAAGGAAGGTGTACGGAATACGTTGTCATTGTTGGCTTTTACTTACAAAGACAACGTCGGACGATATGACCGGCGCCGTGACATTGCAGATATCATATTTTTCGAATACAGACTGTTTTAAATTCTGAGAGGTCTGCCGTGTCAAAACCACGATCTGATTATGAGGCTCGTCGACACCCGGCAGCGTCACAAAGCAGCAGGCAGCCAGCGATGGTCCTCGCTAATATATATATATATATATATATATATATATATATATATATATATATATATATATATATATATATATATTCTCCATTGTATTGAAGTCTACATGATTAGGTCGCTTAAGGCAAAATTATTTGGGCGCGATAGACGATAGAGCTTATTCCACAAACGTGTTACAACGCATATATTCATTTGTTCACAATGCTCGTACAACATACTTTTCTCCTACCAGAAAAAAAATAAAGGCAATGGGTTCTTCCGTGGCAGTTTTTGCGTGTTCTTGAAGAGGAGCCAGCAAATTACGCTCACGCAGGAGTAACATTTCCAGACAGCTGCATCCGTTAAGGCTGAAAAGTAAGCTATTGATGACGTGAACTTAGGATGCATATCGAGCGATACACAATAAGACGAAAGAGAAATAATTGCCGGGACAAACGTTTAGTATCTTCCTTCCTATTTCGCGCTCCATCCATTTCTTTTTGTCGTCATCGTCTTGTCGTCTTGTCTTACAGCGCTGGTAAATATGCATCCTGACGGCGCCAGTGGTTTTCAAAAGCGTTCTGCTGCTCCGATAATGCTAATCGTTTTGCAAGAAATCAAATATTCGAAAGAATTGCACGGGTGGTTTCATCGAATAGGTGAATGGACGTCTTACGAGCTATAGGTACTCTTGACTCTAAAAACATCGTCGGTCTGATAACCTTGCGAACTCGCCGCGGTAGCTTAGCGGCTATGGTGTTGCGCTGCTAAGCACGAAGTCGCGGGGTCAAATCTCGGCCTCGGCGCCTGCATTTCAATGGGGGCGAAATGCAAAAACGTCCGTGTCCATCGAGGTCACGTTAAAGATCTCCTGGTGGTAAAAATTTATCCGGAGTCGTCCATTACGGCATGCCTCATAATCAGATCATGGTTTTGGCACTTAACACCTCAGAATTCAATCCTGATAAGCTTGCGACATTACCCTCATCAAACACATTAATATACGTAAAATAAGGTCACCATGCCGAACTCGTATTTCTGAGCTGCTTGGATATGAGCTAGCAGGTTCGGTTTGAACCATTCTGATAGCAAAAAAAAAAATGATTGCAAACGAGCACGAGAGAGAAGTCAACCGTGCTGCCTCTCTCCGGATTACTTAAGTTTGTGGTAGCACACGAGAAACTGCACTTAAATCTACCCGCGCACGTAACTTTACCATTGGCAAGGTTGGTATGCATGTCCTCCTTTCCTCGTGAAGTGTCGACGCGGGCATGACCCGGCAGGGACCGACGAATCCCGGGTAGTGCGAGTTGAGCACGATCATGTCGGTGAATCTGGAAGAAGAGCAAAGTAACACTTTTTGGCAAGGTGTTTTCAAAGCCCGACTACACTGCATTGAACTGCTACACGGAAATAAACTTCCAGAAAGAGAGATGGAAACCCTGAACCAACATGAACGCTGCGCTCACATATTAACAGTTCACAGCTTGCAGGAAAACACGTGAACTTATAGAGAATAAATCTAAACACAAACTCATCAAATAAATAAATAAATTCGTCCGGAATAAAGAAAAACAAGGCACCATATAGATGACCGAACAACAGCAGTAAAATATTAAGGTTGAGATCATGTTGAGACAGGCGCCTGCGCACTTGATTCATTTAAATTAAGCTGTTTTCCAATAGAAACCTTGCGTACTTATGTTCTTTCTCTCTCTCTCTCTCTCTCTCTCTCTCTATATATATATATATATATATATATATATATATATATATATATATATATATATATATATATATATATATATATATATATATATATATATATATATATATATACGCAGCGCCTTTTCGCGTTGCTGCTCAATGAGATCGCCTGGTATATTAGCTGTCAGATAACAGCTTCCTGTTCGCCAACTCCAATCACTCGGTGACTCAGCCAAATTTTCTCGGCTGCGTGCATCCTCCTTGATCAGAGAACGAATTCCAGAAAACGTCTTGTTAAGTTAGGTGTATTCGGTTGAACTCCTGACGCCTTCTTTAGGAGCCGTATGTATACGACAATCGTGCGCTAAACTACGCAAATGTCTATTCGCACAAAAACAAAACAAAACTTAATGTAGTGTCCCCTTCCAATAGACAGAGAAACAGAGAACCAAGCTCATTTTTGATAGGCTGGTGGACTTCAACTGAGGCTTTCTTCAGAAATTCTTCATTTTCGAGCTAGGTGTACTTTGTAAGGCCATGGTGCAATGGAGAACCAGCACTGGCCAGGTGGCGCTGCGGTAGTTTGAATATGTGACTAAAATATGCTGCCACCGTCCGGTAGGCCACGAAGATGGCAGGAGATATTTAACCATAACAAACGCCCGCCAGTATCCGCGTTTCCTTTAGTCCGATGCACCCAGCGAAGTCCTGTAAACGGCCACGCACGTTGCGAGAAGCCCATGCGTTGCTACGTTCTAGCATGTCGGTGCCCAGACAGGTCAGAAGCTGGACACATGTGCGTCAAAACGAGTGTCGAATTTGCTGATGCAAAATCGTTGCATGTGCTACTGTAAACTGTGTCCAACGGCCGCTAGGCTGTCTGTTTTGGTGCTGCTGTTGGCACGTGAAATTACTGCGCTGGTTGCCCAAAGTCGAATACCTAGCGATTCTTTGAAATATCAGCGAATTCAAATTACTCTTGGGCCGCCCTACCTAGCTATTTGTCTGATGCTCGGAACAATGACTGCGGTGTCATCAGCATCGGTCAGCACTTGAACGCTGAACAGAAGACACAGGTCGTCCTCCTTGTAAGTAGTGTGAAGCATCTGCAAGAAGGAAGAAAATTGGGTGTCTTAGTTTTGTTGAAAGTGTATTACATTTGATCTCCCGGAGTCAAGGACGATTGTGCGTTGCAAGTCAGTTGAGCATGCTGGCTTCACGAATACATTTAGGTGTCACAGAATACAAGAAAAATGTCACAACTACAAGCGCTGTCATTACGTTATTGTAGTTTGTTGCGCTTTAAAGTAGTCGTGACAAAGAGACCTGTGGTAACGGAGCTGAACTAGTGCAGTTACGCACGTGCAGACACGTGTGCGCTTGAGTGCGTGCGCACGCACTGTAAGAACAATGAGAATAAGATAACAGAAGTATATGCACGTGCATGCGCGCGATAAGAACAGAAATAGCCTAATCACATAAAAGAGAAAGAAGAGTTCATAAAGTCCATTTTCGCGGTATTAAAGTAGAATGCTGATACGTCTGAGCAAACAACGACAATAGCAGAAAGAAAAGCTCAAAAGCAGCAGGGCAAAAAAAAAAAAGCTTCAACAATACTGCGCGCGAGAGGGCGCCCCAACCGCCACACCATCGTATCGAATGCAAATCGCACCACGAGTGCCGGCAGCAGCGCTGCGTCGACGACGGGCATCGCCACGTAGAGCAGCGCCAGCCCGAGCAGCCCGTAGCGGCGGAACAGCGCCGACGTCTGCTGCGCCAGCTCGTGGCTGGGAACGCGCTCCAGCGCGCGCTCGTCCAGCGCCACCAGCAGCGGGACGTCCGCGCCCGAGAAGTCCTCAATCACGGCTGCGCGAAACCGCGTCCATCGTGGGCAGGCGGGAAACGGCTCACGTTGGGACGAAATGGAGACAAAAAATTGAAGAGTGAATGGGTCAAAGTGCTAATTGCGACAAGAAACAAGAACAAGTGGGTCGATCCCGAAGACTGTACAGTTTTACATAGCATCTCAAATCGCCAGCTTGCTAAAAACTGGAGTGCTCTTGCTTTATTTAAAAGCGATTATAATGTGTAGAGCATCGAGCTCTTGTGGTGTGGCACCCTGGGTAAATGCTAATATCGACCACGTAATCTTTTACTAATGCGATCCGAAACGAGACGCGACAGAAATAAAAAAGTCCTTGGTATGGCGCGAAGTAGCGACAAAATTAAAAGAAACGGCTCTGCTAGAAGAAATGCATCAAAGGCGCTGCATTTAAAAAAATTGAAGGGAAGAAAACGTACCACTAGTGCGAGGCGAACTCAGCCTTCACTTGACGCGTGCGGAGTTCAACCTTGAGCTATGGCGAAGGCTGTCACCCAGTCCGCCTTCTTAGGTACTTATATGTACGTATTTACAAGATAGCGCTGTTAGGGTTAGCTTACGCCAATTGCGGTCATACCAGTGCATATCCAACACCCCTTAAACCAAACAGTGAACTTAAGCTTAGGGCGAGCTATGATCGAAATGGACCAGATTTCCGGGTTCATCTGCCATTACCGCACCTGAGGAGAGAGATCGCAGGGCGGCGGCGTACTCCATGTGTCGCAGCGAGTAGACGAAATGGGTGCAGAGCTCTCGGGACACGGTCCGCCGACGGTCGGTCCGCTCCGACAGGATGCACAGCAGCGGCCGTCTGTCTCCTTCGCCGTCGATCGAAAGTGGCACAATTAGGCTGAGGGAACACCGCGCGCACGAAGAAAGAAACGGCAGGGCCTGGACATCAAGCTTTATCACTGCTGAAGGTGTCAGTGTAGCGTACATTTCTTTTTTTTTTTGCACGCCTGTTCTACACCAGTCTACACCAGAACCTAGAATATTGGTCATCGAGGCATTTAGCACCGAGAAAGGTGGCAACTACATTAGATGCGCTTCTGTTGCCCCTCCCTCCATCACAAGCAAATAAATAGAATATCTTAGTTTGAGAATGAGTGGCACGCATGCACGGTAATAATGCTGCATTTCATATTTCTTGCCTTGTGTAGCCCTGCGTCAATTCCACTTGTAGACCAGCGTTTGACGGTGCCTATCTCCTCTTTGTGTCCGCTTAATGTTGCGCTGGTATCATGAACCAAGAAGCGACCCGTTTATTTTGCTTTTGCTTTTGTTTCTACTATAGGCATTCAAATGGTGAAATTCTTCAGTTGCAACGAAACACTTTAATATACACCGGCTATCGAATCGATTATACAATGTTTTTTTGCTACTACGAGTAAAGAAAGAAACAAGACGAGAGGTAACGTGGCGAAAATATCTTAGTTGATGTCTTCAATAAGCCCAGGGCTATTGTGAAATCTATTAAACTGGGTACTTTGCAAATGAGCAAAAAGAAAAGGCTACCACGCTTCTCGGTTGGCCTAAATTGGCATTTCAAAAAGTATATGGGCCCCAAGCACGTGCGCTTTTCATGGCAGGCAAAGTCAAATCATCGTATAACCTCGCATACTGGAGCATAATTAAATATTCGGAGCAATTGAGCAAGACATTCCCAAATTGAACACTCCATTTGAAACATGATAATTCCATTCGTGATCTAAATTTCACATATTTGCGTTTCCAATGTTTTCACCTGAGATGCGCCAAAATGATGGAAAAACCAGTTCAGCACGACTTACCCTTTCGCGGACCGCACTTCTTTGGCTGGGGCCCAAGTTCCGGCATCGGAACATGTGCGCTTGTGGCTGCAAAAGACACTCATTCAACCATTAATTGAATGACTTTATCATGGTGAGTGAGCAATCTGAACGATCTTAGTTTGCGACAACACGATGCACGTTTGAGGAGTTCTCACTTTAGCACTCCTTGATATTGCGAAACCGGCCGTGTGGTATATAAGTGGCAACCAAGGTGGGGTCTAGTAAGAGTAGTTTCTTTCACTTCGTCAAGAAAAGTGGCGCTTCAAGGACAGTACGTGAAAAAATGGGGCGTAGCCAAAGCGAAAGATCCGGGGAGCTTTAAAAAGAAAAAGCAAGCGGGGACAAGACATAGAGCAGAGGAAGTCGCTACCACTCGCGTGAGCAGTTCACCGCATGAAAGCATGAAAGAAGTCAAAAATTTTGTGAAGGCAGACAACACAGGGATACATGCGAGTAGTACGTTTGAAGGACATAAAACAGAAAGAACATGCAATGCAATGAGCTCACGACGTCTGCACCGTTCCACGCAACATGCAGTGCGGAAGGTACCTCCAACTAGAATCACACCTCGAAAGTACGGTTGTGTCCCGCGTAGGTATAGAACATAATAGCAGACGATGATAAATTTCATTATACGAGGTGTTAAGGGCTTTAACTGCATTTGTAGAACGCTTGACAGGTTCTCCTCGTTTCCTCAAATGATAGTAAAAAAAAACGATGAATGAGCAACCGTACTTAAGCTTTGGCTTAACCAGCTACTAGCTCACTTCTGCAACTAGTTGTACTGCCACACGCTATCCCATTGTTCGCTGCTCAGTCATACGCAAGCGATTAGTACATATGTTCCCGATTGACCCTCTTAGATATACACAATCGAGATAAACTGGACACTTACTGCGATTAAGCTCTTCTCTTGTCTCGTGGAGCGATATCGCTGAGGTTTGAAACAAATATACATTCTCAGTTATCCAGTGACATTATCGCACCGCCTCTAAGCTAAGAAGAACGCTTTTTGAGAAACGCTGAGCTCTTGCTCACCTCTGTGCAGAGAATGGAGCCTCGCAAAAGGAGCGCCGCAGACGCCTTCGTAGTCATCCATGTCAACGTCGAAAACAGCTATGCAGGCTGACGCCGTCTTCTGGATCGCCGTGTTTACCTGTATATGAATGTGAAGTTTCGAATATGCGAGAGAGAAAAATGCTCCTCGCCGGTTCAAACTTATGGAGTGAATTATACACATTGTCTGTCTCACGAAAACCTTGCGACAGTTTAAAAGGACTCCTTGGGCAATCTGCTGGAGACGGATAAAAATTACCTCTTGGTGCGAAAATAGACATACGCAAAAATGACATCCACCCACCCGCCTGTTCTTCTTTACGTAACACACACAACACACAACGCTCAGATTAATTGTGGTTCACCCGAGCGCGTGGCCGTTTTATCAACGCAACGCTTCTACAATGCCTTTTTCCAGGCACGCCTATAGGACAATGTCCCGATGCATTCACTTCACATGCTCCACCAGCGAGGACTCCTTGTTAATCGGTGGCTGACCTTTTTAGCACCGATGGTGGCTTCTTCGTAAGCAGCTAGCTCGTCGTTTTTCCTGCTGATAGAGGCACCACCGTGCGGGCTGAATGGCAGAACCCTCTCCCACCGCTTGTCGTCGCACACCTGGATCACAGAATATTAGATTTGTTCTCTTTCTCTCTCTCTCTCTCTCTCTCTCTCTCTCTCTCTCACACACACACACACACACACACACACACACTCTCACGCACACGCATGCATGCACGCTCACACACACACGCACATTAAAAACAATGTCGGCAAGTAACGTGCTATGTTACACTTCGTTAGGGCTGCCGACAAGTTACAAAATGCACTTACTTCGCGAAGACGCAGTGGAACATGGGAGAAAAGGCAAGATGGCCGATTAAGAAATGCAAGCAGCAAATCGGGCGAATGCACAGCGTGAGACGTCTACGGAGCGATGCCACTAGGACGAAGACAAATTATGATAATTGTCAAGGGAAGAATGGTTACCAGGTCTATGCACAGAGAATCACCATTAAAACTTTTAGCGGGCTTCGGGCTCAGTCGGCTGCAAGCATCGCCCTGTGTTGGCGGTACAGGTAGGATTTGGGCACACATGCTGCAAAAATTACAAAACTATTCGGTACTTCGTGTCTTAAAGCCTTTCTTACTGCTACTTCAGCGGTGTGAGATGCCTTCGATTGCCTTTCAGGACAACAGCTGTGCCGGTGACCTTCAGTGACCCACCGGGCGACACAGATGACAATTATTATCGCACTACTTCCGAGACCAAAGCGCTTGCTGCCGGACAAGGCAAACATGTGGGCCAGTGATGCGGTTTCGAACACTGGGCTGATTGCATAATACAATGAGCCTAGACTTCTGTACATTTCTGTGCCCAGAAAGTACGTCAGAGTCAACTACAATAGCCTGCCACTTCCCTTCCACACGCATGCAAACACATAGTCCGGCCACGGTTGTTCTGGTTCGGGAACTCTTGCGGCAAACAGTTCAATCTCTCACGACTTGCGCACCGTTATTAACCGTTGTTAACTATTCACACGTCGGGATGTTGATGAAGAACAGCTTTGTTCTGCGGTGGTTGTGTGGACGGTGCTGGTGGAGCAACTCGCAGCAGCATCAGCACCAGCGACACAGTGTCGACTCGAGCATTGCACCGACAATGTACCCTCTTTTGTTATACCGAATGGTAGTAAGAAAGGACCCATCTGCATTGAACCGAAAAGCAACTTCTGAGTGCCGCATGCCTCGGTATCTGCGACCGTGCATGTCCTCATTGTGTCTTCACGTTTCTCGCAAAACAAGCTTTGTAATTCTTAAACATCAAAATGGATACAACGCACAAGTTTCAGACCTCTAGCAACCTCAGGGACCACCGTTGAATCCTCGTTGTATACAAGGTGATGTATTGCATTGCGGGACGTTTTCAGCCTTCAGGGGGCACAAACTGAACCCGAATGTTAACAATGAATAGGTTTATAAGGAAGACGATTTCGACTGCTCCAAGGTAAACTGACGAAGCTAAGTAGCCTTCCTCGAGCATGCTTATTCGTGTGCTTCACATGCTCATGCTTATGCTTCTCGCTCTCAGAGCCTCATCCCCCGAAGCTGAATGTCACATGCAGTGAAGCCAAGTTTGCCACGTGGCGAGCGGTAAAGAAGCTATTAGCAGCACGAACGCATGCGTAATCGGTAATCGGCCCGATCGAGACGCCTTTTCTGAACGCACCGTGTGGTAGCCTCTTTGGCGGACGCCTCGGCACTCCGACGGTATCGTCGATGCTCCCGTGAAGACAAGCACTCCTAGGCTCAGAGAGAAGCAGACGCTGGCATGCACTTTGAAATCTTCTTTCAGCGTGTTTATCCAGCCGAGGGCGCTCGTCTAAAAACATAAAAGATGGTTAATTACATATGCAACTGATTTCGCATTAAGCTCGCGCTTTTCCAGTGCAATATTTACGTTCACAGAACGAAAGAACCCCAAATGTGCTGAAAGCGACTGAACTTTAGAACGTTTAAATAGGCGACGTTTTCCCAGAGCCCGCGGTCCGTAAATTTTTTGGGTGTCGAGTGTACATCTGCACTTCTTTTGTGCTTTTTCTTGTGTGCGCGCATTGTTCATTATCCCTTTTCCACTTTCTGTTCTTACCTCCGTGTAGGATAGCGAGCCGGACGGTTTGATCGATTGATCTAACCTTCCTGTTTTTGTTTTCTCCCTTCGCCCGGTCAACGTAAACAAGCCGGAAAATGGTTTTCAAATATGCGCCCACGCCCCCTCAATTCTGTTTACTACGTTGCTCCGTCAACACTTTAACTTAACGCATTTTAAAGTAATATCCCAGTACACAGAATTACTTAATCTAAGGTCGCTTTCAAAATCCTTCACAACACTTAGCTTTCAGAACGTAACTTATTCATGTTGCAATTTCTACATAATTTATAATATGCACACGTTACTACATTTATTTATAAATGTAATAATGCATGTATTATTATTATTATTATTATTATTATTATTATTATTATTTTATTGTTATTTTATTGTTATTTATAATAAGTGCATTTATTCATTTATTTACACTTATTACATTTATTTAGAATGCACACACAAAAAAAAGAAAAAGAAAAAGACCTCATCATAGCCCCACTTGTGAGATGCCTTTTGTTTGATAAACATCGCTGACACCAAAGAATGATACCGGAAGCTAACTTTTTCCACATCGTGGCATGACTATTCTTGCCGTTTCACATTCAAAGAGGCTTACGATAGGCACTGTCACAGGTTCTTCTCGGCTCGCGGAATAAACGGTAGGGAAGCCAGTCTTGCATTTCGACTCCTCCGTGAAGTAGTGCGTTTGAAGAACGAGCAGATTTACGTGCCTGCGTACATGAAAGCCCATAAAAGAATCGCGTAGTACTGCATCTATAGTCAGAATGTTTCCTTCAATTCTAAGTAAGGTATGTATTTCTTCGCATAGCTCGTTTTTATTAACACGATGGCGATGCAGGAAAGGAACCTCACAACTCTTAAGACACCTTAGTGAATAACAGGACGAGATTCTTATTGTGGCAAGAAATAAAGCTGCACGGTATCATTTCCGCGGGTCACCCTCGTATATGATGAGAGCAGTGAACACGGACCTTGACTTGAACTAGAATCCGACCTCGTTTAGGCTAACCTTGTAGTATACGCATCATGAAGCACTTAAAATCTGTGCTATATATGTCACATACAACACCAAATTTAACGCTTTGGAAGTCGTGCAAGTCGCTTATAAACACAAAATGAAGGTGTATATGATTAGCTTTATTTCTTTTTTTCGAAATTTTCGCAGTGCTTATTAGGTATACGCCAAAACCCAGTTTCAATAACCTGGAGCGAAATGTACGTTTCTTTTTCTTCCTTTTTTTTTCGCTGGACGCAGCAAATGAGTAAACCACAAGTTCAGACAAACACTTACACGAGTGCCGTACGTTTCGCTGTGACAGGTATTTACTTACTGCGCTATCGAGTAAAGCCTCGTCGAGATCATGGCACTCGGCGACAGCCAGTCCCTCAGTGAAATAGAGAGGGCGATTTCCAGCTTGGATGAACTCAGCATGCTTTGTAGCTCCTGCACGATGAATTATCACTGATCGTGTCTGATCGCATACACAACGCTCGGGCATGTATTTAATGGCATCTGGGGAATATACGTTAAAAATAACTTCGGCTTGTGGACTATGAAACTAAAACCGCACCTCTTTTTATGGAAAGACAGCTTTACGGATGTAGCCACGTCACATTAATTCAAAATTAGGCGCTCCGTTTATAGAGCACAAAACCGAAGTAGCCCCTTCCCCAATCCTTATCCTATCGAGGTGTACTGCGATACTGTTTTCACCAAACTACGTGTTTTCCAGAAGATGGCAGAAATGCCCGAAATCTCGGGGTGCCTAAATCCGAGATAACGTGGTAATGGGCAGGGGTATGCGAATATTCGAAAATTTCGAATATTATACTTCTTTTATATACTTATTATACTTTTTTAAAACAACTTTTGTAGTTTCACCATTTGCTGTCTAATCCAAAGCTTTGTTATTGCTTAATACATTCATCTGCTTTTCTGTTCATTTATGCCTTGTCTCCTAAAACCTTTATTATAGGAAATTTCACATGTTGCCATTGTTGTTTTATTAATTCTAGTCATCATGCACAGGAGGTCCCATTTCAGTTTCTAACTACGGGACCTCCTTCTGTATATACTTATCATGTAATTATCCGCATTTTTGCTTTGAATAAACTCATTCTGATTCTGATCGAACATTATATTTTTAATATTCGTATCTTGATTCGAAAACTAGGTATTCGAAATTTTTCTCATATTAGATTGGAAACAAATATTCGATACAAATCTAATGTATTTCTTGCTGTGCAGGAGCAAACATGGTTCTTAGCGTTTATTTTTATCTAATCTGAGAAAGTGTGTCTGATTTTGTGCTGAATCTTGCAATAATTTCGTGCTGCTGACGAAATTTTGCCTGTAAAATACGCTTAGCCATTGGATGTATGAACTCCGCGGGGAAGCCAGTCTCTCAGTAGCAAGGGGCACGGGTTTGTGACCAGCAAAAGTGCACTCTTTTGCAGGTTCCGCCCCCAATCCTGAGCTTATCGCTTGACAGCAAATGCAGTGAGTGACGAGTGGCACGGTCAAATGGCGCTGAGTTTACGGGAAATTGATGCGGTATAATGAGGCACAGGTTGCCAAAAACAGACAACTAGCAGAAATTACTCAATTTTCCAAAGCTTACATTAGCCAAATACACAATCTTTTAGTATAATGGCTTACTAGTTCGATTTTTTACTAATGACAATGTAATTAGTGTTCCAACATGTTAAAATAAACCAACTTGCTAATAAATTCATTTGCGTATCATTATTCTATATTCGATTCGATATTCAAATGCTTAGTATTCGTATTGGATTCGTATTCGAAAGTTTTGATATTCACACACCCCAAGTAATAGGTCAACGATGTCAGCGTTCCTTCGCTTCCGTTAAAAATCTTCAACGGCAGCTTTCCCCTCAGCGTAGCGATCAACCCCAACTTTGAGAAATTTGGGGACGCCTAAGCTTCGCCTTTAAGAGTGGACCGCGATAGCGTTCACAGACTCAATCCTTACTGCTTTTCATGCTTCCCGTCAACTGCAGCTTATGTAACCGCAACGTTTACCGGGAAACGCTGGCCGCGAACGCTGTGCACGATGGCGCGCTTTCTGGTAGAAACGCGGCGTCTTGCGTGGGTCGATCTCCTGTTGTTCTTTCGCACTTTTAATATTTCATTCTGCGAAGAGCTAACATAAAGGACATGCGCTGTCGGCGTTTTTTTTTTTCATAACATTTGTTTAAGGGCTTCCGTTCTCAAAATTCCGAGGAATAACTTTGTAAAGAATGAAAGACAAGGTACGAGCCCCTTTGGTGGTAGAAGAGTGGATGGTTATGCGTGGTTCGGAATTTGGTTCGAAATTCTTTTTGCCAAAACGACGTCCAACGTTGCCTTAACGCTGTGGCGTTAAAATGTCACCGTCTCTACCTCCAGTGGCCCGGCCAGTTCTTCGAGCTTGTCTGTGGTGGTGCGGAGGTTGACGAACGCGAGGCCGCAGAATCCCCTGGCGACCAGCCAGCGGGTGGCAGCCTCGCCGACGCGGCGAACCAGCGAAGCCGACTGGGCGAGCTCTGGCAGCGAGGGGCTCCCCACGGCCGCCAGTACGCGCGCACCCGTGCTGCTCGATGCATTCTCGAACGCCGACAGAGTTGCCTCTGCGCACGGGGGCGCGCCGCGGATCGTGTTCGATTACTCGTTAAACGTGGAACGCGTCGTTAGGCGAGCTCCTACATCATTATTGTATCATATACACAGGTAAATAGAATAAATCCTGCCAGGCCAGGGGCGCTATAACGTAAAACTATCCCAAATGTTATTAGTCCATTGCTACAGCAAGCCCTCCATGATTCGTCAAAAATATTTCCGGCCATGCGCACTTGGAGCTGCCGGGGAGAATGGATTTCCCTGCGTATAACAATTTTTTTTTGTGCGGCAGCATAACTTTGTCGAGCCCTTTCGACACGTATAAGACATCGCTCTGCCAACTCTTCTACGCTGAGGATTCGTTTTAGGCGGCATTTTTATACTCCCGTTGCATCTCACCGCGATTTTCGACAAGGCACCGCAAGATAATAAAGGGAAGCGGGCCAATATCAGGTGCCGGCACCACCCTCTTTATCTGGTTATCTATACTGCGCTAGCTCGGCCCCACCGAAACCCTCTCCCCTTCTCCGTGTTCATCGCCTCTTGACAGTCAATTAGATAGGAAGAACATGTCGAGGTAGGCAACGCCATTTGCTTTGAAAGCACCTCTAAACGAGTAGAGCGATTGATAGCATGGTTCAAACAACGCTGAGAGTCACCGCCCGATGCTTTCGTCGGTGGCTACGTATGTTAGGAGATTGGAATAAAAACAGATTGGAATAGTTTTACGTTATAGCGCCTCAGTATATTAAGCACTTTGTCGGCGCAAGAATTTTTCAGCCCAGAACTGTTCTTTTTTTTTGCTTTTATATTTCTTGCGTCATGAGTTTTCTATTAAGCAAAGGGGGGGAGGAGGGAAGACAACGTTATATGCAATATGTGCAAACAGAGCATATGTGTATTGATGTGCGCCTTTCCTGGTGAACTTCGATGGTTCGCATTACTGAATAATACTTATTTTAATTATACCTCGCCATATATACGGCCACAGAACCTATAAACCCCAGAGAACGGCTGTCCGAGGAAACAGTGTTCCATTTAGCGCGTGGCAACATCGGAGAAAAAGAAAGTAAAAGAAAAACGCGGATCGCGGTTCGCAAGACTTTTTTGGTATATAGAACGATGCTACGATCAATGAAATAGCCCACTGGCTTGGAGGTTCAGAGGTCTGAAAATAGTAGCTTAATTAGGTGCCCCTAGCAACGCGCTTTCGGTTTAAATTGGTTAATACACTTCACACCGGATTATTGTTATATTCCATCTGTGGAAAAATGATAGACTTGAATGGCGCCATTACGCTGCTTTGTCACTGTGACAACGCCTCTCCTCTTATATCAGATCTCTGCAACTGTTTAGTCCTTCTCCCTTCCAGAGCAGATCGCGAATAGCGCTTTTAGAACACTTCTGTCGGCCCCGATGAAAAGCCCCATCGGAGTCCGCCCTGTATATACTTGTGCTCTGTTCGTTGCAGTAGTCGTCGTCGTCGTCGTCGTCGTCATCATCATCCTCATCCTCATCATAAATCAACATTAAATTAAGTCAACTGCAGGCGAAGCAAACAGTCGATTTCCTTTAACTATGAACTGTGGTAACCATGCGCGCCCTCATCAGAGTTTTTGAAGTCCGTACACACTGTTGTTCCGATATGTTATAGATGTTATTCCCCATATTTGACGGCACATCATATGTCTTTAGTAGAAAAAAGCGCTAAAGACACGGACTTGAATAAAGGAGACAGGACGAGCGCTGTTTCCTGTCTTCTTAATTCGCTATTCCCATTAACGTTCCTCGAAACATGAAAACTAGGTTTCGTTCTCTGATGCAAGCCGGCCTCTTTTAAATCAACGTTGCGTCCAAAATTTTTCTTTCCGTTGATCGGCCCATAGGCATTCGTCACAATCGATGCTGAGTAGATTTGCCGCCATGAATTCAGTGGGCATTGCTGATGGCATTTGCGTAGACATAGTACTTCTTGAAGTACGTTCCTACTGTCAACTTGCCTCTTACAAACCTGAAGAACTAGTTTCTTGATCAAATGGCACTGACACATACACATCAGTACCTCCATCTATGGGAATAAATAGTCCATTCAGTCTGTTCAAAAGAAAGGGCCGTTTATTTGATTTCACATATGGATGCAGACATAACATCACGTGGTGGTTCCTCCCCATAGCATTTTCCACTTGTTTGCGGCGTCATGTAGTAGTACTACACATTATATTTTAACCCTCGGTGACGATGCATGCAATTGATACGTTGCGCACAAAGTACCGTTATTTTCGAAAACCAGTGGCAACAAAATTATTAAACCCGTGAAATGCAGTGCCGCCTGCATCTAGCTTTTAATGTGGTAGCAATGGAGTTTTACAGTGAAAAAAAAGTATATGTATGAAGTTGTAGAATCCTGTCACGTGGTAATGATATATATATATATATATATATATATATATATATATATCGACAAGCGCTATATATATCGAGAACTGACGACCACAGTCGGGTATAGGAGCGATAAAATCTCTCTCTCTCTCTCCTCTCTCTCTCTCACCGTTCACAGGGCTAAAAGAGTCCGCCCGCGGATTGAAGTAGACGTCGGTGTAGACCAGGTAAGTGCACAAGTTGCTGGGGATCTGGGCCGCATACGATGTCCTCAGAGATGCCACGCACAGGAATGTCCTCGCGTTCGCTAAGGTGGGAAGAGAGAGACAGAGAAAACGAAACGTTTAACTGTGCTTGCCGTAAACATATGCAACGTGATAGGCGTGGATAAACCTATTTCTTTTGTTTTGCAGTCACTAGTTACAGGACCAACAAAAGTGTTTCAGCAATATGTTTTGAAAATGTGTTTTGAGACATTTCGCTCAAGAAAGCTCTGATGCCTCTCATCGTAGCGATTAACCTGTCGGCCTACCAGAACTTCATATTTATGCCTTGGCATGCGCACTGCCATCTTGAAGATGCAGGACTTTCAATACAAACACTTTTCAAAATGTTGCACGGGGTAATGTAATGCTTGCACGCATATATGCAACGCCAAGCACGTCTATATTACTATCTTACTACTTCTAATTTGTCTTTAACTAGGAACACCCGTGAGCAAAAGTATACGGACCAAAAGGTCACCAAAAAAAAATACAGAATTTTTTCGTAATTAACAGGCATAAACGCAAACTGACGAGTGCACTAGAGGATCCGCAATGCCAAGTTTGGACTGCAGTCTTTAATTTCAAGTTATGCTCACAGGCAAAGGAGAAAATCTGTTTTATCATGCAATCCCTGGTCCGTATTGGCGGCGAGGAGTTACGGAGTCGCCATCTATCGGAAGCGCCTCACTGGCGTAGTATAAGGGATCACGCGGCGCGCTCCTCATAGGTTTTGCTGTCAGCGCTCACTGAAAACACCACGCGCGAGCTCTCCCGGACATTTCTGTAAGTACTTTCGAAACGAGAGAAGTTGCTTACTGTCTAAATAATAATCTTGGGCAAACTGAAAGCACACAATCGTTTACAGACGCTATCTCTTTACCGAATACGTACAGTGAACGCAACTGCGCGCGGTCGCCGCGATGGAGTCTCCCGAACTGGCGTCTTGCGTGAAAGGTAGGTAAACGCTGAGATCAAACTATGCGAAATATATTCTGATAGTGTTTGTATAACTAAATGGAGCGTAATAGAAAGAAGCCTCAATGGAGCGATCGCGCAGATTCGCAGCGACCTACTGCGCGTCTGCATGCTTGTCCGCGCACTGTTTCGCTTTCTCCGCGCGCGCGTTCTCGCACCGTGCCATGAGCTTTAGGCCGCAGAATATGAGCATTTGACAGTATACAAGCAACCATTGTTGCGTGGGCGCTATCAGAGCTGTTCAAAAATAATTTCATTGTAGAGACTTCGACGCCTACGGGGACTGTGATGTGCCGTCGCGACGATTCAATCTTTTCTTTTTCTTCTAAATTCTTTGACCTTTCAATACTATTTCTCGAGTTGCGTCGCACTGTATGTTTATCGGTGTTCTCAGCGTGCAATTTCCCGCTGCTCCTTTTTTGTAATCCAGTGCATTAATTCATAACACAAACATGACCATATGCCATGCTTTCTTTAAGTGTGCTTCTTACCGCTGCCTTTCCACTCCACTGAACTTGTCAGTATCTATAGCATCGACAAGTTGATCGACCAAACCGTCATAATATTAGTCGTGCAGCAGACTCGGGCGAGCGTCTCAGTGCGCGTTTTCAGAACATCGCAGACGGAGCGCCGTAGCAGAAATCTTCCTCGCGTCTGTGCTTGCTGCATACCCGAGTTGTAGCCGATGACTCTTTGCCGGTTTTATGTTTCGCGAGCCAAGCTCCACGCAGCTTCTTGTCCTGCGGCTACGTGTGAATAAGGCTGACACCGTCCTCCGTTACGTGCGTCCGGCCCTGCGGCACCGAGCAGTAGCCTACCATGTCGCGCCTTCAAAGGCAGCCACTACCTATTGTAGTGCTTTCAAACGTTGTAAAGGAGACACTCGAAGCCACTAAATGAGGACCGCAGCGTACGAGGGAATTCAAACTCGTTTTCAGCTCGCTTCGGCGCTCCCGAAGCAGCCGACGCGGCCGCTATGTCCACGTGATCCCTCCTAGCACGTCACGCCGACGGTGGCGCCAGCTTTTCCAGTGGTGGAGCTCGAGGCCAATACTGTTGCTCACGGGTGTACCTTGGCTGTGTACTCGTGCCGATTTCCCATGAACTTTGCAAGAAATGCGGTCATTTGTGACAATTTTTTCGACTGTTATGCACGGTGTGAAATGGGCACGACGTCGGAGCGTCTATTTGCACCGTCTTCTTAAGAACAGGATTTTATAAATTTTTACGAAAAACTAATTTAATGCGGCATATCTGCCAACGTATTATATCCATATTCACGCACGGCGCAAGACAGACACAGCGTAACCGTGTTGTAAAAAATACATCCCATATGTTCCACATGATTGTCCCAACAGTGAAACAAGCAAGCCCATATACACGGCCGACTCTTTCTATGTTTGCAAATCAACCGTATGCGCAATTCAGTGTCCTGTACAAACATGTCATGTGCAGTCTATGAAATACGTTCCTTTAATATGAATCAATTAAGACAATTATTTTATATGCTGAACAGTTTGGGAACATTTGCTTAGTTTCGCAAAGATCCAGCGCCCTTCGTTAACCTGGACGTCTATAGTACGAACAAACTTTCCGCGGTCCTTTCGTGCTTGTCATGAAGGAAGACCGCTGTAACAATGGCTATCACATGATAAAAAAAAAATACTGTGCATTGAGCTTTGTTTTTCATTCAAATCTTTCGATCTATTAAGAAAACATAGCTTACAGTCCAATTGTGCTTGGCTTGTGAAGCCACGCTGCGCCGCCGCCGATGTCGCCGAGTCTGAAAGAAGCAACAACACAAATAATAATAATAATAATAATAATAATAATAATAATAATAATAATAATAATAATAATAATAACCCTGACTAAGTGGTGAGAAATATGACGTCGAAGTTGAAAACATAATTTGGACCGTTGCATTGTTGCACAGGCAAGGCAGAAAGTTTCTGAGAATGAGAACAATGCACGCAAATCTCCATCGTGCATTAATGAAGCTCAGTGAATGCTTAGATCGATGGGTGGCGCTGCTTTTCTTTCCAAAGTCAACGCCGCGAGCCTAGTGAAGGAATGTACCAGTGTAGGATAGTTATTCCTTCCCTCAGGTGGCCTCAAGCGCTTGTGGGCAGCAGTAGCTCATCTGAATGCACGGTGGCCCTCATATTACCCTCGCCCACTAAGCGGGGTGCCGGTCTTGGATTCCGTGTTTCAACAGCTCGAATAGCGGGACGTTAAGTGGCACGGATACTCCATCGTTTTACTTTATCAGTGTGTTTTGTTGCACTGTGTTGAGATATCAGCTTGTCAGCAAACTATATTTAGTGCGTTGACAATTAAGTCTTTTATGATGGCCTTCAAGAATGTTAAATCAACTCTCGTAAGAGCATCGATTTCAAATGCCTTATTCACACGCATTCTCAGACCTTCCGCATGAAGGAGGACATGCATCTGTTATACTTGTTTATACGTATCTCACAGCAAGCCTCTGAGCAACAGAGTACGCGCTAAAAAAGCGGGAACACCTTCGGCCCTCTCCGCACTTGCCGCAGTGCTCCATCCACGCGCCACCGCCTGGCAGGCGAAAACGTGTTTGGAGGGGTGTGTGTATACATACATACACATACATACATACATACATACATACATACATACATACATACATACATACATACATACATACATACATACATACATACATACATACATACATACATACATACATACATACATACATACATACATACATACATACATACATACATACATACATACATACATACATACATACATACATACATACATACATACATACATACATACATACATACATACATACATACATACATACATACATACATACATACATACATACATACATATACAAAAACAATCTGAAGTTCTCTGGTGTCATCGGTAATTGGCACAAAAATATGGTTCTCGACTTTCTTTTTTTAAATCTTATTACTACATTTGGTTAATTAGTTGTGTTAGCCGCATCCAAGTAATAGCGCAATTTCTTGGGTATTTATGGATGGGAAAACGGCGCCGCGGTAGCTCAACTGGTAAAGCATCGCACGCATAATGCGAAGACGTGGGATCGTTCCCACGTCTTCGCTATATGTATAGCGACGGGTTCGGTTCCCACCTGCGGCAAGTTGTTTTTTCATCCACTTTAATTTCCATTAATTTATCATTACTTTATTTCGTTTATTAAGCACATGCAATTTCCCTATGTTGTCCTCGGTGTCAGTGTTTGTTGGCTTCTCATTATATGACTAATAAATATCGGGTCCCTCGGTTAACCCCCTTTCTTCTCGTTTGTTACATAAAGAGGGTCTCGAATCCGGCAACATTGATGCCTTCAGGTAGCATATGTGGGTTTATTGACCAGCTGCCTTCACCCGAAAAGATCACGTTCTCGTGACGCCTGCGGCAAAAAAGACGTTCCACGTCCGCCGCCAAGGTCTGTGAGTGGGGGCGCTGGCTAACACTCCCAGGGTTCCCCTAGTACACATATATACCCAAGAAAGCGGATGGGGAAACGCTGCCGCGGTAGCTCAATTGGTAGAGCATCGCACGCGACATGCGAAGGTTGTGGGTTCGGTTCCCACCTGCGGCAAGTTGTTTTTTCATCCACTTTAATTTCCATTAATTTATCATTACTTTATTTCATTTATTAAGCACATGCAATTTCCCTATGTTGTCCTCGGTGTCAGTGTTTGTTGGCTTCTCATTATATGACTAATAAATATCGGGTCACTCGGTTACCCCCTTTCTTCTCGTTTATATATATATATATATATATATATATATATATATATATATATACATGTATGTATATTCCCGATATGTGGCGTCAAAATCAGCGGACGTTATATTTTACGTTTATGCATACGGAAGACAGGACCAGAGGGAGCGTCTACCTTCCTGAAGCACTGGGGCTCAAAGCTAATACTAGCGTTAACTGCTCAGCAATCGAGATAAGCAAGATACATTTAGAGTGTTGGTGGGAGAAAAAATGCAAGGAAGAAATGGAGCCAGAGTCTTTAAAAGTATAGGTCATTTTACTATATATAGATATGGGCAAGGTGCTAGACTACAATGGATACAAAACTGATTAGCTCAAGCAGACTATAGGTGACTATGTGTGGCCGCCACGTTTCAAAAAGGATGCAATGAATAATAATAAACTATCATATCATCGTCCACAGCTGTGGTCATTCAGTGTGCTAGATTTTGCAGGACAGGACGAACGGGTAGATTCTACACAGCCATAATTAAGGAGTTCCGCCTGCTATCGACTGCAAGCCCCGCCATAGGCACAAGGGCAGGCACACGCCCACTCACCGGAAAAGTTGCTCCACTTTCCGTGCTTTAGTGCTCGGAAGCCTGATATTGATGACACCACGGCTGCGACGCCTAGCACGGCTTTCAATACGTGGCCTTTGACGTGCGAACAGTTAGAGCGCCTGCGACGGTGTTGGAAGAGGGGCAATGTTAAACAGGCAGGAGGCCTTCCACATTATGCGACGAACACCAGTTCAGCCATGTGAAGATGGCAGTTGCAAACCCTGCATTATCGTTATTTATCATTGCACGCAATACGAAGGACTTCTAGAAGAAGCGACCCACCATTTCGATGAAATACTGTGCGTATACCTACCTACGATGCAGAGGAATAAAATATGTTCTTTTGCTTACCTCCGTCCTTCATTTTCTGAAGGAGACAAGAGAACAGCGGTCACGTACTTGTGTTCTTATCATACCATCTGCAGAATGACAGATGTCATTTCTCGAAGAATGCACGTACGCAATCCTACTCTTTGAGAGATGATTGTTGACACGCAGAAAAGCTTTCGTTATTCAAGAAGACCATCTTTTCAATAATATTATGTGCGCTTGTACTTTATTTCAGTGCCTTCTTTTCAGTAACGTCAGTAATCGTATCAGGGTTATTTCATTGGAGTGGAGGGGGCGGGGGAAGGGGAATATCATGATTTTTCATTTTTGTTGGAAGTGAAGGAGGGCACTCCACCACTTAGCACTTCAAGGTGCTGGGACGTGGACTATAAAAGAAGGGGGGAGGGGGTTGCAACAGAAAATATTCGGGAATCAGCGACCCCCTACCCCCTTGAATTGAATTCTGTGGTTTTACGTGCCAGAACCACGCCTTAGTAGGGGACTCAAGACTAATTCTGACCACCTGCGGATCTTTAACGTGCTCTGAATGCACGGGACATGGGCGTTTTTGCATTTGGCCCTCATAGATATGCGGTCTCCACGGCCGGGATTTGATCCCGCGACCTCGCGCTTAGCAGTGCCAACATCATAGCCGCTAAGTCACAGTGGCGGGTCCCCGCCCCCTTTATAGCTGCTGTTGAGGTACGCTCACATTGATCTATAATATAAAGGTATTACATGCAATAACTTCGGAGGGTATAGCTTTTATTGTTTGTTTTTTTCTTTTTAACCTGTAACGATTACGTAACAGACTGATCAAAAGAACACAGCGAACAGTTCCGGATCTATTATTCGATGCTCTGGTGAGCAAGGGACTCAAGAGCCCTGAAGGACAAAGTCAAATTTAGCTTTTTTTTCCCCACACAGAGCTGGGTGTAGTATAATTAGCCCCAGATCTCTCCACCCATGCCTCTGGCCATGCCAAGTAATTCACGAATGCTTTTGATGAAGGCAATACGTGACAAAGGATTTGAAGTCACGAGCGAAAGTGAACGTGTTCGTTTGTGTAAGGTTTTCAATGCATAATCAGGCATACAGCTTCACGTTGTGATTGCCTTGTATGCGGGTTGTTGCCGCGCTTGTGTTGTAATGCGGACAGTGTTTCGAGTACTGCGTGCGCGGACGACTGCTAATCTGTATTGCCGAAACGCGCAGACGCACCTGGGCAGTCGGCGCGGGCCTCTGCGGTCGTGTCCATGACTTTGGGCGGCGAGGCACGCGTCTACGTTCGCTGCCCCGCCTGTGACTTCTTCTTCTGCCTCTTCTCGCGCTGCCGAGACGTCCCTCACGAGCGGGCAATGCCGAAAAGCGCCCCTCAACGAAAAAAATGAAAAAAGAAATGAAAGAAGACGCTGCAAAAGGGCGCTAACATGGCTGGTTGGTGCATGTTGATAAATAGACTAACAGCGCACATGACAGGACAAACTGAAAGAATGGACGAAGCACTGACTGCCAACAAGGGGTACCGGGAGGAGGGAGGGGGGTTAGGTGGAGGCGAGCTCCACGTTCCATTGCAAAGGGACACAACTCCCTCTCCAGTATAGTACATTAGGTATTGGTTCCACAATAGCAAAAGCGAAATTGTTTGGGAAAAATGAGTCCCGGCTTCTGCTTCCACACTTAAAGTACCCATCCGGAGACCCCGGAACTCGAGACTGTTCTCAAGCCAAAATTTGCCCAAGTAACTATCATAGAACACATATCCAAGAGCTAAGGCTTTCGACTGCAGGTTTTACTTATCTGTGCTGAGAGACCGTGAGACCTTCGACTGATATGGATACAGTGCACTAGAATACGTAGCCTGGAGTCAGTCGAAGGTGTCAGACATGTAAGTGCGCAAGGGAGTATTGTTTTGTAAATAAAAGTGAGCGGCCGTACTAGAGTGCACACCACACTTAATATGGCGATATCAATTATATGGACACTCCAGGCGCATTTTTTGCCGTCGTCGTCGTCGTGATGGTCCGTATGAAGCCCAAAGGCGATAACACCGTCGCCGTGCGCCGTATGCTGTATGTGCGAGTAAAAGCTTGCGGAGCCGAGCGCAAGGGAGGGAAGCGGGGACGAAGCGCGCAGTCTTCCGTCGCGCGCGAGCCACCGGGGGAGGAGGGGGGTGGGGGTGTTTGGCTCTGGCAGCAAATGCGTATTTCGCGGCCGCGCGCAGTCGCGCGGGCCGTATCTTGAAAGCGATCTGCGTTTGGGGCCGAGTTTACGCACGCCGATGGCTCATACCTTTGTGCGTGCTGTGTTCTCGCCGCTCAGTTTGTGTTGAAGTGACAGACAGCACATAAGTCACATCGCTCGCTGCTACTGCCCCGCTTCATCAAGCCTGCGTTTTGACAGCTAGTGTCTGCGGTCATCGAGTGTGATGTGTTCATCAATAGAATAAGCGCCAAAAAGTGACAGCACACAAGAAGAAAACCAGACAGGACAAGGCGCTTGACTGCCAACCAGGGGTCTGGTTTTCTTCTTGTGTGCTGTCACTTTTTGGCGCTTATTCTATTGAAAGCTATGCACCAACTAGCCCCACAACGTGTTTTACTGATGTGTTCATGTCTGCCTGTGCGCGCTGACGCCATGGTTCTTAATTTAGTTAAAAGCGAATGTTTACAAGTTTATACGGACGATAAAACTACAATCTTTACTTTGTATATCTGTCTACCAATTTACTATCGCAATGCTTCACCTTTCAGATGAAACTGCAACTTCTTGCTATTTCCTCGACGCTAAACAATCTGCATAATCTGTGTCACGAACTTTGTCTACCTCTATGAGGTTTACTATTTCATCCCCTCAAGCTTCCATAGTGTCCCTGCCTGTGGCAAGGCATACTCGCTGTCACAGTGGCAAAAACACTCGTTGTCACAACGCTGGCGTGGTGAAGAACGCACAAGGGGGGGGGGGGTGAATGCTTCTGCTGCCGTTCACCTAAACGCGTCTCCAAACGTGACCTCCAGCTTTAGGCGCCTGGGAAGACAGCGCACATGCAGCCACCAGGCATCGCGGCTCGCCCATGCTTTGCACTCACAGGATATTACTTGGAATATCAGAAGCGGGCGGTGTAAGCGCTCAGACATGCGGACGGCCATGTGCAGCCACGACCGGGTTAGCGTAAGAGACACGCTCACCTGCCCCCTTAGCTTCACGGTACCACGCGCTTACCCTGCTCCGCGCCTTAAGCGCGCTTTGTCACATGACCTGTTACTGCACGATTACTTCTGTAGCACGAGGGCTGCAAGAAGGGCATCATACGCGTTCTTTAGAAGCAGTAAATACCACAATATAGAACAGAATCACAAAATAAAAAATGCCTAGCAATATACTGTAACAAGGGTAAGTGCGTGTCGTTGGTTAAAGGGGCACTAAAGCGAAACAATAAATCAGTTTAGACTAATAAAGCATTGTTTGAGCACCCTGCAGGCAGTCATTTCAAAATAATAGATGCATTATTAGATGAAAAAATGAAGGTCGAAGTATCAGTATTTGAATTTCGCGCCGTAACCCCTATGCCGGTTTGTCAGTGTGACGTCAGTGATTCCAAAGTATGTTTTCGCATTTGGGCCGCATTGGCTCAGTAAAGGTTCCCGAAATTGGCTACGTTTAATATTTGGTTCCTTTAGAACACAATGTAGTCACCCTGCACCGCTGTCTACGTAAGTAGGCCCTAGAAGATGCCATCAAAATCCACTAGGTCACAGCGACCAGGTGCGGAAACTTCGAGGAGGCGTCGCCACCACTCTTTGCTTTTTCTGGCTTACCAAGCGTTTCATTGTAGTAAGAGTGGTGCTTTTAGTGTCGTAGAAAGGTAATTTACTGATGTAGAAGAAATTATTTTTCTCGTTAGAATCCCTTTAAGGAGCACGTCTCCCATTAGGCTACGCCGCCAGGACAAATTACGAATGTGGAGCACGCCGACAACGCACAATGGGCCGAACGCACACAACTAGTTACCAACACAAGTTACCAATATGGCATACCACAAACATGCACGCTAGCGCATTAAATTGAATTGGATTACCACAGTGAGCTCATATAGAAGACGCGACGGCACTCTTTGCACAGCGTGGTGCCGACCGCCCCTTAGCATTGACCACAACTCCTCTTTGCAGTGGCCTCGGAGATTGCGCGGATCGTCTTGGAGCAACTTTGGAGCATTTTCACCCACTTATAGCATGCATGTATGCGTAGTAGCTTTAACGGAATGTAGCAGATCGGAGCAATTGTAGCAGCATTCCCACCCCGTGATTACCATCACATCTGCCCAGATACGCTGAGTACCTCACAATAATCGCTGTTAGTTGCATAGCAAGTATGCAGAACTTCAGTAGCAGATGTGCACTACGTCAGGCTGGCTTTTCCATTGCATTTCCAATTATTCGTTTACTTTCCTGAATCAAACAAAAAATGAGGTCGCTATATGTAAAGATGAGACCAGCAGCGCACTGTCCCCATTTGATCTGATCATGACCTTTAGCATACCAACAAATGAGTGGTTTCTTCTTCATCGTCAGAGTAGTATTACAACGCTGAGTTAGGTAACAAGTGCAACTGCACAATACATCGAAAACCACAGAAACTGACAATAGTGGCATTTAAAGGGTAATGTATGGGTTTCCATGCAGATCGAAGTGATGCTTTCCTTGCCTTATCCTAAACTAAACAATTGCACGCATTGCTGTTTCGCATATCATTTATTTCACCACATCGTTAAAACTTTGCTTCGTATAGATTCCACATGAATCAATACAATGGGTGTCCCAACTATCATGCACCAAGATTTCAAGATATGCAAATGCCACATAGGTGGACATAATCAAAGTAATGTTGTTTGCTGTCGCTTGGAGATGCTGTGATTATTATTTTTTTTGCATTACGCCTAATTACGTAATTGTTATTAATTAATCAACTTCTCAAATAATTAGATTAAAAGTTTCAATGAGAAAATTGTAGAGCAACATGAAACATTTCCGACACAATTTTCTGTTGATCCGTACGTGCTACATAAGTGTTTTTTTCCGAGCGTGAAAGAAGCTCGCGAATACAGGCAATTGCCGCGCGACTGGCCGCTCGAGGCACCAAACCTGCACATCAATTCAATTCAATTCAATTCAATTCAGTTTATTTTTCATTGATAATAATTTGTACAAAGGAACTGTTGGGCCTGTAGCCAAAGGCTAGTGTAGGCCCATGGTCATACTTGTAGTAGCAGCTACAATGTCATGCGCTTATCTAGTTTTTTAATGCATGATACAACCTAATACAGTTAGGTGGCTACATACAATCAAAAACATTACAAAAGAAAGAAAAGAAAAACAGTGTATATCAAGCAATGGTAATAAAACAGAACTGTCAGGAGAATACATGCACATACACGATGAAAAAACCGAGATAGCATAATATATGTAGAAGTGACACATTTGCAAGGGTCTGTGTTGAAGTGTTTAGGCTTTCTGAATAGATCCAGCACAGTATGAAACAGGTGGAGAACCAGACTGACAAAAAATCACGTACTTTTTGATAGGTATAGCTTTTTAACAGCAGACACGAAATTGTTGGCCATTTTTACCTCAATAGGTACTGTATTCCAAATTTTAGCACCATGAAACTCAAGAAGTCGTTGGCCATACGTGTTACGAGTGATTGGTAGGTTAAAATTTATATTTGTTGCACTCCTTGTATTGCGATTAGGTGTAACAAACAGGCTTGGTGATAATGAGTGATTCCGATGTAAGATATTGTTAATCAAAATGGCAACTTTCATTTCGCATGCCAGAGATAAAGGTAATATACCGAGACGATAGAACAGCATGTCAGTATTATCATCTGGGCTTGTGTATGTCATAATGCGCAAGGCCCTTTTCTGTAACCGAAAAACAGGATCTATGTATGTTTTATATGTGCTTGACCATGATTCAGAACGTATGTGATGTGACAGTGAAATATGGAAAAGTAAACAACTTTAAGTACGCTAAGGTCAAGATATTCCCTGCATTTTATTAATAAATAGCAAGCCGAAGCTAATTTCGCGCATATACTAGATATATGTGGTCTCCAGTTCAAGTTGCAGTCCAATAATACCCCTAAATATCTTATGTGATCGAGCTGTTCTATTGTTCCACCTAGAAGGTGAATTTGCATGCCAATTGTGTCACCCCTGGAATAACGGGAGTTGAATACTATGTATTTTGTCTTATCTCTGTTAAGTGTTAATTTATTACAAGCAAACCAAGTTGATATGTTGGATAACTCGCTGTTTATAGTGTTCAGCAATATTCCAGGAGATTTACCTGAAAATAATAGCGTGGTATCGTCAGCGTACATGATACATTTTGATGACTTTAGTATTGTTGGGAGGTCGTTTACATATAGCGAGAACAGTATGGGCCCCAAAACTGATCCTTGCGGAACTCCTGTGACTATAGTAGTATACTGGGAAACAAAGGAGCCAAATTTTACATATTGTTTTCGACCATTTAGGTAGCTTGAAAAGAGGTCCATTGTAATTTCGCTAAAACCATAAGTTCGTAATTTTTTTAGGAGTATATGGAATGACAGACCGTGTCAAATGCTTTCTTTAAATCTAAAAATAATCCTACGGCAATTTCGTTTTTGTGTAGAGCTGTGTTTATACTCTGGGTCAATTCTAACACTGCTGAAGACGTTGATCGATTGGCTCTAAATCCATGTTGGGAATCTGTTAGAAGCTTGTTTTCGTTTAGGTAGTGCTTCAGTTGAGCCGCGATTACCTTTTCAAATACAGTATTTATTATGCTAAGCACAGAGATAGGCCGATAGCTTCCAGGGTCATTGACGTCACCATTTTTATATATAGGAGAAACTCTTGCTATCTTTAATATATCAGGGTATGTGTCTCGGCTTATACAGTTATTAATTATTTTAGTGAGTACTGGCACAAGAATATCCATATTGTCTTTCAATGCTTTTATAGTAATGCCATCGTGGCCAGTAGCTTTGTAGCAAGGCATGCCTGATATAATTGAGGTTATGGTATGCTCGTCCACTTGATCCAAGGAAAAACATGCATGTATGATGGGGCAATCGACATTGCTTTCAGTAACTGGAATACGCTCCGCCAGTTTTGGGCCAATGCTAGTAAAATACGCATTAAAAGTGTCTGCGCACTTGGCATCGACATGTTCAGGAGCGATTGGTTTTTTATTTGGTTTATCAATTACTGCTTTTATAATTTCCCACATTTTTTTGGTATTGCCTTGTGCTTGTTTTATTAGGAATGCGTTGTATTCTTTTTTCCGCCTCCGGAACAGCTACTATGTGGTTACGAGATATTCGATAATTTTGCAAATAATAGGTGTTATCTCTATGTTTTTTCCATTTTTGGTACCACCAGTCCTTTTCTTTTATTGCTGTAAGTATGGTGTTATTCATCCACGGGCACAAAGGTTCCTCGTATTTGTTTTGTTTATATGTGGTACTCTGAGATATCATGTGGGCTAATGCATTTGTAAAGTTTGCGCATTCGATATGAGCGTCACTGCTAAATTCATATTGAAATTCCTTTTAATTTTTTGTCGCAGTATTTTGTAATTAATCCTGCGATTTGCCAAGGTAATCTTTTTTGCAATGGTATTATTTGCGCTGTGTAATAACGCAAAAATAGGGCAGTGGTCCGTGAGACTCGTATCGTATACGCCAGAATGTATGTTATCACTGTTACACAATACATGGTCTATTGTTGTAGATGCATTTGGTGACAATCTAGTAGGTTCTTGGATTGTATTTTTGAAGTTGTATGAATCCAGTAGGTGCGTGTATTCACAATTCGTGTCTTTGCTGATATCAATGTTAAAGTCGCCAACAATAGTGATGGTACCATAGCTCTTACTGCTTAGGGTGGAGAGGATAGATTCCAACGATTGATAAAAAACGGGCAGACTCGAGTTTGGTGGCCGGTATATTGTACCAACAACTATGCGTGAATCTAAAAGCACAAAGAGAGATTCAACCGTATTGTTACTTATTTCAGTATTGGTGATTCTGCGTGATTAGTAGAGCCACTCCACCCCCACGAGACACTGTATTCCTGGGATTGCTTACAAGACTGTATCCCGGAATGGAGATGTGCTCACCTTCTTTTAACCACGTTTCCGTTAAGCCAATTACATCAAAGGTAAAATTATGCTGTGCCAAAAAGGAACACAATGTATCTTTGTTTCTTCGAAAACTTCGAATGTTACAGTGAAGTATCGATATACCCTGGGTTTTGTGGAATTCCCGTTCAACATCACGGATTGAGAACGCCATGATTGGTGTGGCAAACAAGACTTAGCACTAGAGGCTCTAAACTACCTTTTTCAGGTCGTCTTCAGAAATGATGTGCAAGACACGAGAATTCTCGGTTTTCCGCATTAGAATTTTGGCCTGCGATACCCATACATACTTCCAATTTTTCTCTCTTCTCGCTTGGCGAGCTTTTGCGGGAAGAATCTTATTCTCTTGGCAGAGGTGTTCATTAATGAATATGGGCTCATTCTTTTGGAAGCCAAGGGCTGACGTAGACAATCTCTCTTTCTTGGCATTCTTTATCATTTTGTCTCGGACTGCAATGGATGTAAACCTTACCAAAATATTCTGTTGAGCCTTGTTTTTGGTCGGAACTCGATGCACTACATCGATATCTTCGGTACGAAGTTCCATCTTCAAGCAAGTCGCTATGTTTTGCATCATGTCTGGCAGCGATTCGTCTGCCGACACTGGAACATTTCTTATTTCCAAGTTGTTTCGACGACTGTACTGCTTGAGCTCGATTATTTCCTGTCGCATTTCCCTCACTTCCCCCTGCAACTGGTGCACATCGCCAATAATACTAGCCTGTTGGTGTTTCACTTCTGATAGTTCGCGGTGCACGTTGTGCACGTCAGTCCTTAGTTGCTCAAATGTCCTATTCATTACATCCATGGATGTCTTGATGTCCTGCATGTCCCTCGATCTGGGACTGTTTGTTGTCTGCTACTAAGCTTCTTATGTCAGCTCTGATGCTTGTTGTGATACTTTCCAGCTTTGAGGTTATGTCAAGCAAGACTTTAGCTAGTTCTTTAATGGTACCAGGCGGTTTGTCCGCAAGAACCTGTCCAAATGATTTCAGCGGATTTTCACCCATTACAATTTCCCTACAACAGAGCAACAATGCAACAATGCAGAGCGATCCAGCAGCTATAATTTGAACTCGAGATGAACGTTTGAACGCTTACGTACCTGCAAAGATGCAAGGTCCGGGTTTAGAACATGGCAGGTGCTAAAAATATGTATGTCTGGCAATTTTGAGCTGACAAGCGCCGTGCATGCAAAGCGCGCCAACGGTCGTGTCTGCCAAGTATTACATCGCTACACGCTGTGGAAAGAGCTGAAATTTCAAACCGAACGCCGTTTGTCGCGGGCGCCACGCTCCCAGCCGGAGAGTGGACGCATATCGCACGAGCTATATAGCGCGCCTACGTACATGGCAGTGCGATGACGTCGCTCATAATGGAACGTGATTTCGAGAATTATTCGAGGCAACATCTGTTATTTGTGTAATGTTGCTTCAATAGACGAAGTTTAGTGAAATAATAAAACACACAAACCGAAGTGCCTCGCGCAGCAAGAAAACGAGGGGAGAAAAATGAAGGGGCCCGTGACGTACGCGTCACGCGATCCTTGAGCGCCGATATGGGAGAACGCAGGGAAGGAATTTCGCTTGCGGAGGTTAAACGGGGCAAGTGGAGAAAGTGTCTCTCTTGGCAGTGGCGCTCGCCTCCAAAAATCGTGAGCTCGCGGCACTGAAATACTTATATTTCGGCTATTAGTGAACCAACTTCAAAGAATCCTGCGACCCCAATTAAAAAAAAAATACATCGAGTCCAGTTGGATTTTTCAGTGGGACCAAACTGGTTACAATTGGATGCCATCGGAGGCCCGAGTTCCAATTGGGCATCATGACAAGTTCAGTTGGTTCCTGTTGGACATCATTGGAGCTTGGTATGCCAATTTGTCCCAAATGAACCCAATTGGAAGTCGACGAGTAATCTCGCGAAACAGAATAGTTGATAATAATAACAAAATTATAATGTTAGCTTTAAAGTAAAAAATCTCTATTTTCGTGTGATCAGTGAAGAGAAGCATTTAGCATTCTATCAAGGTAAATATTTATCTTGAAATTTTACCAATTTCTCATGAACCACTAACACTACTTGGACAACCAAATTTTGCTCGCAAATATAGCACCTGACACCTCTCATAGTGAAGTGGCCAGTTTTGGATATGTCAATGAAGAGAAAGTTCATGTATGAGTGTGCTTCTCAAAAGGAGTTTCAAGTATGTCTGTCACACTTAGTTTAGGGCCCATCTAGGCTTTTTAAAATTTTTTCCTGTCCTTCAGTTGTCATGTTGGTCCCAAGTCTAGTTCAGACACCAATTGGGCACAATTGTGTTAAAAAAAAACCAATAGGTCCAAGTGGACCTGTCGGATTTTTCCAATGGGTATCCCAAAACACAATTGGAAATTTCCAACTGGTTCGAGCAATTTTTTTTACTGGGACGGAACGCTTTCTAGAGGGCACGTAACAATTTTCAGCATATAACCGAAATTTGCTTTGTGGCCTGGTGAGGGGCACTTTAAAGGCAGAAACAGTCTTATTTAGCATAGACATTCGCTGAAACTATGAACTGCCTTGTGGCTCAGTTGCTCTGTTTACTGGCAACGCGTCAACTGCCCGTCCAGGTTTCTACAGAGGTGCAGTGGTTACGTAGAAGCTCGCTACAAGACACGACTATGACTCTTTCGCCTTCCATGAGACTGGCTTGCATACACACTGTGCTCTTTCTCATCCAACACTATGCGCCCCCGTCCCCCCCTCCAACAATCTCCATACTCATGCTCATGCAACAGTTGTAGTTGCATTTCCATATATTAGCACAAGGCTATAGCCACTCCAGCAACCTGTTGTCAGTGATGCACATACATACACAAAACCAAGGCCACTATGGTGACCTATGGTGAAATGACATCTGTTACAATGTACACTTTTATTCAGAAACAAAATCACATTTAATAACTGTGGGAAAACCATTGGTCACGTCTCAGTCGTTATGCCTTGAACCTGAAAGAGAAGGGTAAATGATTAGCATAAGAATAAACAGAAAGTGACTACAAATTACCAGAAGCATGCCTTAGGTTGGCCAGTGTACTAAGACGGGGAAATGGCTGTTTTTCAGGGCATGTGCCATGTGGATCGTCATAATCCACGTTGAACACCGCTAAGCACCCCTTGGGATTCAGATGCAAGAACTGGTTGGCCTACAGGGGAGCACATGAAAAGGCATGTCAATTAAGGGATAATACATGGAAAATTTAATTTCTAACTTGAAATATCAACAACTAAGAACACCTTTGAACTAGAAAAGATGGGTGCAATGGTTACTATATGCGGCACACACGTCAAGAGCCCATGGCGATACTTGTAACATGAATGACCCTGACTTGCAAATTAACTGCATACATGAACTATTTGTAATCAACAACTGTACATATGACTGTGCATATGACTACCACAGACAGCACCCACAAATACTGTATGGTTATTAACCCTCATATCTGTAGCACATCCGTTTTTATTGCATTGAATGACAAGGTGCTGTGCAAGACAGGGCTTTCCAGTAAATGCATGAAATTTACTTATAGTGCCAGTGTTCATTACTAGGTGGTGCAGCTGGCAGAGAAGGATAAGTTAGAACTTAGGAGTTGCCACTTTCACCCAGCTTTTCTTTTATATAACAAGGCTTTAATCCTATCCTACAGCACGGGACATTGTTTTACACTCACTTTCATTGTAAGTGTCCTCGGTACTTCAAATGTCCGTGTGACAGTGATATTAGAAGAGATGGCCGACAACCATTCCCAGTTTACCGTCGCTTTAGAACTTATCTTCGCACAGGCCTGAAATAAAATATTTCATTTAAATATTAGACATTTAGGTCATGACATTTATGACATTAAATGACATGCAACGGAGTAGCAGAGAATGGTCCATTATGCAAATCTGAAAGAAAACTGTCAGTCGTAGATGCAACATTTCAGAGGATCGAGTTCTGCTATTGTGTATGGGTCAACCATTCTGACAGTGTCATCTTGTTGTGAGACTTCAAAGTTGACAGTCACAAGAGTATTTTTATGGAAGTCTTCAACGTATCCCAACTCTTATGCTAGCATAAGCAAAGCAATAAAGTTGGCCTTATTGGATTTCTTGAATCGTGCAGAAATTGTTCATACCTTGTTTAGTGAAAACTGAAGAACTTCAGCATAACTGCGAGTCGGCCTAGTTGGAACAGATTCATCTTAAAACTTTTTGTGCGCAAACAAACAGGGACGAAGAACAGGGGCAACACAAGGACGTGCGCTCGTCCTTGTGTTGCCCCTATTCTTCGTCCCTGTTTGTTTGCGCACAAAAAGTTTTAAGATGAAGAACTTCGTTTCTACAAGCTTTTCCAGAAAATTATTAGAGGGAGCTTGCATAAAATTAGAACCAAGTGAAATAAACAAGAATTGACTTTATATTCGGAATAAGCAACGTTACTCAAAGAACAAAGATTTAAATGTGTTTTAAGACCAGGCTTCTCCCTTAAGCAAATATGGAAGGGGGGAGGCTAAAAATTTAGCAATGTGTCATAACCAGTGCGCTACAGTCAGTAGCTACACATATTCCCCTTACTGTCTGTGTGGGTGCCCATCACAGCAACAGATCATGTAACATTATTGTATTAAATTTAAGATTTTAGCAAGAATGCGATGAGCTGCCCTGAGGGGCCTGATGCAATACCGCACAAGCACTTGGCCAAAGCTAGTTTAAACATCTATTTTCGGTTCCCCCGTTTCTTTACTTTGTCTCGGCATGACGACATGATGACAATTTATCATTACTGCTGGGAAACTATCACGACAAGACAATGAGCCATGGTGATACTGCAAATATACCTAGAAAGCCCCTGTACCAACTAGTAAAATCTTGTTAATTTTGACGACGACGACATGACGACGACGATTTGACGATGACGACACATTAAAGCATAAAAGTATGGTACTCAAGATAAAGTCACTAGATGCTCCTCCCGACAGCTTAATTTTGGGTATAAAGCCATAGGCTATGCTGTCATCATCAGCTATTGCGCATCATTGGCTTGTTCCCCATTTATCACCTGTGAATAGTCCTCCCACTCTTCACGGATGCAATAGTCTCCAACACGTGCATGTGTACTCGTTCGGAAATGGTGAACAGCCAGGTTTACAGACATACAAACCACGGCGTGGTGTCGTTCATATCGGGATATGGTTGCCTGCAAAGTGATTCATCTTCATTTAGTGCATGGAAAGGACTAGTCGCTTAGTTTGCCTTGCCAAGATACACCCCTGTCATGGTAGGCATGATAATCTTGTTGAACGAAATCAGTTCATATAGAATTATTAAATGCAAAACTGAAAACATTTCCTTTAAGATTTTGCATTAATATGCTGTACACAAATTTTGTAAATTAACTGGTGAAACCCAGCTTAGCATGGCAGCTCTTACAAAAAGCTTGATGATAGACAATTGGAACATGTGAGCAGTAATATTTGCAACTTGTGGTGGTTGCAGCTAGTTAGCACTCTGAACAAACACTAGCTGCGACAAAAATTACAAGACTCGTTGCGCAGCAGTAGTCTTCTCTATTGGAACGATTTATTGAATGACAGATTGGCAAATTGGCATGACTAAAGTCACCGAGCCTTGCTCAAAGTACTGTGATTGAGATGATACCTTCACTACTTACCATCTCTTCGAGGTGCCTGCTACTGAAGGGTTCAACAGAAGGAAAGTTGATTTGACAGAAGTCATTTGGCGCTGAGCGATGCATGGTAAACACTATAACATCCGAGAATCTGCTCAGCCTCTTCCATACTGTCAGGTGACGCTCCTTTGCTGGAACTCCAACGACAAGGCCCAAAGCCATAGGCTTATTCTTAAATGCCCAGTATGTTCTCTGTGGTGAGGGTACGAACAAAATTAGGCAGTGTATCTAAGCATGTCACAGTATTTGACGGAAGCAATGTGACTACCCAGTCAACAAGGCATAAAAACACAATATTTACTTTCTTGCTGTTTAATATTTTGCACTTTATTATTCTGCTCATGCTGTAATTACATTTAATGTCTCTCTATCATTACATCCAATTATGTCAAGAAAAGACAGATTCACTGTGCAACTCTGTATGCATTAGTACATTTTTAAATTTTTAATATTTTTACTTTCAATATTAATTTTTAATATTATGTACCAGCTAGTCAGGCACTGTCATGGGAAAACAGGTTAGTGTGAGAATGTGAGCTCTGTGTCACTTGAAATCAAATGCAAAATCATCCAAGCTCAAATAATGTAAACTACATACAGGTCAGCTTAAGCTTAACTAAGTCAAGTGTATTAAATAAAAAGAAAGTGTTGACAAATTCTGAACACATATGCCCAAGGCAGGTTGCCTTCTCTCTTGCATTTGACTTGCTGAGCATGGAACTTTAATTGCTCCAAGCACATTTTCTCCCACATGTTCTTGGCATGATGTCCTGAAGAATTTTGGTGGTCAGCCATGTAAACTCAACATTGTATCAGTGTTAGCAAATACAGTTTATAAATTGGGATGTGAATGGAGCTAAAGAACCTGATACATCATAAACACTAAGAAAATTTCATTTTACTTAAAGGTTCTCTCCATTAAGTACCCTTTTGTCTGAGTTATGTCCTTTTCTTATGTACATGTATGTAACCTGCCCGCTCCTGTTTGCTTTCTGCTAACTGCTGACAAATTTAAAAGAAAAAAATGAAGATAAATGTGCATGTTTTAAAAAAAAACCTGCAGTTATATGGTCTTTTCCTTTTACTAAATATATAATACCAGTAATACCTATAGCATTTTTAATGCTATTCTTGAAAAAAATATAGCAAAGGACCTCTTGTATTATTCAGGTGTCAAAATTTCAAGGTAGCTCAACCTTTGTCATGATGAGTTCACTCATAGTCGGCACTTAAGGGGTTAATGGCGTTTACATACATATTTTTCACATGATGCTAACCTCATTTTTGTGCCCTTTTAACATTTAAACACGGTAATTTGTATGCACTGGTAATAAATAGAAACAAACAGTGTCACATTGCTTTACCATGTGTTACAAACAATGCCTTTGCTAACATCACAGAGCCCAACATGAGCTGTGTAACAAAACAGAAAATTGCTGTATAACAAAACAGAAAATTATTTGTGAATTAAAGCTTTCATGCTGGAATTTATTTAACTTGACTTTTCTAAACAGGGTCTAATGTGCTTTCGGCATAGGGTTTATTGATCTACAATCCTCTCTAATGTTCATGCCCTACTAAGACTGTAGCGGAGTAAACCCTGTTCAACATGCAGATCACTTGCCTTTGCAACCTCCAAGAACACCTTTGGTGGTACTAACACTTCTGGGAACATGGCAATGCCGTGCAGCCTCTGCTGGAGGGCCCAGTGTTTGGTTGCCTTCACAAACAGGTTGGTGAAAACAGACCTTGTGGCTGCTCTTTTGAGCCACGAGAACTGGGTCATTGCAGCCAGCATCCACGTTCCAGAGTTCCTTGGAAGGTGCTTGAACTTTCTGAAAGTGGCCGCTGTAACAAGAAAAAAAAAACCTGAATGTGTTCATGAAGAATTTGCTTTTGAATGAACTTAAGAGAGAATACTAATGCTTGCCTATCAAGGGTTCAACAAAAATACAACTAGTCAGATTTCCCCAGATAAAAACATACCATGCCTTTGGTTCACCTTCAAAGATGTGAGCACGTACAGGCTCTTGTTTACTGTAATGTGGCCAAGGAAACTACGAGTCCCGAAACATCATCCTTTGACTTAACGACTGATACTTTACTATTTCTACTAATATGACCTCAGAAGCGTGTCTTCCCCCTTTAATGGACGGCTTTGGCACCGTCAGGAACAGCTAGCAGCATGGAAGGCTACAAATACAGCAGAATCTCGTTCATCCGTTTTGGAAAAAAAAACGCCAGAAAAAACATACTAACCGGGAAAACGTACGACCTAAAGTAACTAAAGAAACATAATTGACAGACTCAACTATTCCGGACATCTACATAATGCGAAGCATCGCGCGGATCGTTGCAGCATGAGACGCCAACACGCGTCGAGCTGGTGGTGGCTGGAGAGCCTACTCCCACAAAGTACCTACAAGGATCTAGGGCGCTCGCCATGGCGCTTCGGGGAAAAAGTACCTACAAACGTGGTACACACAAGTGGCGCAGCGTGGCGCAGTGGTCGAGCACTGGGCTTAGGCGTAAATAGAAACACGCGGCCGGAGATGCATTTTGTGGTTTTTCTTTTGCGTGGTGTTTTAAGAGGGCGATGGGAAACTGAAGCGAAATCGAGCTGGTGGGCTACACTGGATGCTGCGTAGCCCACGTACTGAACTATGGTGCCGAAAAAGTGTGTTCTGGGAACATGTACTGGTAAAAAATGAGCGTAACTCTATGGGGTCATTTTGTGTTCTCGATGCGTACGTTGGCGGCGGGAAAACGTACGTAACGGGAACGTATTGACAAGGTTCTACTGTATCTATACCAAACTAAATGCACATTCTATGAATGTGTGTTGTCGATAATGCAACATGCCTAGCAAGGAAAGACCACTGAAATATGTGAGCAGTAGTAACGAGAGCGTTATCTGCAAGGCATGGATGTTGCAGCTAGTGTTGTGAACAAATACTTCAACAAATATTACAGTATTCCTGACATTACCTATCAATAAGTTTACTGGTATCTGCCTTTGCTTATGCACACAGCATGTGTTACATGCTGCAGCTGAGTTCTTAGCATTTGCTTAGGCCCATCCCTTTTTTATTTGTAAAGCAATATGTTCAAGCTGAGCATCAGTATGCTTGCACTTTAATTCTTTACACTGACTATTTTCATCCAGCCTCATCCACTGGCTGTGCTTCCTTAGTACACTCATCTTTGCATGGTGCTCAGCACACCTTTGCCCTTCATCTAAGTGGTCATCGTCTCCTGCGGGCCGGTTGGGTTGTAATATCGCTCTCATACCTCAGTCATTCGCAAACCATATCCATCCTCAGTTATCCATTTCATAGTAGCAACAAAGCATCTCTAATTTGGCCACTTCTGAAAAAAACAATTGTACTTAATAAACTTTAAATATTGCAAGCTGATCTAAGTACATATATGAAGTGCTCTCTTATTACTAAGCTCATAAAACTGCAGTACAATTTCATCCTTGTAGTACTTTGGAGGCAGTAAAAGCTAAAGAGTGGGTGAGTGGACCAATTAAAGAAACAGTGATATGGGGTATACAGACCTTAGGTCCGTTTTGGCCCCTCCCTTTTTCCATTTGCCAGCAAGTGTTATAATGGTGCAATTCATTCACAGAGTTTGTAAAAGCACTTCTGGCACTCAGTTACAATGATCAGATTGTGATTTCAAGTAAGTAAGCATGAGAGGCATTTAGCATTTTGTTTTTCTAATTCACATTCAATTTTGTCATGATAGCACAAACCCTGTCAATTAACTGTTTTCTAAAAATACAGAGGCAACTAGACATGAAATCACAACTGTTTGACTTTGTGATGAGTTTTATTTGCTAGTTCTAACACTCCAAAATTATGAACGCATGAGAGAGTTGCCCATGCTCTGTAGAAGGTGCGAGTTGTGAGAGTGCAGAAAATGCCCATATATGCTTCCCAGGATCAGCTGAGATCTTACATGCATAGCATGTAAACCTTCAGCTGAACCAGTACCACTGTAACCCTATTTGATTACTTAGTCTGGTATATAGCAACCCTGCCTAGCACTACGGAACAATCAATAAACCATGATACAAGTCTGTGGCAGTTCTCTGAGGGAGTCGACTTACCATTGTGGATAGCAACCCTGTCCAGGGCTAACATATACTCAACAGACTGGAACACAATGTAGTTGCACAGCTCTCCAGGGAAGCTGTCTGTTAGTTGTGCAGATTCCGAAAACACACACAGCAAAGATGCTGCAAACAACAAATAGATAAAAAAAACAGTAGTTGCGTAGGTTAAAAAATTAGAATCACAACCAAGAGAAATATTCTTGCCACTATTTTTTACAGAAGTAACGAAATTGCTAAATTTCTTGTGTTGCTATAATGCGTTACATATCTGTGCCAGTGTGTGCAAAAGCACAGGGAGAGTAGCAACGCAAACTCTTGTTATGGGCTTGCAACAGTCCCAAGAATACATGCTTTGGTTCAGAAGCACAAGCAATAGCATATTAAGATTACCAACTTTACTGAGTTATCCAACAAAGAATTTGTGCGCCAGTTGTGTACCAATTTGTGTGCCAGTTGCATAAATTTTTTATTCTCACGAGCAATAGGAAACAACGACTCAAATTACTTTCAAGGGGTTAAGTTAAAGTAGCTAAAAACAGAAGCCCCCCAGAGCAGTGTTCAATTATATTAAATTTTATACAAACGCTAATTGTTAAACACCAACACAACACTTGAGTCCACATGTCATTAGTAATTGTTGCTTAAAAACAAATTTGGTGTTCCTTTTCATACTGCTCAGATGCAAATCGATAAGTAAGTTCTAGCCAGTAACCTGATTTTCTAGTCTACTTCTCTGAACACCTCATACAGACATGCAGTGAGTAACAACAGAAACATTCTTTCTCCATGTTAGATGCTTCCTAACCAGTACTTTCCCTCCCCTGAAGATATCTAAGCTATGCACAACTACTCCCTCCATATACTGACTTACACCTCACTTTTAAGCACTGTTTCAATATTAAAGCATATTATTTTTCCCTAGGTGTTGCCAGTGTATTTGTACTTACAATGCTTGAATTCTGGTTCCTTTGCATGCTCTGAAATGGCAAAAATAGTCAAATATAGTTCCAGCGTCTGTAGAGAGCATTGTTTCCTTACCATCTTTGTACTTTGTCGCTGTAGAAACTGAAAAAGTAAGTAGACATTAAAGATTAAATTGCTTTACTTAATTCAACCCTTTAAGGAAAATAAACAGTATATTGTTTGTATCCATGATACAGCAATAGCTGCAAAACCTAATCAGACCTTTATGTACCCTTACATATTTTACAGTAAATGTGTGATGACAATGTGATATCATCACATGGTATGATGAACAGTGTAAAATGCTGCATGCATGAATATGTGTTCATTTTGCATTGACCGTGTGCTTAAATTGTACAAACCTTTCAACACCTCCACATTTATGCTCCAACCACAACGTTTCCATATAATATTCGCAATATACGAACATATTTTGGGACTCCCATGAAAGGCGCATTTAAGATGTAATTCAGAAGCTAATTATCTACTTTTGTCTGGATAACAACTTTTGTAACTTCCTCCAAGTTGCAAATTTTTCCAGAACTTGCTTATTCAATATCCTTGCACTGAGCTTTCAATTTATTCATTTTTGTCCTACCATTTGCTAGGATCGTGGTTAGCTCAGCTAGTAGAGCAACTGTCCCAGAGAGGCTTTAATGCAGGGTTCTATTCCCAGATCAGACCAAATTTTTCTTGAACTGCAAAGTTTTCTTTCTAAAAGGCCTGTATGTGTTTCCTTTGTACCTTCATGCTATTTTTGAGTCAATGAAAATTTTTACTTTAACAATCCTCTATGTAGCAGTCCAGGTTGCAGCAAGGTTAGTGAGGTCCTTGTCAACATATAAGAGCTGTGTACCTAAAGTGCTTATTCTGCTACCCTTAAAGACAATTGCCATGTCTATATAGGTGAGGTATTCTTACACAGTGAACTCTTGTTCTTGGACATAATATCTGCTATGAGGCGAACACGTGGAAAAGCTTGCTCATTCGAACAGTGGCCATCAAGGTCATCAAAATTGAACCCAAAAACAGCAACGCAGCCATCAGGGTGTGCTTGAAGAAACTTGACCACCTGTACGAAGAAAAAAATCAAAGCAACATATGAATAGTGCTTTTCAAGCAATAAAAAGCACCCTTGAAAGTAGGCCATATTAGTAAGAATGTCAACTGAAATTTAACATACTACTTATGCAAGCCTGCTGCACCACTAATGGCAAGAACTAGCATGGAAAAGCAGCTCAGGTTTTTTGTGGTCTGTCCCAAAGACCTTTCTGTGAGAGCCTCAAGAAAGTTAATTCACACCCAAAACATAAATAGTACATAAATATAGTATAGATGCTAGTAATACCGAAAACAGTACCCTCGGATAGAAACTGCAATAAAATGGTATTATTGTTGGCAGCATAGCAGTGAATGATGTAATAATACATGCATGTTCTGCACAATGTTGCTCTGAGGAAGAAATGCCTTCTAAAGTATAGAAGGACATGTCATGTTTTGTATAGCCTTAGAAATAAGTGATAGCTGTAATGAAGTTCAGATGTTGCCACCCTGTAGTGTATGCTTTTCGGGAGTTACCACTACAAAGTGAGGCAGCGATGCAGAAGAAACATTAGAAGTTGTAATAAGTAGAAAGGTAATGTTGCTAAACCTTTTTATATTTCTTATATGTTATTTTAAGCCCACTGTGGTTGCTCAGTGGCTATGCTGTTGGGCTGCTGAGCACGAGGTCGCGGGATTGAATCCCAACCATGGGGGCTGCATTTCGATGGGGACGAAATGAGAAAACACCCATGTAGTTAGATTTAGGTGCACATTAAAGAACCCCAGGTGGCCAAAATTTCCGGAGTCCTCCACTACGGGGTGCCTCATAATCAGAAAGTGGTTTAGGCACGTAAAACTCCATAATTAATTATATTTTATTCTACTCATTTCTGACACCGGGCCACATCCAGTTCAGTCGCCCCATTTCTGTGCCACCCCACTTCCTTCCTTTCGCAGTGCTTGCCTGTGATTACACAACTTCTCGCCAAGCAGTTTGCACATGGGAGAGGGAGCCATGGTTGACACTGAATGCCAATGTGTCAGTGCGGTTGTAATGCGATTCAAGAAAAGGACAGTTTGCAAAACTGCCTGCTATATGAGCATGTGGCTTTGGTGCATCTTTTGCACATGTTTTCCTCGGCATTTGGCTGCACTACTCATTTTATTGCATACTGAGGGGAAAAAGAGGTTTCACACTCGCACCTACTCTTAAGAAGAAAGATGACCATGGTCCCGTCTAGTCACGCCTAATCTTGTTAGCATTCTATTATCACTTTGAAAGGTCTGTCTATATTGGTTATTCCATTGCCAATGCTTATATTTTTTGGGAACAAGAACTGCTACACTACCTCATTCCAAGAAGGAACACAGAGAGTTGGAAAAGTCAGGAAACAGGCAACAGCACATTCTAACAGAAAGAGATGGGGCACTATTTAGTGGGGCCACATGAGTCACACCTGAGAGTTACATGCGGCCCGCGAGCCACGTGTTTGAGACCTCTGTGTTAATTCGAGAGCATTAAGGGCCCTGTGTCGCAGAAAATCCGGTGTGAGCGTCTGGCGCCGGGTGTATCGTCAGTGAAAAATCCTTCTGAACCATACCTATTGAACCATGAAGACGCTCGATGTGGTGCAGAGGCATTACTGAAATTTCTCAAAGTGAAATGCATCAGATAAATTGTAAAGCACAACTTACACACAACCTACATTCATGGCAATGTGTTGTAATTTGAATATATGAGAAAACATAATTTTGTTATGCAGAAACTTAGACACACACCCCATTTCCAGCGTTTCTACTATTTATAGAGCGGCACACCCTGCTCGGTTCCTTGCAACACCATCCAGATTGGCACTCACCTCTGCGCATCTGCGACAGTGCCGAGAGGAAGTAAAGGAGGAGAAAAAAGAAAGAACCTTAAGCATGCCTTGTGCATAGCGTTCACCACCAGCATTTCCAGGTAAACATTATGGTTACATAAGCTGCAGTTGCCAGGAAGTGTGAGAAGCAGTCAGGGATTGTTGAGTGCTCTTGCGTTCCACTTTTAAAGGCAAAGCTTAAGCATCCTCCAAATTTTACAGGACTATATGAACGAAATGAAGCTCCAGATATAGAATTACTTTCACATAATTCCTGTTATAAAAATCAGATAAGCATATGCCACTGCTCACACAGTCGAATGTGAAATTGTTGATTTGTAATAGTGGTTCGCTTAAGAGTGGTTTCTTTAATTCATGGTAGTTGACTGTAACATTGTTCTGTTTATGCAGCATTTTCGTTTAAGCGAGTTTCGTTTACCCACAGTCCACTGAATATTAATTTTTTTATATCTTTTGTCCTTTTGATTTTACTGATATTCTCCTATTTTTCTTGCAACTACTATTATTGTAACTTTCTCTGTTCTGCTACCCTGGACATTTTCCATGGTCATGGGACAGTTCAGATGATCATTTTAATACTGGAGCTTGTAATACTGACAGCAAGCTGCCCGGCATTCCTTTTCTACTTCTTCTTTCTTTATCTTTTTCTGAGTGATGAAAGGCACGAAAACAATATTTTTCCTGACTCCTACATCACAAACACGGGAAAATCGTCTACATATTTGGAACATCAGTTTTAACCAGACTAAGTCATCCAAACGTTTCATAACAACAGCAACACAGTAAAGAAAATTTACAGAGTTGAAATTACCAAAATATAGAACCACTAAAACTTTCACTGCAACTGGACAAGCACATCAATATTTAGACTTTTTGCTCCACATCCTTATTTTACAGTAGTAAATGGGGTGTACACAAAAGCCCTGACTATATGTTATGTCATTGCAAAATCTGTTTGTGACCACATTGGATTGTTATTTCTGCTCACCTTGTCATAAGTTGTTCGTTTGGTTTCAAAAATCATGACATAGGTGTTGTTGCTCTGAACCAAGCCCTCTAAACCCGGTTCAATGGTTTCTTCTTCGCTACCTGTTGGACAGACCTTAAAGGAAAGCAGACAGATGCATGCAATCATTAGAACTTGTAAGCTCAACAAGGTGCAGTCAACATGCAAAATGTTAAGAATGACTATGAATGTTGAAGAAAGAAATTTAGTCGGAGCAGCTATATAGGAATGAACTTTTCATACAGAATTTCAATAAATCTGTTTTGTGCATTTGTGTGCAAATTTACCTGTATTTATATCCTAAATCTCAGGTACTTCTAATGTCATTATTGAACAATATTTTATTATTATTATTAAGCCCAGCGTGGTATTTTTCTGCACATAACCCACCACTCGAGCATAACCCACATCTCTAATTATAACTGCCTGGAAAGATTGTTTTTCTTTAAATCAGCTCTTTTAACTTGCAGAAATAACTGCATGCAAAAACGTTAAAAGTTTCGTAAGGACAATCTCCATTCGCCAATGTACGAATAATTTATGTTGTATCTTCGGCCAGCGGCTCTGTTTTTCATCTCTCTGGCGACACTGATAATCTTCAGCTTCTGCTGCATTCTAAAGGACTGCTGCCTTATAGAGTGCAGCAGAATCGGAGTTCTGGTTTGCCAGTGCCGCATGTACTGTTCGCTAACTACTAAATATAATATATCGACCCGGAAAGAGGAGAACAACGGGTGGTCATGAAAGAAGGACAAAGGGAGCTTCAACACGCAGGGGTGGGGAGAGGGTGGGGTTCTCTAGGAGCAAACGAAACTTGAAATGGTGGGAAACCGTGCCTCAAAATGTGGCTTTCATAGCAGTGTGCACAGCACTGCCATGAAGCCACATCGGAAGAAAAATTATGCTGTCATGAGGATGAGCTAAACGAGAACATGGTAAAAGCGGGAGCCAACATTTCAACAGGTGGACTTGTCTTTTACAAGGCTGTTTACAAAGACGGCGCCGAATAAAACAACACACGAGAAGGGAAACACGAGACACGAACCGTCTTTGTAATCATGCTTAACCAACTAGCCCACCAACACATACTCAGTTTTACAAGGCACATATGCAAAGCTAAACGAGAACAAGGTAAAAGCGGGAGCCAAGGTTTCGACAGGTGGACTTGTCTTTTTCATGGTGACATATATATGTCGCCTTGAAGAAGACAAGTCCACTTGTCGAAACGTTGGCTCCCGCTTTTATCTTGTAATAGTTTAGTTCATCATCTTGAATTTCCATCTCCCCCTTTCCACGTGTTTTATGCTGTAGTGAAGCCACACCTCAAGGCAAAATTTGCATATAATCCGCATCTCAACGTTGCTGTTAAATCTTTTGAATTCTTAGTATGGGTTATAAGTGCAAAACTACAGTATGTATTGTTTCACTAATTCACCAGTGATTAAGTCTGTCCACTGAAGAGGCAGTCACTATGACGCTTTTCAATTCCCCTTAGGACCAAGTAGGTGGACTATACACCGTGAATATATTATGCATGAGAAATTGATACAGTGACAATGCAACAAAAGCACGGCTTTTGTAAAAGTAGGCATTCACCATTGTAATTCAAAAGAGCAAACATGCAAAGCATCACACCTCAGAGAGACTTCTCCATTTCTGCTCAACACAGCGGTCTCCAATGCGCACTTGTTGGTCAGATGACCGTGCCATATGGAAGCCCAGCACAGCCAGATTGACAGAAAGGCAGCTATGTGATACTTCACTGGAAATGTTTTTCTGCAAGCAGAAACATAGGGCATAAAAAATAATAAATGTCACTAATTAGATTGTGTCATGAGCCTCAGAGATAAACATCCCACCTGTGCAACACAGCAGAAAATGAAGAATAACACAGGCAGTGGTTAAGCTGCTGCTAAGGCTTTTTGAAAGGTTGCCCCTACCTCCATGCCCCATATCACAGGGTCAGGGAAGCCAGTACCGAATGCCTAGCACACCTGCCAACCTAGGAACATTAAAATTCATAAGAGTACTCATGGAAATGACAAAGGGAGGGGGGAATGGGACCATCATGCATGTTTGTTTTTGTCCAGAGCATACACCTTTTGTGGGACACATATACACTTTATTTATGATTATTTACATTTGGATGCAGCACATAAGGAGCAGCAAGCTAGGCAAAGCAAAGACTTAGAAACAATACAGTGTTTTGCTTTTGCTGATTTAACCTGCTTCAAGAAATTGGCTGAATAAACTTGCTCAAAAAAAGTAGTCCTCCTTTTAAGCACCTTCATTGCCAAAACGGGTGGCACAGGTACCACTGCAATTTATTTCTTGTATGCATTTTATTTTCTTCACTCTTGCCTTCCCCATCCTTAAATGCTTTTAAAGCATTTGCGTGAGAAAAATGTATTTTTTGTAAAGATTTATGCAACATTTTCAAAATAGTAGAATGAGCCCAAATTTGTAAACTTTACGATAAATTTGGGACAGTTGGCAGGTATGTGCACAGTGACTGCATTCCTGCAAATATGTCACTAATGAGTAGGGCAGCGGAAAAAGCACAAACTAGTATAATAAATGCCATAATAAATGGAGTGAAAATGGGAGCTAGGTTGCAAATCTGAAGCTAACTGACATAATTAATGGCATTTGACACAAAAACGAAAGGACATTGTGATGGCTTGTAATGAAGCAATAGCACAAAGATTGAATAAGGACACAATGTTAGATGGGACACAAAGCTGTGTCCTGTCTTCAAACTATTAATTTACTGTGATAAGTCACTAACTAGCTTCACATATGCACCACTATGATGACTTGTGAAAGCATGGATTAAGAGTGGACAGGTGTGCACTCCTGTTGTGCTGGACCATGGATGATAAAGATAAAAAAAAAAATATTTATTGCTACCTAGTTCACCATCTAGTCACATGTGATGTTTATAAGGGCTTCCAGGAGTTGCCAAGCATAGGGGTTGTGACATACACTGGAGGAGCCTTAAGGATAATGCTTGGCAAGATGACAGAAAGCAGGTCAAATGAACAGATGCAACAGTTACATACCATGCGCACAAAGTCCTGGTATACCAGCCTCCTCATAGCTGGATAGTGTGTGCGACATACTGGCCCGGGCTTTACTTCTTGATTAATGAAGACAAGAAAGTCACAAGTGCTGCAACAAAAGTAAAGAATGCAGGGTCCATGAAACCATGTGGAAAAATCACAAAAGAAATCAATAAGAACTATCCAACCAAAATACATACCGGCCAAGTTGTTGCAAAATATGTTCCTCAACTTCAAAGGCATGAACACCAACCATTAAAATCTTATGGTCTTCCAATGAGTGTTGAAAAGCAGTCCAAATTGCCTGAGGATGAATGAAATACCATAGCTGTTAAATTTGTCTCCATGGAACAAGTACTTATTATGTGTATATGAACCAGTGACATGCACTTGGTCATTGACTAATTATAGTAAATTTATGATAAATATTGCTTGTACTTCAGGCATGATGCCCTCCTTCCATGCCATCTTGAGCAGTAACATAGGTGCAATGCACAATGCAGCAAAATCTAAGGTATCTTCATCTGCAGCAATGGCTAAGTAGCTTTGGTGTTCCACTCCTGAGCACCAAGTCACAGGTCGAATTCCCTGCAACTCCAGCATCACTTAAACGGGGTCGTAATGCAGGATTGCTCGTGCATTGCATCAAGTGAACATAATAGAACCCCACAAGGTCAAAATTTATATGGAGCTCCCCAAGTGCTTTTCTCATAGCTCCTGCATAATCCTGGAATGTTAACGCACCATAAGCTTGGATAAATTCAGATATAGTGAATAAAATCCAACAAATTTCAGTCAGAACAAAATTAATCTAGTTTGACCAAATGTATTGAGGGAAATTAATTGATTTGGCTGAGATCGGGCCAAATTGAGGCTGCAGCTGCTTTGTGCTGCTGGCATGGGGGTTTGCTGACTGTCATGCCATCCATGGGCAATAAAACTGACCATAGTTACTTCCTTGAGTGCAATAGATAGAAAAAAACTAAACATGAGAGCTGTGAATGCAGTGTAAGCAAAACTGAATAAACAGTATTTCCAATCAGCACCTTTCCTTAAGTAGGCTTTGTCACTCTATGAGCAGAGTTATGTTTCATTCCCTCACTATCTGGCCGTGCATCAGTCAATTAACTTCCGCAGTTTAATACCCTGACCATGCTCAGTACATTAAGCGGAATTTTGGAACTACTTTGTTTGGGAGTTTTAGTATGACTTAAACCTACGTCTACTGCAGTGTCGATGACAATTAAGAGACAGCGATAGCAAGCACAGAACAATGGTTGAAGAATGGATCCTTTCATCAAGGTCTTCCATGTATTTACGGCATTTCAATGGCTATACTAAAATGATACCCTGTATTCACCATACAGATTGTTGCCAGCAGGACGAGTACAACTATTTGACTCATTATTCAAAAGTTTAATGCTTGTCACTAATGGTGCTTCTCTCAACATGAGTAGCGGTGACTCAGCAGAGTGTGATAGGCAGTTTTCTGCAGCGTGAAAATGACAGTGATGAATCTCGAAAAAAACATGAAAGCATCCTTTGCACTTACATTTGAAAGTTCTGCCACTGTACGTATGTCGGTTGAAATCAGAGGAACCAAAGCCAGGCCAGCCAAATTTTTTTCACTTGCCCAACGTCTTAGCTTTATGGATAGTGGTCGCAAGAACCTCGTGTCTCCAGTGTTCAAGGCATCAATAAAATAAGGGTCAAGAGCTGCCACAGCCCGAGTATTGGTTTGCCGTGTAATAGCAAGAAAGCTTTCGAGTATTTTTCCTAAAAAACAAGGAAAGTGTAGAAAAGGAGAGAGAGAGAAAGAAATTGTCACATGATTTCTATTCAGTGAGTTGCTTTCAGAAAAAAAAACTCTTGTCAGCTTCCTTGTGGTCTATTGGTTATATATAACTGAAACGACAGTGTAGTACAGGTTACCATTAAATAATGACCCCTGGTGCGTCAGCATAAGCGCCAACAAGTGCACCAAAAGTGCTCTCATGAAAACTGACACCACGATCGGAAGTGCCACTAGAACTGGCATGACCAATTGTGAAAGCAAATTCATAGAAGTACCTGAAACTGGTACACCAGCTAAATCAAGATGAACAAATGCAAACACGATATAATTGCATAATGCCATCACAGCTTTCCTCAGAGTAGGCCCAGAAGAATCATGTATGCAGATGATACTTCCTGCAAAGAGAAAAAGATATGTAGTTCCTAGCACTCTGTATTCAAACTTCGTCGTAAAGCAGGCAATAAATCAGCAAGAAATGCAGGTGCTGCTCGGCACTGATTAAAAATATTTTAATTTCTGTAGAGAAAACATCTGTTTCCTTTTAATTATAACTGTGTAGTCTGTTTCATATTGTGCCCCATTTCTTCCATGCAATTCGTAAAGTGCATATGTATGATATATGCACTTTATATATGTGCACCAGTACGACATTTGTATGCATAAACATGTACTTGCATGAACATGTATGTAACATGAAGGGATTCAAAAGCTTACGTGAGGCATCATGCTCAGCTTTTCGTCTTCCTTCTGTATTCAAACCACACAAAAACTGGTTGTAAGAATTGGTTTCAGTCAACAAACACCTTTAAGCATGTTAGCATCTGTTACTTACTAAGTGGGACACTTCGTCGCAGTTTATACGCTTCTGAATTTATAATAAAGAATAGCTACCATAAGTTAAAGCTCTTTCTAGTTTAGAGAGCTGCAAAATGACAAGAGTACCTTTGGCTGTGCCCAGAAGACTCTTGATATACAGCAGCCTTGAAAATGGTTTCCCCAGACTTGGACAATCATTTTGTGCATCTTCCATTTCCACTCGGAAAGCAGCCACACAAAAGTTTGGCACTTCACCCAGTAGCTTTGACATCTGCATATTTTCCCCAATGACATTTAGGAAAACAAACTCTTATGCATGTTACTTCTGCTTATTCATAGAAGATGAGAAAGTTATAGTAAGACAGGTTATATCCATGTCCCAAGTGCAGTCTGAACAGTCATTGAACTGCGCTGTTGAATTACTAAAGCCAGTTAGCACTGGATAATAATTCCGGCCACATTCTAATGAGGAGACGCTCCCAGAACTGCTAACCCACTCCATTCAGCAGTGGTGGTGATCCATTTTCATGAAGAAGCTTAACAATTGAGAGCTCTTATTTGATTACTGAGGGTTTGATGCTGGCACAACATTTCTGCAATAATATTATTACAAAAGATGTTACTGGTACCAATTTGTAACATGCATCATAGAAATCATATCTTTTTTTCTAACCTTAGACTTTTCACAATGAATGTAGCTTCACTAAACTCCTGTTTCCCTTTTTTTTATTGTATCAGCACGAGTGGCGAAATTCTCTAATAGCAAGATGGGAACAGCCAATTAACAGTGAAGCATTGGTCTCTGTGCACCCATGAAGTGTCCATGAAACTACACAATTGTGAGCACCAATGTAATGCCTGAATATCATGTGGACTAAGCAAACTAAAGATCCTAAAGCTCTTTGCATTCATCTTAGGTCACTTCTGGTTAACCTGTGCAAAAAAAAGGGGGGTTAATGCATGTCAAGCCCATTAGGATAAAGTGCTAGATGGCAAGTGTCTCAGAATGTGTTGGTGGTACCAGTATCTAGTCATGTAGCAGGTTCTCTTTCATTGTTTTATCACAGTCAGGCAAACTTGAAATGGAAAGAATACTTGTTAAGGTACAGTGCATGTGAAATATCTCCTGGAATCCATGCACACAGTCAACGTTTATGGATACAATGAATTAACAAAACCTAATCTTTTAATATGTGATTAATATATCTGCTGCAGCTTGTTTTTAATTGCGCTGAAGGTGCAAGAAAAACGTTCAAACCAAGTCTTTAATTTTAGGACAGAATCCCTGGCACAGGACGAATATATCGAAATTAATTATTCAGGAAGCTGTAAAATAAAAATATTTGTAGATTTTGCAGTGATCCAAATATATTATCTGACATGCAGCGACACAGGCATGTAGAGTTGCTAAGTGAAAGGAGGAGTGCTTGTTGATGCAAGTACAAAAACATGATGCTCAATTGTAAGCTGTTTTGACAACACACCAATCAACCTCCTGTTGACAACCATGCATAAAGGTCTACAAATTACACTTACCCTGTGCTGAATGGACACTTTGCTTTCAAAGGTAAGGAGATTTGTTTCGTTCTCTGTATGGGCAACTTCAAACATGCTGTCTGTTCTTTCGGTATCAATGCCACAGACCTTGAAGAGATAAATGCATTTTCAAACATTATTAAGCACTCCCATAAAGGTGCAAGCTTTCTTTATGGTACAAGAGTCACTATGGATTAGAATTCCACCCACTCTACAGGTCTAATGCTCTGCTGAGCATAGCACATATTCAGTTAGAGGCAAAAATACTTAAAAACACTAGTGATGGCAGCATTAGCACTCAAGCAACCCAACAACTGTTGTCAGGGTAAATTTTAAAAGTGCTGTGCATAAAATGTTCCTGCAAGTACTATACCTGAGCCTCAGAAAAGTTGAGTTATAACATGGTTAAACATTATTCAATAAATTTCTTGATACTATTTACAGGGCTGTTACTTGTGCAATTCTTGGCTAGCTTTTATCTGCAGATGCTGCTGGCTGCCAGTTATACCTTGTGACAGCATGCATTTGTCAATTTTGCAGTCTGGCTGAATGATCAAAAAACACTATGAGAGCATGTGTCAGTGAACTAGGCAACAAAGTAAGACAGTTAGGCTTCTTAGTTTCCTAACTTCTGCAGTGTGTTTAATTGGCATGTATCAGACAATGACTTCTTCTTCAGACTTCTTCAGACAATGCTACTTTTTTGTTCTGTTTGCAATTTTAAAGCTTGGAACAGCTATACAGTTAAGTGGCAGCCTATGCATACTAATACAATATACATGAACTTACTGCATTATATCGCAGCCAACTCTCAGCCTTGCACTTTTCTTTCTCTACAGCTGCTTTTCCAATGAAGAAATCCCGAACTGCCATGTTCATAGAAATGCAAGGAGATGTCACATTCCTGGATGCTTCTAGAAGTCGAACCTGAAAGAAGTTATTGCTTTATTCCCATATTTTGCAAGTCAATAATACATGAACTATTATAATTTTACTTGACAGATACTGGGCAGTCAGTTTAATCATTTTCTCATTGCTGCATGCACCATCACACTTTCAAATTCAACACACATAACATTAGTTTCCAATAATAAGTATTGCAATCCTGGACATTAGACAATTCTCATCACTTACCTTGACTATGCAGTGGGCAGTCAAGTGAAATGCATAATCTGGTCACACCAAAAAAGACTTAAGGTTTTAAACATATCACATTCTACATCCAAGATTAAAAGCTTTTTCTCGTGCATTATTATTTTTTTCAAGCATTAACATTATACTACACAGTTACACTGGTAAATTACAGCATCACAAATGACTACATGCACTGTGTGTGCTAACCGATGATTGCCAGGGAAGGCTATCATTATCACGAATGAACATAATGCACTCAATGAACACGAATCTGACAAAAAACAAAAACAAACCAGAGAAGAACAAGTTGCCAGAATCATTTCCATACAGTAAGGAAATATTGGCACACATTGGTTCTTTTTCTATTGCTTAATTTGGTTTCTACTGATTGACTGCATTTAAATGCCCTGTTTATTAGTCTGCATGCATGTGTTCCACATTGTGCATGGATGCATGCACACATACATGAAATACTATACACTGACTAGTATAATGTTATTTCAACTGTGACTCGGAGATTATATTTTGCTGCACAACAATTGTATTTGCTGTGAATGTAATTTCTCTTCTTGCATGGATTTTCAAAAGCATCAAGTTTGCAGTGAGAGCAGATGGTTTCACCGGAAACAAGTGTGTGTGCATGCGTGTATGCACAAATGTACACACGCATGCACACATACCCTTTCTACTATCCCAGTCCAGCACACTCCTTGAAATAACATATCTACAAACTACAGAATTAATAAAACATCACAGAATATTCCTACAATGTTACTACTCTGCTAGATGCCAAATGTACTTGTACTTCCCTATAGCTGGAATATAGATTGGAGGTTGGGCTAAAGTAATCTAGTGTTAACTGATGTTTCAAGCACGTGCAATTGCCTGGAACTTTCGCTTTTCAAATTCTTTTCCATTTCCCCAGTCAGGTCAGTTCCACACAGAATACATTTAAGCTCCATATCTAAAAAATGGCTGTGGCTTAGCTAAGGTTAAGCCCAGGATGCGAAGCATACTAGCCTTTATCTTAGTTGTTGAACCACTGTTTAGCCTGGTGAACTGCTGTTGCTTGGCTATATTTGGTTTGGCTAGACGAAGAAACAACTCATGCAGGCGAGCGCACGAGCTGAGACCCGGCTATGTAGCTACGCGGCCGCAAGCGAGCGCACGAGTTGAGCCTCCGCTTTTGCAGCTGTTATGATGTCATATGGCAGCTACGTGGCCGCGCGCGGCGCAGCAAGCAAGAGCGTGGCTGTGCGGCTAGTATGATTCACATAAAAAAAACCAGTCCTACCATGTAATCGCTGTCTTCCATGGTATGCAGCCTGGATGGAGAGTCAACTTTACATGGGCGCTGAGGTCTTCTTACATGTGTCATAAGTATTAAAAAGTCACAATTACTGAAATAAAGACCACACCAGTTATTAACATTCAACATAATGCTGAAAAATAAATGAAGCTTACATAAAAAAAGGAAACTCAAGAACAAAACTGCACTCACCCAGCGAGATCATCTGATAAACTGGTTTCATGAATATTCATGTAGTTAACACTGAGGACAAGTACGGGCCTTACAGCATTTTTTTGAAAACGCTGCCATACTTTCTGCGCAAAAAATAATATGACATTATACATGAGTAAGCGGCCACACAATTCTTTTTTGCAAAGAAATTCGACTAAATATGCAAAGCAAGGACATAAAAATATGTATAAGTAAAAAAATCTAGACTTATGCATTATTTATTAATTTATATGTGAAAGCAATATTTGTAGCCCAGAGGCAATCATGGCATGTGTGTATACTGGTATTTCTGTTCTTAAACAGTCAGCAAAAGGCATAAAATGAATAAAAATTTTCAATAACCATAATTATGGGCAGTGGAGGGGCTACTGTCGGGGAGCTAAATCTTAATTTTTGTCTTTAGCCATTGCATGCTATTGTGAATGAAAACAGCAAAGAAAAGGCACATACCTTAGCTACATTCTTGAAGGTCTCTGCATTAGTCACAAATGTATCATAAGATAATGCAACCCCATCGAGTTTCTTTTTTTGCATCCAGCTAAGAAGGGCACGGATGAAACTCTCAGCGTTGTTTTCCTTCTCAAGGGCACCTGTAGCTTTTAGGGCATTCACTTCAGCCAGAAGCGACGATGAAATCTTGCCCTTCTTCAGGGCCAGAAAGCTGTGAAAAGCTCGAGCTGGAAAGAAACAACAAAGTTGTTGGACAGATTCAGACAGATTAAAAATTACTTTGAACACATAGACAAGTTGCAATTCTACACCTACAAACAAATATGGAAAAAGAAAAAGCAATCTATTTTTTTTCCAGTACTTCCACACAAAAAGTATGCAGTAACATTTGTAACACTCATAACACCGTATATCTTTTACAGCAACTGTGTGTGCCTAGCTAGACATGCACCAACATAATGAACTTGCCATAGTTTGTGGGCTTACCATTTGCTGACACGAACTTGTGACCTATATCTCTGTAGGCAATGCTGGAGTACACAACATAGTTGCAGACTTCGTCCACAAGGTAGTGCAATGTATCTACCATGCTGGCCACACAGATTAGGCTGACTGAAATGTGAAGAGCATTCCATTACACTCCCAACTGAACTCAAAAAGTGCAATTCAGATGTAAGCTTACATCTTGGAGCCTTTTTGTGGACATGGCCCTCACTTGTCGAAGCAAATGGCTCCTTTGTCTCCGCTTGTGCTAAGTGGAAAAAGAAAAGAAGAAGGCAAGGCTTCAGCTTGCAGGATGCCTTCAGCTACAATACAGGGTGACATGGTATAGATTGAAGAAAGAATAAAGTTAATTATATTTTTAGCTACAAGACAAGTTAACAACTTCCATATCATATCAAACAGAGTGAAGAGTGCAGTCTTCGGTCATTGCACGAGCACTCAGACATATAATTGTACTGGCAACCATTCAGAGCTGTTTATAACATCGCTTTGGCAATTTGATTGAGGCCTTCCACAGTGTTACATTTTCCCAACTGCTCCATGTTTTTTCCTTTGTTCCTTGAAAAATGTTTTGGTGTAGTTTTACAATACGGTATACTTTAATGTATACTGTGTATTCTAGCGACGATCGAATCCAGTTGTTAAAACAGGCTATTCAAGACAAATGGTGCTAGCCAAGAACTTGACAGTAAATGGGAAAAAAAGTGATAATGATAAATATCATTGAGGAACTAAATTTTTTTAATTTACTTTTAAGCAAACTGCTCTAACACACATTTTGCAACTGCAACAATGAAGCCAGCCAGTGCTATCCTGAGACTAGCACCAGCTTCCTTTCTTTGTTAGTATTTGTCTCCAAAACCAGCAGAAAAATACATTGGTGCATTGTATTTATATCCAGCCCTATGTAAGTAAGGCTTCATGCCAAAATTATGCATAGAGAACCTGAGCACACCTTTCAACCTGTGAACTTTAACACTTTTGCAATTCTGCAGATGTGACACTGAGGGGGAAAGTGGGGAGGGGAGGGGCAGCACTTATCTTTTAAATATGTTTGCCTTTAGCATACACATCTTTTATGGCATACATATGCAATTGACTAACAATGACATAATTTTTGACACACCACACAAGCAGCTACCAACTCAAAACAGCAGAGACTGACAAGCAACATATTCACATTGTCTTTTTATTGCACTGATTCTTTCAGCGACATTCCTGTTCCTTATTTCGCCTGCTTCATAGACATGTCTGAATATGCTTGCTTGAATCAAGTACCCTTCTGACATTATTTCCTCTTTAGAAGACGTCTCACAGAAGGTTTAGAGCTTTTCATTATCAATACAAAAGAGTATGGGCTGCATGGCACTCCCTTGAAAATTCTGGCCTAATACAGTTAAACATCGATATAACAAATGTATATAACAAATATAATGAAATTCTACATATTATTTAACTTTTGATAACCTCTTGTCCATAGAACACCATGTACCTAGAACCTCAATATAATGAAGTGTGTTTGTATGCGATTTCAATATAACGAAATTTCACTGCTGCCACAAAAAAATGATGAGACAATAAATCGAAACTTCCGCAGATGCAGATGGTCAAATGAATGAATTACAAGCAGCTGCTTGCAAACACACCTCTCAAATCATGCGCCGCGTGGCAAGAGGGACTGCCGAAGTGGAGCTGCATCATGCTCCGTACAAAGTCCAAGTGTGATAAAATTCTATTGTGCCTCGCGCACTGTGTGCTTTAGGTTTGAGTGAAATTGTGCAAGGGTAAAACAAGAAAGATGGTGGCTTCACGACTGCCACCTTCCTGCATAAGCAAAGGGAAAGAGGGCCAGGGGAGTGAGCTCGCGGTAATGCGATTAAGTGTGCGCGAGAGGGCGGAGTAGGTGGTAAGTTAGCACACATCTCGGTTGTGGCTGTACATGGCTGTAGGCGCGGCTAACTGCATACGCAGCTGCGCACCCTGCTTTAGAGGTAATCTGCCGCGTGTGCAAAGAGTAGGCGTGCCGAGACAGCATAGCATCATGTGTGGTCTTCCTGCGTGTTTAATATTGGAGGTCGCATAATCTCTAGTTTCGGTGACTCGTTGAAGTGAGAGGCAGACGAAGCATTCGCTTCCCGGTGCCGGCGCTTTTCCTGATAGCGTGGTCCAAGTGTGGGAGACGCTATTACCCGCAGAAGCGGAGTGCATGCGGAAGCATGACTGGCTTTGCTTAATTCGTGTACTGCCGATGTGAAGATATCAACGGCGTTGCATGAAGCCGTATCGTTTGTCGCCAGCTCCCAAATTCATCAGAATGAATTGTTTTCTCATTCAAATTTGCTTTTTTTGGTAGCCTGATCATTCGGACAATTCTGTGGTGCCATTCTGTGTAAGAAAAATCGATCGGCGACTGTACTTACTTGCATGAATGGTCGAATTTCAATACAACAAAATTTCGATATAACGAAGCAAATTGCCGATTTTACCCACTTTGTTATATCGAGGTTTAACTGTATCAGATCCATGCTTTATGCTGGACTTAGCAGGGGGCTACTCTAATGCATAGCAAAATATGTACAAGAAATATAAGCACAGACATGCACACTGCGCTATGTTACCCGTGAGCAGTGTTGGCTGTTTTACCAATTAAGCAAAAATAAAGACATATTTGTAGGGATGTGAAAATACCAAATAGTAGATTTTGAACCGAATCAAGAAGAAGAAAGTCGAATTTCAATCAAATATAAGAAAACTAACCCCAAAAGTTAATGCTTGCAAATTTTTGGCAAGAACACAGGGTGCTGCACATGCTCGGAAGTCTGCTAGCATTGTATAACAAGAATGCGTAGCAGGCTATCAGTAACTTAGGTACACAGAAATCAAGATGTACAGTACGGTCTCCTCTTAGGGAACTCCCAACTAGTATGCCAGCACTGGTTACAGCTCACTTCAGTATACGGATTTTCCTCTGAAGCTAAAGAATTAGTGACATTATGTTCCGAAGACCAATGATGTTCCTAGTTTAATAGTGGACCTGTATTATATGGCAAACTTTATTTATTGCATAGAAAGGTTTGCTTTCAAGTTATCCTCCAAAATACAGATGGACTTTCGCATCTTTACAGCAGACATTTTAAGGCCAATCTGTACTTCTGTACATGATAAGGCCAATCTGAATGACAGACGAAAGCATGGACTGCTTGTGATGTGACTCAATCACCCTTCCCTAAATAGCGATTGTTGGCTTTGTGCTGAGTGGACCCCAGTTGGTGGTTGCCATTTCATTGTCTTGTCCAGCGTGATTTGCCACTTGTCAAAGATTCTGAAATCGGGAGGGTCGCAACAAATTCGCATGATGCCCCATTCTGTTAATTGCAGTGTTCAGGTGCTGTTTGCGTAGTCCCTGCTCCACATAAGGCCAATGTTAGGGATGCATGCAGTAGCACAAAAGTGCTCGCAGAGATGAATTGCGTGACTGTGTCAGTCGGCTTGGCCTGTCCGTGGCATGCTCAGTGCTCTTTTAGCGCTGACAGCAATGAAGTGAGGCATTTGTCTGTGCGGCATCTAGTACGACACGCTCCGTGGTGCACATGACATGTGGAATTGCACAGGTTTATATGCCAAACATACTGAAAATTCCTAAGACCGAAAAGTAGGCATTCGAGTATTTTCACATCTCTACATATTTGTCTACTATTGCAGTAGCAATGTGCTACAGTTGCATTCATGCTTGCAGCATTGATTTGGAAAATACTAACACAGAAGGAAACAGCTGACTGGACAAGTACTGGTCCTGTATACTAACCAGTACCAGTGCTCGCCCAGTCTACTTGTTTCTTTTTGTGTTTGTGTTTTTCATATCCACACTGCAAGCATGAATGCAAGACCCAGCAACCAACTAGCCTATAGCTTTTTGGCTCTTGTTTGCTTGTTATTTAATGTAGTCCCTAAAGGAGCAAATGAGAAGAACTGTAATCATAGCTCCTCTGTTATGAAGTGTTTCTAACAACATACTAAACCTGTTACATCAAGAAAGGATTGCGTGGACAAGGCAACCCCTGCTGCAGTGAACTGCCACCTTATTTGAGTTGCCAAAGGGACCGAAAATCACAACACGACCCTTATCCACTGACACTATTGCAATTTCAGGCTCACGCTTTACTTTGAATATTACATTATGCTGTTTGTCTGAGAAATACTAATGAGCATGCTCACCTTATTACTTTGGTTTAATAGTTTATTGAATTGCAAGGATGCATCAACACTGATACAGCCACAACTATATTAACACTGAAGCAGAACATGCATTTGTTTATATGCCACCACTTCTGTGCAATGATCAAGGAAGCCTCTGCCTATTACTGCTAGTTCATACACTGACTTAAATAAACAAAAGCCACAGCATTTCATTATGGGTTCATAATCATTATGGATTATCATAATCATTATGCAGCCTATATATGTCCATTGCAAGACAAAAGATATGTTGTGTGATGTGTGAGCCGACTCCACTTTCTAAATCTCACCATGCAACCTATTTTCTGCCATTATTGACTATGTTTTCCTTCTTCGAAAGCTTACTATAAATCACTGATTAACTGTATTACACATCTTCTTACAATTCTTACACTTCTTTCTCTTAATCTCAACTAGAATACTCGCTACACCACTTTTGTCTCTATTCCATACTCTTGTCTCTCAACCTCAAGGTTACCATTTTCTGTTCCATCACACATCACATGGTCACTAGCTGCCCAAGTTTCTTTGTTTTCTTCCAAGTTTATCCTCATAGGTTAGCAGTAGCAAATGGCACTAAGTACATGAGCATTGTAAATAAAAATAAATTTGCAAGAATATTGCTACACTACCGTGCACAGCCTAAGAATGCTTCCCATATGGGCTCCAAACCATCTTTATTTGAAAGTTTCCTTCACAGATGCCTACTTGGCCTAGATATTTGAATACTGCTCACAAGGTACACTAAGCCCAAGATCTCCAACAGTGTGCATTCAAAATTAAATGCTGTACATGGAAAGGATGCTGTGAACAGGCCAGCAGCAGAACACGACTGCATTTATACCCTTGGAAACTTTAGACATGAGTGCAGCCCATTCATGTAATAAACTGTCACTACATTTGCAGCATTACTAAAAATTTTGTTAATGGCAGCACAGTACTTACGTGTGGATAGTGCCATAACTTTGGGTTCAGTCTCGGTTATGGGTGTCATATCATGCCGTTTTTCTGCCAGGAGTAATGCACAAAGCAGAATGATTTATTGAATTTCAAGAAATAAGTTTCAATTCACTATGTTTTATGGTTTATTTATGAGACTGCAGCAGAATGTTCACCTAAATGCTATGATTTTGTGCGATTACTTGCAACCTTCCTTATATCAGCGCTACAGCAAAATCTTTTTGTACGTGCAAAATGACCAAAAAGTGGGAAGTACTGAAAGAAGTAAAAATTAGAGGATGCTTAAGCTACGCCTTTAAGAGGGGAATGCGAAAGCATTCAAAGATCCCTGACTTCTTGTCACGCTTCCCGGCAACTGCAGCTTATGTAACTGTAATGTTTACCAGGAAATGCTGATGGCAAATGCTATGCACAAAGGCAAGCTTTTAGGTAGAAACGCGGCCGCTTGTGTTGGCAGATCCCGGAGGTAGAGCACAGCCACGCCAAAAAGAGTACATCAATTTCAGGTTTATCTCATTGTTTTGCACTTTTAATAGCTAAGTCTGAGAAGATTTACCATAAAAGGCATGTACTGTCGGTGTTTTCTTTCATGACATTTGTTTGTAGGCTGTCGTCCTAAAATTCTGAGGAATAACTTTGTCAAGAATGTAAGACAAGGTATGCACAACTTTAGTAATAGAATGGTGTGACAATATAACCCGAATATACCACATTTCATATAGCAAGGTACTCCCATTGCTATATGACATAGGCCAGTGTTGAAGGCTGGTGTTCTATAGGCCAGTGTCGACACCGACGCCGACGTTCGATTTTCTACACTAAGGGCCCTTAAAGTTATAGCATTAAAAGAGCTGAACTGGTGAGTGGGAGGAAGTAAAGTGGCAACACGTTACGTTCACTCTCATGTGTATAGTGGCTGGCTAAGAAATTAAGAGGATACCGTAGGCTTCAGTGCTGAGAACTTTTGTGCCTGGAATGGTACTTTTGAATGGTGTATCGGGGCTGCAAGAAACCCTTAACGACAACACTGTACCAACCTCTTGATGCTGGCTTAACTTCAGGCGCCAGTGTAACTTCTTCAGGTTTGGATGATGAGGATTCCATTTCATGATTTATCTCTGCCAAAAAAAAAGAGCATAAGTTCTTACTTCCCAAAATATTAGTCAACATTTAAAGGACAATAGTAAGACCTCCATTTACTCAAGATGTCTATCATAATTGTGGCTGAAAGAATTATTACTGCTATTGGTATTACAATGTGCCAAATCAAGCAGGCATAAAGCAAAAAATATATGCAAGATAGATTTAATAAAACTGTGCCAAAGATGAGGACAAAGAAAGGAAAATCACAAGATGGTGCAGTCCCTTCTTTGTGCCCATCCTTGGCGCTGTTTTACCATGCTGCCACACCAACTTGACCAGCTGTCCCTACTTTTGCAAAGCAAGATGCATGTTAAAAAAAGGTAGTCATTTTACTGAATGCGATTTCATTGAAAGTCGTCCAATTGCTTGTAAGGCAGCATTTGGTTGATTCTACTTCTTTTTTTACACAAGCAAGTCCAATAACCTACTTTCGATGTTCAAAAGATAGTCACTGATGAGATGTAACCGCCAGAAGGGTACTCCTTCAGATGGGCAATTGTCTCTGGGATTCTCACGGTCTATTTCAAAGACTGTTACACAGAAGTCTGGTTCAAAGTCAGTCAGATGCGACATCTGTAAAAAAAAATTTGCAAGTCGATAATCTTAACAATTCAGAACAGAAGAATTTGTGACCCCAAAAAATCAGTTATATTTCAAATACCACTGGCCACTCGATGTGTGACAAGAGAGAGCATAGTTCTTGCAGTAACAGAAAGCTTGGCATTCTTTGACTCACTAAGACAGTGTACAACAGTTGTAGGCAAACAAAAAATTCATGCTTCTTCAGCTACAAAATATTCCCCTAATATCAATTAATCAATCAATCAACACATGCACGCATGCACGCACGCGCACACACACACACACACACACACACACACACACACACACACACACACACTGACCACAACATGAAAACTGACCACAATGCATGCAGAATCATGAAAGAGTAGGTTTGTGTGAATATCAGTTTTTTGGTTCAAAGTGAAGTCAAAGCGAATAGTAATTAGCGTTAAATAATTTCAAAGTGAATCGTTTGAATACAGTAGAACCTCGTTAATAAGATTTCATGTACAATTTCTTGCCACCAATGCTTGCGATTGAAAACATAAAGAATGACTCAATACAGTTACACTTATTTTTTATTGGTTCATACATTCCCTGAAAACATAGTTTCACCACTAATATTCAGTATATAGCTAAACTGCGATCATATTATGTCTTCTAGCTACTAGAGCCCATATAAACAAGAAAAGGCAGAAAGGCACGAGGCGTGCATTAGACAGTAGCCACCTGCCGCAGCACTTTTGCTGCAATACTCACCCGGCTACACCTTACATGAACACTGGCATGCACTTAGTTTTCTATTTCGGTACTCCCAAATCTCCTCCTAGGTTGTTGCACAATACATTCACAGCTATCACTGCCAACCCTATTGCAATAAGCACTTTCGCCTATCTGTTTCACAGTGCTTTGGGCGTAGAACTAGTATTGGAAGCACACTGCATGCTTTTATTAGGCAATAATTCAAATATGCTGCCCGTTCCCTAAAATACATATATTCTTTGATTTGGAATACTTCGAAAACTTAGATTGCTGAAATTTGAGTCACAGCGAATTTAAGATAGCATAATATTCCACCAAATATTCAAAAATATCAAATATTCACACAAGCTTATGAAAAAGTAAATATGCAAGTAAACACACATAACTTAAAATGGTTCACACAAAGTTCTGCTAAATTTCTCATTAGCTGCAAAAGCCATAGATAGCTAAGCAATGCAATAAGCGCGTAAGCGTAAAAACACGGATAAAAGCCATAAGACTAACTCTATTTTCTTACCTTGTGCTGGATGAAAACCTTCCCTTCATATGTCAATATTTCAGTATCGTCAGAAGTGTAGCGAGTTTCATAGAGATTGTTACCATTCTTCTGCACTGTTCGGCAAGTCTTGAAAAAACAGAAGGGAAAAGAGTAATCCTCACTCGTACCAACGTTTTATTTTTCCTGAACATGAAATAATAACACCTAAACTGCGGGCAGAGCTTCATATATTCTTTATAAGCTTGCCATTGATATTCCTGTAGCTGCTAACAATTTATGCAGCTTACAATGCAAATTTCGCCCAAACATCATTATGCTATAGCTGCTTAGAGAGTTTACACAGCCCTAATAAGAAGGGATGAAAAGAGAGTAGACAAACAAACCTTTGTTCTCATGCCCCCGAATAAATTGTTGTGTTAACAGGCAGGCACTCAAGCCACTGCAAATCTATGAAACTCCAGTGGCTCCATCAAACACCCCAACTACTTAAGGAAATTTTCATTAATTTGTTTTACATTCAAAGGCAAGTTGTGCAGGCATGCCTTTCTTAATTGGAAAAGTGGTTAGTACTGCAGCGCTATGAAATGTGCCGCCCACTTGCATAAATTTCTTTTTACTTTAAAGGCAAGACATGTGAGCATATCTTCACAATATTAAAGGATGGTGCTGCACTTTGCAAGCAGCGATTTCTATTGGACATCAATAAAAATATAAATGTCTGGCTTGAACAGATGTGAGAATACATTCAACCACAAGCCCTACTTTTCAACTTATAGAAATGTTATAAAGCTGCCCTCAGTGTAGCAATAGAGGCCCAAACAAAGCAAACACTTCTGGGAAGTAAAGAAAATGCAACCTCCGAGTAGTCCACCCAGTGTTCTTCGTCACACAAACCTCCAATTTGCCCTGGTTGCACCAAATGGAATCTCCGAACTGCAAGGTTAAATGTGACACAGGGGACAGTCACATTTTTGGACAGCAGTACAATTTTGCTCTGAAAAAGAAAAAGCTATGTCACATGGGCCTAGTACAAGCACTCACATGCTCTTGGTTTTAACCAGAATTTGTTTGTTCATCAATAAATACTGAGGGAGATGTAACAAGAATCTCGGCCAGAGAACAAAAGACAAGCTTGCAGTACCAACCATCCATGCAGTGTCGCTTTCACTGTGAGGTCTGGAAGGAAAGCCCACTTTGCAGGGTACTACTGGCTGCCTGATATTGGTGATAAGAACTAAATAGTCTGCTTTGCTGAAAGAGAATGCACCATTATGTTAGCAAGGTGTTACAAAATGTCTTAGCATATGGTAGCACACATAGGGAGTTATGATAATGATATGGTTAGAGGTGGTAGATTATTTTTGAACCAAGAAATTGTTCAGTATGAAAGATTGGTTTTAAATAAGCCAGGATGGCAAAGCTAGCATGATAAAGAAACAGTATTTAATCCCTAAGTTTACTAGTTCAATTTAATGGCTCACATGAGTACAGTCCTTCAGATTTTTGCACTGTCTAGGCCCATAGTACAATGACCCACCAATGACATGTACCATAATGAAAAAATAAAGTGCGCTAAGAAAGTTTCATAGACCCCTGGTGTCCAAGTAAACACAGATAAATACATATAAGCATATGACAGTTGATTCATACACAGAAAATTACAAACTAGGAATTTTTAGATGCTTAAGGTATGGTCATATAGTATTCTAAAATAAAACTGCATAAGAATGCTGCCACAGGCACACTTACCCAGTGAATGCTTTACTCAGTGCAGTACTGTATGGACTTCTCAGATCTATGCCAATTACAAGCACGAGTCCTGCTTGGTCTATATGAAACTGTTTTGACAGTCTCTGTAAAAACAAATGTGAAAGGAAACCATGCATAAACATTATTCAATGTTCTTATGGCTGAACAGATAATGTAAGCAAAAGCTCAACCTTCTTAAACCTTTCAAAAATAAATTACACATATCATAGTTGATAGATTACAGAATATTACAACTGAGAACTGCTAACAACTCAATACATACATTAAATGTGACTGTAAGCAGTTGATTGTTTCAAATTACATACCAGGAATTTTAGCAGTGCAACACTCACAAAAAACAATGTAAGGCTTTTCGCAGCAAATATGTACTTCGAGCAAACACAATGCTTTCTTACATCTACGAAGTCAGCCCACTCATCAATCCACTCATCAGTCCCATTCACATCAGCCTTCATAAAAATTGCAACACCATTCAGATCAGTGGTATGAACCCAGTCAGCAAGTTTCTGAAGAGCATTCTGATGTGCAGTGCTTTTTCTTGATGAATCGATGCTGCAGCTATCAACTTCAGCCAGAAGTAGAGGACTCCCTTCCTTCCTGATTGCAAAAAAGTTCCGGAAAGCCTTTTCTGGAAATAAAAAAGATTTGTGATAAAGAAAAACATTTCAGTTTGGCAGGACATCCAGCACAGTGACTTAGTATGTAGCCAACCGTCAGAGCAACATACCATACTCAATTTCATACATGGCAAGCTATGCTATGAAGGATGGAGAGCATTAAGTTTCACTCTTATGTCACAAAATATGACATATTTATTACATGGAAAGCATTGTAGATAAGAACTTATTTACCACCAAATAAGCCAAGTGATATGTTTGTCGAATTAGCGGCCACAGCACACCACTCGTGCTTGCAACCAAAACATAGTATGTTGCATACTGGAACATGAAGGAGTAAAAATACGTGATTCGACACACCCTTACGTCCAAAAGTCGTAGGTGTAATGTGAAGAAGTTATTTTGTAAATAGCATTGCATATTAAAAGTGAACGTCACTGCGGAAGGCATGAAGTCACAGCATTGCCTGCTAAGTATGAAACTGAATCTACATAATATGAGAACACCACAGCTGTGCTTGTTTATGCAGTAATGAATGGAAGTAAAATGTTCTCCTGCTCCTTCTATTTACCTTCAACCTTAGTCAACTATGCATCCCTAATTTAGTGCATTCCCCTAGAAGCCATTTTATTATATTCATCTGATGGGGTTTTGAATAACAAAGAAACACCTGAGTTATGAGGGTTGCTGTAGTGGCAAGCCTTGTATTTAATTTGGTCACATGATGTTCTTGGAGCACATGAGCAGTTAACATTGTGCCACTATTTGAACGCAGCTACTGCTGCTAGAAGTAAAAAACAAGAACTTGCGTTCAGTAGCCTGACACCTTACATACTCAGTCATCGCAGCACATCTTTAATTTTAATTTGATTCTTGTAGAGAGTGATTAAATATATTAAAAGTGCAAATACATATATTAAATTAGAAAAGAATTTCTCAAACCAAAAAATTGCTGCATTCTTGTTTTTTGTGACCAAGGCTTGTTTATGCTTGCTTTATCATTGAGCATAGAGCAGATAATTACCAATATGCATAAGCCTTAGCACATTACTATGTTATAAGAAATTGGTAAAAGTGCTGGATGTTACATAAAGTACTCCTATCCCACACTTTTCCAGTTCAGTCTCTTAGCCATCGGTGATTCATTAGTCACTGTGATTAATTTCTTGGTCACTTAAACACTATTATAATCACAGTTGTTCATTTTAAGCAGTAGTAGATCAGTAGGTGGTTGCTCTAATTCATGAATTCCAGATATACACTACACATAGCGCCAAGTAAAGTGCATAAGGAGTTCAGATGCATTGGCCACTTTGGTTGTGTCAGTCCCTGTGTCCTGAGGTTCAGTCCCTGTGTCTTGAGCTGACTGATTTCGTTGAATGCCTTTGTGACACTATGGCTTCAATACTACATGCCTACTTCTTCCCTATGAAAGTATTACATATAAGAAATTGTCCCTAAAGAAGTCCCTAAATAAGGAATAGTGGCCATAGGCAGAATTCGAAGAATGGATGCTAAAAGCCACAATGCCTAGACAAGTCAAAAGGTCTCAAATACTCTATTTAAAGTGAAGCTATGGCTGTGTGCAGTGCCCAAGTAAACATTCAGTTTGACAACCGAAACCATCACAGTTAATTCTTACCATTTGCAGGAATGTATGCATGGCCTTCCTTGTCATAGGACACCGATGAATAGACAAGATGAGTACAGAGAGGATCACTGAGGAAGGGCAGTGTATCTGCAGATGCGGTCACACAAATGAGAGCATCTGAAGAAATAAAAAAGAACATCTGTAGCTTGCTGCTGATGTACAGCTAAGTATAAAAATAGAATGCAACATGTGCATTACTTGCTGTTACTTACTATTACTATTACTAGTTTTGTGATGCCTACACTACTCACGTTTCTTTGCACTGTGACGCTTCTGGCTTGCAGGCACTGAAGCTTCTGTAGAAGCCTCTGCACTCTCTGCAATGAAACATGCATGCAGAAAATGATTGAACTAGCTTGTCCAAGTGAAACAGTAAGACTAGCAATTTGCTGCGACTCTTTTGGACTCAAAAGGCTGCCTCATGCACAAATTCTTTAGATAAGCCATTTGTAATTAAGATATACCACTATGAATTATTTACCGTATTTTGTGACTTATAATCTATGTTAATAACCTATTTCACCTGCCTATTGTAGACAGAAATGAGCCAGCTAACATCTCACTTTTTATTTTTATTTTTCATTACATGCGGAGACAGCTGCAAAGAGGAAGTTTTGGTAAAGAAATAAATAAAGACACCCAATGGAAATGGAATGTTTTCGTGGCAAGCTTAAAAAATCTTTAAAATGCTTACCATTCGTGGCATTTTTTGGGTGCAAAAGATTTCTGATCAAAGATAGCCGTGGCAGAGGCTCTTCAGTTGTTGCACATTCTTTTTTTGTGTCTTCTAAGTCCACACGAAAGGCTGCAACACAGAGGTCATCCACTTTTTTGTCCAAGATTGACATCTGTCAAAAGGAAGACAGCACATGAAAAATAACAAAGCTTACCTTCTTGCTCAATGGTTTACAAATGCAATGCAGCAGTATACAAAAAGCTTACCATGTGTTCTAATGATGATGTTCCTTCATATGACACAACTTGATGTTTTCCAGGCATGTACTTGACTTCAGTCAGAGTCCTATTCTTTAGTGGGTGGTCGAATGTAGCATTGCAAGTCTTGGCAAAGAATGTAGTATTACAACAAGAATAAACATTAGACCAAGTTAGTAACATTGCTAAGTGGTTTAACAGCTTCCAAGAATTTGTGATCACAACCAGTTGCTCATGCCAGAGAGGTTAGGGGTAACACTATGTTGTAGCCATTCCAAAAATGCAAAATGAGAAGCCCAATTGTTCAAAGGCAGCATTTCTCAGGTTCTGAAACCACCTACCATGTTTCCAGATTTCATACATTAGAAACAACAAACATGCTGTTTTCATCTACCCCAACCTTGCTTAAAAGCAAATATCCTCAGTTTCATTAGAAAAAGCATGGGGCAGCTGCTAAAAGCTACTCTTACAAGGAGCTTGACGACAAGGCGACAGTCCATATATTAGCAACACCATACGACATATCAAGAAACCAAAGTATGTACAACATTACTGTTCACTTTATGAGGAACAAAAAAAAAAAACATTAAGGGTGTTTTAATTCTAAGCGTAGTGAAACGCAGACAAGATAATTCTAACACTTAATTCATACAAGAAATTTTCTTTGCACAACAAGATCAGGCAAGACCACACATTTTAACAGAAGCAAAAACACCTCAACAGACACCTCAACAAGTAATTATGATAACGAAGAATCAGTAATTTTATTTGATGAGAGAAAGGTGTCATATGTTTTCGGTGGTAGCTAGGCGAAGTCAGCACCATTCTCTGAAAATTTCTTGTAACAGGGGGAGTAGTGTGTAAGTTACTGATTGCAAGTAATATTTGCTCGCTGGCATAGGACTAATCCACGTTTCTGGACAATGTATGTTGCAGATATACTGCCTTTTCTTCAAAATTAAAACGTCGACATAGAATAAGTTATTGTGTCTAGTAGCTATGGAGTATGATTACGCTAGGCAGCAGTTATAGAGGTGATTATTTTCATTATTCGATGGCAATCAAGCACCTCTTGCATTTGAGAATTAAGGAAGCATTTGTTATTAACCTCATTGATTTCTTCTGTAAAATCAATAAACTGTTTTAAGTTTTTCTTTGTCATTGTTCCCCAGACCGAATTTTTTGTGCACTTCAACCACATGTTAATATTAAGTTAGGGTACTAGAAAAGCACACCTAAAACCTTTACACAATCCACTACTTCGATTGTATCTGATCTATGTTTAATGTGAAGCAAAGCAGCAGTTCTTCTTTGAAGTCAAAAGAGGACTGCTTTTGTCTTTTAAAAATTTATAGTTAAAAAATTCTGCTTTATCAAAGAAGAAAAGTGAGGCAGAACATGCTCACAAACCTCAATCTCTGTTGTTTCTCTGCTTGATATCAGCAGTGTTGTGTCATCAGTGTAACAAATGATAAGACACTTGAAATCGTGAAATAACGCTGTACAGATAATTGATTTAAGCACAAAACAGAAGCAGCCTAGAACGCTTCCCTGAAGTACACCTGTCTTAATGCTTTGTTATTTAGAAGTGAACTCACTCAAGGAAACGTATTGCTTTGTGTACTTTAAATAGCAGTTTAGGAGGTTAAAAGCGATTCTGTGCACACCGTAAGAATATAATTTACCAATAACTTTTTTGACTAAGTGAATGAGAGGTATTAGAGAAGTCGATATGAATTCCTAGTCAGCATCATCATCATCAGCTTATTTTTATGTACACTGCAGGACAGCCTCTAACAGCGATCTTCTAGTGTTAGGTCATTATTATAAATATTGAGCAAGATTAATTTCATTTGCATTCATAAAGTTGTTTTGGTAGAACAGTGTTTGCGAAAACTGTGTCGGAAAGTTCCGAGTATCAAATGTTTTGATAGGAAGTTATGCAGTCTTGAGTGCAACAGGTTTTAGAAAACTTTAGAAAAAATCAGTAGGACTGAGATAGGTCGGTAGTTTTCAAAAATATCACTTTGGCAATTTGCATATCTTTTTCAGAAATACACTGTTTTAAAAAGCTAGGTTGAACAGGTACATCAAAGGAGGTGCAACTAAGTCTGCAAGAAACTTCATTGGCCTAACCTGCATGTTATTGGCATCACAACTACTGGTGTTGTGCAAGTTTACGATGCTAGAATATACCTTCTCTTCATCAACAGGGGAAAGAAACACTGGGTTAGGGTTGGTTGGCACACTTGTCTTGCACGAGGTATCATTTTCTGAATCTCAATTTCGGAATTGATTGACAAGAAAATCATTAAAAAGTTTCTCTAGAAGTGGCGGCGTAACTATGACACCATTGTGACTCATAGACTAAGATAGCCTAGACTTGAAACATTTAGCCAGCTAACTTGAAAGTGGGCTTTAGAGTCACTAACTCATGTGTTCTATTTTTAAATAAATTAGATGTATTTTTTGCACTAACATGCACTCGACTGAACTTTCAGCTTAATTTTCACATCCACACAATGTACAGATGAAAGCATATTTATTTTCCTTTGGCACCCGTCCTGTTGCTCTAATATATGAATGGTTATGTGCTTCCCACATTGTACAAGCTGCTCAACTTCAACTTAATTTCAACTAGAATATCAGCTGCACTGATTCGTTAAAATAGGCAATGCTGTCAACTTCCTGTCTTGAAATGTTGCACCTATTTTTTTTTCCTTCTATCACTCATTGTGTCTTGTGAAATCATTCCAGGATTGCATGTAGCATTTTACTGAGAGGTGATGGATAAGGTTAGTTGACTTTCCATGGTGCATGGGTATATAACGACACAAATGGAGGACACATGACAAAGTAACATAGGACAAAAGAACAAGGACTGAAGGGCCATGCATGATTTCCAAGTCCACAATTAAGGGGAAAAGCACACCATGGCTCCCCTGCATATTTTTTATACTAGTGGAGTTTTCTGAGACAAAGTTTTAGAAATCCTGTTGTAGTGTATCTTAAGTGCATTTATGCTTGTGGATCTTTTTCTTCTTGTCAAATGGGACTTAAACTGCTAGTAAGTATACTAGTGCAGTGTAACAGTGTCAAAATGTCTGCTTAAAAATGTCATGGCAACACAATTTTAGAAACAGTGAAAGCACTAAGTGGGTACATTACCGTAGCATACTTTTGCAGAGTTTCTTTGATACAAACTTCTGTCTCTCTTCTCTTGGCTATGAAAAATGATCGCACAGCCAAGTTGATAGAAAAGCAGGCAGTGGTTTGACTCCTTGATTCCCACCACAGCTGGAACTGCAAATGGTGGTTGTGCACAGTAACATATCTGCAACCACATGTAAGTTAAATCCTGATTCCTAGCAGCAAGAACTCTCTACTGATAATTTTCCGATTCCTATAGGTTATTGAAGCATACAATGTAGCTGGAAAGCTATGAAAAGTTGTACCCAGAATGCTGGAAAGCTGCAGAATGCATAGAAGTTTATGTACCCTTCCTCATATGTCGCATACAATGATGAAGCTATGTAAGCAAGAACACATCCTAAAGAATGTGTTGTGTGTTGCTCTACTTTAGGGTGGTCAGACAAAGCTGAGCAAACAAGCCAACAGCTATCTCAAAAGAAGCGTGAACGAATGAGTGAGTCGCAAGAATTGTCTACTGAAAAAAGAAAATTCTCCTTTAAATTTATTTCAAGAATCCTACTCAATAATCTGCAGAAAAAATGTTTTGTCATTTAAGAAGATTTATCAATTTGATTAACATATCTGTTCACAATGGCTACCATTAATGGCTTGACAACAACCCTGTCCTAGACAATGATGCAAATAGATATTAGATAGCTCTAATATCTCCGATTAGAACATGAAACATTTTATGTGAAGAAAAATTACCAAGCATTTCAAATACAAATTTAAGGAGAGATTTCTCAATTTAAAGAAAAGGTAAGAAACTAGGCCCCATTGTACAAGGTTATCACAGTTTTGCTTGAAATTAGACGTAATTATCTCTTAAGAATAAGTGCAAACAGTACAAATAAGGAATATTTCACAGCATAATGCGCTATGTACTAGAGAGTATAACAGAAAAATCCGTGCTCTATGCTGTACATTTCCTGAAACCACACTTTCCACATCCTCAACTGTGGACTCCGAGCAGATAAAAGATCACGTTTCTTAAGCTCCTCTTAACTCTCTGTTCTTATGTCCCTTGTCCTGTTCAGTTTTTTTTTTTCACTATCACTATACAGCCATACCCAATTTTGCATACAACTCTGCTTAATAATGAAACCTTTTTAATACAAGTCCCGTGTCAACACTCCTTAAAGCAAGACATAACAAAATAGGTGACCATCCTTAGTTCTCCAATGATCGGCATCTATGAGCTGGCTGTTCTCTGACCCTCAAAAGCGTGCCCAGGTCGCAATTGTTTTGCTATGGTCAGTTTATGAGGAAAATTGATTAATTAAAGAGTAAATTTACGTTTCACTGAATATTCATTCTAAACAAAATCACATAGCTGTGAGAGTTTGAAGAAATAATTTACATGCTAGATTCATTCCTTTTTCCTCTGAATTCTTAGCCATCAAGCACTTATCAAATGATTCCCATGAAACGCTTTCTGAGATGGGAGATTCATTTATTGTAACAATGATGAATTTTGTCTTCTGCTGCTTATAAAACTGCCCTGAGCACAAAAGAGCATTGATAGTTGCCATATCTCAATACAAATACCAAGCATGACATAAAGAGAAGCATTACTCACAGCAAATTTGTAGTCTGCTTCCTCATAAGCACGAGATGGGAAGTCCACGGCACAGACTACAGGTGGCTCACGTGGATGTGCCATCAAAATCAAGAAGTCACAGTACCTGGAAATCCCGACATTATAGCATGCCTTTTTTTCTGACTAAATGCAACTTTTGTACTCACCCAGTGAATTCACGAGGAATGCGCGTCTCAAATGGGGTAATATGGTCGACTCCGACTACCAGTTTTAGGCTTTTATCGGTGTTCTGAAAGTGTGTGTAGACATCCTGCACAATTAAAGGTGACAAAGGTTAGAACTCTTCGTCAAATCCCTAAGTGGATACAGTTGGCTTTTACCAGTTTTCTGATGTTTAAACCGATTTAAAGTCAATAATTTAATTATACCAGTAAGACTTATTTAAATCATTTTAGGTAAAAGTAAACATTTTTCTACCTTCAAAAAGACTAAAAAGGATGTAATGTACAATATGTGCTATCATTTCATATGCATTTATGTCAGGGTGTCGAACCAAACTAAACCCAAACCACAATTTTGGGCAGAATTTAACCTGAACACAAACAAATATTATTGAAACGTGCCTGTACCAGAATTGTACCCGAACATAAAAGAATAATAATGTTTACCGGTTCAGTGTGAAACAGTTCAAGCATATAAGGTGACAACCGGTACTAAACAGTTTGCATCACTGTTCAAATAACTATTATATCTCAATCAGTGGACCCTACTAGCAGATTGTCATGTCTCATGAGTAGCACTGTGTGAGAATGGGGATATACAATGGGTGAATGTTAGTAACTACGGCCACCTCAGCACAGACGCTTGCACTTGTGAAGTCAGCCATGCAAGTTGTGTTCCACAGCTGAAAAGTTGTTTTAGGAGCTTCATGGAATCAACACTTCTGGTGACACACCCGATTTGGCCATTCAACTTATTACTACAGCTAATTAGATAAACATGGAGAGCTGAAAAACTATGTCCTTAAGGAGGGATATCAACGAGTTTATCTGCATGACTTATTGTAACTATGGCACTGCAGTCACTAATGAATGCTGTCACCTTCTCGGTGAGCGGTAGTCATGGCTATAAATAGCATGCGAAATCTGCTTTTGTTACGTGCCATGGCTTAACACACGTTTGGTGCATACCCAAGCACAGTACAATGTTCTTCGAGTGGCAGAATTACTCATGAGGCACAAAGTGCATGCTTTTGACTTCTTTGTCTGCTCTAAGCCAGTGCAAGGCTACACGCCATGTGCAGATGCGAAAGAAAGGTTATGTATTGCTCCGCACAAATAACCTTTGTTGATCATTCAGAAGCATCAATGTCCTCACCTGCTTTTAAAAAAAAGCAGTAAACCAAGTAAAACATCAAATGCTGTATTCTTTCTTTGCTAAAGACTAGAAGTTTCACGTAATTTATGTAATACAAAGTGAATTTGTGCTGTCTTCGACACCTTAGATTACATGCCACAGTTCGCACACCACCAGTCCTGTTGTAAAAACCTGAAGCCAAACAAAAATTAACTCACTCTGCTGCTGTCAAAGTAATGAGTGTGGAAGCTATGCACACTTTATGCTGACGTAGCGATTCTCACTAATCACCTGTTTTTATTATGCACATGAAAATTTCCCCATATCTATGTAATTCATTCATAAATTTATACCTCCTCTTGATGAAATTTGGAAATACTGATTGCTGAGCAATTTGGTGTTCCATACTGATGAAAAGTCATTGTATCAGGTTGTGTTTCTTTCTTGTCCCTTTCTTATTGTGCTATTCTTTGGCAGTATTGATGAAACTTGTTTTTTTTGGTTCAACATTCTGATTTATATTACTGCAAACATACAGCAAAACAAATTCAAAATTGTAATCTAGCAGTGGCGAATCCTTCCTGTTTACTGACCCTTCCAACCAGCACTCACGACTTTTACAGACAAATACTAACGCCTTGAGAAAAGGGGGGGGGGGAGGGGAGAGGCATGCCTCAAACGAAGAAAAATAACAAGAATGAAATTTTAACAAGTGACAACACATCCTTGTGCTGCGCTGTAGCAGTGTTTTTAGGTTGGGGAATAGGGAAAGAAAGGAATGCAAAGGTTGAAATGCCCATTGGTCACAAGCGAGTGTCTATTATAAGCACCTGATGCTGCAACTGAAGGACCTACCAAATCAAAAGAAAGAGCAAGGCCTGGTTCACAGAGCATTAGGTGCATACCGCAGGCAGCGTACACTGGCGAGACGAAAAAGAAAGAGGCGTGTTATATGTCTTCACTAGAACAGTGACTATGTCTCACCAGAGGTGGTGGCCTCAACCATGCGTTAGAGGAGTAGAGAATGCAAAAAAACTGAGCGATGAGGCAAGTGAGGAGAGTGTAGAGTTCAAGGGTGGCAACAGGACCACCTTTGTGTCCAGGTAAGCACGCAGCAGGTGCTGCATTTGGGCCAGGCACGAGGAGGTCTCTGGCAGGGAGCAGCAACACATTTGCAAACAGTATGTGTTTTCGCAGTGTGATAGGGTCAACAACTTTATGTTGCTGCCATGTTGCAAACAGAGGTTGCAAACTGTTTCCGCAGTGCGGAAAGGCATTCTAGAGAATATCCTAGGATGATTTCTAGTACAGAAATCATCGTAGGTCTTGCCTTGGTTGCCGTGCATGTCAGCACGACAAAATTTTGAGAGGGGAGGTGGAAGCCCTCACCCTAAAATTTTGTATGCAATATATTTGTATTGTGCATAACATTCTTGAAGGTGAATAGATCAGTCAGTTATGAATATCCATGCCTTAGTAAACATTAGTTATGAATATTTGCCTTTCTTGGTTTTACAGTAAATTCTCTGCTCCCCTTTCCCTTCTGGTTTTATTAGTTTTATGTTTTTATGGGCGCACTTTCCCCTTTGCTGCATTTTCAGACTGATATAAGTTATGAATAAAAATAACCAAATTACCTGGACTATGGTCATTAGATTGTTCAGGTCATTCTGGTGACCTTGAGAAAACAGGGCAATTCCTTTCAGTCTATTTTCATCAATCCATGCATCCAGGCTTTTCATAAACTGGCCCATATCAGCTTCATGCAGCATATCAATGCTGAATGAGTCCACCTCAGCAATAAAATAAGGTGATCGATCAGTGTTATGTGAAATAAAATTTTTAAAGTCATTATCTGGAAAAGAAGACAAAGAAAATATTTTCTATTTACAGTAATAATTTATTTACAGAGAACATGCAGAATGTTAGATTCAATGTTCCCAATTATAGGAAGTGAACAGCTAGAAGTAAGCACAGATATATCTTCATGTTGTTTCTTTACCAGCGCATTATACGAATTGTAATCTTCAATTCTGCCTGAGTCTAATCATGCAAGGGTAGTCATCCCATCTGCAGATTTGCTGTTATATTGACTTCAGTTAATGAGCTGATTGGTAATGACTGTGCTCCAACAAGCTCCTGTACACTTCTATGGAGAAAAAAAAAAACATTATGAATTAGAACTTTGTAATTCAAGCATGTAATTTAGAAGGAATCACTAGCAGGTTGGATTATGAGCAGTAGTGGTGCTTGACAATGCTGTGCTAACAAGAATATTTTCTGTTCAAGTTGTGGGGCCTGCACTAAGTGCAGAGAGAGAGAGAGAGAAAGAATTGGCACACCTAGAGAGTGGGAAAGCTTTGAGGTACAATGTCGAAGGGGGTGGCAGCTGAAGGGGCTACGGTGAACCTTGAATTGAACCTATGTGTGAGGCCATTGACATACAAATTTGCAATCAAGCTTCTCTTGCAGGCCCTTGAGTACTGAAAATTCCCCTTGAGCCATAGCCAATGGTTGAATGATCATGGCAGACTGCCCTAAACTTAGCAGCGAAGCTGGACTTCCACTATTTACTTTTACTTCCAAAGACAATGATGATCATGCTTTGCAACATATGTATTGCAGTTCAAGACTGTCGGTACAATGCCTGCTTCTAAGCAGAAGTGCTTACCACCAACACAGGATAGTTCCAGTGAGTGCCTAAGTCATGTTCATTGCTATTTTCAAACTCTCATTTAACTTACCATCTGGTATACAAATTGATCTTGTACATCTCAATGAGGTCGAATTAGTGGAAACTGTCTGCACTTTTCATTTTCAATAAATGATTTTAATGAGCATAAAGGCAATGGTCCCGTTACTGGCCATGAAAATCAAAGTTGTGATTTCCTAATCTCACACACATTAATCAAATTCCAGGGTTTATGTGCCAAAACCACCACATAATTATGCGGCAGGATGTAGCGGGGACTCCAGATTGATTCTCACCATTCGAGGTTCTTTAATGTGCACCCAATTCCCAGTACATAGGCATTTTTTGCATTTCACCCCATCAACATGCGGCCACCGTAGCTGGGATTAAACTCCTATGCACATAATTGGTTGTACGTATCTTCACAACTGTTCTGTTTTTCGAAAGTGCAACAAGTTATATAATGCATGACTTGCTGAAACTAAAATGTGACGTTAGAGCAATAAACACAAAATCAAAGAGAAACATAACAGTGTATTTGTCGTTTCTTAACTGTCTTATTCTTAGTACTTGCTGTGCACAATTCAGTGAAATGATTTGGCTCCCTTGAGTATGCTTCTTCAAGCCCTTCATTCCTAATTTCATAGACCAGTCGAAGCTTTCCCTGATCTGGAGCCAGCAGTCATATTTTTGTGCCTGCTAGCAGAGCACAGCCACCATGGCTGTGTTCTGCTGTACATTGCAATAGAATAAAATACAGTTTCACCAGTGCCTCAATTTCACATTGAAAATCTTTTGTGTTTCAATGCAATGCGCCTATGACACACGTATTCCCACCCCCTTTCTTTTCCTCATTAACTTTTTTAGCAGCAGGCCCATTGGGCACAGTTAAACCGCTATCAATGGTTTCAAACATCACTTTCGAGACCTTACATGCCGCTCATGGGCACACTGCGCCATTGGACACGAAGGAGAACTACATTCTTGTTTTCTAAGCAGCTAGATTTTTTCATGCCAGGCGGTAATTTTTGAACATGCTCCGAAGTTTCGCGATCGTCAAAATAGAAAGCAAAAATGGCTGCCTCCGGGAGCTGCGCATGCGCTTAGAAAGATTGCAGATGCCGTGATTCCGCTGCGTTTATGGCTGATTTTATCAATGAATTGAGCAGCAGCAAGTCTCGGGATGCTGACTTTTTGTCGGACTTTGACTCTGAGGGCGACGACAATGCAAACCAGCCCAGAAAATCAGCGGCCAAAGCCTGATACACCAAATTGTAGTGCATGAAGTTAAATTTTTGTTGTGGAATAACTGCTCAATGAGAAACCTAAGATCTTTTGTAGATAGTGCCTATTAAACAGCAATACATGTTGCATATCTCATAATTTTTGTTACATACTTTTCTCAGTAAATACAAGTGTGACATTACAAACTTTGTTGAATTTTATCCCACAATCTTGATTCTAGCAATTTATATCTTTTTATGACATACATCTCATTAATAAAACATTTATGTGTGAAAAGTGCATTCATTCTGCTTTTTGTTTCAGTGTAATATAAGATATTGAGTGCAGTATTTCCTTCAGAAAAAAAAAGCTGCTGTAACCTACAAAAAACACCTATTTTCCCCATGGTAGAGAAAGAGTTTATGTGCATATAATCCTATCTGGTGATGTGGCACCAATTGAAACTACCAACTCGAATACTAACCATCCCTGGGCACAAATTTATGGTCAGCATCATTGTACTTCACAAAGCTATAGATGACATAGTCACATAGATTTCTTGTCAGATATTTCACAACACCAACTGCCTCATTGGTAAGACAGATGAGGCTGCCTGAAAAATAAAGTGAAGATATATTAATTGCATGGGACAGTTCAGAACAGTCAATGCTGTGCATGAATGTGTGCGCATAGTGCAGTGATGTAAGACAAGAGAGCAAAATTTGTCATATGCATTAACACATGCACAAATATTAAGTTCTTTGCAATGTTAGTGCATTATTTGTTTATCTTATTTTGCTGATATATGTCTGTGTGCTGTTTTTACTAAAGGGCCCCTCACCAGGCCCCATAGCAAATTTCGGTTATGCGTTGGAAGTTGTTGAGTGTCCTCTAAGGAGCTTTCTGCCGCAATAATTTTCCGAATTGGTTCAATAATATCCGAGATAAATATTTCAGTGCTGTGAACCCACGATTTCAGCAGGCAAGCTCTACTACCAAGCAACACACTCTCTCCACTCGCCCCATCTAGCCTCCGCAAGCAAAATTCCTTCCCTGCATTCCTCCCATACTGGACTTCGAGGATCGCATGACGCATACGTCACGGGCCTTGCCTTCATATTTTTTTCTCCTCGCTTTATTTTTTTTGGCGCTGCGCACTTTTGCTGACAGCATCATGCGTGAGCTGTTGTGACTGTCTCGTTTCACACAGCGCGTGATTTTGTGCGCTGTGCACGAGGACACATGACGAGCGGTATAATTCAGTGCTACACGAATACTGAGACAGACACAAGCGGATCACAGAGCATGATCACGCACTGGAACACAGTAGAAAATGGCATAGTTTCGGTACCTGTGCACATGACTGCACGACCGTGGGAACAAGCAGACAAAACGAAGTAGATCTCTCTTGCTTTGGTTCGAAGTAAAACAAAAAACATGCAGGCATTGCGTTTGTGTGTTTTATTATTCCTCTAAACTTGAATTTGTCAATTCAAGCAACAGATCACACAAATAACAGATGTTGCCTTGAATAATTCTCGAAGTCACATGTCTCGGCGATTGACGTCACACTGTGAACATGAGTACGTAGGTGCAAGGACACGCGTACATTACTGTCCAGCTTGGAGCACGGTCGCCGTGAGGGAAAGGGAAAACAGTGTTCGGATTGAAATTTCAGACCTTTGCACGGTGCGTAGAAATGTAATACTTTGCAAACACGATTGTTCGCACGCATTGTATGCTCTGAGCTTGTCAGCTGAAAATGGCCAGAGCTGGTGAGGGGTATGGCAAAAACCTCAGATGGCTCATGGGACGAAAAATGGACAGTTTGGTGTTATGGTACCAAAATTCAATGGCACCAAAATTGGGAGTTGAACCCTTGATCTTTGGCGGGAGTCAAACCCATGATCTTGGTTGTTAATTACAGCAAAGTTAATTAGGGTACTCAAACCCACATATTTCATGTTAACTACAGACAAGTTAATTAAGAGGCAATTAACACATTGTTAATTAAGGCACTCGAACCCCCAACGTTTGGTATGAGTTGAACCCAGGACGTTTGGTGCTAACTAGGGCAAAGCTATTTAAGCCCCAGTTAATTAAGGTAGAGTTAATTAGGGCAGTCGAACCCACGACCTTTGGTGGGAGAAAACTAATAGTAGAAAGTAAGAACACATTCGAATGAGAATGCCATTTACTGAATGTCTCGTGAGCATGCAGGCTTTCACCTGCATCCTCTTTAGCATGTGCTAAAATGACTGTCAAATGCTTTTGATGTGCCTTGGGTGATTAAAAGTTCAGTAAATTACCGAAAATAAATAAATTATTGAAACATTTTTCTATACTTAGAGGACAGGACACAATGGTACACTTACGAGTGGTGCCACGAACAGGTGGTGTTCTTGCTGTTGGTGTTGCTGAAACTGAAAAAAAAAATACCAATTTATTTTAAAAATCCTTTTTACCTCCATTGCGATCAATTTTGTGCACTGTGTGCTCAGCTGATCACTGTACCATGAGTTTGAGGAGGTGGTGAAATAGGCGATTCTGGAAGAAGATAGAAAGAAGACCTCAGCACTGCGAGTTTCGTTATTATAAAAAAAAAAATAGTACAGCAAGTTGTAGCAAGTCTCCTTTAAGGTTCCCTCTAATTGTGAATTCATTCAGAATAATTTCTGTGCTTGCGCCACAATTCTCCAATTAAAGCATGTGCCTTTTCTTGCTTTGGTAATAAATAATGTCAACCCCTGTTTGTGAAACAGTTTGCATAGTTTAAGGTGTATGGAAAAGAATGCATTTTACTTCTGGGCAAAGCTAGTATAAGGATGCATTCTGGCAACTTTGCAACTAGACCAACTTGTTAGATTTTGAAGAATATATTTTGAGCGCTTTATTTTACTATATTGTTGTTACATGTAAACATAGAAAGGAGGAGGTCCCACAGCTCATGACTGCAGGGGGACATCCTTTACATAGATGCATTTGACAAGTAAAAAATTAGAACAGCAATAGCAATAATGCTTACAGACACACAAGCTTTCAAGCCCCCCAAATATATAAATTGAAAACACTTGTACATAAGTGATAATTTGCAATCTACAGTTAAACCTCGGTATAACAAACTTCAATATAACAACATTTGAGATATAACGAAGTATTTTACTTTTCATAGCCTTTTGTTTGTAGAACACCATGTATTAAAACATCAATATAGTGAAGTGTGTTTGTATGTGATTTCAATATAACGAAATTTTACAGCGGCGGCAAAGGAATACGGAGACAATAAACGGGAACTCCGGCAGATGCAAATGGTCAAATGATTGAATTGCATACCGTTGCTTGCAAATGCACCTCTCAAATAATATGCCGCACGACATGCACGACCGCCGCAGTGGAGCCGCATCATGTTTCGTATAAAGTCCAAGTGCGAGAAGATCCTATTGCGCTCTGGCCACTGTGTGTTTTAGGTGTGAGTGAAAGTGTGTGAGGGTGAAACAAAATATATGGTGGCTTCACGAGTGCCCCCTTCCCGTGCGAGCAAAGGGAAAGAGGGGGAGGGGAGTGAGCTCCCAGTAACATGATCAAGCACACACGAGGGGGTGGGGGACGAGTGGGGGGTAAGTTGGCGCGAGTCTTGACTTCTGGCGCGTGTCCGGGTGGTGGCTGCACATGGGTGTAAGCATGGCTGAGCACATATGCACATTATTTTGTGCTCTTAATGTTTCTTGTTTACCCCCCTAAGAAACACGGCAATTGCAATTTGGCAATTCATTCTGGAATTTTTAGTCAAAATTGTTCTGCACACTGATTACCACTTATTTGCGCCAATAATAATATCATGAAGTTGTTCCCCTTTCAGGGTGGCATTGATTCACATTTCTGTTAGCTAACAAGGAAATCACGTGAAGAGACCTGTGAACCTTATATATTTAAACCTCGATATAACGAACTTCGGTGTAACGAAATTCTTGATATCATGAAGTATTTCACTTTTCATAACCTCTTGTCCATAAAACACCATGTATTTAGAACCTCAATATAACGAAGTGTTTTGTATACGATTTCAATACAACGAAATTTCACTGGCACTGCAAAGGAATGCCGAGACAAGAAATGGAAATTTCCATGGACACATATGGTCAAATGATTGAATTACAAGTGGCTGCTTGTAAACGCACCTCTCAAATTGACGAGAGCGACCACTGCTGAATTGGAGCGGCATCATGTTCCGTATAAAGACCTAGAGCAATGAGATCCTATCGCACACTGTGTGCTTTAGGTTCGAGTGAAAGTGTGTGAGGGTGAGACAACAAAGATGTTGGTTTCATGCACGCCACCATCCTGCATGAGCAGAGGGAAAGAGGGGGAGGGGATCGAGCTTGCGGTAATGCGATGAAGAACGTGCGAGGAGGAGGGGGAAGGGGAGCCGAAGTGTGGGGTAAGCTGGCATGCGCATCTTGATTTTTGATGCGTGTCTGGGCTGGTCGTTGCTGCGCATGGCTGCAAGCATGGCTGAGTGCATACGCAGTCGCACATCCCGCTTTAGAGGTAATCTGTCATATGTGCAAAGAGGGGGCATGCCAAGACAGCGTGGCGTCATGTAATCTGTCTTCCTGCGCGTTTAGTATTGCAGGATGCGTGATCTCGAGTTTCGGTGACCTGATGGAGCAAGGGACAAAGCATTCGCTCCCCACCACCTACACTTTTCATGATAGCGTCGTCCCAGTGTGGGCGAAGCTATCAGCCGCGGGGACGGAGTGTGCGCAAGAGTGTGGCTGGCTTCACTTAATTCTTACTGCTGATGTGAAGATATTGTCGACAGGGCATGAAACTTATCATTCGTCACCAACTCCAAAATTCATCAAAATAAATTGTTTTCTCATTTAAATTTGCCTATCTTGATTGCCCGATAATTCGGATAATTCTTCGGCGCCTTTCCATGTAAGAAAAATCGATCGGCAACTGTACTTACTTACATAAGATGTCTAACTACAATACAATTAAATTTCTATATAACAAAGCAAATTGCAGACTTTACCGACTTCGTTATATTGAGGTTGAACTATATCACAAATGTTACAAAAGAAAACAGTCATACTTTAAATGTAAAGTCAAGGTGGTAAAAATATTTTAAGAATTGAATAATGGGAACAACAGAATTATGACTATCCCAGCTGCATTTGAAGAAGTAGCTAATGAGTGAGGTGGGTGTAAGCCTGTGACACCTAATGCATTGGCAAAGAAATGAAGGGACCATCACACTGCTGGCTAACAGCTCAATTTTAATCATATTAGCTAGTACAGAACAAAATGTTTATACCAAATGCATATGCATTACAACTAGTGATAGATTAGTGATCTATCACTAATGATCTTTTAATGATCTTCTAGTGATCTATCACTAATGAACTAGTGGTCTTCTCTACAAAAAGTCGCTTTTTTAGACAGTAGCCTGTGAAGAATTTTTGTGCCTCTTGTTCATAATGTCCCCCCCCCCCTCCCACTTCCTCTCAAACACTTGTACACGCCTTATCACAAGTACAAAGGCTACCTTGCTGGGACTGCCAGGCTGACTACAGGTTCTTTATGAAATTGCCAGTGGTGTGCCATAAGTTCTGCCACTCTGGAAAATGAAAAATTTTAATGAAGTTTCACTTTGTGAATGCGGGTTACGCGTAAGCATATGAGTGCTATTCCCATATACTTGTGCGTGACCCCATTCCCATAGTCGGGCTCGGTCGACTTGTGCTCGGCCTGCCGCCATTTGCAGTGCTGCTCCATTCTTGCTTTCGTACTAAAAACTTTCGTACTCCCTCTAAAGAAGTATCAAATGTCAGGAGCACCACGGGAAGTGCACCACACAGCCAAACCGTATACACAGTGAAGGCACAAAGGAGCCCGCATATTTTTGACAAAGGCTGTACATTTCTGCATTAAGAACACTGCCTAAAGGCAGCACGAAGTACCTGCTCCTATGGAAAAGCAGAAGCATGCAGGAAATCCATGCACTACTACACTTGCCTTTTTGGAGTTCAGATTTCAAAGTGTGCAGCCTTGAAAATGGTCCACCCAATGATGGGCACTTTCCTTCCACATCTTCAAACTCGACATCAAATGCTGCAGCACACACAGTTTGAACTTGCCCAGCCACTTTCGATACCTGTAAGAAAAAGTTGTCATGGCTTATGCTTTTATACCCTGGGAATGGGAAGCACATTGCAGCAGTCTGCATGACTTGCTCATGCAGGGAGAAGCTGGTTTTTGATTCTCTAGAACAACCTAAATTAGAAAAAACTGTCAATGCTATCATGTCCACTTTGGCATGTGACAACTCAATCCATAAATGTGGCCACTGCGTCCCACTCAGACAATGACTGCAATGGGTTTTCTGGCACACCCAAGTGCCACTAATAATCAATCGAAAATTTTTACTAAACTTCCTTTATTTTGTACACATCCAAATGCCATGAAGCCACTATTTCTTAAATAACAGCAGTACACATTGATGTTTAAGAGCTCTCCCAGAAATGATAATAGTGTTCAATTAAGCTCAAAATTATGCAAGCACTATTCCTGAGTGCTAACCAGAAGAAAAGAAAAGTTCACAACCAAACCTTTTCATGCATTGCTCGTTCTGCTTCGAAGCTGAAGATCTCAGTCCCATTGTCCTTCTGCTTCAGCTCATAGGCAGTGGCAGAGGGCAACTTCTTCAAGTGGCAAACCTGTATTGCAGTCAGCAGAAATGAGAAATCGAACCTCCTTTCAAGATTAATTCATGTTTGGTAAACAGACTTATAGAAGCAAGATAGCCGTGTAAGTGCAGAGAATTGGCTCACACTGCAGCAAGAAGAAGTGGTCAGAGTTTGGCTCAATAAGAAACCATTGGAGTGCAAAAATAAAACATTCAAGAACGCTTATTTGGTTGTTTTAGGCCTTATTCGTACGATAATGTGATCACAAATAAAATGTGGCATCATCCATTTTTTTTTTTTACCTTTTTGTGCTCTTGCTTCCTCATGAACCACTACCTCCATGTTTTCCTTTGAGATCAAGTTACCGATAAAGAACTCTGTCACCTGGTATAATTCACTAAATTGTGAAACACGAAAGTGGGATGGGGGACTATGTTACAATACAGTAAAACATGTAAACAGTGCTATGGAAAGAAGAGAAGAATGCCTCACAGTAAAGCCATTGAAAAGCAGTTCTAAACTTGCAGTTGAAAGGTCAAGTGACTAATTATATTTAAGGTGATAAAGCAACTTTGGAGTTATTAAAGATATTGTGGTGGGGAGTACATAACATGTTTAGGAGGGTTGCATTCCATTCCCATCAAAACTAGACAGGTTACCATCTGTATCACCAAAGTGCCCTTAAGGCAATAGAAGCTGCCTTTATGCTCATGCATTCGCACAGTGACATCTTTAGAATTGCTTTTACAGTGGCCAGATAACTTCTGTGTATATTTCTTACTTGAATAAAGAGAAGTAAAGTATATTTCACTTCTAACCATGACCAAACACAGATGTAGTAGGGAGCAAGTAATTCTCACAGAGCAGCTAACATGCAATTTTTTCCGATCAATGGTGTAAGCTTAGGCTAACACTAATGTCTGACGATGGAGAGCTGGACAGTTTAACCCAGACTTTGATAGAGAAAATTTGGGTGGGATTTTCAAAGTGTCAGGCCTTGTTTAGGGCAATTTAAAAGCAAAAGTGAACTAGATTAAAAACTTTAACAAAGAGAGCTATCCCCTTTCTTGCATTTCTCTGCAGCTTGAACTTTGAGAGTACCAGTGCATATTCAAAATTCAACATGCTTAATTTTACATGTTACATTTTTTCCCCAATTATGGTGATAGAGCCAAAGATGGCAATTTTTGAATCTGTTTGCATCACATGATAAAGCAAGTGGAGTCATGTCATGCCAGTTTCACATACCTTGTCATATCCTACCCAAAGCTCCTTTTCACAAACTTTCCCACGACCTTGTTTCTTGACGCCATGAAAGTAGAGGACAGCAAGTGTAAATGATAAACAAATGCTGGTCCTGTTTCTTGAGCGTTGCTCTAAGTATTTCTGAAAGAAAGGCAGGGCAATGTTAATGTAAACAACCTTAATGAGAGAAACCTTATCTCATGGGAAATAAAAATGACTGATTAAGCAGTGCACAACATTCATTGCCTTCTTTCCCCTTGAACCTTGACTACAACATGCATTACCTTGATCATTTCTAATCAGTAATGGCAGTTCAGAATGTTCATGCTACTTGAATATGAATTTTAACAGCAACATATTGAGCTTCCTATATGGCAGACAAAATTGATAGAAACATGCTTTTGCCACTAAATATACACCTCCAATATCTTGGTACCTGACATTACAAATAATAATAATAATAAAAAACTTCATTGTACAAACCATTTCTATTTCCTCAGCCTTTTCTAAAGGCCTGTTGGGAAATCTGGGAGCACAACTGCTGCTTGGCTTTAAATCATGCTTCCTGAGAATCAAGTACTGACATTTTCTGGGGAAAAAAAAGAAAAAGGAAACATGAAATGAAATCAAAAGCAATTTAATCTGCAACTGCAGGAGTGAAAACATTTAACGGCAGCACCAACAAAAGCTGATGGTAACTAGCTGAATGAGTCCACTCATGCCATTCATATGCAGACTTGCTTTTCCTGATTTAGTTCTACTACTAATAAATAATGGTCCACTTACATGTGTCCTTGTACTGTTTAATTAAGTATATGCAAATGGTGATTAACTAAAAAATATAGGGCCATACTGATTCTATCATGGTGTTTAGCCATACTTTCATATTGTTTTGCTCACATCTAGGTTGATATATGCTCTTGTTGGAATTGCGGTCGCTGTTGGTGTAACTAACTATACTAGGCAGACACGGCGAGCAGTGTCTAGCAGACACAGCGTCTGGAAAAGATACTCAGGGTCTTATAAAAAGAAACCATGCATTCATTGTGTGGCAAGTTCAGTTTAACTCAGCTGCATCAGTGCTCTAAAAATTAGCATCAAATGCAACAAGCTCAGCAGAGATCACATATGGGTAGCTTTACCAAAATGCCTTTGACCAGTTATTCTCATCAGGCATTGCTATGCTTGGTGATGTGTTGTATTCGTGTGAGCTCTTGCTTGACCTTCAGACTGCTTCCACAAAAGTTGTGCATTATTTGGCCATTGGTACTGATACAGTTTCTTCTTTATTGTGGTATAGAAATGGGTTATCACTGAAACACATTATAAACAGTGTTTGGAAATGCAAAATACTGGCTTTTGGGATCATTCCAGTTATTATACTCACATTATTTCTTAAAGCATTACTTCTAGTCAGGCACTAACAGAAACTACTGCTGGCTAATAGCATAAATACCATTCCAAATTGTTAGAGGAGAAAATATGTTAATTGGAAAGCTTAAGGACTCACCCTGTCAAAGTGGATGCTAACACCTGGGAGTCACGAACTTTTTCAAATTCAAGTATTATGATCACCAGTGGTTGTTGCTTGAATTTCGTTGAGAGGTTCCAAAACTCCTGCAGACAAAGAAAACTATTTAAGCTCGAGAAGTAATTCAAGGTTGCCAATTATTTCACTTCCTCAATTACATCAACTTCTGCATAAGGTTTCCAAGTTCACTAAAGACAAATTTAGTGAACGACAGACAGTGCAAAAGAAGAGAACACACAACACACCGTCCTTGTACTGTTTGGCCTGCAGTACCAGTTGTGTAACAGGCACATGTGCCACTAGGTAACTAGCTAGCTTAGTCACAACTCACTGACATTACTTAAATCAGTGATTTCACCTACAGTGGTTAAATACGAAATTTACTCTCATTTGTGCCATGGCCAAGTTTACACATGCACTTTTTTAAAAATTTCTGAAGATACAAGAACATCATGTTGCAATATATATAAATATATATATATATTCATATATTATGTCACAGTCTGTAATGTGGGAAGAAGAGGACGCTGATGGTGGCCTTGGAGATGACGAAGAAGAGTTCAGTTTTTTTCGCTGCTCTAAGCATGTTGGCTCTGCCATTAAAAGCCATCTGCAAATAGACGTATGCTTCACAGGATCACTAGATACAATGACATAACCAGTGCATATATCTACGCCCGAGGGATATACCCACCGCCGAGTCCCAAATCGAACAGGAGGCAGGCCATTGCCTGGAGACAGCTCCAGACAAACACCTTCCCTAACCCATTTCATCTGGAACGTATCTTCCCAGATAAGCATAAGGACGACTCGTGCAAATTGTGCCAGGAAGAACTAGCAACTCTCAAACACAGGCTGTGGGAGTGCAATGTAGTTATAGGAAGGATGGAAGTTGCTCAGGAGACCCTGTCATCAATGTGGGCCGCTGCTCCACCCAGCTCAGACCTCAGCATCCAGTCGTGGGCAGTCCAGCAAGCCCGTGAGGTGGCCTTGAGGCAGGGCCTTGACATTCCCCCGTGGGAGACCTGAGCCAGGTCACATTAAGCCTTGCTGGACGTACAATAAAGTTGTATCCATATTCATTCTTCCCTCCCTTATCGTAACATCATTGGTGGAGGCGCGGGGTAATCACTTGCGCAAGACAGCTCTACAGAGGACGTGACCCGGCCGCCACATCATCCAAAGGAGATTCCTCAACCACGGCCCCGTCGTCACCACCAACAGTCATCCTGGCCCAGCCTCGCGACCCTGGCATGTTTTCTGGAATTGACAATGTTGATGTCAATGACTGGTTTCAAAATTACGAATGGGTCAGCGTACAAAATAGGAGGGATAATACAAATATGCAGGCTAACATAATATTCCACCTAAAGAAAACAGCACAGGTCTGGCTTGAGACACATGAAGAGATTACAAGTTGGGACCAGTGAAAACAGAAGCTTAGAGATTTGTTCAGCAAGCCCATCAGACGCCAACGTGCTGCTAAGAAGGACCTTAGGACTCGTGCACAGATGTCCACTGAATCTTACCTGGCGTACATCTAGGACGTCCTCACTCTTTGCCACAAGGTGGATAATAATATGGCAGAGGCAGACAAGGTCAGCCACATATTAAAAGGCATCGTGGACGACGCATATAACCTTCTTGTTTACAAGAATATGACAATGGTCAACGAGATCGTTAACAAATGTCGCCGCTTTGAAGACGAGAAGAGCCGCTGCATATTTCAACAGTTTAAGCATCTACCCAATACTGCAGCTCCATCGACGTGCAAAGACATTTGTCCACCGTGTGGGCCCACCTCCTCCGAGAAGGTTGTATGTGTCGTCCGGTGAGAAATTGAAGCTGCGTCTCCTGCTACGCCAGTGACGCAGTGCTTTGACGATTCCCGGCTGCTCGTGTCTCTTGCTCAGTCGGTCACTCGCCAAGAACTTACCAATGTGGGTCTTCTGTCCATCTGCTCTGCCAACCATCCTGACTTTACTTCGTCTGCTGCCACTGCCCCTGTTCACTGGAGCCAATACGGTCCATATCTCAGCTATCGCAACCCAGCCAAATGCCGCACACATGCTGACAGACCCATCTGCTTTTATTGTGGACGTGTGGGCCACATTTCTCGACATTGTCAAAGTTGCTGGCCAGCCCACTCACAACCAAGCTTTCCCGTCTACCACTGCTCCCCACTGAATGCTCGCCCACCTGCACTCTACACAAAGGTTGAAGACACACCTGACAACACATGAGCCACTGTGACTAGCCGCTCGCCATCACCACACAGTCGCTGCTCCCGTTTGCCCCAGCTGCATTGCTCTCCATCTCCAGCTTACTGTCGCTGCTCTCCGACAGGAAACTAACTAGGGCAGCTCCTGGAGGTGATGCTGCTCTAGAACCCCGACTTGAAATTCCTCTGCTGACCCTGCCTACTGATCGGAACCTTCTGGACTACGTGGATGGTTTGCCCATTACAGCATTCATCGACACGGGAGCGCAAATTTACATCATGAGTGCGGAGCTTTGACCACGCTTGGAGAAAGTACTTACTCCTGCTCCGACTAGACTGCTCCTGGTCACTGACAGTGGAACTCCGGCTGTGCTTGGAATGTATACTGCATGTGCCAGTGTCGTTGGTCGCCCCATGTATCCGTTTTGTTTAGAGTGCTCAAACGTTGCCCTCATGATGTGATCCTCTGACTTGACTTTTCGACCGCCCATTCTGCTCTGATTGACTGTTCAGCCAGTGTTGTACAACTTCACCTACCCCTAACTGTTCCCGTTGACCTTCTTGCTCAAACTCCAACTCAGTTTTGTTCTGCAGATTTTATTCACCTCCCATCTCTAGCAGCAACCTGCATCACTGTTTTAGCCTGCCCACCTGTACCTGATGGAGACTATGTCCTTACTCCCACGACTTCAGTCGTTTTCCCACAATGCCTCCTTCCCACACACCATCGTTTCTGTAGCGGACAATCAGACATGTCTTCCCATCCTAAATTTTGGCCAGTGCCCTCAAGTACTTCCTTGAGGCATGTCTCTTGCCACATTGTCACAGTCGCATGAGCGTCACATTTCCGCTCTATCTGTTGCGCCGTCTTCGACCAGTGCCCATCCTGCACCTTCTGCATCTGCCTCACCCGACGACTTTACAACAATGATTGCACCAGATCTGTTAACCCAACAAGCCGCAAAGCTCTGTCACCTCCTCGAGTCCTACTCCGACATTTTCGAACTGAACGATTGCTCTTCGGGTCAAACTACGGTCATGAAGCATCATATAAATACCGGCGATGCAGCACCTGTTCACCGACACCCATACTGGGTGTTGACCTCTGAGTGACAAATTAGACAGAGCGAGGTAGACAAAATGCTTGCCAAAGGAATTATGGAACACTCTTCCAGCCCGTGGGCTTCTCCTGTTGTTCTCGTCAAAAAGAAGGATAACAGCTGGTGATTCTGCCTTGACTATTGTCATCCAAACATGATCACTAAAAAAATTGTATATCCACTTCTCCGCATTGACGGTGCTCTGGATTGTCTCCATGGTGCCACTTATTTTTAATCGATAGACCTTCGCTCTGGATATCGGCAAATTGCCGTGGATGAAATGGACTGTGAAAAGACTGTGTTCGAACTACACACCAGATGGCCTATATCAGTTCAGTATCAGTATATCAAAGAAATGTTGCCATTACTATTTGCAAAAGTGGAGGATTATTATGTGAGTGAATAACAGTAAAGTGATAAGAATTCATACAGCACTAGAGGTATCGTAACCCACAAACCAAAGTGTTGTCAATAACATACCAGTGCATTTATATAACCCGTATCTCCGCTTTACCAAATACAGTCCACTTCCATTGATTCAATTCTGACGGGATCAAGAAAAATTAATTGAATTATCCGGTGGGTCAAAATAAACAAGATGCAGAAAAAAACCCCGAAACATATTCGTTTGGCAGTATTTGCCCCAATTCTAACACACCCTCGAGTTAAATGCCCACCTACTTTGTTTGTACCAAGCAGTAAACTAACATAGAAATATAAATAAAATGCGCTCCTAATTCTATAGCAAGAAAAATTGTTGCACAACTGCTGACAGTTTTTATAAAGTCAGCTTCGCCACACAATTTTTTTTAAAGTTAGCTTCTCCGCATGAATTAATGTTATGCGGCAAAGCATACAGAAGTTGCTAAGGCAGTTTTGGTTTTGTGTTCGATCGACCGCACCGCGCAAGAAATATTCGGCCCCATAGGTCCTAAAATAAGGGGGGGGGGGGGAAGGGGGATTCGGCCCCATAGGTCCTAAAAAAAGGGGGGGAGGGGTGCGTTAGAATCTGGTAAATATCGTAATCGAACATTCTGAGCTACGGTTATTGCTTGAGAATCTTTCTAGGGCGGGCCGAAAATAGGCGTTTCCGACGAGAGATTACGTGTGTTCAACGCATTAGCTGTCCTCTAAGCTCCGCCGAGATGGACGCTGCCACTCTAGGGGGTCGCTATTAAGGTCACCATAGGAGTCAGGCGCGAGCATATTGACTGGTCAAGTTCGAATTATCCGGCTAATACCAATTCCAGGATCGAATTAACGAAAGCTTGGGCACATAGATATGCATTGGCGCTGTCCAGGACCTTCGGCCAGGATCTAATTAACCGAAAAATCGAATTAACTGGAGTCAAATTAACGGAAGTTTACAGTCCCCACTAAAAGCAAATAACTTTTGCGAAAATCCCGATATTGGAAGAAGTGCGATGAAAGAAAACATCGTTCCCTACCTGATAGTAGCATGACATGCCTGGTTTAGAAAGTAGCATGCAATGCTTAGTAGCAATGGAGGTATTTCTGATACATCACACATTAGGAAATTAAGTCAAACTGCTTCAAAGCAGCATAGATGACAAAACAAAAGATTGAAAATAACACAGAAGATAAATTTACAGTTAAGCTAGATTGGTGTATTACACTTATGGGGTTGCAAACAGGCCGGTGTATTGCCATAAGTGGAGACTTTGAAAGGATTATTTGACCCAGTACTGCAAGTGAACAAGTCCATCAACTGTTCACATTGCAATAAGAGGTGAGCAGACTCTCTTTATAGCCTTTGTTTAAGGAGCCACACCTTCACATGAGTACTGGTTCAATTGTTTTCAAAGCAATAAACACAACTGTCTTCAGCATGCACCATTGCACTGTCCTTATTTGCCACTCCCCCCTTCCCCCCATTACACACAGGTGTCCAGTGTATGCTGCACAGTGCAATCTCATTTTGGCATAATTTCAGGTGGAATGTGGGCATGCATGCAACTCCATATATATTTCTTTGCTTAAAGGCTGAGTGATGAACTATGCGGCCCATAATTCACAATGGTGGACTTCACGTTTAACAATGCAACCTGATCCAAATGACTAAGCTCCCATATTTAGAATTCCTTCACTTGACTTGTAACTTCAAATCAGCGACCCACTGCTCCTTCGGCAGTTCCTGCAATAAGGAGTTGCTTAAAAAATACCCACCACTCCAATGCTTTTGAGCACACTCTGAAAGTGCATTATTATGAGATAATATAAGGTCTATTCGATTCAGCCAAGTTTCTCTGCACCTTCTGCACCTACTCATGGTGTGCTGCACCTAGACCCTCGATTCCCCGAGGTGCAGCAGTGCACCCTGCATCCCCGTGCTCGATTGAATGGGGTGCAAGGCAAGGTGCCACGGCGGTGCAGTGCACCCTTGAACCTTGCAGCGAGTGGGTGCAGCCCGGCACCCCCTGCACCTTTTTGTTTGTGGTGCCGTGCACCTTTTTCTGAATCAAACAAACCTATAGTGTAGTAACAACTTCAGTGAATGGAACCATTGCCCTCTACATCCAGAAGTTGACAGTTCATGATGACATGGTATGTGGGGTTTGTAAAAGTAAGGAGGCTTCAAATGTTGGACAGCGTAGACAGGGTACACCATAATGCAGAACTCTAATGACCACTCAACAATCAGTTCATTAGAAGACCACATATAAGTAAAACAAATACATACTGTTGCAAATGGCTCAACTTCTATGGCGTCTTGATGGGCTGCCGAAAATGCAATGCCATCAAGGTTGTTTGTTTCAAGGAACTCTTCAGTTTTGGTAATGAAATCAGTCACAATGCGTCGGACCTTGGACGTCACAACTCCACGTGTGTCCACTTCAGTTGCTATAAATGGAACACTTCCCTTTCGCAACTTTTGTAGTTTATTGATGTCATCTGACAAAAGTGGAAAAGATGATAGCACTCATGCTATAACATTAAGAAGAGCGGATGAAAGAGTCCCCACAAGAAAATGTTTGCATCCACTGTTTTTGTAGTGTCAATGAAAACTAACTCCAGAAAATCAGAGGCAGTAACAATGACACTTACGGCAACACACAGAAACAGTGCCCTATATTTAAGCAAGCTTATGTAAACTTGCAATCCACTACTTTGTAAACTAGCGATTTAGGTGTTCAACATTTCACTGAACTACAGAAGCTATGAGAGATGTCACAGTTGAAATCCCTGGATTAACTTTGATCACCTGAAGTTATTTAATGCACATGCAAAGCATGGTGTACAAGCATATTTGAATTTTTCCCTTATCTATAATGCAGCTACATCAGCCAGAAATTACACCCACAGCCTTGTGCTCAGCAGAAAAGTGCCACAGCCACTGAGCTACTACCGTGAATATCTTGTTAGTGTTGCAAGAACTTTGAATGTGCTCAAGTTTCTATACCCAGAAGTGCAGCACTGGCCTAGCAAGGAAACGTACCTTGCCAAAATGATTGTCTGTGGCAAGACGTGCAGGTATAAGAAAAATTGAACATTCTATTTAAAACACTGACTTAAAGCACACTAAAATGTCAGATTGTCAACCTAACGGAAGTTCCCTATACATGTGCCATATGACAAATGACTGGAGCCTGTAAATAGTCTATAACTCTAGACTGATGTACATTGCACATTCCCTAATGCAGGTTCATCATCATCATCATCATCATCATCATCATCAGCCTGGTCACGCCCACTGCAGGGCAAAGGCCTCTCCCATATTTCTCCAACAACCCCGGTCATGTGCTAATTGTAGCCATGCCGTCCCTGCAAACTTCTTAATCTCATCCGCCCACCTAACTTTCTGCCGTTCCCTGCTACGCTTCCCTTCCCTTGGAATCCAGTCCGTAACCCTTAATGACCATCGGTTATCTTCCGTCCTCATTACATGTCCTGCCCATGCCCATTTCTTTTTCTTGATTTCAACTAAGATGTCATTAACTCGCGTTTGTTCCCTCACCCAATCTGCTCTTTTCTTATCCCTTAACGTTACACCTATCATTCTTCTTTCCATAGCTCGTTGCGTCGTCCTCAATTTGAGTAGAACCCTTTTCGTAAGCCTCCAGGTTTCTGCCCCGTAGGTGAGTACTGGTAAGACACAGCTATCATACACTTTTCTCTTGAGGGATAAAGGCAACCTGCTGTTCATTATCTGAGAATGCCTGCCAAACGCACCCCAGCCCATTCTTATTCTTCTGATTATTTCCGTCTCATGATACGGATCCGCAGTCACTACCTGCCCTAAGTAGATGTATTCCCTTACGACTTCCAGTGCCTCGCTGCCTATTGTAAATTGCTGTTCTCTTCCGAGACTGTTAAACATTACTTTAGTTTTCTGCAGATTAATTTTTAGACCCACTCTTCTGCTTTGCCTCTCGAGGTCAGTGAGCATGCATTGCAGTTGGTCCCCTGAGTTACTAAGCAAGGCAATATCATCAGCGAATCGCAAGTTACTAAGGTATTCTCCATTAACTTTTATCCCCATTTCTTCCCAATCCAGGTCTCTGAATACCTCCTGTAAACACACTGTGAATAGCATTGGAGAGATTGTATCTCCCTGCCTGACGCCTTTCTTTATTGGGATTTTGTTGCTTTCTTTATGGAGGACTACGGTGGCTGTGGAGCCGCTATAGATATCTTTCAGTATTTTTACATACGGCTCGTCTACACCCTGATTCCGTAATGCCTGCATGACTGCTGAGGTTTCGACAGAATCAAATGCTTTCTCGTAATCAATGAAAGCTATATATAAGGGCCGGTTATATTCCACACATTTCTCTATAACCTGATTGATAGTGTGAATATGGTCTATTGTTGAGTAGCCTTTACGGAATCCTGCCTGGTCCTTTGGTTGACAGAAGTCTAAGGTGTTCCTGATTCTATTTGCGATTACCTTAGTAAATACATTGTAGGCAACAGACAGCAAGCTTATCGGTCTATAATTTTTCAAGTCTTTGGCGTCCCCTTTCTTATGGATTAGGATTATGTTAGCGTTTTTCCAAGATTCCGGTACGCTCGACGTTATGAGGCATTGCGTATACAGGGTGGCCAGTTTCTCTAGAACAATCTGCCCACCATCCTTCAACAAATCTGCTGTTACCTGATCCTCCCCAGCTGCCTTCCCCCTTTGCATATCTCCCAATGCTTTCTTTACTTCTTCCGGCGTTACCTGTGGGATTTCGAGTTCGTCTAGACTATTTTCTCTTCCATTATCGTCGTGGGTGCCACCGGTACTGTATAAATCTCTATAGAACTCCTCAGCCACTTGAACTATCTCATCCATATTAGTAATGATATTGCCGGCTTTGTCTCTTAACGCATACATCTGATTCTTGCCAATTCCCAGTTTCTTCTTTACTGTTTTTAGGCTTCTTCCGTTCCTGAGAGCATGTTCAATTCTATCCATATTATACTTCCTTATGTCAGCTGTCTTACGCTTGTTGATTAACTTTGAAAGTTCTGCCAGTTCTATTCTAGCTGTAGGGTTAGAGGCTTTCATACATTGGCGTTTCTTGATCAGATCTTTCGTCTCCTGCGATAGTTTACTGGTATCCTGCCTAACGGAGTTACCACCGACTTCCATTGCACACTCCTTAATGATGCCCACAAGATTGTCGTTCATTGCTTCAACACTACGGTCCTCTTCTTGAGTTAAAGCCAAATACCAGACATAATTGACAGACAGAGGTTGAACAGACATAATTCAGTTTAATTAGCAGTGGACTCATCAACAATTTTACACATAAATTATCATGAAATACTAAAATCTAGAACCAGCTCTCCTAGGCCCATGAGTTATAAATGATTCCTACAGTGGTGGCTTCCACAATGCTAAAAAGTTTCGGACATGGTGGAAAAAGCCAGAAGGGCAGCTGATGCACATTCATGCGAATTTTAGCAGCAAGAATTTTGGAATGAATAAAATTAAATGACAGTTTAAATTCAGGCAGCTGTACCAAATGCGTATAAACACTATTTAAAAGGAAAAAAGATAGTAATGCGTTATGGCTGCCTGCAACTTCAGCATGCCACACTAAGCATCAATAGGATAAAAAAATCTGGCTTGCACAGTGTATTTTCATGCAAGAACTTGCCATTTTTCAGGTCGAAATTCTGCATTTCTATGTCATAGCTGACAGCAGAGTAGATAAGTCCAGTACAGAGGTCAAGTTGCAAAAGATTTCCGATGTTTGTTGAAGCTGTTATACACAGCAGAACACCTGCAGAAAGAAATGAGGCAAAACATGACATGTAGGTCATGCATTTGTCACTCCTCATTCTGTAAGTTCCCCACTGCCATTCCGGGACAACCTATCAAAACTTTCAAAGTGACTATGAGCATACTGTCCGTGCAATCAAACCATGCACTGAAGTCTTTGCGCAGCACCCCTTGTTCAATAAAAACCAAAAATAATCACAACAGTGCTTTTAACTTTCTTATGCTTTATACGTAGTGCCAAAAATCGTACAGGAGCACTACCGTAGGGCACAGCAGCAGATCTTGCTACTCATAGACTGACTTTTAGACTTTTGACAAAAGATACCACTGTGTGACAGCAAAAGTGTGAATAGTAGCCTGAGCATCAAGATTATCTGAATGTAAAAGGCACACAATGATGTGACCAGTCATTTGACAAGCTTTTAAAAGAATAATGTGGTTTTAAGTGCCAAAACCACAATCTGTTTATGAGGCACGCCATAGTAGGGGACTCCGAACATTTGGACCACCTGGGGTTCTTTAACGTGCACCTAAATCTAAGTACATGGTTGTTTTTGCATTTTGCCCCCATCGAAATGTGGCCGCCGTGACCGGGATCCAATCCTGTGACCTCGTGCTTAGCAGCCCAACACCATAGCCACTAAGCAACCAGGGCAGGTGACAAGCTTGTAGGCTGTTTAAATAAAGAAATGGGGGCATAATAATAGAAACCTAATAAACTTAATAGTTACCTATTAACATAATAATAATAAAAAAGGTCAAAAATAAAACCCACGCACTGTGGAAATCAACGTTGGGCAACATATTCTGCATGTAGCTGGTTATCTAGCATCACTTGGAGTTCTGTAGAATGTTGCCAAATGGTGCAACTTGTCCATGTAAAAGGTGACAGCACTTCTGAGCGATCTAAGCTGGAGCTCAGTGCTCTGAAACAAGCAGCCAAACATGTTCCAAGAGCTTGATTTCGACCACCTTAATGTAACATGCACCACCAGAGTGCTCTGAAGCGGGCAAAAACAACCAGCCGAATGTGCCACAAGTAAACTGTTGCTTTGCAATGTCATATAAATGCCAATTGTCTTAAAGTGCCAGTCTGCATGAGAGAAGTACACATATGCCTAGGGTCTAATGGCTCAAGCATCAGGTCATTGTGTAGGGGTATCCTAGTTGTTCAAATCCTACTAACAGACACTTCTTTTTATTGCTTAAGTCTGAAAATAGGCATGGCAGATACCCATTGCCACAAGATGCCTGCTACAAGGCAAAGTCTGCTTCGCATTAGAAGAAAGTCTGCCAGTTCTGAGAGCTCTTCTACATCACTTATTGAAATGTGAAAGCATCTGTGGGTCCTAACTCCCCTATATCAACGCTATCTGAGCACTTGCCTGCATTGACTAGCTTGGTTTGGGCCCATGTTAGAAACTGAGAAGTGTGGGATCAAGAACAGAATAGTTGCCACATACGTCATAACTGCTTTATATATCTTTTATTTTTAATTTGGAGCATGTTGTTATGACTACAAGACACCCACTTTGTCCTGTGACGCAGTACACGAGGGGACAGAGTATGCAGTAGGTGTCAATCTAAGCTACAAGTGAACGAATTGGGGGGAATATGAGGGTTGGATTAAATAATTCTCTGCCACGTTCTCATCAGCCAATGAAACATCAAAGGCAGCCTTCTGACTGCATCATTCCTCCACTTCGCATCTGCCATTGTGGCCTTGGCTTCAACTCAACTGACATGGTCGGCATCTTTTGTGACAGGCTCCAGCAGCTACCTGCACCACCTGAGCAGACGCAATTTCTGTATGTCCTCCTTTCTAGCCAGTATTTGCGTCGCAGCATAAGATTAGAATAAGAAAAGGTTAATTTCAAACACTACAATGAATACAGAGCCCTTATGGTAAAAGGAACATGCCTATTGGCCAGTTCACAGCTATCTCATAAATTTTATAAACTTAAATTAGTTACTGTTTTATTTCTGTGGAATGTTTATCATGCCTACCCAATTTTATAAAAAATTTGGGCATTCCAGTAAGAACACACAATGAGAACCTCTGTGAAAGTCGTGGGCCTCCTGACTTACGTTTTGAAGAAGGGACTTGCTTCCCGCTCGTCATCGTCTCATAGCTGCTTCCAGTATCTGCAAACAATTTCTAGACGTAACCAATCATACTGGCACACACTGTGATTAAAGAAAATTGAAGGCTGAGGTACTTGAAACCATACTTCAGTAGCGTTTTAGTGCTTTCTCAAGGATATTTATTTAAAATTTCTTTCAGGCACTTCAAACTTGGCAGATATTAAAGTGCATAATTCAGAAATAACCATACCATCTGAAAAATAGCTATACAGGATACACTGCAGCTATACTAACACTTTCTGCATGGTGACATTAATTTTTCAAAGCTACGCCAAGAATTTTACATACACAAGCATGTATTACATGTATGGCTAGACTAAAAGATGTCATGTCCCCAGCGGTTGGTTTGTAAGTGAATAAAATAAAATGTAAATTAATGCAATTCCTACATCAATGTTTCAAGTGCCTGTAGTGATTAAACTGTGTATGCAAAAATTAAAAGAAACACATAATGACTTGCCAGCAATCTCATTACTGTGTGTCACTTCTTCAATTTCTGGAAGTAAACAAATGTCAAATAAATGCACAGAGCACAAATGTCCATTTACTGGACCTAGCTATCCTTCTTCAATCTCTGGAAGTGAACAAATGTTAAATAAGTGCATAGAGCACAAATGTCCGTTCATTGGAAGTACTATTTCATACTTACCAGTATGACCAGCTGTATCTCCAGTTTCAGCGCTTTCTGGAAATAAAAGAGTAACTTCTAGTAGCATAACAAATGTGTGCAGCTGTGAAGTTTGTTTATACAAACCTAGAAATATAGATTAGATGAGGACCCTGCTAGCCAGTGCTTGTGAGCAGATTTCTCATATTTCCAAGGAACAGACCAAGAGATTAAATTGAATTTTAACAAGAGAGAGCTTACCCGTCATGCGCTCAGTGTGTGTGATTTCTTCCCTTTCTGTAGGTGTCATTTCCTCACTTTCTGTACGTAAAAAAAAGAGTGATAATTATGCAAAGATCAATATGTAAACATCTGTATTATGCAAATATGTAATGCTTATTCCTATGCTTACTTGTTCCCCTTGATTCTGTAAACATAAAAATTAATTCTGCAACAGTGATAACAAAAAAACCTGCACAGCTGCATAGCATGTATTCAGACCTAAACACATGTATTAATGTAAATATGCTCTTTAGATTTTTACAACTTTACCTTATGAACTTCAATACTACACTCTCTATTAGTACTTATACACTTTACAACATAAACTCATGTAACATAGCTGTCCAATCATTTAGTCTACAGCCAATAAGCCAAAATTCAACACTCAATATGACAAGGAAACTAAGTTGTCAACAGCGAAGGAAGTGACAGAATTACCAAAGAAAGAAATGCTCTCATACAACAGTACTGCCAATTGTGACTGCTAGCGCATATCAAGCGAAAATTTGTAGGACACTCCTTGTCACATACAGTGCCAACTTATCCATAATGGTGAGGCTACGAGCCAGACAGTGAAGTATAATGCTGCTAATCTGTATGAAAGGTTAACAAAACTGGTTTGGGCATCTTGAATAAGAGGATCTAAATCATTGCAGTTAATGTGGCACCCAGATGAAAGCAGTGGACTGATTGTTGCAATAAACTTACTGCATGCATACATTGGTGCAAAAAGGACATGCCAAATTATTATGCCATGGTGGGTAAGGAGAGAAGTTGCAAAGGAGAAAAAAAGTATATAGGGCACTGGCATGATGTTACAGCTATAATGCAGGCTCTAACCTACACGAAGGCCTTCATGGGGACTGCACATGCTAGGTGGAAGGGGAACATTCAGGAGGAAAACATCACTTGGAACACTAAAAATAATTCCTGAAAAAAATAATTAAAATTAAAGTAGTAACAGCAACTTACTTTTCCACCAAGGTGTTGGTTTTGTAAAACCACCTGAGAAAAAGGAAAAGGATGTTATTCCACCCGAAGCATCTCTTCAAGTTTTACAGAAGAGAATTGTACATATTTAGGACAGCCATACAATACCATCTTTTCACACAAAAAACTGTGGACCTTTGGTACTATCAAGAGACACATCCTAAGGTAATAAAATAATTATAGACAATGTTCTCTGATTGAAAATGCTTCTGGCTTGATTCAATAAGATGGAAAATTGGCTGTGTTGGTGAAGCTTCATGATAGCTACAGTGTGACAGGTCCAGACAAAAGGATTAGAAGGGGACCCCAAAAGTGCGTCGTTTTGTGCCCCCTTCTAGTCCTTTGGTCTGTGTCTGTCATGCTGTAGCTGCAATCGATGTAGCTTGATGCTACAGAGATGACCGGTAACACAGGTCGCAGTTCAAAGATTCATTTAAAAAAATAAAAGTAATGGAAAGGATATCTGTGCTTTCTAGCGCTTCTGTGACAAATTATGGAAAGGATATGGAGACTGAAATATTGAGTTTTTCTCGTTTCTGGATACAAGAGGTAAAAAGTAGACAAGAAAAAGTGGTAATACCAAATTTTTCAGCAGATTTTCTGAACTTATCAGGCACTGCATATTTTGGTTTAAATAAGTTTACACATGTATTTTTTACCATTTGAATGAATGAGCCAAACAGAAGACCCAAACAACATTTTTGAATGCCACAATATATTTCAGCGTGAGAACCATTCAAAGTAAAAATACTACAGAGAATTAATTTCTATACAATACACAATAGAACTAATATCAATAGGATTCCAGCTAGTTCACCACTTCACACAAGGAATACTGTACTATCAGAATAAATTCACTTAACACTTTGTCTAGAAGCTGGGAACAGAGCAACTTCCCATCCCACTCCCAGATAACTGCACTTGACAGACAATTTGGCCTGATCTGTGCAGTTTTGAATTTAATTATTGCTGATGTTAGAATGATGGTAAGACAATTGTAGATGAAAATGTTAAATTTAGTTGTTTTTTACACTCAAACATAAAAGTGTGGAGTACCAATTTGCGTTTTAGAAGTTTGCTGCCACCACGGAGTCCCTGAAAAAGCAAGAATTAGAATAAATCAAAAAAACTCTGAAGTGCGCAAATGTTCAAATATTCAAACACAGCACTGAAAGTTATGGCAAGTGCTGACAAACAATGTTACTCAAGAATTACACTGCATGTTTATGTTTTAAGGTTAAATGTTTTAAGGTTAAGCATTTAATACCTGTAGACTGTTTGGCTTATGCTTTTACAAACCTCACATTTGTTTGATGCCAACATACGATTCTATAGCCAAGAAAATTGTGACTGAAGCGACTACCTTTTCTCCAGAGAAGAAAGGGGGTAAACCGAGGGGCCCGATGTTATCAAGTCATATCATGCGAAGGTTGTGGGATCATTCTCCACCTACAGCAAGTTGTTCATCCATTTCCAGTTCCAATAACTTATATTTAATTTATTAAGCACAAGTAATTTCCCCTATGTTGACCTTGGTGTCTGTGTTGGTTGGCTTCTTATGATACCCTATTCTTCAGCAATTTAAACCACGTACCTCACACGGTGTGATCAACATAGAATCGTAAGCTTCACAGGCCAACTTAGAGGTCTGGCTTTGCCGTGTGCTACCACCTGCTTTAGGTTAAAGGGACATGCAGAGACTGTGTCACACACCTACAAATAGTGCCGATCTAATAATGTTGGTTAAATGGCTTTTTCTTTCATGTTGAAACAAAATATAATTAACCTTTTCATGTAGTTGGGACATCATATAACACGAGAGCTGCCACGTAGGGTATTTTTGCAGTGCCCCATCTGTCCTGTGCAACGTTTAACATTGTTTTTTTCCTTTATGAAAGATATAGGTGAATGCAATGATTTAGACATCTTCGAGCATGAATTCGCAAATTCAGCCTAACCTCACATTTCTACTCATTGTTCTTCCAGTTTAAATCAACATGAACTGAAAATGGCACCAGTGGGTGCATTATGGTACTTTTTACAAAATTATTTTATCTAGTGACTTCTGCTTTCAGCTTGAGTTGCTAAACAAGTGCTTCACATGACCACTCTTTTTCCATGCACCCTTCAATACATGCAAATAATTTTTAAACATGATCGGCATAAAACATTTATATCGAGTAAGATATTTTGCTTTTCCTGTACATTTTTTCAAGCACTAGGTAATCTGAGCTAAACCAAAAGATTTATACGCAGTAAAATGTATAATATTTGAAGTCCCTGAAAGAGCCTGAAATAACATCAAATTTTTACGCCAAGAGCTCCGTATATTCATATATGCAAGCAGCGTGTTACAAAGTTCACCAGAGATAAGTGAATGTCCCACAAATGCGTTGAACCTTTTTCAAAGAAAATGCTGCAGAAGCTCTCATGCAAGATATGGATAGCACACTTGCCCGTTTCTTCCCATGTACTCACATCGTAGAAATTGCACATTGCGGATGCATGAAGAGCCAGCACGCAGGCACGGAAAAGTGCACTACCCTCTCTCCCAGGTTGTCCCTCGCTTTCGCGATGCGTGTGCCCCCCTCCCTCCCAGATATTCGGGTGCTCCACCCTTGTACCTGACCAATGACCTCATGGATACTAGCTGCAACCCATGGGCGGCCACACTAGCCGACTATCACGTGCAACGAGGCAAGCCTATCTACATAATGGATTTTCCTTCTGCAAATGTTGCTTATTGCTCGCAGGAATAACTCTTTCTCTCTGCAAGTGTTGCTTAGCGATCGTAGCAATACATATTGTTAAAGATCACACCGCTGGATGCCTTATTTGGCCAAAGCCTACACACATGCGATTACATGTGCTAAGGTTGAAGAGTATGATGGAATGACTATGTTTGGCTAGATCCGGAACTTGCCTTCAGTCCTAGCCTCACGCAGAGCGTATGCCAACAAACTGGCAATCTGGTTTTAACATCTGGACTCACTGAATACTTATTGAAGACTGCTTCACAATAAGTAAAGCTCTCATTTAGGCAGCCATAATATACATTGTGGACACAAATACTTGCAAAATACAGCCTATAAGACATGAAAACTACCCCATTACAAAGGATCTTCAAGCTAGTTTCTGAAGAACAAAGAACCGATCGATCACTTTGTTAAGCAGCAGAATGAAGTGCATCAAGGTTATACAGCTGGAACTAAGAACTAAGCATGAATTGTGGATGGGGTCCCAATATCATGCATTGTTATGTAAGAACTATCAGTAACAAAATCTCATTACACTAGCAATAAATTATTATGAAGTACAAAATATTATTGCTTACTAATTATACAAAATGTGAGCAAGCAAAGAAAAAATGAGAGTATGTATTTTGTATGATTAGAAAACGTTAAAGACAAGCTTCAACATGAAATACTGTTGAGCAATTTGATTTGGGCATCCCAGTAAGAATGCACAATAAGAACTTCTGTGAAAGTCATGGGCCTCATGACTTACGTCTCGAAGATGGGACTGGCTTCCCACTTGTTGTCATCTCCATACTGCTTTTGGTATCTGCAAATATTTCTAGATGTAACCAATTGTACTAGCACAAAGAGTGATTAAAGAAAATAAAGTTATACTTCAGTACTGTTTCAGTGCTTTACGAAAAATTCTTAAAAATAGGTATATAGATACATTATGGCTACACTACACCTGTCTGCTTGGCCACAATAAATTTTCAGAGCTACTGCAATAAACCTACATACTCAAGCATGTGTGCATGGAAAGACACAAAAATGTCCTGTGAATAAAATGCAAATTCATGGAATTCCTGCATCAATGTTCCAAGTGCCTATAATGAATAAACTGTGCATGCACTGATTTAGAAAAGCACATGACTTGCCAGTAATCTCATTACTGTGCGTCACTTCTTCAATCTCTGGAAGTGAACAAATGTCAAATAAGTCCACAGAGCACAAATATCCCTTCACTGGAACTTACCAGTACGACCAGCTGCCTCTCCTGTTTCAGTGTTTGCTGCAAGTGAAAGATTAACTTCTAGTAGCATAACAAATGTGCACAGCTGTGAAGTTTGTTTAGGCAGACAGCAAAATTTAAATTGGATGAAGACCCTGCTAGCCATTGCTTGTGAGTGCATTTCTCATATTGGCAGGGAACAAACACAGGGATCACATAGCATTTTGACAAGATTATCGTACGAGAGCTTACCAGTCATGCGCTCAGTATGAGTGATTTCTTCACTTTCTATACGTTGAGAGAAAGGTCATAATTATGCATAAAGAGTGATTTGTACTATGCAAATATGTAATGCATATTCCTATGCTTACTTGTTCCTCTTGATTCTATAAACATAGAAAGCAATTCATTATGCAACTGTGATTGCAAAACAAACCTGCACAGAATAGTTCTTTAAAATTTTGTTCAGACACTAAATCTCAGCAGATATTAAAAAAGGATCACTCAACAATAATCATACCATTTGGTGAATGACTATATAGGATACGCTGCAGTTATACTAAAGCTTTCTGCGTGGCGACGATAATTTTTCTTTTACACCAATACAGCTACATACACAAGCACCCGCTATATGTAAGGTCAGACTAAAAAATATCATGTCCCCAGTGGCCAGTTTGTTAGTGAAAAAAATAGTAAATTCATGGAATTCCTACATCAATGTTTCAAGTGCCTATAACAATCAAACTGTGCATACAATGATAATTTAGAAAAGTGCATGATGACTTGTCAGTAGTATCATTAGTGTGTGTCACTCCTTCAATCTCTGGAAGTGAAAAAACATCAAATAACTGCACAAAACACAAATGTCCATTCATTTGAAGTACTATTTCATACTTACCTGTATGACCAGCTGTATCTCCTGTTTCAGTGCTTTCTGCAAATAAAAGAGTAACTTCTAGTAGCAAAACAAATGTATGCAGCTGTGAAGTTTGTTTAGACACACATAGAAATGTAGATTAGATGAGGACCCTGCTAGCCAGTGCTTGTGAGCGGATTTCTCATATTTCCAAGGAACAGACCAAGAGATTAAATTGCATTTTAACAAGATTATTATATGATAGCTTACCAGTCATGTGCTCAGCGTGTGTGATTTCTTCCCTTTCTGTAGGTGTCATTTCCTCACTTTCTGTACGCAAAAAAAAGAGTGATAATTATGCAAAGATCCACATGTAAACATTTGTATTATGCAAATATGTAATGTTTATTCGTATGCTTACTTGTTCCCCTTGATTCTGTAAACATAAAAATTTATTGTGCAACAGTGATAACAAAAAAACCTGCACAGCTGCGTACCACGTATTCGGACCTCAGACATGTAATAACTGTAAATATGCTCTTCCGGTTTTTACAACTTTACTTTATCAACTTCGCTACTACACTCTCTATTACTTGTATGCTTTAAAACACAAACTAATGTAACATAGTTGTCCAATCATTTGATCTACAGCCAATAGGCCAAAATTCAACTCTCAATATGACTAGGAAACTAAGTTGTCAACAAAGAAGGAAGTGACAGAATTACCAATGAAAGAAATGATCTCACACAACAGTATTGTCAATTGTGAATGCTAGCGCATATCAAGCAAAAATTTGTAGGACACTCCTTGTCACATACAGTGCCAACTTATCCATAATGGTGAGGCTACGAGCCAGACAGTGAAGTATAATGCTGCTAATCTGTATGAAAGGTTAACAAAACTGGTTTGGGCATCTTGAATAAGAGGATCTAAATCATTGCAGTTAATGTGGCACCCAGATGAAAGCAGTGGACTGATTGTTGCAATAAACTTACTGCATGCATACATTGGTGCAAAAAGGACATGCCAAATTATTATGCCATGGTGGGTAAGGAGAGAAGTTGCCAAGGAGAAAAAAAGTATATAGGGCACTGGCATGATGTTACAGCTATAATGCAGGCTCTAACCTACACGAAGGCCTTCATGGGGACTGCACATGCTAGGTGGAAGGGGAACATTCAGGAGGAAAACATCACTGTGAACACTGAAAATAATTCCTGAGAAAAATTTAAAATTAAAGTAGTAACAGCAACTTACTTTTCCACCAAGGTGTTGGTTTTGTAAAACCACCTGAGAAAAAGGTAAAGGATGTTATTCCACCCGAAGCATCTCATCACCAAGTTTTACTGAAGAGAATTGTACATATTTAAGACAGCCATACAATACCATCTTTTCACACTAAAAGCTGTGGACCTTTGGTATTATCAAGAGACACATTTTAAGGTAATAAAATAATTATAGACAATGTTCTCTGACTGAAAACGCTTCTGGCTTGATTCATTAAGATGGAAAATTGGGTGAGTTGGTGAAGCTTCATGATAGCTACAGTGCGACAGGTCCTGAAAAAAAGACTAGAAGGGGACCCAAAAAGTGCGTCATTTTGTGCCCCCTTCTAGTCCGTTTGTCCATGTCTGTCATGCTGTAGCTGCAATCGATCTAGCTTGATGCTACAGAGATGACCGGTAACACAGGTCGCAGTTCAAAGATTAATTAAAAAAAAAAGTAATATGGAAAGGATATCTGTGCTTTCTAGCGCTTCTGTGACAAATTATGGAAAGGATATGGAAACTGAAATATTGAGTTCTTTTCTCGTTTCTGGATACAAGAGGTAAAAAGTAGACAAGAAAAAGTGGCAACACCAAATTTTTCGGCCGATTTTCTGAACTTACCAGGCACTGTATTCTTTGGTTCATATAAATTTACACTTGTATTTTTTACCATTTGAATGAATGAGCCAAACAGAAGACGCACACAGCATTTTTGAATGCCACAATATATTTCAGCGTGACAACCATTCGAAGTAAAAATACTAAAGATAATTAATTTTTATACAATACACAATAGAACTAATATCAGCAAGATTCCAGCTAGTTCACCACTTCACACAAGGAATACTGTACTATCTGAATAAATTCACTTTACACTTTGTCTAGAAGCTGGGGACAGAGCAACTTCCCATCCCACTCCCAAATAACTGCACTTGACAGACAATCTGGCCTGATCTATGCAGTTCGAATTTAATTATTGCTGATGTTAGAATGATGGTAAGACATTTGTAGATGAGAATATTAAATTTAGTTGTTTTTTACACTCAAACATAAAAGTGTGGAGTACCAATTTGCGTTTCAGAAGTTTGCTGCCACCACAGAGTGCCTGAAAAACCAAGAATTAGAATAAATCAAAGAAACTCTGAAGTGCGCAAATGTTCAAATATTCAAGCACAGCACTGAAAGTTATGGCAAGTGCTGACAAGCAATGTTACTCAAGAATTACACTGCATGTCAAACTACTTAACCAGAAAATACCACAAAAACCATCAATAAATTGACATATAGGGCTTCAAAAGAAACAATAAATCACTTGAGAACTGGTTTAAAAGAAACTTGTTCAGTCATTTAGCATATTGACTTTACATCATATGAGCAACAAAGCAGTGGTTTAGCAGTAGTATCCTTGCCTGTTTGGTGCTCCGTTGAACTCTCTGAAAAAAATCAGAATTGTATTGCACAATTATTTAAAACTGGGACTGAGATGCACAATGCCTACTGCCCTGCTCTGATGCCCCCCAAAAATGTTTTAAAGTTAAGCATTTAATACCTGTAGACTGTTTGGATTATGCTTTTACAAACCTCACATTTGTTTTGTGCCAACATGATTCTATAGCCAAGAAAATTGTGACTGAAGCGACTACCCTATCTTCAGAGAAGAAAGGGGGTTAACCGAGGGGCCCGATGTTATTAGTCATATCATGCAAAAGTTGTGGGATCATTCTCCACCTACAGCAAGTTGTTCATCCAGTTCCAGTTCCATAATTTATATTTAATTTATTAAGCACAAGTAATTTCCCCTATGTTGACCTTGGTGTCTGTGTTGGTTGGCTTCTTATGATACCCTATTCTTCAGCAATTTAAACCACGTACCTCACACGGTGTGATCCACATAGAATCGTAAGCTGCACTGGCCAACTTAGAGGTCTGGCTTTGCCGTGTGCTACCACCTGCTTTAGGTTAAAGGGACATGCAGAGACTGTGCCACACACCTACAAATAGTGCCAATCTAATAATGTTGGTTAAATGACCTTTTCTTTCATGTTGAAACTAAATATAATTAACCTTTTCATGTAGTTGGGACATCATATAACACGAGAGCTGCCACGTAGGGTATTTTCGCAGTGCCCCATCTTTCCTGTGCAACGTTTAACATTGTTTTTTCCTTTATGAAAGCTATAGGTGAATGCAATGATTTGGGCATCTTCGAGCATGAATTTGCAATTTCAGCCTAACCTCACATTTCCACTCACTGTTCCTCCAGTTTAAATCAACATGAACTGAAAATGGCACCAGTGGGAGCATTATGGTACTCTCTACAAAATTATTTTATCTAGTGACTTCTGCTTTCAGCTTGAGTTGCTAAACAAGTGCTTCACATGACCACTCTTTTTCCATGCACCCTTCAATACATGCAAATAATTTTTAAACATGATCGGCATAAAACATTTATATCGAGTAAGATATTTTGCTTTTCCTGTACATTTTTTCAAGCACTAGGTAATCTGAGCTAAACCAAAAGATTTATACGCAGTAAAATGTATAATATTTGAAGTCCCTGAAAGAGCCTGAAATAACATCAAATTTTTACGCCAACAGTTCCGTATATTCATATATGCAAGCAGCGTGTTACAAAGTTCACCAGAGATAAGTGAATGTCCCACAAATGCGTTGAACCTTTTTCGAAGAAAATGCTGCAGAAGCTCTCATGCAAGATATGGATAGCACACTTGCCCGTTTCTTCCCATGTACTCACATCGTAGAAATTACACATTGCGGATGCATGAAGAGTCAGCACGCAGGCACGGAAAAGTGCACTACGCTCTCTCCCAGGTTGTCCCTCGCTTTCGCGATGCGTGTGCCCCCCTCCCTCCCAGATATTCGGGTGCTCCACTCTTGTACCTGACCAATGACCTCATGGATACTTGCTGCAACCCATGGGCGGCCACACTAGCCGACTATCACGTGCAACGAGGCAAGCCTATCTACATAATAGATTTTCCCTCTGCAAATGTTGCTTATTGCTTGCAGCAATAACTCTTTCTCTCTGCAAGTGTTACTTAGTGATCACGCCAATAAATACTGTTAAATATGACACCGCTGTATGCCTTATTCGTCTAAACCCAACACAGATGCGATTACATGTGCTACAGGTTGAAGAGTATGATGGAATGACTATGTTTGGCTAGATCCGGAACTTGCCTTCAGTCCTAGCCTCACACAGATCGTACGCCAACAAATTGGCAATCTGGTTTTAAAGTCTGGACTCACTGGATACTTATTGAAGACTGCTTCACAATAAGTAAAGCTCTCATTTAGGCAGCCAGAACATCCATTGAGGACACAAATACTTGCAAAATACAGCCTATAAGACATGAAACTACCACATTACAAAGGATCCTCAGCTAGTTTCTGAAGAACAAAGAACAGATCACTTTGTTAAACAGTGGAATGAAGTGCATCAAGGTTATACAGCTGGAACTAAGAACTAAGCATGAATTGTGGATGGCGTCCCAATATCATGCATTGTTATGTAAGAACTATCAGTAACAAAATCTCATTACACTAGCAATAAATTATTATGAAGTACAAAATATTATTGCTTACTACTTATACAAAATGTGAGCAAGCAAAGAAAAAATGAGAGTATGTATTTTGTATGATTAGAAAACGTTAAAGACAAGCTTCAACATGAAATACTGTTGAGCAATTTGATTTGGGCATCCCAGTAAGAATGCACAATAAGAACTTCTGTGAAAGTCATGGGCTTCATGACTTACGTCTCGAAGATGGGACTGGCTTCCCACTTGTTGTCATCTCCATACTGCTTTTGGTATCTGCAAATATTTCTAGATGTAACCAATTGTACTAGCACACAGAGTGATTAAAGAAAATAAAGTTATACTTCAGTACTGTTTCAGTGCTTTATGAAAAATTCTTAAAAATAGGTATATAGATACATTATGGCTACACTAAACCTGTCTGCTTGGCCACAATAAATTTTCAGAGCTACCGCAATAAACCTACATACTCAAGCATGTGTGCATGGAAAGACACAAAAATGTCCTGTGAATAAAATGCAAATTCATGGAATTCCTGCATCAATGTTCCAAGTGCCTATAATGAATAAACTGTGCATGCACTGATATAGAAAAGCACATGACTTGCCAGTAATCTCATTACTGTGCGTCACTTCTTCAATCTCTGGAAGTGAACAAATGTCAAATAAGTCCACAGAGCACAAATATCCCTTCACTGGAACTTACCAGTACGACCAGCTGCCTCTCCTGTTTCAGTGTTTGCTGCAAGTGAAAGATTAACTTCTAGTAGCATAACAAATGTGCACAGCTGTGAAGTTTCTTTAGGCAGACAGCAAAATTTAAATTGGATGAAGACCCTGCTAGCCATTGCTTGTGAGTGCATTTCTCATATTGGCAGGGAACAAACACAGGGATCACATAGCATTTTGACAAGATTATCGTACGAGAGCTTACCAGTCATGCGCTCAGTATGAGTGATTTCTTCACTTTCTATATGTTGAGAGAAAGGTCATAATTATGCATAAAGAGTGATTTGTACTATGCAAATATGTAATGCTTATTCCTATGCTTACTTGTTCCTCTTGATTCTATAAACATAGAAAGCAATTCATTATGCAACTGTGATTGCAAAACAAACCTGCACACAATAGTTCTTTAAAATTTTGTTCAGACACTAAATCTCAGCAGATATTAAAAAAGGATCACTCAACAATAATCATACCATCTGGCAAATAACTATATAGGATACGCTGCAGTTATACTAAAGCTTTCTGCGTGGCGACGATAATTTTTCTTTTACACCAATACAGCTACATACACAAGCACCCGCTATATGTAAGGTCAGACTAAAAGATGTCATGTCCCCAGTGGCCAGTTTGTTAGTGAAAAAAATAGTAAATTCATGGAATTCCTACATAAATGTTTCAAGTGCCTATAACGATTAAACTGTGCATGCAATGATAATTTAGAAAAGTGCATGATGACTTGTCAATAGTATCATTAGTGTGTGTCATTCCCTCAATCTCTGGAAGTGAACAAACATCAAATAACTGCACAGAGCACAAATGTCCATTCATTCGAAGTGCTATTTCATACTTACCTGTATGACCAGCTGTATCTCCTGTTTCAGTGCTTTCTGCAAATAAAAGAGTAACTTCTAGTAGCAAAACAAATGTATGCAGCTGTGAAGTTTGTTTAGACACACATAGAAATGTAGATTAGATGAGGACCCTGCTAGCCAGTGCTTGTGAGCGGATTTCTCATATTTCCAAGGAACAGACCAAGAGATTAAATTGCATTTTAACAAGAGAGAGCTTACCCGTCATGCGCTCAGTGTGTGTGATTTCTTCCCTTTCTGTAGGTGTCATTTCCTCACTTTCTGTACGTAAAAAAAAAAGGGTGACAATTATGCAAAGATCAATATGTAAGCATCTGTATTATGCAAATATGTAATGCTTATTCCTATGCTTACTTGTTCCCTTTGATTCTGTAAACATAAAAATTAATTCATAAAAATTAAATGTCCATTCACTGGAACTAGCTATCTTTTTTCAATCTCTGGAAGTGAACAAATGTCAAATAAGTGCATAGAGCACAAATGTCCATTCATTGGAAGTACTATTTCATACTTACCAGTATGACCAGCTGTATCTCCTGTTTCAGTGCTTTCTGCAAATAAAAGAATAACTTCTAGCAGCAAAACAAATTTATGCAGCTGTGAAGTTTGTTTAGACACATATAGAAATGTAGATTAGACGAGGACCCTGCTAGCCAGTGCTTGTGAGCGGATTTCTCATATTTCCAAGGAACAGACCAAGAGATTAAATTGCATTTTAACAAGAGAGAGCTTACCCGTCATGCGCTCAGTGTGTGTGATTTCTTCCCTTTCTGTAGGTGTCATTTCCTCACTTTCTGTACGTAAAAAAAAGGGTGACAATTATGCAAAGATCAATATGTAAGCATCTGTATTATGCCAATATGTAATGCTTATTCCTATGCTTACTTGTTCCCTTTGATTCTGTAAACATAAAAATTAATTCATAAAAATTAAATGTCCATTCACTGGAACTAGCTATCTTTTTTCAATCTCTGGAAGTGAACAAATGTCAAATAAGTGCATAGAGCACAAACGTCCATTCATTGGAAGTATTATTTCATACTTACCAGTATGACCAGCTGTATCTCCTGTTTCAGTGCTTTCTGCAAATAAAAGAATAACTTCTAGCAGCAAAACAAATTTATGCAGCTGTGAAGTTTGTTTAGACACATATAGAAATGTAGATTAGACGAGGACCCTGCTAGCCAGTGCTTGTGAGCGGATTTCTCATATTTCCAAGGAACAGACCAAGAGATTAAATTGCATTTTAACAAGAGAGAGCTTACCCGTCATGCGCTCAGTGTGTGTGATTTCTTCCCTTTCTGTAGGTGTCATTTCCTCACTTTCTGTACGTAAAAAAAAGGGTGACAATTATGCAAAGATCAATATGTAAGCATCTGTATTATGCAAATATGTAATGCTTATTCCTATGCTTACTTGTTCCCTTTGATTCTGGAAACATAAAAATTAATTCATAAAGCTTAAATGCCCATTCACTGGAACTAGCTAGTGTTCTTCAATCTCTGGAAGTGAACAAATGTCAAATAAGTGCATAGAGCATAAATGTTTAGACACACATAGAAATGTAGATTAGACGAGGACCCTGGTAGCCAGTGCTTGTGAGCGGATTTCTCATATTTCCAAGGAACAGACCAAGAGATTAAATTGCATTTTAACAAGAGAGAGCTTACCCGTCATGCGCTCAGTGTGTGTGATTTCTTCCCTTTCTGTAGGTGTCATTTCCTCACTTTCTGTACGTAAAAAAAAGGGTGACAATTATGCAAAGATCAATATGTAAGCATCTGTATTATGCAAATATGTAATGCTTATTCCTGTGCTTACTTGTTCCCTTTGATTCTGTAAACATAAAAATTAATTCATAAAGCTTAAATGCCCATTCACTGGAACTAGCTAGTGTTCTTCAATCTCTGGAAGTGAACAAATGTCAAATAAGTGCATAGAGCATAAATGTCTATTCATTGGAAGTACTATTTCATACTTACCAGTATGACCAGCTGTATCTCCTGTTTCAGCACTTTCTGCAAATGAATGAGTAACTTCTAGTAGCATAACAAATGTGTGCAGCTGGGAAGTTTGCTTAGACAAACATTAAAATTTTTAATTAGATGAGGATCTTGCTAGCCAGTGGTTGTGAGCACATTTCTCATGTTGCCAAGGAACAGGTACAGACATCACATTGAATTTTAACAAGATTATTATATGATAGCTTACCAGTTATGCGCTCAGTGTGTGTGATTTCTTCACTTTCTGTATGTTGAAAAAGAAAAGGGGGGGGGGGGGCATAGTTATGCACAGCAAGGGCTCCATTTTATGCAAATATGTAATGCTCATTCCTATGCTTACGTGTTCCCCTTGATTCTGTAAACATAAAAATTTATTGTGCAACAGTGCTAACAAAAAACCTGCACAGCTGCGTACCACGTATTCGGACCTTAGACATGTAATAACTGTAGATATGCTCTTCCGGTTTTTTACAACTTTACTTTATCAACTTCGCTAATACACTCTCTATTATATACGCTTTATAACACAAACTAATGTAACATAGCTGTCCAATCATTTGGTCTACAGCCAATGAGCCGAAATTCAACTCTCAATATGACCAGGAAACTAAGTCATCAATAAAGAAGGAAGTGACAGAATTAACAAATGAAAAAAAAAATGCTTTCATACAACAGCACTGCCAATTGTGAATGCTAGCGCATGTCAAACAAAAATTTGTTGCACACTCCTTGTCACATACAGTGCCAACATATCCATAATGGTGAGGCAATGAGCTGGACAGTGAAGTATAATGCTGCTAATCTGTATGACAGGTTTAAAACTGGTTTGGGCATGTTGAATAAGAGGATCTAAATCATTGCAGTTAATGTGGCACCCAGACGAAAGCAGTGAACTACTTGTTACAATAAACTTACGGCATGCATACATTGGTGCAAAAAGGACATGCCAATTATGCCATGGTTAGTAAGGACAGAAGTTACCAAGGACCAAAAAAGTGTGTAGGGCACTGACAGGATGTTAAAGCTCTAATGCAGGCTCTGACCTCCACGAAGGCCTTCATCATGGGGAGTGCACGTGCCAGGTGGAAGGGGAACATTCAGGAGGAAATTTTAGCTTGAGGCCAACTCTGACTTCTCTGTTCAAATACATGTAAAATGCAGAACTGCCTTTATGAGACAACCGTTGGACTGACTTGAATGAATATTGTTGCATTTGAGAGAGAAGGTTAAATTCTAGAGGCTCTAGGAAGCAGAATTTTTAATTTAGGTCTGTAATTTTTTTTACAGATTCCTAAATATCTTACCTATCAGAATAACTTCTTAACTATCAGTATAAACTCATATGGGAGGAAGTTGAAAGCTAGTACAATCTATGATGCATTTCCAATTTCAGCTGCACTAGTAACAGTGGTTGGTCCCAAGGTGTAGATTAGATTTACACTATGCTTTGACAATGGCGATGGAGTGATTTCACATCACGATTAACAGGCATTCTGACCGCTTCCTTTCTGTTCATGTATCAATTCCTGCTGATGGTACAAAAGTGATTAGGTGAGATGAGGAGGAAGAAAACAGTTAAATGATGCCTCTAGCCCAAGTCGACCTTGTTGGTGGAGGTGCTGGTTCCTGGTGGTGAAATGGCAACGAGTGCTATCGTCATATGAATGGTGGGATGTTGGTTGGCACACATCATAATACATGGCGTGAGGTTAGGGGTTTGGGAACATTCTCAGAACATGCACACTGTGTTAAGTTGCTGCCTGCAGTCGTGACATATAAGAAAAGGTTGCTTTACAGCACTCTGATTAGCCCATCACCCCAAAAGCAACATACCGTAACAAGAAACAAAGGCTGCAGAAAACAATAATTATGTATCTTTTAAAATTTGTGTGGAGGACCTTTTTGTGAACAGTAGAGTGAAAGTATGAATTTCTTAAGGGGGTACACTGCTCTTTGGAACCAAAAATTGGTTCAAATATTTTCGCATACCTTTGCTCTAGGTTGGTGTAGAGCATTTATTTGTGCTTGATCAGACCCCGGTATCATCCTTGACTGATTTAGCTTTTGCCATAATCACCATCAACAGGTCGCAAAATGTTCTTGCTTGTTTTCTCAAAACAGTATTTCTGATAATGTCAAAGTTTTGGAGTGATGATATACCAGCTTCTACTTATACTACTGCAAATATGCTTTTTTTTTCTTATTTTGTCAGAAAGGTAAACTAATACAGAGTGTAGAGGGACTTATCATATGAACAAATATTATTATAAAAAATTTTGAAAAAGAGATAATTTTTTCCATGTGTTACTATAGCTTCTCTATTTTAAAATTTCGAAATGCTATAACTTTGGCTCATATCAGTTCAGAGCATTCATTCTTGTAGCCTAGCAAACTCTGATCATTCAACATTATTTAAATATGCCAGACTCCTTCATAAAAACCAGCATTTCACAGAGAGCTCACTTCCAAACTAGTGCCCCACACACACAAAAAGAAAACAAAACAGATGTCTTAATATTTTAAAACTACTTGTAGCACAGAAAGATCAAGTGCGTATATATGTCAAGTATGTCAGAACACAAAAGTAATGCAAGTTTGATAAGAATCCACCCATAAATAATAAAAAAAATGTTTGTAAGTGAAGTGCCCTTAAGGCAATTGTAGACGAAGACAATTTCTTTTTTCACATAAAATGAAAAATGTGGAGCACCAGCTGGTGTTTCAGGAGTCTGCCACCAAGATGGAGTTCCCGAAAGAGCATGCATTAGAAGTTAATCCCAGAAATTGTGAAGTTTGCAAATGTTCAAATTTGCAGGCACAGCAATGAAAGTTATACCAAGAGCTGACAAACTTGTCACACAAATATTCTACTGCCTGTCAAACATTTTTACAAAAGAAACGCCACAGAAACCCTCATGCAATTGATATAGAGCCTCAAAAGAAGCACTAGAAGAACTAGAGAACTAAGTTTAATCAACTAGCATGTTGGCACCTTATTGTATCACCAAGAAAGTATGATTTACCAGTAGTATCCTGGCCTGTTTGATGCCCTTGCGAACTCCCTGAAAGAATCAGAATTGTAAAATACAATTTAAAACTGGATCTGAATCACCAGCTTACACACGCAATCAGCAACCTATGCAAAAACGTTTGCACAGACCATACTGCAATGCTCTGATGCCTCAAATGAATCATTCAAAGGCAAATATAAAAATTGTAGTAGATTGTTTAGGTCATCACACTGTTAAAAAACATAGAAAACAAGTCCACTGGTCGAAACGTTGGCTCATGCTTTTACCTTGTTCTCGTTTTGCTCATCATCTTGAATTTACATCTCCCACCTTCCCCCATGTTTAAAATATTGCAACATTTGTTTTATGCTAACATATGGCTAGTTTGCAAAGAAAATTCGGACTGAAGTGACCACCCCATTCTAATGCAATTCAAGCTTCCTGCTTCATACAATGTTGTATAGATGGAATCCTAAGAAGCATCAATGATTTTGGAGGTCTGGGGCTCTGCGAGGTGCTAGCAACTCCTTTAGGTCACAGGGAGATGCATAGACAGCTCACTCTCACAAATAATGCCAATTGAATGATGTTGGCAAAACTGCTTTTTCTTTCATGTTGAAATGAAATGCAATCGAGTTTTTCATTGTGTTTGATTAGCAGCATTTTACAAAATGTAGTTCGACCATAATATGTCACAAGAGCTGTTGGTGTTTTTTCACAGTGGCAGCATCATTTTTTTGTAACGTTTAACATGGTATTTTCCTTTATGAAATCTATCAGCAAATATAATGCTTTAGACATCCTTGAGCATCAATTTGCCACTTGAGCTTAATGTTTGCAATGGTTGCCTTCACTGTTACTTTAGCTTAAGACCATTGTAATTAATTGAAACCAATAAAGAACAATCATGTGTTTAAACACAAAGCAGTTGGACCAATTAAGGTTCATCAAATAAGCTTTCTCTTCTTACTGCACCATCTTACTCTTCTTACTCTGTGTGGTTAGAATGCACCATTTCTTTATGCCCTGTAGTAAAATACTTAATAAGCTGAGCATAGTGCTCCATATCTGTAACCACCTTTTTTACCACAACAACCACATGGCTGTTGTCCGAGTACTTTTTGTAAGCAAAATCAAGCAATTGTTTGAGAGGAAAACAGCAAGATGAAACCGGTGTAAGTGCAATGTATGTGTAAAAAATGTAGATATCTGTAGGTGAACATTGTCAGTGGTATCTATGATAGACAGAAACTGCCACGTCCTTAGTGGCTAGTGTGTGAGTGAATAAAATGTATATTCATGGAATGCCTACGTCAATGTTTCAAATGCCTGCAGTGATTAAACTGTACATGCACTGATTTAAATAAAGAAGTGCATGATGATTTGCCACTAATCTCATTAGAGTGTGTAACATCTTCAATCTCTGAAAGAGAACAGATGTGAAATAATTACAGAGCATAAATTCCATTCACTATGAGTACTATTTTATACTTACCAGTGTGACCAGCTGTCTCTCCTGTTTCAGTGCTTTCTGCAAATAAAAAAAAAGTTCTAGTAGCATGACCAATGTGTGCAGATGTGCAAAAAAAAAAAAAAAAACTGAGATATATCTATGTGCTAGTAAAAGTGTGCGCACATGCTTTAGACACATGAAAACATAAATTAGATGAGGACCCTACTAGCTAGTGGTTGCGAGTACTGCTTATGTTCTCAAGGAACAGACACAGAGTTTAAATTTCATTTTGTTAAGGGCATTATAAAAGAGTTTACCAGTAATGTGCTCAGTGTGCGTGATTTCTTCCCCTTCCGGAGGTGCCATTTCTTCACTTTCTATAAGTTGGAGAAAAAAAAGAGATCATAATATGTATAATGAGCACTCCGTTATTATGTAAATATGTAATGCTTCTTTTTATGCTTACTTGTTTCCCTTGTTTCTGCAAACATAAAAACAACTCATTATGTAACAGTGATAACAAAGAACTGGCACAGGTGCATAGCATGTACTCAGAGCTACAGATATGCAATGACTAATACTGTTCTGAATTTTACTTTACTTTAGTATTACTTATACACTTTTACGCACCACACGCTGTAAAACAGATAGGTGAAGGTGCTTACTTCAATAGGTTTGGTGGCAATAGCTGTGAATGTGGCATGCGACTACCCAAGCAGGGATTTGCTGGTATCGAAATAAGAAACTGTACGTGCCGTTGTTTTCATGTAAGACGGGCGGCAATATACCGTTCTCAATTGCGCACACGCACCTCACACCTTTTCTTGTTCACATGGGATCTAGCACCCAGAAAACGTATACGCTCACAGTCTGCAGACGGGAACAGTGGCGTGCTTTGGTTATCGCCTAAAAGTGTGCGCTACTCTTCCAATGGCAACACGCACTGTGAAGCAGATAGGCGAAGATGCTTATCGCAATAGGATTGGTGGTGATAGCTGTGAATGCTGTGTGCGACAACTCTGGAGAAGATTTGCTGGTACTGAAATGAGAAACTGAGTGCACGCCGGCGTTTCCATGTGAGACGGGTAGGCGAGTATTGCGGTGAAGCTGCTACAACAGGAAGCTATATGCCGTTCTCGATCGCGCGTGCCTCACACATTTTCTTGTTTACATGGGATCTAACATCCGAAAAATGTATTATACGATTGCAGTTTGGCGATGCACTGAATGTAGGTGCCGAAAAATTGTGTTTTCCGGGAATGTATGAACCGGTAAAAAACGAGCATAACTCTATTGGGTCATTTTTTGTGTTCTCGATTGCGAACGTTGGTGCCGGGAAAACCTACATAACGGGAACGCATCAACAAGGTTCTACTGTAATGAGAGCTGTCTGTACAGTCTAAACAAAGCCATAGGTGGCTTGGGGTGAAGCCAACTTCCAGATTCCTGCCTGGTTTTGCTGCTCTATTACTGAAAAATTGTCTGTAAAATATCTTTTCATTGATTATGCTGATTCTTGGTGCATTTTGCATATCCAGATGAAAAATTACTATTTTTTTGTGTATTTATGTCTTATCTTTTTAAAGGGTTGAAGCCCTGCACTGCCTTCTGATTCACTGTCACTTTCATCAGATGACGCATTGTTGAAGAGGTCCACCCAGAGGTACTCATCTGTGGCATCCACAGCATTCAATATACTGAAGTTTGCTTAAAAAAAAAGGCCAATCTTGGAAAAGCTGCAGGGCTGGTAACTGTCTAATTTTCTGATCAGCAGCATTTAAACACCATCTAAGGTATGTGTGTGCCTGGTAATTAGTAGATATGACACATGATCATGTTGCCTCTGAGATTCAAAAGGATAGACAGTTGGGCCAGTTGGTACGGTAACATGATTTTGGCTTCTAGCGCGAAGTGAAACAGGGACACAGAAAGGAGCACACACCCCCTGATATGTTTAACTGATGCTGTTTGCCTTGTCATGTTCTTGTGCTACGGTTTTTGCAATCATCTATATATGTTCTTCGTTTTAATAAAAATTTGGTTGAGAGTTAGCGCTCGTCCTGTCTGCTCCTTTCGGTGTCCCTGTTTCATTTCGCGCTAGAAGCCAAAATCATGCCTCTGAGACTCTTTAGTGCACCGGTGGGTAACGCCCAACTTTGGATGTGATGTTTGAGAAGCGTAAGCAGCCAAATCTTTCTCAATTTCCAGGAGGGCTCTTGCGATCCCAGAAACTTCATCCCTTCCTCTTGGCAAAGGGGAAATGAGACAAGGATCGGCATGGTCACTGGCATGATATGCAGTATGCCAGTCTTGGCAAATGTTTTGGCAAGGTGGGCATGGGCATTTGTGGGTTCGATTTTCCCTTTCCATCACAGACACTGATGATGATGGTGATAAGTGCCTTGCTTTGGACCACCCTTTAAAACAGAAACCATGACTAAATGCACGGAATAGAAGTAGAAGAATAGTACCAGAATATAACACAAAACAAAACTTATGCATGTCAAATTCAGGACAAATACCTTGTATTATAAACCTCATAGCTTTTATGGTAAACCCTTGTGCACAAAACATGAAGACGACCCAATATTGCAACACAAAACACATTTTACTGTGAGGCAGAGAGGTGATAAAACACAGTGTAGATGTAATAAATGTTTCAATAAGGGGCACATATGATATGCTTACATTGATTGGATTGTGTGCATCAACACCCTATCAACTATTTAAACCAGTCAAGTGGTCAGAGTGTATCATTTCACCATTCTGTGCAGGTAAAAAATGTCAAATAATTACACACAGCACACTGCTCCATTTTTTATATCATAAGAAGCCAACGAACACTGGCACCAAGGGCAACATAGGGGAAATTACGTGTGCTTAATAAATAAAATAAAGAAACGGTAAATTAATGGAAATTGAAGTGGATGAAAAAACAACCTGCCAACTTTCATTTGCCAACAATTGCCAACAACTTTCATTTGGAACAAGCAGCGAGGATGCCATGTCCATGTGATGTCGTGGGAAGCCCTCGTTGCTTTCCCGCTCCGCAGAGCTGGTGTCGAGGCCGCCGTCGTAGTACACAACGACGCCGGCAGCGCGAGCCCTCAGCAGCAGGTCGCGCTCATCAGTGCTCAAATCGCTGAAGTTGAGCCCACCATCGCGAGCCAATCTGTCGGTGTCAGGGTCCATTGCGACGAGCGTCGAAGTTTGCGTCATAGAATGAAGTACCAGCTTATGGGCGTCTTGCGCTGGAGTTTGAGGTATAGTAGCGGCGCCTGGTGGCGGTGCGGGAAACGACATCTGGGTCGCACCAGCTTGGGTCGTATTGAGCCCTGGCTGTGGAGAAGCATGTTTCTAGGCCGAGTTTTGCGTCGATTCGCACTTTTTTCTGCCCTGTTGCGAGTAGCAAAAAGGCTCGTCACTTCTCACAGACCACGCCGACCACGCTGCGAGCTCGCCGCAGCCTATAGTTTAACGAAAATGGACTCTCTGTGTGCCGTGGGACGTAATGCTGGGAGCAGAAGGAATCGGTGATGCCGATCCGGAGAGACCTAGCGCAGTCTCAAAAAGGCGTCACCGTCATTACTTCTGCGTTGTGGGCTGCCATGAACAAGAAGGCCTGAATCCCAACATCAGATTCTACCGTTTTCTTTCAAGGCTTCACGAAGCGGAGCGTTGGGCGCGCTGCATAGCTGCAGTTCGTCACGCTGAGTAAGCGAAACTTCGTGCCATGCTGACTGCTTTGCCTGTCTTGAAGCTTGCTTGATTATCTGCGTTTGAAATTTCGGTCTTTTGCACCTACAGTCCCGACAACAGACCGACATAGCCGCAGGCATGGCTGGTAATTCACGATTCGAGACCTGGCCACAGCGACAATTAACGATTCGACCGATGCGAAGTGGTGAAGTGAAGTGATGACAATTCACTACTCCACTACGAGCAGCACAGGTTAAGAGAGTTAAATGCGCTCATCCTTGATCTCAAGCCAGCACGTTGAGGCAGCGCAGCAAGGCAGTATTGATTGCAGCACATCGATGTTCGAGCGCTGTCATTAAAAGCTACATCAAGCGAGCAGCGCACAAGCTCGTGCTACAGCGCGATTCACACGCACATGCGAGCTCATATCCATTGGATCAGTTTAGCAGCATGCAGTCAACAAAGATTGCAGGAGGCCCGCCGTTTGGCGGCATGTCGAAAGACCGCTGCCGTCGCAGCGCGTACGATCGTGCGCTCGAGCAGTTCGTACATCGCGGCGCGTACCGTCGTGTGCTCGAGCAGTTCCGTACACATGATGTCTGCTTATCGCTGCTGTGGATTCATTTATAGCACGCAGTTCCTCGCGTTTGTGCGCCTGAATCTAGCAGTTAGCGTGCAAACCTTACCTGTAGTTCCACTTCATACGCGACTCGCTTCACTTGCGATTGACACCGTGCTAAAACTTCGCCACCTAATTCTTGAACGCCGTACACGTATTCGGCACTGCATAATTTCTTGCTTTTACGCAGCGTGCCACCCCTGAAAAAATCTTCGGCGCCCGATATACGCAGCAGGCCGTGCTACAACACAAACAAAAGTGGCGGGTCCATATTGTAAACGTGCTTTCCGAAGCAGACGACCGAGCTTGGTACGACCCATTTTAGGATAGAGGGCGCTTTTTAGCACCTTTCTCGCAGCGCCCCCTGGGCAATGCAAGAGCCCCATGGTCGCGCGTTTCTCCTTCCGCTAGCCACCATACACCCGCTTTCGCTCTGCTGTCGGCTCTGTCTTGGCTCTGTTTCTGGCCGCGCATTTGTGTTTTGCACAGAAAAGCTTTAGCGCCGTCTGCGGACACCGTTCTACTCACCGATGGCGCAACCTCACTATGAGACCATGATGTCAGTACTCCTCGATCAGAGGGCGGGCGATTTGAACTGCGCTAGAGGTACCCGGACGCTTCAGAAGGCATTTTCTCTTAAAATAAGTCTCTCCTTGGCATGAAACAAGCGTTTCAAGGTTTCTGGGATGGTATTTCAACAGTCCACGTTGACTTAATAGTAACCTTTAGTGTCCCTTTAATCAGGAACCAAAGTTTTGACACATAAAACCCCATATTTTATTTTAGTTTAGTTTTAACATCAAATAGCCCAAGTCGTAGTTGTGAACTATAACGGTTTCAAATGCAACATTTTTCCTCCCCTGTGAAATCCAACTTTAAACCGGCAGGATCAAGAGCTGACTTTAGCAGCCATATAATGCAGCATATTTTTTTGTATCTTTCCTAATACAATGAACCAACTTGCCCAACAACGCATTCTGCTAAACTACATATATTGTAGATGCACGTGTCATGCAATACAGACGTAACATGCAAATCACTTACATGAAGTGTCCCCCACTTATCGCTGTTCTAGAACCCCAATGCATACACTTTAGAGTATCACTCATGTGAAGGCAATACCCAAGAATTACCTAACAGTGCAACAAGATGATCGGCCAAAGTAATATAATTACACCTTGCAGCACCGCGTATAGGTGTTTCTTCACCTACCGGTAATCTCTTGTTGAATGTCCTGCAACCGAGGAAAGGCAACAGCTCCAGAGGCACAGGAGCCATTGGTGTCCTCCAAGTCGAGATCGAAGACAGCCGCACACATCACCTTCACCTTGGAAGACACCCTCAAGATCTGCACATTAAAGCAGCACCCATAGCTACATTGTAAAGTGCCACCTTTCGAGTTTATGGCTACGTGTGTGATCCTTTACATTTTTACATAAGAGCTAGCTTGATTGCAGTTGCATTCATGAAAATTTCTTTCTAAGACCATAGCAGCATTTCAGTCAAAGTGGCCTATGCGGGATATTCAACAGGTACTGCACAATTTATAGCAGTCTGCAATTCAATATGAAGAGATATTCCACAAGACAGACATAAGTATAAGTTAAACATAGATATAATGAAGTTGGAAAAATCAGCAATTTGCTTTGTTATATTGGAATTTCGTTACATGAAAATTTCTCATTTGAAGTAAATAAGTACATTCACAGCTTGATTTTTCTTACACAGAAGGGGTTAAAAAATTTTCCTAATTATTGGGCAGTCGGAAAAAGCAACTTTGAATGACAAGAACATTCGTTTTGTTGAATATCACAGACAGCGACGAAAGATGCGGTTTCATGCTGTGTCGACGATATCTTCACAATGGCCGCACAAAGTGAAGGCGGCCACGCTTTCATGTCCATTTCACTCCCATGCCTGTTAGTGTCCCCCACAGTGGGACGACGCTATCACGAAAAGCATCGGCAGCGAAGATCGTATGCTTCGTGTGGATCTCTGTACAACGTGCTTCCGAAACTCAAGATAACACAACCTCCAGTACTAACCACATGGGAAGACAGCACACAAGATACCACACCATTTCAGTACACCCACTCTTTGCGCACACAGAACATTACTTGTAAAACAGGGCAAATGGGCTGTGTATGTGCTCAGCCATCCTGAAGCCATGCTAGGAAACAAGACACGAGCCAACCTGCCATCCTCTTCTTCCCCCTCACATGTGGTTGATTGCATTACCACGAGCATGCTCCCATCCCGCATTTTCCCTAGCTCGCGTGGGAAGGCGGCGCTCATCATCAAACTACCATCCTTCTTGGTTCGCCCTCGCATGCTTTCACTCGCACCCATAGTACATAGCACACAGGGCACGATTGGATTTATTGCACTTGAACTTCATATGACACATGATGTACTTGGCTTTGGTGAATAATGCTCTTGTTCACAAGCCATGCAATTTGAGAACTGTGTTCAGAAGCAGCTGCTTGTATAATTCAACCACTTGAGCATCTTCCCAAGCAACCCTAGCCGACTGCCGATGCCTGGCTGATTGTTGAGAAATAGTCAGAAGCCTTCTTTACTGGCCACCTGACTTCCAAAAACAGTCAGACCGATGTTTACTTCCAGCTACATGGGCACGTGGCTGGCCGCACAGGCTGTGCCTCCGTCAGAGCACACAACTGAACACCGAGCGCCCCAAAGGCTCATCGGTTCGACAAGCCAGTAATGCATCAGCCTGGCTTTAGTTGCCGACTAAACTTTGGCTCCACATATTTTTTTTGTTCGATTGATATATTTGCAGATTCGTATGTTTAAGAAGCTGCGTAGATGCAGTTTTCTCTTACAGAAGCTGTCAAATTTCTTATCACGGGTCACAAGAAAAGCGAGCATAATAAAGTAATGTGGTGAGAAAAGTCTTCACCAGTGGTTCAGGCAGGAATTGAACTCTGGACCATTTTACTTTGAAACTGATCCTTTAGGCCACACATTCACACGTGCCAGTACGTGCGTTCTGACAGGCTGCACAGTGCTTTGAAGAAGTGAGAAACACAAATTATTTTTTTGGTTTTTGCATAACAAATGTGGACCGACCAGTATATGATGACGGAATTTAGACCAGCTATACAAAAGCGATGATGACAGTTCGTCACACAGGGGAAAACAGCAGCCATAATATACAGCTGTTAGTGACAGTTCATTTAGCAGTTAGATCAACTTCTGGCTAAAGGATGGTTCTGTGTTTTGTTTTGTACCGATCAAACTGTAGTAATTAGAGGAAATTATGAAGCCAGAATCAATACTATTCTCGCTATATATGTGGATGTGCATGCAACGACCACTATTATGAGAGCGACAGTATGTGAAGACCAGTGTGGAAGTCAGAGGAAGACATATCGCGGAGGTATTACATTTCCTTTACAAAAAATAACAAGATTTCAATACTTTGAAGATTGATATTTTTGCAACACTGCTACATCGTTCATTATTGCTTTCTTTTTTTTCTAGGCATACTATGGAGAAAATAACTATTTAGCGGGAAACAAAATTTAATCAAGTGGATATTGTGTTAGACAGTTCTCATAATAGTCATCTGCACTGCAGAAAGAGTCAAGCAAAATTGTTCATGAACGACGTTTTAATTGTAAACGACCCTGTCACATCACAACAAAAATCATCAAATGATATCAGCGCAGGCGACTCGTGGACTGTACAGTTCTAGGATAACATTTCGATTGGATGTTTTCACTGGAGAGCGTGAAAGATGTGATTATACAAAACCGAATGGTGAAGAGATGTCAAAATCTGCAACTTTCATAGCTATTGTGAATTCGTCTAAGAATAATTAAGGCTGCATGTCCATCTGTGTCAATCATACAAATGGAGTATTTCTGCTGCCGACATGTATTTGATTGGGAAGAACAACAGTTAGATAAAATTCTTCGAACTTTTTCTTAATGTAATGACATTCAACAATCAAGCAGTTGAGAATTGAAAAAATTTATGGGACATCATGAGTGTTTTTTAATGCACAGTTTTCTGTGAGGCATATCTACCATTTTCATACAAACCTCCCTGGAAGGCATACTGACTGTGCGTGCATGCACGCACATATAGAAGTTCGTGCACATATTATAGACGTGATGCTTTGACGATGAATATTTATTAAAATTGAAATTATTTATTTTTGCCTTGTAAAGGTACAGACAGCGGAGGTGCAGAAAAAGCTGTCAGATACAGATTGACAAAGCCACAGCCCCCTTTCGCTTGGCAGCGGCTTCAATGCAAGGCTTTTAAACTAAAGGTAAGTGCACAGTGTAATAACAGTTATACAATAAGTACAAAAACGAAAACAGGCTTATACAACATAAAGAAAACCTACATGGTAACATACATATAGCACCCAAAATACTGTTTGGCGCATTGAAGAGGTCGAAGTTATTACTGTATATACACAAGGTATATACATCTTCATACATCTGCCAATCCTCGCAAAATCTAGAATGCAGATTTTCATTACATACACGCTCGCATGCACATACACCCACCAAAAATGAAACAGTGGTGCGCTCATAGGCAGTACCTGAAAAAAAAGAAAAAGAAAAGAACAAAAGAAAAGCGTGGGGAACCATGTCCGTTTTGCACTGTCGCATCTGCCTCTCCCAGAAGGAATGAAAAGGTTCTTGGAAGGCAGGGACAGATGATTCGCTCCGTCAGCATCAGCTCCCACCTGTGAGGATGGGGCAAGGAAGGGAAGCGGGGCTTTGCTATTCGTCAGGCGCAACGCTGCCTGTTCACGGGGGCGCAGGCAGGGCGGCAGGAGCGCAAGTTCCCACCAAATGCGAGCTCTGGATGCTAGCTCGTTTCACGTCTTAACAGCTTGGTAGACTAGTTGGTGGATTTCTGTTATCATGGACTGCACATATAAACGCAAACTACACAAAGTAGCATGGACAAGAAGAGCGCAAGCCCCTTCCATGCAGTGGAGCAGCCGTGTCTCGCCATTCGGGATATGTGTACTCGTAAGAGGTATTTTAATTTTACGTTGTGTAGCACATGACCACCTTTGTCAAGTGAACAAAACCCGCTTTGTAATGTGCAAATGGTTTTTCAACGTATGGTAAGCTCCTTGTTCTTGTGTTGTTCTTTTTTTTCTGACAGAAAAAAAAAAGAAGAGCTTTATACGAGAATGGATCAAGCCTTCTAGAGTTGAGACAAGGAAATGTGAGGCGTACTTTCATGTATATACGTTTATTATTTTTTTTTTCGTCTATAAGCATGACACATTTTCCTTTATTTTTCTCTAGGAAACACTGGAACGACACTGCTTAAACTGAAGCATAGTGTGCGAATGATCTGCTATGCCCGGAACTGTTATGACCATTTGGGAAGAAATCAGGTAAGACGCTTGCCTAGTTGTCATTGCTGGAAAAGTCATAATTATTTCAAAGTTGCTTTTGTTCCCACAGATGAAAAAGACAAACTGTCAATACCCAGTACTGTACGATATACATCTGGTGCATTGTCAGTAAGAATGGATTGTGTGTGGCACTTTCCACTAGTGGATTGGAACATCAGACAAAAAGACACGTACATGAAACACTACAGACAACTGATATGCAAGTTGTCCTTCAATTGTTCTGTTGTCGTGTTTTCGTAGTTTACACGAAATACTTGTCACCACAGTCTTGATGTGATGTAAACTTTTGTACTTATCCCGGGGCAGTCTGTGTGCTATTTTGTTTGTGCAACCATGTGTTCTCGTATTCATTTATCACGCTGCCTGGATGTACGTTTTTTCTTTTTCAATGACACTCTGCGCAAATCAGTAAATCGATCCTTCCTGTCCTCAAGTTTGCTTTGGCGGTTCCAAAGCGTGAATCACATCGTGCACATTGTGAATCGTGCACTTCAATGATTTGAACAAAAACGCTAAATATACAGCAGAAATACAGTCAGTGAAGAAAACAATACAATTGATAATACATTGAAAATTTAAAGATAAACAGTATTAAAAAAATCAGAGCAGGGAGATATTTATTAGGATGTGTTACTGTAGGAAACAGTGGTCGTCTGAGGCCGCGTAGTGCATTCTCAGTTTTTTGCAGAATTCTTTGCGTTTGGTATATGCTACTATGTGTTCTGGGAGGGAATTACAAAACACTATTCCATTAAGAAAGAAAGATGAGCTCATATATGCCGTGTGGCCATTTACCCTCATTACAGCATTGGTACGGCCGAGTCGAAAGGACACATGCCACCATCTTTATAGCATTTTGTCGTTCGATCAACATAATTTCTTCTTTGTCATTCCGTCATCGTCACTGCGCCGACATCATACAGTCGTCATCACGCTGCCACGCTCATGGGCAGCCTTTGCAAGCAAGTGCCATAGGCCAAGCGGGACAATGTTGGAGTTTGTTGCATATAGCCAGAGCCTCGGAATGAACGCTGCACATGTTAAATAAATGAGACTACAGAAACTGAGTGTGCCACTACATTTCTCAAATGCTAATCACATTACCATTGACAGTCACCCTGAGATGAGTTCTCCATAACTTTTCTGTATCACATCACTATGCCTTAAGAACCAAACTCAGTAAAATTGTTAAGCCAAGCTGTAGTAGAACCCCGGTGTATCCCAAGTAGAGCCTACAATAGGATGCCTCTAAGCATTGCATCAGGTTTGCCTCACTCAACAGTAGTGCTTCCAGCCCCTCAGTTTATTTTCTTTTGTACCAACACAGAGTGGCCTAATTCAGTAGAAAGGCCAACGAAAAAGACAACATACATACCCTATCTTTGATGGACGCAGGAGTCTCAAACATGAACACATTTCCTTCACTGGAGAGACTGCCAAAGCTGCCTTGGTCTGACACTTGAGCTTTATTACACACCTGTAATTGTCAGAAATAAAGCATCCAAGGTCTTTCGCACACTCTGAATAAAGCATCATTATCATTATTATAATTATTATCTTAATCATGTTACCATGGTCAGCAACAGTATCAATCAAAACACCATAGTTGGATTAATGCCTTTAGTTAACCACAGATCTCCTTAATCACTACTTTTTTCAACATGGACAAGTGTTTTTTCATAAACCTGGCAATTTGTTTTGTAAAGAGGCAACAGAGGGACCAAATGAGTGACAAAAATAAAGAGACACTAAAGATTATTTCATACTTCTCTTACTTGCTCTCAAATATTTGAATCTGAATTCCATAAACTATGTTTTATGAATTCTATGCCCATCTTTTCAGTGTGTGGGATTAAAACTGGTGCATGTACTTTCAAGGCGTATGGTAACATATTAATATCAACTGATAGAGAAAAGAAGGTGCTGGTAATAATTGTAACAGTAGATGCTACCAAAAGCAAACGGTGCCTTCGGTTTAGACTTTCCTCATTACATTAGCATAGCAAGCTCGAGCTAACCAAAATAGAGGTGGACGAGGAGACACCTGCAAATGAAGCACATGGCTCCTTGCCTGAGCAAAGGCTCTCCTGACATCTCTCCTGTGCCAGTTGACACACGCTTTAAGTGACACTTAAACTTCCCAAATAACAGGAGAAAAATAAAGCATAGCGCACATGAATGTTACTCACTACTGACATCACAATGAGTAACTTACTGCAGAATGAGCAGTTATCAGCTGCTGTCACAATTAAACTGAACAAGAGAATACTTTTCTGCTACGTTCGAGAGCATAGAAACATACAGCACAAGAACTTGATGTGTCTTATATGCCACTGCAATCATTTCATGAAAACACAATAAAGTTTACTTCCGTTGTAGTGCTGTGGGAGTTCACCTGATTGTAGCTTGTCCATTCTTCTCGATGACAGGTAGTGTTGATCACACCATGAAACACTCTGACAGCCATGCTGAATGAGATGCACGGTGTAGTTGCGAAGCCGGAGCCAAGCTCAATCTTTTGCTGAAATGGTAGAAGACAGCTTGAAATAAAAAGCTAAAATGAATAAGTAAATAAATAAATAATGATACTAAAAAGTTTTTCAATTTTGTTCAACATTAATACTAGTAATGCCAAGGTTATAATGATTTGTGCTATAGTGTCCACTTGTGTCGTTCTACAGAAATCTCTCATTAATTTATTGCAATATGGTCTAACAGAGTGTAATCTTTTTCATTATCAAACAGCAGCTGTAGGAAAAAGAATTCGTACCATGACATTGCTGTCTTCATCTGTTTGGGGTCTTGATGGATAATTTACTTTGCAAGGTCCTTCGCAACAGCTTTTTCTGGGATGTGTGATGAACACCATGAATGTGCATTTCCTGCAACACAATATAAAACATACATTACACATGCTGAACTCTTGCACTAGTGAACACAATCCCTTGAAGATGTCTAACCACGACTGGGCTGGACTCCATGCGCATTCCACCTTACAGCCTTCGCAAAGGGCGTGTTTGCTACTGGTGACCACCGCTCCTCAGCAGTGCTGTCCACCAACCCCTATTCTGCCGCTCACTTCCTTCGTGCTCAGGCGCATTCATTTATGCTACATAATAAGTAGGGGTGTACAAATAGCAATTTTCGAAATCTAATCAAATACGAATCAAATAGTGCGAGGAGCAAATTGAATAGAATCGAATATAGAATATTGTTATAGTAACGAGCAGCCATTTTCATAATTTATGTAAAATGGTATTCACATTCTAGTATTTATAAGCTTAGCAACTTTCTCTCCTTAAATTGTGCAATATGAAACGTTTATAAAAATGCACGAATAGAGGATTAGGAACAATTACGCACTTTTTCGGCACATGCAAAACCTTTCGGAGTGCAAATGATCCCTGTAACGTAGCCAGTTGCACTATGTAACCTGTTGCCCTAGATAAGTTTACTAGTATTATGCACATGTTATGCCCATAGGGTTGAAAATTGTACTTCTGCTCTAATTTTATGTTTGATTACACACAATTGACATTTTAAAATATTCTAAAATTATCTGAAAAATATTGCGCACCTGCAAATGGTGACTATTTATTTCAAAGACGTAACCGAAAGGACACCATTTGATTCACTATTATAAAGTTTCAAATAGTTGCACGTCCCTAATAAGTAAGCCTCCTCTCAGTCACATGGCACCTTCACCCTCTCCCCACCCTGCTGCTCTTTTCCACCTCTCCTCATCCCCCATAATTCAGTTAGATAGCCTTCAATGAGCACATTATTATTTGCTTGCGCTATTTTTATTGATGTGTATCTTAGCTTAGATTATACTGATATATTTTTTTGCTCTGTAGGCCATTGAATTAGGGAGAGAAAAGGGTAAATCAAACAAGAAAACAAAAACGTCTCACTTAAAGAAATGTCAGAAAGATGAGTACCTACTTCAGGCTTTAGTATTGCATAAGAATGTTTGCATCTGAACTAGAGAAGGCTGACATCAACAATTACAGCTAAAATTTACTTACCATGTTGTGCCTTTTTACAGGTACTTACCCAGAAAGTGATTTCACCAGTGCAGCGCTGGCTTCCGTTCTGTAGTCTATGCCAACAAGAAGCATTTGCTGCAATTTGTGGGTTAAAATATGTTCCCATGTTTTCTGCAAGAAATCCAGGATAAGGGTAGGTTCACAGTGAAATGGAAATGCTTGTTATTGCTAAACCTTCTGTTGCATTGTAATCAAGCACAAGTGAGAACAAAGATCTATAATTGGAGCAAGAAGTAGCCATTGGCATCAATGACTGCCTTAACAGCATTTCAACAACACCTGTAACAGCATTTCAACAACATCTGCAGGTTTTTGCAGAGGTGCTGATTGGTGTTGTCCATGTGTACTGATCAGATTTAGTCATCACATCAATAACGGCAGCCTTCAATGAGCCCATGGATATTTGCTTGTACATAATATCTTTATTCATTTGTATGTTGAGTTTGATTATTGACGTTTTTTGCTCTCAAGGCTGTTGGATTATGGAGAGAGATGGGCAAATCAAACAAGAATTTGAATTAACAGTTGTAACATTAATTAACGATAGCTGTGTGGAAGATGGCACCTGCAGTATGCAAGAAAGCTGCTCGTTGGCCTGCCTCCCACCCAGCCATTATACGCAATTGTCCAGTGAGTTCAACTCAACAAGTTAGGTGTTATGAATTAGGAGTGGCAGCATCATTGAAATCTTTAACCAGCTTCTATGGGGCCCATAAGATGTGTATAGGAGAAACAGGGTGCCATGGCATGGCCCTTGTAGCTGACAATATCTTAAGAGTGTCACAGATGGTGGAAATGTTTTTGGAACCTTTAGAACCCTGATGGTTCCCCTTTCGATATAAGAATGTTGACCATGGTAGAGGAAAAAGGTGCCAAGCCCACAATGACTTATGCTATAACTACAACTTATACATAACTTATTTATATAACGCAACCCTCTTCTACTCGACCTTGCTGCTGACAGAGTCGTGTCCAAGATACATAATGAAAAGAATTCCACCAAATTGATTTATTTACTTGCAGATTGCAGCCCTTAAGGGATATCGCAGGAGTGGGATGGTACAAAAATGAAATAATGCTATGAAAGATAATAAAACACATGCGCCTAATACACAAGCTACTACAAGAAAGAAAATGCTACCAAGAAAGCTAGGATCTACTGATTATAAAAGCTTTATAAGATAATAAGATGGTAACAAAAAGGCATTAACAAATAAGTATACAATTATCAGTGCCCATTACTATTAACAGACAGCTTACCTTGATTATTGATTCAAACTTCACGTTGTCAGTTTTGTTTGGAATATTCATAAAGGCTAGACCATTTTGATGAGTTTCTTGGACCCATTTTGTGCTTGATGCCAAGAAACCGGCAAATGCATGGTCCACGTTAATATTGAAGAAACTGATGAGGTCTATTTCACTAAGGAAATGCATTCCACTCTTCAGTGCAAGGTTGGAAGCTGCATAAAATGCTGTACCTAAACAAAGATATGCAGCTCATGAGCAGGCCTGAGTAACGATAAGCTTAACTCAATATCAAATATGATATCTCAAACAACGTGCTTCAATTTGCCTCAGAATTTCATACCACATTTAAGTAAGATACCACATGATTAGTTGATGGCACAGATATACCTAAAATTGTCTGTTGATAAGAATGGTATGCCTAAATAGTAATGAATGAATATGCAAACCTGGTTAAATAGAATTAAATTCTGTCAATAACAACGTCTTTAAAGCTCTAACTCATGCTACACATATTTGGCTGTGGTCCTTTATGTATTAAAGCCTGAACAAGAAATAAAAGTTGCGTTGTTGCTCCTGGCATTAGCATAATTCAAACCACGAAGATGGGCTTCTTGCCACCGCATGTATATATAACGCAATGATCAACCAGTTTTTCCGGATATCAGCTGCTCAGTTCACGTTAGCCTGTGAGCATGATGAGTGTACATCAATCTGTTCTCACACCTGGTGAATTAAACAAACAACCAGAACAGCTCATGTCTAACTTTCAGGACATGCCAGAAATAGCACATCAACAAATATGAATGTCTTCAACAAAGCTACAAACATCTGTAAGAGAAGCAAGTGGCTTACCATCTCCAGCAACAAAAGTGTGTTCACTGCTGAGACGGTATAGTACACTAGAGTACACCAGATGAGTGCAGAGGCCTCCAGGCAACATCTTGATAAGTGGTGCCCTGTCCACCACACATATCAAGATACCTGCACAAGAAGCATGGTCCAGGTTTTGAGCAAGGATGCGTTGATGCTGATGGCAAATTCTGGAAGAAGCCCATTCAGGGATAAACACCTTATCAACCCCTATGTGTTTCGTGATCTTTTTATAGTATTGTGTGCTCCTAGCAATAATGTGTACAGTGCATTGGATAACATGCCAAGAGCAACACCGGACCATCTAGAGTAAGTGCAAATGTAGTGCACCTCTTCAGCATAAGGAGTAGACTCTAACAATGCATCTACTGATTAGTACAAAGCCCTAAAGAAGCTCAAATAGATTATGAAGCACATGCTATGTATAGGCATCAGAAACCAGAGCAAACAATGTACAACAGTTTTTGAAAAGTGTGAGTGTCTCTGGAATTGCTTCTCCCTGCTTTTGAAATCAATACACATCCTGGTTGGGTCATTAAATGTACCATAGTCTTATGCAGGGCCTCTTTCTTTCCCCATTTGTGTTGCAGATTTTATGAGCTCCATCTTCTTTTAGTGATTGTCCACGTTTAATGCTACAATTTCCTTTAGCCTTCATTCCTTTCAATGGAACATATTTTCCATTGATGGTATGAATCAGCATTATTTTGCAGGTTGAATGTAGTATATATACATGTCGTACATTCAGTTTTTCTTGGTAATACTGTTGTGAGGCAAAGACTGTCACTGGGCTGGTATTGAAAAATTTCTTTTATTCTTTCTCAATCAGCATGAATCGACCTATGCCAGAAGACTCCTAGGTTCCGTTTGAAATCCAAGGGTGATTTGAAGTCCAAGATTGCGCCTCATGAGCCGTTTACTGCGGGTACAAGGGAAAACATGCGAGGGTGAGTCAAGAAGGATGGCGGCTTGATGCGCCTTGTCTTTCCCTGCATCCATTGTTAGAAATGAAGTGATCGAGCATGCGCTACGAGGGGGGCATAGGTGAGCTTGTGCTAACATGGTCAAACATGCACTGGGGGCTCGTTCCAGCTCCTCTTAACTGCATGGTAAACGAGGGTACGCACTACTATGCTTACTCCAGTTCAATCTTGGCTTTCCGCATATCTTTCCCTGTAACTTTTTAAGGCGTGAGACATTATGACAGCTAGTTACACACTGAACTTTCGCTTTTGGCTTGGGTTTGTCTGAAAAGCAATCTATGAGAGTGAGAAATTTTGTTCCAAATAACCAATACACATTTTTTGGAGTTTGGATTCGCTGGAGTTTTTTCTACTGAAATACAGTCGAATCTCGATAATGCAAACTCGAAGAGGCCCAAAAATTTGTTTGAATTAAAAGAAGTTCGAATTTAAGGAAGCACTTGTTCTAGAAGTATTCGTGCACCATAGCACGATGCACTAACAGGGCGAGTGCACTAATTAAACAAAAAGAAAGAAAGAAAGAATGCATACCCAAATATACAAACATGACATGGCTTAAATTCAGTTGGTACAGTGTTGGCACTTGTAGCTTCACTTTCAAATAGAATATCTTCAGCTTTTTAACATTAAGCAGGGTACTCCTTTAAAAAAATATTCTGGCTGACATACATCAGAGCACGTATCTAATATATTGACTTCAAAAAAAAAAAAAAAGGGCAGCCTGGTGAAGCTTGACGCAGCACATGCCTTTGCGGCACAGTTGGCCCAACATTCCCAATGCTAAACTAATTGGCTTCGGCAAAAAGCATATAGTGACAACTGCTTAGAAGTCTGAATGAGTCATTACTATAGGCAGATGTTTCACTAAACCTTTCTCCAAGCTTACCATTTGTCAGCAAAGTATGTGGCACAGTTTCTGTGGAATGAGAAAATGAAGTGAAAAAAAAAGAAGCAGAAGAACGCTGAGTACAGAAGACCTTTGTTAGTGAAGCATCAATGACTTGCAAGGACAACACAGATCCTTACCTGTACCCCCATACTTGGCAATAGCAAGCATCCTGGAGGCAGCAGGTCGAGCAGAGCACTCATTATTCCAGTCCTCCCTTTCAATAGCAGTGGCCATCACACACATGCTAGGGTTGATCTGCTGGAATTTAGATAGCTGCAACAGAAATGTCCCCGGATTGCTTTGTCCAATCTGAACTACAACAGGCAAAGACAGTGCAACAATGCAGCCAGAAGAATTAACAGGAGGGTTAAATTGTGAACAGGAGCGCTTGTTCGGAACAATGCATTGGCGGATCCATAAATACTTTGTTTAGCGCAATACAACGGACACAAGAAAGGTGACAGGACAAGGCGTTACTCACAACTGACATCATTTTTTTACTGCATCACTCCTGTATACACAGCAGAAACTAGAGGAACATGCGCAGTGAGCACCATGTGCAGGAACCACAAACATCCGATCACAAGAGCGCACTCATGCGACAGAATCTAAAAACCATATTCAGAACTGTAGAAGTTTAAAGAAGGCACATTAATGCACTGTGACCCTAATGACTGTACGAAGAATGCTTCTGATAACTCTCGGGCGGTGGTATTGCAGCTCTTTTTCAAAATCGTGGTATCACGAAACATGGATTTGCACTTGCATATTTTACAATGTTGAGCCAAATGGGATCCTGTGCCTGTTGGTATAGATCGCTCATGTTTTCTAAGGCGCTCTAAGGCACTCGAGCCTTATAGCACACAGAGCACACGCGCTGCCCCCAAGCTGAACCTGGAAAGGGGGAAGCCAGCATACCAAACCTAGTGTTTCACTGACTGGGGAGAGGTCAATAGCCCAAGCTCGCCAGAAGGTAAAGCTTCTACAGGTCCCGGTGTACTTCGCTGAAGTTCAAAGATAACCTCTGTCAGCTCGCTCTCATGTCGACCTGTAATTTGCTATCACTGTCAGCATCTCAGTGTCCACAGCGACTCGGTGGAATGCTGTTTGACGTCGGTACCACAATGACCTTTGCCTCCGCACTTTGGCGAATATGCCAAAAGTAACAGTGCACAGCATTGCCACAAGTGCCGCTGAAAAGCTCCATGGGCTGGGTCTGCTTGACATGCTACAGTTAGGGCCTCTGTACTAATACAAAGGCTTAGAACTTCATATGTTGAAGTTAATATGAATGGTCAACAGTTTCTCCGCAAATTTGTACTCACATACCTTTTTTTCTATGCTGGTTTCATCTTCAAAAACAAGCACATTCTTGCTGGTCTTCAAATATGCTGAGGTTGCAGTATATCCCCTTTCCCCAGGCTCATCAGGACAGGTCTGGATTGTGAGAAACAAAGAAGCAGCAGGAAAATTGAGATATAGCCATGCACACAGTTCCAAGTTGCAACATACTATATCGAATTGCCAAACTCAGGCAGCTCCATTTAGCTGGCAGCTGTCCTTCATCAAGTGCACTTGAGCACTAATTACTGATTCCCGGCAAAGAAGAAAAATTTAGAGCAGTAAAATAAGTATCTAAGAGAATGTCTAACTGGCAAAGCTTTTGTTAAATATGTTGATGAAACATCGCTGCACAGATTTTCTCGCCATTTGTACCTCAAGGAAGCAAGCAATATTGATGCGTAAAAGAAGAAAAGTAATGCTTACTGCTGAAAACTTTTCCCAGTGTTCCTTGGCACAGTCTTGACCAAAGTCAGAACTACCACTTGCTAGCTCATATCGGCGAACTGCCAAATTCAGTGTGATGCATGGAACAAATTCACTTTCCTTTTTGCTTTTCTAGCAGATGGAGAAATAAGGGGAGAGCATTATCATCTGGTTCCCAAGTATTAGCATTAGCTTCTCAAGTCCACATAATTTTCTCAACATTTACAACATATAAAAGAACACTTACTTCACCAGAGAAAAGGGCAAAGCCATGGTTTTGGATGAATGTTCAAAAGTGCACTTACAAAGAATGTCTTGTCGAGCATGTCCAAGTCTTGATAGGTGATTGGCATAATTTTACAATGAGGAGATGGTACATAAGGATTGGTAAATAGGATTAGCCGGTCACATGAGCTAGAAAAGATTTTTCCGCAAGTTACTCCTTATCTAATAAAAACTGTGTAGAAGATACTGGCATACCTCTTCAACTTGAGAAAAGGATCAAAACTTGTGTTATAGCCCACACTCTGAACAGCAAGATATAGTTTCAGATGCATTTTTGTGTGGAGGTAGTTTCGAATGTCCTGCAACAAGAAGTTCCAGTCAGTAGCTTGAACAGTGCTTATCTAGCTCACTGCTGCACTATTTCCCTTTCTGTTTCCTTTGCTCCCTAGCATTTCAAAGACGCATAATTTTGCAAGCCATGTAGATATGGACGATGATTCTAATGGGCACATGCTTCGATAACCTACTGATTGAGGGGTACAACTGACAGCCGAGTAAGGACTTACCAATGATACATCATAGAGGCTATCCAAATGAACCACTGACGTGGCAAGTAGCATCACTCCATGAAGGGATTCAAACGGCTGATCCTCAGAGATGCTGTACATTAGGCGAGATACACCATCTTCTAAAAAGGTCTCACGTAGCTGTGTCAGCAAGTGCGAATGCATGGGGGCAGTTGCAATAATGAGGTGTTGAACATTGTACTGCTTGAGGGTCAGGAACTGGTACAGGGCAGCATCTAAGCAAAGTAATGATTAGCTTAGTTAAAGTCTGTGGTTATGCAAACATTCATAAGTTAACTGTTACAATGAGATAACACAACACAAATTCCCAGCAGAGCTAAAGGCACCACACTACGATGGCACAACCAGGTGATGTACACAGAACAAACAGAGAATCACTCCGTGCCGCTATCTAAAGGGATTAATGTTAACAGAGATTTTAAAAAATCATCTGTGGCATATATAGTACAAATCTACTCAATGAGCTGGATGACTCAACAAGGTGGACAATTACTTATACTGGAAATTGAAATGCATAATTGACTAAATAAAATTTAACTAATTACTTTAGCACACATACTGCAATATATGAATTGAAGGTGTTGTATATGTACCTGCTGTATGCTTTATATATGCTGTATTCTAAGCTATTCTTGTGGCCCTGCTGTGCCTGTTTAGCGTTTCGTGTAAGGTATCCACGTAAACATGCCGGGCACAGTGCGCCAGACGCTGTAGTTGTGTTTGTCTAGTGTTTCACATGGCATTTGGTGTCTTATTGCTAGGTGCTGCTCCCGTGTGCTCAGGCAGACGCTCTGTGTGTGGCATCATGAACAGATATGAATAAATGGTTCAATAAAATTTGTATCTCCATTCCTTTGAGATGTAACAATGCAATGATCTGGCAATGAGGATGGGATTCAACCACAAACTGAAGATGGCATCCATGGTCTGCAAGCTACCAGAGTTTGATCCCGACAGTGGTAGCTTTGATGTTTTCATCAAACGCTTTGACGTTTTCATCAAACGCTTTGAGCTGTACATTAAGGCTAATGAGGTCATCCAACTAAAGAGACTGCATTTGGTCCTGAACGCCACTGGAGAAAAAATTGTGGCAGAACCCATCTCATGATGACTGTTGACAGTAACGTGTTAGCATTGAATTAATATAGTGACACATCGTATGGCCACTGTCAAAATGAGTTATGTTCGTACATAACTCATGCATCATGCAGCAACCTGGTTCCTCCCTTTCTTCTGTTTGGACACCCCACACCGTCTAGTGGCACTGCCGAGAAGTCTACTTGTGGCTGCCGAGACAAGAAGCATGGCATGCCAGTGCGCGCAAATACTTACAATAATTCCCTCACTTGTCGTGCACTCAGTGGCACATATTCAGTGACTAAAGGTGGCAAGAGGTTCAATAAAGAATGGCACATACCCAGTGTAATCATGGAGCAGCTCACTAAAGCACTGGCATGAAAGACTTTCATTGAAAAGTGGCAAATACCTAGCACATTTATGGCACAGCCTGCTGATGCATCAGGTTGTTGTCCTTGAGGAGCTCTTGTGACGCAAATTCGATTCCGCTCGTATCAAATTTAAGGGATGTCTTTCGTCATTGTAAACCGGCACATTCCCAGTGGCACATACCCAGTTACCCAAGTTAGCGTCAAAGGCGTTCTTTGAAGAGCGGCGCACACCTACTGGCACATACTCAGTGACCCAAGTTGGCATTAAGGAGGTTCACTAGAGACCAGTATTGACCAAGAGGCATGTACCCACTGCTCCAAGTAGGTGTGAGAGTTTCATCAAACAGCGGTACCTACCCAGTGTTGTCCACTTCTCTACTCTTGTGTCCTGTCTGCACGCCTCACTTCTATTTTGCATTAGGTACCTACCCAGTCGCGCATATACATCGCGCATATACAGTGACCTGTGTCAGCGTAAAAGAGGTTCATTGAAGAGCAGCACATATGTAATGATTGCCACATACTCAGTGACCCAAGTTGGTCTGGTGGTTGGTTTCAGACCCTGTCAACTCCACACAGCAGCCCAATGCACTACACATTTGACCACAACCTACCCAGTGACAGGTAAGTGGGAAAATGGTTAGATACAAACATACATATTCAAACATAAATAGATAGAAACATAGATACATAGCCCCCAGAATGTGCGTGAAGTACCCCAAGAACGCCAATGCATGAAAGGCGTATGTCACCCTCCAAAGCCTGCTTCTTCCAAAAATGCCCAGCACAGCAACGTATAAGGAAGCAGTATCAGCACTGCAGAAGCACTACACTCCAAGGTGGTCTGTGGTAACAGAGAGCTATTGCTTCAATCAAAGAAAGCAAGCAACCAACGAAAGCATCGCGAACTTTGTGGTTGAGCTGAAGAAACTGGTAGCTCTCTGCAACTTCAACTACTTCCTGGAACACGCACTTCGGGACCATCTGATAGCTGGCCTGCATTGTAGATTACTGGCCATGGATGACACCAACCCCACCTGGGACTGCATTTGCAGCATTGCTATGGCCACGTAAATTGTTATGAAAGATGCCCTGGTAACGGCTTCAGAGAACAGTGTGAGATGCTCATTCAGTGGCAGCTACATCCATTGGCAAAGCAGGGCATTGGTGTTTCAACAGGAGTCGGACACAGCAGCATGCAGCAGGAACGACCCCAACTTGAAATCAAAGACTAGGGTGCCAAAGAATAAAACAACTTGTCATTGATGTGGTGAGCAGCATGTACCTGTAAGCTGTATGCTAATGAATACCAGTTGTTATAAATGCCAAAAAAAAGGACATGTGCCAAGAATGTGCAAATCTAGACCTGTGTATCAGGCTGTGAAAGGATCATCAGACAGCGAGTTGCTTACATTGTGACACACTGGTAATCAAGGCACGCCAGCCATTGTCATCAAGGTATGGTTAAACAGGAAAGAGGTATCCATGGAACTGTGCACAGGAGTGATGGTTTCCATTATATAAGAGGCAGAATGTGCAAAGCATTTTCCTATTGCTAACATCAGAGATGCGACTGTCAACCTCGTTACATGCAATGGCACGCGAGTTGATAACAAAGGAATCTCTGATGTTGAGGTGAAGTACCATGATCAGTGTTTTCAGCTGCATCTAGGAATTGCAAAAGAAACTGTAGGTGCAGAAATGACTATTTCGCTTGGCTGTGATGGGCTCACTGAAATCAAAACCAGATCGCATGAAGGATGCAGGTGATGACATTGAAAAAGGAAATGCCTTTGACTGACAAATAATGCGAAGTGCTTGAGCCATGTTACAGAGCGATAAAAGGCTTCAGGGCAAGCATTGTTAATAGAATGCTTGTTCTGTGTTCTGTAAGGCGTGATCAGTGCCATATGTGTTGTGTGAACAAGTCAAGCAGGTATTGGCGAACTTAGAAAAAGCTAGAGTCATTTACAGGGTGCGGCATGGTACTTGGGCAACACCAGTGGTGATCGTGCCAAAGAAATACAAGAAGCTTTGACTATGTGGTGATTAACATATAACAGTAAACCCTGCAACTGAGGTTGACCATTACTCTCCTCTGCCAGAGGACATTTTTGCAACATTACAAGGCAGAATTGTCTTCTCAGTTCTGGACCTTTCCAAGCCGTATTTACAGCTTGAGCTGGACAAGCAAGCACGAGAGCTGCTGCTTATCGATACACACCTGAAATTGTTTACGTTCTGGCATTTGCCATATGGCGTAGTGCGACCTATGCCAGTGTTACAGATGGTCCTGAACTAAATCCTACACGGTTTGCCAAGTGTCGCCTGGTACTTAGATGAAGACATCATCGTGGGCGGAACTAGACAACTGTACTATGGCAGGCTAGTGCAGGTGCTCGCAAGCCTTAGGAAACATGGCATAAGGATCAACTCCAAGAAAAGCTGTGCCAGCAGTAAATCAGGCATTTGAGACATGAAATCGACAAAAATGGGTTGCACCCCACGTGGAAAAAGTAGCAGCCTTAAAGAAGGCATCAAAGCTGGAAAATGTGACCCAGTTGAAAGTGTTTTAGGGCTTGATTAACTTCTACTCCAAATTTTTAGACTAATCTAGCTACAATTCTAGAACCGTGACTGGGCTTGTACGAAGCAACTCAATGGCATTGTTCAAGTCAATGTGAGGAGACATTTAACACTTGTAGAGAAATGCTGACCAATGAAAATGTTCTAGAGCTATACGATGTCAAAAAAAAAAAAACACAGCTAACATGTGACACATATGAATATGGCCTTGGCACTATTTTTTCGCACATGATGAATAGAACAGAAAAACCAATTGCATTTGCATCACAGTCACTGACATCCGCTGAACACAATTATGGTCAGATTGAAAAAGAACCCTTGAGCATTGCCTTTGGTGTCAAAAGGTTTCATAAGTACTTGTACAGGTGAACTTTTAATGCTTTGACAGAACATCAACCATTAACCAGACTCTCTAATCCAAATATAAAGCGCAGCGCCATTGTCGCTGCTAGGATACATCAATGGTTTGCATTCCTTGCAAACTAAGCTACAAGACAGCGCATAAGCCTGGGAAAGCAAATGGCCATGCAGATGCTCGAACCAGACTGCAATTGGCAGATTTTGAAAAGCACATGGAAGAAATTTAAAATTTTTTCCACGCTCGATTTTACCTTAACATCAAAATATATTCAGCATGAAACAATGTGTGATAAGCTGTTAACAGTTGTTCACGACACATGGCATGGCTGGCTAAAAGCTGTTTCTCAGGCACTGCAAGCTCTCTGTGCTTGGCACTTTGAATTTTCATTGAGGCTGGGTGCATAGTGTGGTCGATCAGAGTAAGTGTACCAAAGTGTTCATGTGGTACTGGCCTTGCTCCATGAACCGCATCTTGGAACCACGAAGATGAAAATGGTCACAAGGTCAATGATGTGGTGTCCAGGGATTGAAGAAGCACTCGAGCAAACGGTGCAAAAGTGCAGCATTTGTCAAAGTGTCCAAGTTGCAGCAAAGCCAGCACTGCTGGCTCCATGAAAATTCTGAGAAAACTAGGGGAGTGCTGATATCAAGTTTTCAGTTTCGAAGCAAGTTCGAATAATAAAGACCAAGTGTGGACCGAATGGAATATTTTTTGAATACGAATACTATTGGTTTTGCAAAAATGCAATTTTTTTGTTAACTAGAAGTACGAAGAAAAAAAGCAAGTTTACTGTACAGCAAATAAAGTACAGGAAATTATGCTTTAACAACTAATTTCACTTGATAATATCATAACTGCAGTTCTTTAATGTTGTCATGAAGGGAGACTTGTTGCTCAACCTGTTCAAGAAGCAGCAGCATCCTCCTGCATTTCCCAATATCTTTGGACACTGAAAAGAGCTGCTCACTGGACTCACTTGTGCCTGGGATCGGCAGTATCTCTTTGCATGCCAAACCGACAGGTGGAACTATGCTTACACCACCATTCACATGGATCTTTTTGGCCCAAAATTTCATCATGCACATACTTTCCAACCACTGCTTGTGGCAGTGAAAATTGCTGCTGGCTGATGAGCTTATCAAATTCTTTCTGCAGTGCTGATGTGGAAGGAGCCTCTTCAGAAGCTTTCTTTGTTGAGGACATATCTGGGTTTCTTGGTGTTGAAGTCTTCCTTGCTTCTTTTAAAGCCAGGACTTTAATCAGCTTGCCATTGAAGCATCCTGGTGGTACTAAGCTACTTTAGAATGAGGGCTTAAAAACATTTCCAAACTTGTTACTTCATCAAATTTGCTGTTTGGAAACAGTGTTTTTTAGGCACTTAGCCAGATTGGTAGCAGATAGAGATTTCAACCTGAAAGCTGGTGTTGTCCAGATGCATGCAGAGGCAACACAGGGTGGCTACTTGAACTGACAGTGCCAGGCAGTAATAAGTACCTGCAGGGGCCCCATGACAGTGCCCTTTCTTACTTTTGATATGCTTCACTGTAGAAATTTATGCTTCACCGCAATACCTTTTGTATGCCTTGCCACATAAAACAACTGTGCTGTGGCGAAGATGACTTAAAAACCAACACCAGCAATCTTTAAGGGTTTGAATACTCTGAATAGTAAAAGTGTCTTTCAAATTGAATCGAATATTTGAAGTTCAGAATATTTGCACACTACTAGTGAAAGTCTATGGGAAAGAGTGATTCTGTATTTTGCTGATAAAGAAGGGAAAATCTTCATGTTAGCAGTGGATGTGTACAGTAAGTGGTTGGAAATTAAAGTATTGAGCATGACAACAGCACATAAGACAGCTGAGGTTGTTAGATCTATGTTTGCTGCACATGGTCTAGCTTTGGAAATTGTAACATATAATGGCCCACAATTCCGTGCAGCTGACTTTGAAGACTTTCTGAAAGCTCACGGCATAAAGCACACATGCACCCCTCCATACCACCCACAGTCTAATGGGTTTGGGAACATGCTGTACAGGCTATGAAGGCGGGGCTATTAAAACAACTGCTGGAAGATGGAGAAAATTGCAGCACACAGATGTTACAGCACAGAGCTGACAATTTTTTACTCTGTTATCGAACAAAACCACACTTTCACAGGAAAGACACAGGCAGAATTGCTTCTAAGAAGGAAATTGTAGACCCGGTCGTCCTTATTGAAATCAAGTCTGACAAGTGCCATGGCTGAGAAAACAGAAATGTGAAACGGTCTGCTGATAAGCAGTGATCGAAGCCGTGAGGAGCAATGCCTAGCAACAAGAAACCAAATGCCACACGAAATATCAAACGAAACAACCACAGCATCTGGTGCGCTGCACCTGGTGTTTTCCCATGGACGCACAGCATGAAACATATATAAAGAATACAACAGGCACATATATATAACAGAACGCAATGATGTCACAAGGCACATACACTTAGAACAAATTTTCAAACTAGCACCAGGTTTGAGATAAGCACTGTCAAACATGTGGTAAAAAATTTATTGCCTGCGAGGACAAACATGCAGTGGTGACTCAGAAGGGTTTGGGTGCGAGCTAGTTAGTACGGATCATTGATATTTAAAACAGCGCTAAAAAAACACACGGACAAGGGAGGACACTGGACAGCGCTCGTCCAGTGTCCTCCATTCTCCATGTGTGTTTTTGGCACTGTTTTAAATATGAATGCAGTGGTTCCATCCAGCGACATGGTTTGTTAGGAAGTTAAATGCAACACTTATTTTTTAATGCTCATCTTTTCAGGCAGTCGTTAATGTCTTGTTGCCATGTCAAATTTGACAAGGACAGACATTGGTGAGTGAACAAGCTTCCCTACAAATTTCCAACATTCAGGCCCAATGCTCAAGTCTGAAGAAGCTACTAAAGCTTTTTTTTACCAGTGCCAGTTGTGAGAGTGACATCGCTTGTCTTAAAGGCTCGCTCTAAACAGTCGGGAATTGCTGGTATACTTGACAACGCCAAAGACAAAAAAAAATAAAAAAATCACAGGGTCTCTTTATCCCTAAGACGACTTCAAGGCGAAAGCCCAAGTGTGGATGCATTAAAGACGGACACATGATGCACACATCCCCCTTAATTCGCTGTCTACTTCGCTTACTCATCCCTCTTAATTCGTTTAGTCATTCCTCTTAATTCCAAAAGTCCAGGGTTTGACTCCTACCCAAGGTTGTGGGTTCAAGTATCTTAATTAACTATACAGTATCTAAATTAATAGTACTTTAATTTACATTGTCTTCATTAACACAAAAAGTGTGGGTTCAAGTACTTTAATTAACCATATCTTAATTACATGTGTCTTAAGTAACTTCACCTTAATTACCACCAAAGGCGGTATGTTAAAGGTCTAGGGTATGACTGCAACTAAAGGCCAAGGGTTCGACTGCCACCAAAGGTTATGGGTTCGAGTGCCTTAGCTCTATCATAATTAACTGTGACTGAATTAACATTGCCTTCATTAACACCAAAGCTCATGGGTTCGACTCCCACAAATGGTAGTTGTTCAACTCTCAACAAAGATTGAGGGTTTGTAGCCTTTTTGTACATTTTGTGTCGTCAGCACTTTTTCGCTCAAGGTCGACCGACTGATGAGGCATATAAGGCTTTCGCTTTAATAATGCAGTCAAGCTAACATTGTTAAAGCCATTAACTGCTAATAACTAGCTACTGAAAGTGGATTTTCTGTCCTAGTAGTATGGTAACTGAGTGGAACTACACTTAAATAGTATTACTAGCACTGCTTTTTAAAGGTACACCAAGAGCAACACACAAATGACTTTAGGTTGGCAGGCTACTCTATCAGACTCTCCCTACATATCTTTGATGAAAAAAAAAAAAACGGAGCTTATTAATGGAAAAAAAAAAGGTAGACACCAAGCTTCTTTTTTATGTGTGTGTGTGTCTAAGCATTGGCACTGATGAAGTCAGCCTCACATTAAAATATTTAATACAATTTTCGTGCAACTGGGCCCCTTTTGTGTAAATAGGCCATAATAGTTGTGAGGTTGAAAAACTGCTTAATTTAGAACGCAACATAGTCCATTTTCTTAGAGTGAGTGACCAATTAGCACCGTGCAAATGTCACAAGCACCTTATGCAGGAAGGTGGCGCTACCATACACCTCGTCTTTCAATCCATCCTGGCTAATGGAATGGCCCCTCATGAAAACCTCGGCTTAGCCTGCGATTCCAAAGTATAATCAACCAATGTACATCAATTCATTATCTCTTCAAAGAAACACTAAAGAGCAACCCTAAATTTAGTCTGCTGAAGCACTTTTCCAAGACTCAATTTGCATTTGGCGACTTATTTGAGACTTATTTGGCAGACAACACTTAGCCCTAAGTGAAGAAAATGAAACAAAAGGTTTCCTTTCTAGAATTTTGCACTAAGACATCATCATTGGCACATAGCTTGAGATACAAAAAGAAATTTCATGTAATTTCACAGAATTTTCAAAGCAGTTTTTTCACATTAATTTGCCTATATTCATTAAAAAATGTATTCACAACTCATTACATTCAATGCTTGGCTTTTTAATAATAAATGATAATTTATTGATAAACTGTTAACTAATTCTGAGCAGACGCTATCTAAATGTCATGAGGACCTAGTGCAGAACTTTAATGCCATTTTTCATTTTTGTGTTTTCCCTGGATTAGCAAGACTGCACTCATGGTAAGACTGATGTTAACGGTATTCTAGATGGTTTTTTACCAATACAGATTACTTTCTCCCATTCTTCATCAGTCTCCCCTTGAAACAATATGAGTGATTAATTAAAGACTAGCAGAGATAGTACACTTTTATGCCATAGTTACCATCATTTATGTAGAAGCGATCATTGCTGGCGTGGTGCATAAGGCCCATGTAAGCCATGTAGGGGCACATTTGTGCCACAAGGGGCAAGTTGGGGAGCCGACGAGAAAACAAACAGATGATGAACACTGTAAAGCAGAACAGATGGTTAATGTTTAGCTACCAGTGTTTATTATTAGTATATAATCAAATCAGAGCCATATAATTTGTAGTATCAGCCATGCCTTGTAATTTTCTCATATGTTATATTGTACAAGCACCTTGCTGTTCACATTACTAATAACCTTTCAACTTCATGGTGTGTACATGTTATCCAAGAAACAATGCCAATTAATCTCAGTTACATGCTGGAATGCTGCACACAGTTTACTGAAATTAGCTTTTTATAAAAGCATCCACAATAATCTTTCTTGGAAACACATTCTTAATTGTGCAACTCTTATGTTCTGTGGCCGCTGCTGATACAATGGCTTCATTTCTGCGAAAAGAACACTCAACCTACGAAGCCTTTCACAACACTAAAAGTGTTCTAGTCTTCACATTTTCTCACAAAAGTTAACATCTCACACTGTATGCGTGCATGTGCATTCATGTATGCGCATGTGTGTGTGCACATTTGTGCCATTCCTCGATCAAGGTACTTGAGATAAGTAAATCTTGACACCTTGCAGTGTGTTATCTACGATTTCTTTATGAACTTCTTTATAAATTTAGGTTGTAAGGAAACTGTTCAGCTGAATATTCTAAGCTGGTATGGGTTTCCATGAATGAAGGGGCAGACTAGATATTCATTAGGCAAGAACATACAATTATCTAATGATAAACTTTCCACTGCTCAGCTATCTAGTTCAATGTCATTAGTTATCATATCAGTCGGGCATAAATAATACAATACCTATGCCTTGTATGTAAGCTAGCCAAAGTAAATTAGTCACACTAGTGTTCACATTTCATTATCGGTATAAGCAACAGTACCAAATTTAATGAAAAACAAATTAAATCTTCATGAACCGACTAACAGCATAAACGATGCACATAACAAAGAATGCAAAAGGCACAGCTAATTGTGTGCAGTAGTGCAATGGTGATTGCCCACTGTCATAAAATTTTTGAGTTCTGAAAGTGCACACACCAGAAATACTGTACAAGAGCACTTGGAATTATGACTATTGTAACTTCCAAAAACTCTTTGTGCTGCAGTATTTTTTAGGATGCCTACTAAAGGCTAAACATATTCCAATAATTGACTGCTGCTATCTGGTTGATTGAAAACAAAAGTGGCTTGGAAAGTATGGAAGACTGCAAATGGTGATTCAGAGAACACAATGCAAGTTTTGGTTTCTGTTCAGAATCAAGCATCAATGCTCCTTCCAACTAGTCTAAACTGTGTAGGTGTACATTAGGTCTTCTGACCAAATGTGGATGAGCAGTGCCACTGTAATAAAACCACATGTTTCAAACAAGGACAGAGTATTTCCATCTCTCTTCTATTGTCAACCATGCCTTCTATTTCACAGAAAGTGCCATACCTCCTTTGGTGTTTTGTTCTCTTTTCATTGGCCGTTCTTCTCGCTTCTGATTTGGTTTCTGTGACTGCGGGTGTTTTCGTACTTGAAGACATGGAAGAAAACATGCAATAACAATGGTTATCTTAACTGCAAGTTCTCCTTATTAAAAGTAGTAGCGTTATCAAAAATGGTAGCTACTTGTGTGCTCCCCATGCACTGGTGTGGTTGTGTACTCCATGTGCGCTGCTGTGCTGGTGTGCTCCACTTGCACTGGTGTGGTCGTGTACTCCACCTGCATTGGTGTGGTTGTGTTCTCCACGTACACTGGTGTGGTTGTGTTCCCCACAGGCACTGGTGCAGTTGTGTTCTCCACGTGCACTGGTGTGGTTCTGTCAGACTGTGCGCTCACTGCATCTGGGAAGAGTGAGAGGAAGTTGTAACAGTTTGCTCAGTGCAAGGATTGGCGGAGAATGGCAGACATTGTTTCATGTGGGCACTGCACACAGCTATGAGTACAGTAGGCACAATGTAAAGGACGGGAAGGCCATATGAGGACATGGTAGTGGCAGCACTTCATTTCCAGTAAGTTGGTTCATACAAGGTACATTAAAGAACTTCATGTTGGAAAAGTGTCATGAGATGCCTTAATACCACATTATACATATTTCATAATAGGCAATACAGGGCCTGCCAAAGGAAGGACACAACTTGCTTGATACAAATTTTTAGTCCCATTAGGAAAACAGATGAAATGTTAATATGGTCACTCAGTATGAGCTTTAAAGTTTACTGTTGAATGTGCAAACAGCTTGCCTTTAATTACTATGTTATGCACAGGCATTCAGAAGAGGTTGACATGCTCACAAACAAAATCAAAGCACCTGCTGTTCTGTTGAGTTGTGAAGATATCATTTTAAGTCTCGTAACAGGCTGTCTAGCACTGCAATCCCCTGTCCAGTCTTCGTACTCCACGTAGAAAGCAGTAAAGCAGCCCTGCTTGAGTTTCTTCATAAACATGATCACCTAAATATTGAATAGAAGAAAACATAAATTGCTTTGTAACTGCAAGAATAACTGCTGATTGGCTTTAAGTACAGTTGCTTAAGTTACTTGTGTATTTTTTCTGCCCCTATAAATGCCTTTGCAATACCAATAGTTCAAAACAGTTTAGTCCATGCATATAAGGCTATCCTTGAGCTGCACGAGAAGCAAATTCAATCTTTTAGTAAAGCCAAAACCATTTATTCAGCCAAAAGTACAATTCTGTGACATATGTAGTGCACATTTGAATACAGACTGTCCCTATACACTCAATGATTCCACAGTTTGGGTACTCATAACATATCATAGTCTTCAACTACACGCAGGAAGAATATTTAAGACTATACAGCCATTCACTTACCTGCTCTACCACGACTCTTTCATCTTGAAATGAATATATCATAGAGCCATTTCTCTGTATCGATTTGGCATACTTGGTGTCATATTCCGTCTGCATTTTTGGATTAGGGCATGTCTAGAACAAAAGTAAGGCCTTTGCAATATTAAGAAATTTCACTAACAACCAGCAGCTCTTATATTTTCAGACTATTGAGAAGGCAAATGACTGTAACATGTTTGCAGTACCATGGTTAGAATCCACAAAAGCTAGAAGAAGCAGAGTTTGTACGAACATTGTGGTGTGGCACAGCAGCTGTGACGTACTGCCATGATTGCAAAACAAAGAAACAGCATGCACAAAACTTAAAAAGGTCGTGAAATTACTTTCCCTTCTTTTAGTATGAACAGCAGTTATGATCTAGGGAATGAGAAATCGTGTTCATTTGTCACATTTTGGTTCAGGCTTGGCAAGACTTAATATGCAACTACAAAGAAACTAGATATTCAAGCATGTGGGCCTTGAATCGAACAAACAATCTTGCAGTCTCAAGCCTGGTATTGTAACCCTTACACCGCTGCTTCACACAAGTAAACAGATAATGATTGTCTTGGGTGCTCAGAAACACCAACGGTTTTCTGTCATGCTCATCTTGGGCACCATACCATGTTGTTGATCAAAACATGGTGCCTGGAACATTTGTGTATGTGGTGCACTCTTCATTTTCTCTGCCAGCATTCACATTGCTCAGCATGTGTTACCTGCAAGATTTACAGGTTTAAATAAGAAAGAGAGAGAAAGAAATGTAAAGTTGCAAGCAAGCTGCATGCTTCTTTACATTGCGGGGTCTTCTAGCTGACCTGGAGTTTAAGGGAGCCCTTCAGGTGGTACTGGAATTCTCTTAAAGTTTTTCAGTTGTATTGGCAAACTTTTCTTAATTGAGATAGCATAAGATTCTCTCAATTTATGGAGGTGTTAGGGCTTATAACTGCTGTTCACATTGCCACTGGACAACTTCACAAACCAACATGGTGACTGCATACAGGTGTGGCTCAGGCCGTGGAGAAGTTTGTAGAGCTGAAAGTTGCCTGATACCAAGTTTCAAGAACTTCTTTGAAGTTTCAAGTCCCCCCACCAGGAGATTTCTAATGACTTAGCTAAACTGAAATCTTCATTCAAAGTGATGTTCACTAATGTGAGATTTTACGCATATGGACAGAAAAAGATTTGCAGAAAAAAGATGAGCAGAAAAAAAAACCTACTTACATTGGCATAGCCTATCCAGCGTTCCCCGTCGCAAGAAGAACCAATGGTGTATGCAGTGCTGTTCAGGTGGTACTCAGCCACAGCCATAGGCAGAGACAGACCAACTGCTGTCTCAAAGTCAGACTCCCGTGCCAGTGCCGCCTGAAATGAGGTTTATATTACAAACCAGGCAGCTGTCTCAGAATTTAGGCGTTAGAGGATTTACAGGATTTCCACTTCAGTTCATATATTTTGGAGTTTGCTGAAACACTCATGTGACGGTAAACGCATACTTAGACAGATAGTTTTGTTGGCTAGTTTTTGATAAATAAAAACAAAAAAGTTGTCAGTAATTAAAAATACAAAGCAACAGTTCATCCCTGTAACCAAAACGTAGATAGTGGACAAGCATTACTGCATTTTGTACATTAAACGAAAAACAAAAAAGCCAAGAGGGGTTGAACTATACAGAAATTATAATGCTTGCTCTGATTTCATAGTGCATTGATGATGAATGTAGAAAATAATGTGTGTTTAAAGAAAATATAGCATTTTATGTTTTGAAGAAAGGATTAAATACTAAGATCCAGTGAAAAACCTTACCACCTGTCGAAGGCAAGTAAGAAATCTTAAGCTCATGATTAGTCTAATAAGAATGTTACTGCAGCATAACTACCAGCACTTAGTCATTTAGCCAATTAAAGACGCAAATGCACATTCATTTACAGAACAGAATCAGCATTCTTGTTTAGTATTAGTAGCCATAGCTTACTAAATTTTCATAATCTTGTTGTTCAATTGGCTTCAAGAAAGGATCGGTGATGACACATTTTGATGGCACAGAGTAATGATGCTTCACAAGGACCAGCACATCACATTTTCTGAAAAGAAAAAAAAAAGGGGGGAGGGGAGAATCAGGCGAAGACAAATGTCAAGTACTACAATTTTCAGAGAACACCTTGGCTTAGTCAACAATTGAAGGTTGCATTTCTAACAAGTACAGCACCAAGCAAGTCATTTAAACCAGTCTGCGCTTTTACTGCAGCTCATTTATGCCTTTTGACATATTTCATTTGAAACATCAAGACGTCCTTGCTGATCATTGCATTGACAATTTACTTATCTCTATGTGCAATGATAGGTATGTTTCTCTAGGCTCCCAACTTTTGCTGTTTTTGCATTGCGACACATACTATGGTCATTAAAAAATAATCATGAGTGATCACAAGCAACTCCAGCTCATGGTCACAAGAGTTGAAAGGATGCCAGCATCCCTTCAACTCTTGTAACCATAAGCCGCAGTAAGTGTTCATGTTTTTTTACTTTTTTTAGCCTTTTACAGTGCTAATTTTCCTCTTAGCAATGGGAATCCCACAGTGACAAAGTTCTATCTAGCCCAACTTTCTCCATTAAATACTTGTAGTAAGTGCTGCATGACTCAGGAAAAGAAGCAAGAGCACATTGCATGGTAAGCACTCATGCCAAAGAGATTGTTACAGTGCTAACATCTCAGTGTACTCTTTAAAATCATCTTAGCATACAAAAGCACCATAGGTCCCCACCTAACATATTGGATGCTCCTGTTTTGCAATATTCCTGTTTCTAGCTTACTTAGAAGCCGCGTGAATATGTATTTACATCAAAGTATACCTACTGCTTTATGATCTTTTTCATAGCCGGCTAGATGTTTTTCACACTGGTATCATGCAAGATGAAACTGTCAGACCAGGGGCTTTATTCTCGGTTAATCACGTTAGAGATATAACATTCAGTGTGCGTTAATTGGATAAGCCAGTGAACATGATGTCCGTCACTCCAATTAGGCACCACGTCGCAAGCACTCGCAAGCACTTTCGTTATGAGAACATGAATGTGCATGTGAAAGTGTAAGCAAGATAGGGACAGGCAATCATGGGGATACCACTGCACTTTATTGCTTAGGTGCGCAAGAGCACATGCAAGGAAACTCACTTTGCAAACTTGAGTAGCTGTTGTAAATCATTCACACTTGTCAACCCAACAAGAAGCATGACATGATTCGCAGCTGGGCTGAAGAACTGCCATACTTTCTGGGCAAGAGAGAGGAGGCAAGATTACCTTTATTTTTCTAAATAAGATATTGTAATGCAATAAAGTTATGTTATACAGGATATAAATTAATGTATAAAATATTACATAGAATAGTGTGTGTGTGTATATATATACTGAAAAGATTTTGCGCCAAAAAACAACACACACAAGAAGAAAGACGACGACACCACGGGTGCTCGTGGTGTCGTCGTCTTTCTTCTTGTGTGTGTTGTTTTTTGGCGCAAAATCTTTTCAGTATGCAAGATCACCAACTAGCCCAGCAGCTAACTCTTCTAAAGTATGTATATATATATATATATATATATATATATATATATATATATATATTTTTTTTCTTCGCTGTACTAGAACTTTACACAAGTCATATTATTTAAAAGCTTACAAGGAAGGCATCCGAGAAAGAAAGAAAGAAAGAAAGAAAGAAAGAAAGAAAACATTGGAAACAAGTATTGAGAGTTTGGAAAGAGAAAATGGAAAGTCGGTTTATTTACAGATGTATTCAAGCAAAAGGATCCTGAATAATTCCTGTGCAGACTGGCACAACAAGTTTTGCCATACACTTAGACAGTTCAACTATAGAAACAGAAAAGTATTAGGTATTAGGTATGAGGTAAAAAAAAGAAAATGTTAGAGCTCATCTTTATTTTCCTACATTTGAGTCTCACCTCGTACAGACCATACGCTTCAGCCATTGGGACGTCGGGGAAGAAGAAGGCCAGCCCAGATATATTGGCCAGCTTTATCTTGTTTCTAAGTAGCTGAAGGTGATCTTCAAGTTGAAAATCTTCAAATCGCATGAGACTCTTCACAGCATGAGGCTCTGGTGCAAACAACAATCCTTTCACCCTGTCTCTGTCCAGAGCAACAAGCTGGTCATAACCCAGATCTAAGGTAAGAAAGCACTATCAGATAAGGTCCTAGTGAGAAATGGTTGCCATGTGTTATTTAGTCACTTAGAACCATTGAGTCGACTCTACAATATGAGCATGCTGCCAAGTTGAGATCCACAGAATGTTTTGTTGTCATTGTTTCCATTTTTATTACTATGATGAAGTATTTAACTGTTGTCAAATTTTTTCCTACATTTCTCTCTTCTGCCTCCTTTTCTTTATTAGTGTAATTTATAATTATTACGGTATAAACCACCAGCTCACTTGCTGATGGTTTATAACACAACATGGTGGTTTGAGGATCAAGAACATGCTGGTCCGGTTCATGGCTGGAACAACAGCACATAATTTTGTTTCTGTTGCTTTGTTGGCACATTGATGGCTAATAACAAGAGTTTGCCAGGATTAGAGAGAGCGATGGGTCAGCCAAAACTTTGATGACGCCAACAATTAACACAAGCTTAACAGCTTATTTTTTTTTATGTGCAGAAGAGAGCTCAACAATAAAGGCATTGACATAAACAGTTTGTAATACAGTAATTCAATAAACAATCTACAAGCTCTATTTCATGCACATTCAGATGGCTATTAATTACCACAGTTACATAACTTACCAAGCATGACAAATATCATAAGTAAAATAAAGTACCACAAATAAATCAACAATATTAAATGCTGGACATTTATCGTTATTGCTGTGCTACAGTTAAAAAGAATAAAAGTTGCTGAGTTAACAGTCATACACAGCCAGAATATATTCAGATCACATGGCTACCAAGTGCTGTGTATTGTGCCAGCTAATTAAGAAGAAATCTTTTATATGCTACCTTCTAGAAAAAGCATAGCCCATTATGAAGGTGCACTGCAAGGTATGCGAATTGCTGCAATTGCTGGTAGTCGCCTGCTTTTAGAGTGGATGCCTCTGAAGCCTTTAGAATTTCCTTAATGTGAGAGCATGCCACTGCCAATGACCTCAGTGCCATCAAAAATCAAAAGGATTCACAGAGGCCCTGCCAAAGTAGCAGTGAACAATAGTTCCTTGGAGCAGACTGTACTTGCCATGGGTAAACACTTGTCAAAAACTTCTCATTAATAATAATAATAATAATAATAATAATAATAATAATAATAATAATAATAATAATAATAATAATAATAATAATACAGCAGACTCACCAAGCCGAACTTTCACTTCTCTGGTACTTTCAGTCAGTTCAATGTTCATGTAAATGACATAATCACATACTTGTGTCAAAAGATCTGGAAACCTGATTTCCTTTGAATAAACGCACATGAGGGAGTCTGCAAGCAGAAAAAGAAAAAAAAAAGACGGTATTAGTTAGATGCTCACCACATACCCAGTTTTCTACTTTTGTCAACAAAACATTGCAGCTGTGAAAATTGCTGAAGAAACAATGGATAGCATGTGCACCATTCTTTATCACATAAAAGAAATTTTACAACACATGCAGCTGGACCTGGTAATAATAAGTTGTGATCGACACAAAATTACCTTCATTGTTATCAAATATTTGTTATAAGCATATATGCTGATATTGGTTAAATGAAGTTTGTAATTGGGGCTATATAAAAGAAATGCAAGGTTATATTATGCCTCCTACGGGCAAGCACTTGGCACTGTTGGTTTCAATTGGCTATCGGCAGCTTGCTGTGCGGTGGTGGTGGCGGCGGCATTGTAGTAGTAGTAGTAGTAGTAGTAGTAGTAGTAGTGGTGGTGGAAAAAAAAAAAGAAAAGGGACCGAAGCAAAAGGCACTTTATGCCCCTGTCAAAGGCTTCTGCATCTGTGGTTCAGCACAGTGGTCACTAAGGGAAAACACTAACATTTGACGCATTATAAAAACGTGAGTGATAACAAAGTGGTATTTCATACTTACCAAAGCAGCTAACGACAAACACGTTTCATATAGTTCTAACGAAGCAGCGAGAAAAAAAAAAGCACTCGCACCTACTTATGACAAAATTAACATAAGTTCCATATAAGTTCTGTGCAATATTGTTTAGCGCTGATAAATTATTCGTTTTTCCAACAAAATTTCTTTACCTTGTTTTTTAATAGCCTGTGGACTAATGCCAAAATCAAAGATATTATCCAATTCATTATCTAATTGCATTGCCTGGTATTATATTGTTTGTTTTCCATAAATTGTCCTTGTTCTTGGCAATCGTAAATTTCTTCTTGCGGGATAATGATGACTATTTTCTTTGTGTATGCGCAGCTTATTTCTATATACCTCTTTTAGTAGTTAAAGTAATATATTTGGCTTGCCTTCAACACTTTTATGCTTATAAGAGAGCATTGAAGTGTGCAAATGGTGTATACTACTACCATGTTAGTTTTCGCAACAATGGAGTATTTGCTTTAGTAGCACAATCAGTTTGTTAAAATTGTTTTTACTTGTCGTCCCCCATACTAATATACCATACCATAGTCTCAAATAGAAGAGCGAATTGCAACACTTTTTCTATCCACTCAGGAATAATGGAATGAATTTTACACAGGCATCTCACCATTTGTGCAAGTTGTTTACTAAATGATTAATGTGGACATTCCCCGTTAAGTCTTTGCAGAATCATATGCCAAGAATTTTTGATCTTTTTCTCACTTTGTAGTGTTTCCGTCAAAGTTTATCTTTGTGTCACATTTCACATGTTTATTTACTGGGCAAAATATCATATATGTAGTTCCTGTCGTATTTAAATGTAGCTTGTTTTGTTTGATCCAGTTTTAAAGTGATGTCATATACTCATTTACATTTTTTTCGAGTGTTTCTAAGTGCTGTGATGTAACGAATGTGTTTGCGTTGTCAGCATACATAATAAACTGTGGGGAGGCTGGTATACAGACTATATCACTCACATAGAGTAGGACGAGCAAAGGACTCATTATAGAACCTTGCGGAACTCCTTGGGTCAACGGAAGCTGACTTGATGTAGATGTTTTCATTTGTACTAGTTGGTACCGGTTGCACGAGTAATTTTCTAAAAGCTCAAGGGCAACCCCACGTATTCTGTACTGGGAGAGTTTCTGCAATGTCATAATGTATGGAATCAAAATTTTTTTTATGTGCAAGAATCAACCAAGCAAAAATTTTTTTTTTTCCATGTTTTCAATTATCTTATCTTTAAGTATCATTAATGCCTGGTCAGTAGCCTTATTTTTCTGAAAGCCATATCGACATGTTATGCTCTAAATATGTGGTGCTTATCAAGAAATGATAACGACCTGTCATGAATAACATCTTCAAAAATCTTACATAATGTGGTAAGTACTGATACTGGTCTAAAGTTTGACAAGTTGTTCATGCCACTAACGTTATGAATTGGGGTTACCCTTGCAACTCGTAACTGTTCAGGGAATACGCCTGTCATCAATACCAGATTTGCTAAATGAGCAAGAACCTATTAATGGACACATTAATGGACATATTAGCTTACATTCAGCTGCTGTGATCTCATCTATACCTGGTGCAACATTACTTTTAAGTGCATTTATTAAGTTAGCTATCTCAGTACTGTCAGTTGGAAGCATAAATATAGAATTTCGCAGTGCTACAGTTTCTACAAAATGAGAGTCTTGTTATTTTCCGAGCAGCTATTGTGGGCACCCACATAGATGAAATGACAATTCATGGCATTTGCTAGGTCTTCACCATGTAGCACCACGTTTGCCTCTTGCATTTCTATAGTATTGTATCTCACTTTCTTCCTTCCAGTAAGGGCATTAACCATTTCACAGACGTTTCCTGGGTTATCATATGTTTTCAAACTTTTTCTGATAATATTTGCATTTATATTTGCGTTTAGCTTTTTTAAAAACGGATGTCAGTGCATTGGAATATTTTTTGTACTTTATGAATGCTTCAGGATCTCACAGACTCAAGGAATTATTAAAAAGGCCATTTTTTATTTTTATGCACTTATAAAGTGAGTAATTTACCCAGGGTTCCAACAGTTTCTTTTCTTGCAAAAGGACAGTTGTTCTCTATGGAAAAATGTGTCGTAACATTGATGTAATAAATTCAAAATTGTATTGTAATCCTTATCAGCATCTTTCTTTTTGGCATACATCTCTCCAATCTAGTGCTTCAACCAACTGAAAAATTAAGTTTTTAGTATTGCTATTTATGTTGCATCAGTAGAGGGTTTCTTTGTGTTGCTTTTGGCATTGCGATATCATGAATATGAAACAAAACACTGGTAAATGGTCGCTAAGATCACTTGCTACGATACCGCATGTGGTTTCCGATGGTTCGAATTTGTGACACATAGTACGTCCAGTAATGTTGCAGTATGTGTCCTTGACCTTGTAGGGGAACATATATAACTTGCACACGCAAACATAGAAAGTAGTGTCTCAAAATTTCCTGCATAAGCATCTTTTGAAGCAAGGTCAATATTTATGTTCCCCATAATTATATAAGAAGTGTTATGAAGAAATGGGGAGGATAGTAATGTGTCCATAAATTTCAGAAAGTGCACTTTATGCCCTTGAGGTGGCCTATAAGCAGCAATAGTTATAAGTTTATATATCCATGTTGCCAAACATTCAAAGTCTGCTGTCACCACCGATAGATCCAGTTTTTCATAGGCATACTTTCCCTTGAAATAAATAGCGACACCACCGCCTTTTCTATCCGCACGGCACAGATGCTCACATCGATATCCGGTAAAACTTGATGCAGCACTGCTATAAGTTAACCATACTTTCAGGGAACAAAAGTAAATCAAGTTTACTATATCAAAGTATATATGGCAGCAGCCAAATAATAATATATGTTGCTGTTATGACCACATGCAGAGCAGCATGGACGCATAAAAATACGCAAGTGGTCCCTGTTAAATGACAACACAATTGAAAGACTACAGGGGAGCTCTATGTAAATAAAACCAGTATTATTACTCTGCATTCAGTTATTTGAGCCAATTAACAAACTGTCTACAGTAATTAATGAATAAACAGAGCATGCTTTATGACATACCGGCAAATATTTGCCCAAGTTAAGTAACTCTCATAAACAGACGTCTTCGTAATAATTCTTATAGGCCAGGAAAACAACACGGGAGGCACCAAAATGTTTTGTTACAGAGTGATATTTCCTTCATTTTAAAAGCTTGCTTACAGGCGTTACCACAATGTGCAAGATTCTGACAGGGGCAGAACTTTCAAGATGACTCAAACTAGTAATTGACTTGAGACAAGTAATTAGCAAAACAAGACTAATCTTTTTTTAGTAAAAGAGTAAGAAAGCATGAAGCAAGCATGATAGCAGCCTGACAAAGACACTCGCTTCATGCACCAGATGAAGAGGCCTAAACTTTAATGTCATTCCCAGACACCTGCTAAGGACGTAATGACAGCAGCACTCTTTGGTAATTCAGTTTCAGCTTTCCCGGTGGATTGGCTGCAGCTCATTGTTCTGCAAGAATTACCAGTAATAGCTTTTTGCATGTCTGGAACCAGTTATGAACTCCTCGGATATGATGGGCTTCAGGTCATGCACTAGGATTAGTTGTCTGACTCTTTCAGTAAAACAATACATTAAATAGCATATTTTAAAAAATACTTGTCTAATTACTAGCTTAAGTTATTTTATACGCATGCCTCTGTGACAAAAGCAAGTCATATAATTATTGCATCCTTCCAAATCTTAAAGAAAGCTTGAGTGCATTCTCTGAAACGCCATGTATATTAAAATTTGTGGGTGCTTAGGTGGCACAACTTGTGAATGATTAAGCAAATTCCAACATAATGCTGTCATGCCCTGATTACTTAAATCATAAAATACGAGTTTGACAGCTCATCTTTCTAACCTGGTCTGCAAATATGTTTGTGAATTAAATTTCAAGGTCCAATATGTGGGTACACAAACTACAGTGGCTATTCATTCTACAGAGAATGAATCAGAAGCTTTATAAAATTTCTATGAAAAGCAAGAACACGAGATAGAATGAATAGCCTTGTAGAGTATGCAAGGCAGGAAGTTAGAAGTGAACCTCAGCATGTGCAATGCTGCTAACCAGTGCTTATGGTGATGGAAAATGAGGTTTAATGTATTGCTCCGTGTTACTCCAATTAAAGAGACAGCCACTAACCAACCATCAGTGACCGTGCAGGAAGTAATGCCACTTTCGTGATGGCTAGGCAATAGTCTTAAATACCAGAGAAACTTGACAGGTAGTCCCACTCCATTCATGAACTTCTTTTACTTAGGCACTAAAACATGACATGCACCTCTTTTTCAACATATTACACATTCTGCAAGAATGGGCAATTATTCGGATATTACAGTATATTGGAAGAACTGAAGGTCAATTTGATGAACACCGTAAACATGGGAATTTGATTTGAATGTCACATCTGTTACTTGCTACAGCTACACAAAAGCCTCAATGGGCATCAGAAGTGCTGAGTGGCTTGGGAAGTGATGGGGGGAAGGGAAAGCGGTTACTTAACATGCCCAAGTCTGAGAAGAAAGGGTGTGTATGGCCACTACCGTGTCTCCCCACTCCTATCACAAACACACACACACACATGCATAATTCACTACTTCCAGCATCACCAAAAGGTACACAAAAGCAAAGCTGGTTTCGTATAATGTAGAGATTCCTACTGCTCTATTCTGTACGACTACCATTCATAGCCACCTGATCCCAAAGATAACACGGGTGAAGCACCACTATGACCATTGATGAAGCATGAAAATAAATGCCATTGACATCGAATTGTTACATTATCCCAGCTCTGTTTCGAGCTGGGACAATGCAGCTATTCTATTGTGTGCATGCTGCTTATATGCACCTGTTGTTTGCTCATAGTAGAACCACCCTTGTGTACACACCTGGAGGTCCCGCTGTCCTATGCTTGACTCGTGGACTGCGTGTCGATGTTGTCACGTTTGCTGGGCAGTAAAAATGGCAAATAATCATTTTATATTTACAAATAGGTGGTAAAACATTTGTTCTGCTAGGAAACTTCTCACAAGATAAATTACTGGTGCTTCATAGTTTTGCAAATTCAAATACGGGCACGTGGCTTGTACAGACCAGTTTTCTTTGTGATGAGTCGAGAGATGTAAGCCAGTCTGGATGCTGGCTCTCTGTTTGCACAACTCCCAACCAGGTCCTCAGCACCAACGTAAAATGCTGCTACAGATATGTTCGGGTTCGTTATTGAGACGCTAGTGATCTGGAAAAGATATTAGTGTATGGGTCATCACCCGATGTGTTGCAGAACAAGAAAGAAAGAGCTTATAATGTAAAATTATCTTCCTACATATACATGATGGCTTCAACAATAAGTTCAATACCTGAAGCATATATTTAACACACATATGCAGTACTGATAAAAAGATGTATCGCTTAATAATGTAAAACAATAAAAAATATGACAGAAACACGAAAACGTTATCTGAATTTTAGAATGTATTCATGCACCCGAGGACTTAGAAAAGCATAGTTTTTGTAAGAGCATACAGTACAAGTGAAAGTTCACACTTACTCGTTCTGCTATAGTCATTTCATCTTCATAGACCATGAGCTGAGCGGGATTACGCAGGCTCACAGGTCCATGTACTGACCTTTCTTCTTTGTAGAATCCATAGCCAAAGCATGTCTTGTTTAAAGAATAAGTGAACAGAAATGAGATGGTAAGAAAAAGAGCACTGTGGAGTTAGATGTAAGCGAGATCAAACCATTAATAAGCCTGCCTGGAAATCAATAGTGAGAGGGGTCAGACCCTGTAGCAGATATTTTGATAAAAGAATGCTACAAGACACATTTAAGATGTAGTTTGATTTTTAAACACACTAATGAACGTAGATGCACCAGTAAATAGTGTAACTGTCTAACTGCAAAAGAGGATGCGTTCTTGGGTACACGGGAACTTACAGTGGAAACAATTCAATTAACGGCTGATGGCTGCAGTGAAAACTGGGTGTCTCAAGTACGTGATGTGTCTTTGCTACACAAGAGGCAACATATGGCTTGTGTTTTTCATATATAACACATACGGAAACCCATATAATATTAAACTATATAACCCATAACACATAAGACCTAGTTCCATATAAGAATATATAAGGCGCAGCATAGTTAAAGCTACAGTGTCAATCACTTCCAGATATAGAAGGCACAAAAGCAGCAAAAAACTAAACAAACCACTGCATAGCCATGCCAATCCTCTTCTATGCAGGAATCACCAGGATCACTGTGCCCTTTAGAGATGTCATAACTTATCACAGGAAGAAACACCGATACAGCCAGCATTGCAGTGGCCCCACTGCCTTTCATTACCTCATCCTGTGGACCAAGACAGATTACACACTTATTTATGTCTGTGCATTTTCATTTCATTATAAACAGCACACAGAAACTATAGGCACACTCCAATAAGTAAAACATCTTCAAAGAAACCAAACATGTTTGTTTAACTAAATCTGCATGTATATGAAGCATAGACGCATGCTGAACGAAAGAAGCTGTTCTCACACTGTAGCTTTTCTCTTTGATATCATTATTATTACTCTTTTCTTTTACTCCCCTGACTGGCAACAGTTTCTGAACAGAAGTACAACATTGTAAGAGTTGGTATTGCTGAGTAGTGCTGCACAAAGTTTGTACATATAAGGGTTGCAGCATGTTGAGTTTGCCAAGCCAACTTTTTTGCATACAGCCCAATGTAACTTCCGTGAGAAATTTTAGGCAACTTTGTTCAGTGGAAACTTTTGTTGCAAATGTCACTCAAATGAGATGGTTATTCAATCAACGATTGTAAAATTGAAGTTTTACTGTACCTCACAAGTATCAACATGGCAACATCACAACATGACAAACGTTACGGTGTCGAAAAAAGATTGACAGTCACTTTAGCATACGCAAAAGAGGGTGAAGGCAAAAGCCTGCGCCCTAAGAGACATTCATTAAATTACTTGTCATTCTCATTCGAATGCATTTTTACTTCTTATTATGTATTTGTTTTCTCCCACTAAAGTTTGTGGTTTCGAATGCCCTGATTTATGCTACCTTAAGTAGTTCTGCCTTAATTAACTTTGCCCTAATTAACACCAAGGTCATGGGTATGACTCCCATCAATGGTTGTGGGTTTGAGTGCCTTAATTAACTCTAGCTTAATTAACTGCCTTTTCATGGCATGACGAGTGGCATGTCTGTACAAGGCAAGTTAACATTATTTTCTGTACTGCATGCCATGTTTTCCAGACTATCGGGGGTATGAGCCACTAAAGGCTTTCGTGTTAACTGTGAGCTTTGAAGTGCGCACAGTACAGTTACAAAGCAAACAGCAGCATAGTTGTACTGACTCATCTAACTTCATGGGAATGCATTGAGCTAGCACTTTCTGTGTAATAAGCAGGAACTATCTGTATTCAAGTTTATGATTGCACTGGAAAACAAATGAAAGTAAGTGGCATGAGATGCTACTTATGTGCTGCAGAAGCTGTCATAATGCAAGTTCAGTATACTGCTAAAATGCTGCCTATCATCTTGTGATTTGTGCAGCACTCATGAAAGAATGGAGACAAAGGAAAGAAAGTGCACAAGACAAGTGCTGCCTGGTGCACTTCCTTTTATTTGTTCCAATTCTTTTGCAAGCGCTGCACAAATCACAAGATGATGAACGCATACCAACTTGCTTAGTTCTTGATCCTAAAGTGTACTGTCAGTGTTTGAGATATCTTATTTAAAGGTTTTCATGTTTTTTCTAACCACATTTAGAAATCATTAGAAAAATGAAGGTGTGTTGCAAATATCTGCACAGCTACAGTAAAGTTTACTGTGGAATACATTCAATGCTTACCAGCAGCACAGGATCATCATATTTGAAGTACAATGAACTGTTCATCAAACACTTGGAATGTTTTTCAAGACTGTCCGGGAGAACAACCACATAGTCAGAATACCTGCAATAAGAAAGGCAATGCTCAGATTAACTGCTCAATGCAATGTTTAATTACAAACTGCATGGATACAGTTCTGGCTTGACTTGATTTGCAGTTTCACTTCACATGATGTTTGCCAGCTGATGTTTGTGTCAATCCAACACCAATACAAACATCATGTGTGTCAATCCCAATACCAAAGTCATAATTTATCATAAACTGCAAGAATATATAACAGAAAGGTGAATAAAATCATGATTTATATCTCCGCCTTATACAGAATAAGATATATGATACACATACAGACATATCAACTTACTTGCCAAGCTCAGATATAACTTTATTCAATGTTGCATGCTGCGCTCCAACTACCAAAGTAAATTCTTTTTGGTGTTTATTCTTTTTGAACAACTTCCACATTTCCTGCATAGAAAAGTCGTCCGTGTATAGAAAAAGGTACATAAATAAAAGGTAAAAATTCATTTACAGCAGATGTGCACTATGCATACCATTGCAGTCTTCAACAAAATATCGGCACTTGTATTTGAGCTGACGAACAGTGCATAGCCGTCCATCTTCACAGTAATGAGTGCCACTAGCATCACTCTGCTAAAGAGAGGATCATAACTGGAAATGTCATGGACCACGCTTCTTGAAAGCAGCAGCTCAGTATTGCCAGAATGACCGAGTTCATCACCTGTTAAAGATAATGATTTATGTTGATGTTACTCTCCAAAGGAAAATAAAAATCAGCCAGAGGAAAACGAATTAAACATTTAAGATACCCATTAGGTACTGTAGTTATGCAGCAGAATGATTGTGCACTTTAAGTCAGAGACCACATATCATTCTTACCCTCACGATGCTCAGAGATTATACAGTGACCTTTTGTTCCTTTCTTTTTCTTCCCAACAACTTTAAAGGAAGATGTTCAGCTAATCACTGGTGTGATCTCACCTAAATTTTGCAGCAAGATCGCATTTTCTGGTCCTCTGTGTTCAATAAAATATTTAGCATCCCTGTTTGCATGGTTTGTCTAGAAAAATATGAAAGGCCACTATGATGGGCACCTTGCCTTCAGTAAGCAACCTACTGTGGAGACGTGGACTAGTTTCCCAGTTGGCCAATAACTAAAGGTTTCGAAAAACAAGGAAAAAAACACCATTAAATGTTTTGATGAATGGTAAAAACTAAAAGATGTGATCCTGTGAAGCTTGAGTGAAAACAAAGCAGAAAAAAAAACACTCTACATGTGCAAGTGGGCTAAGAAGTTCATGAAGTAGCGCAGCTTTTTAATTAGAGAATTTCGCACAGGCAACTTGGTCACTGCCTTTTTTGTTTCTATATTTTTTTCAGCTCACAAGCTGAAATGAATGTCCTCAGTTCACTGACACATGGTGTTATCAAACTGCACACCTTGCTGCGATGGAGAAGGCATTATTCACAGCTAATGAAAACTTACACTTCAGTCAACCAAAGATATTGTTGCGAGCGAAGGAGACCGTTTGTAACCCTTACGGATGAAGGGGACCGTTTACTTTAAGTCGAGAAGGTGAGCGCAAGAGCGGTCAGCTGGTGTATCCACTGAGCGTCGTCCTCTTCTTTCCTCCACCCGGGACCGCAAGCACGTTCACTGGTCTTCGTTTTCTTCATGCGTAACATTCCTCTCGTCGCAGACGAAGCCCGCCGGGCGAGTCAATCCATGTGTCTTGACGTGAACAATTTCAAGCGGGCGACATGGACCACCTGTGTCTTGGCAGCTCTTCTACCACTCGCCGTGAGGCGAGCTATGTTATACGTGACTTCCGTGAGTCTGTTAATAATCACAAACGGTCCATCATAGGTGGCCAAAAGCTTTTGGCATAACCCGCGTTTCCGTACTGGAGTCCACAGCCAGACTAAATCACCAGGGCGATAGGTTACCGGGCGGTGGCGAATGTCGTAGCGTGCTTTTGACCTGTCCTGCGATGCCAAAGTGCGCAAACGAGCAATACGACGAGCTTCTTCGGCGAGGCAGAGAGTCTCGGCGACAGTGGGATTTTCGTGACTGCAGAAGGGGAAAACAGTGTCGATTGTGTACCGGGGTGGCCGTGCGTACAGCAGGAAGAAAGGGCTATAGCCGGTGGTCTCGTGCTTGGCGGTGTTGAACGCGTACGTGATAAAAGGCAGTACGTCATCCCAGTTCCTGTGGTCGGATGAAACGTACATAGATAGCATGTTCACAATTGTTCGGTTGGTGCGCTCCGTAAGGCCATTCGTTTGTGGATGGTATGGTGTCGAGTGACGCAAGTGGGAATCACACAAACGAAGCAGCTCCTCTACGACGTCTGCTGTGAATTGTCGACCACGGTCGCTGATGATCACGCGAGGCGGACCATGTCGCAGGATCACATATTGCAGCAGGAATGCTGAAACGTCAGTGGCAGTTGCGGAGGGCACGGCCGCCGTCTCGCAATAACGTGTGAGGTAGTCGACGCAAACAACTATCCAACGGTTTCCCTTGGCTGATTTTGGAAATGGGCCTACGAAGTCAATGCCCACTTGTTGGAAAGGCGTGCTTGGAGGCGGGATCGGCTGCAGAAGACCTGCTGGAGCAGTAGATGGCCGTTTGTGGCGCTGACACTGCATGCAGCTGGCCACATACGTCTCAACAGATTGTCGCATTCCAGGCCAATAAAAGCGTTCCTGAATCCGGTAGAGCGTCCTCGCCGAACCTAGATGGCCAGACGTAGGGTCGTCGTGCATAGCACTCAGAATCGCTGTGCGAAGGCTCTCCGGCACCACTAGGAGGAAACGTGCGCCAGTGCTGGAAAAGTTCTTCTTATAGAGGAGTCCATCACGTACACAGAACTGGTTTGCTGTCGTCGACGCGGTCGTAGAGGTGAAGAGCGGTGTTAATTTATCGTCTTTTCGCTGTTCGGTTTTGAAGCAGTCGACGTCTGGAAAACGCGGCGACACAGAAGCCACGAGGTGATCGAAGTCGTCGGCGTCACAGTCCGTAGTACTAAGTGGCATACGCGAGAGACAGTCCGCATCAGCGTGTCGTCGACCACTCTTATAAGAGACGGTGAAGCTGTATTCTTGCAGTCGGAGCGCCCAGCGCGCAAGGCGGCCACAAGGGTCACGAAGATTCACGAGCCAACACAATGAGTGGTGGTCGGTGACCACTGTAAAGGGGTGTCCATACAGGTAAGAACGAAACCGCTGAACCGCAAATATTACCGCGAGGCATTCTTGTTCCGTCACAGTGTAATTCTGCTCGGGCCGACTTAATGAGCGGCTTGCATATGCGATCACGTGTTCGCGGTCACCGTAGCGTTGAACTAGGACGGCACCAATACCTATGCCACTGGCATCCGTATGGAGTTCTGTCGGAGCTGAAGGACTGAAGTGTTGAAGAACCGGTCGTGACGTCAGCAGGAACTTCAACTGACGAAAAGAAGAGTCGCACTCCGGAGTCCACTCAAAGGGGGTGTCCTTTCGTAGCAGGCATGTCAGCGGATACGCAACGTCGGCGAATTTAGGAATAAATCGGCGGAAATAGGAACAAAGCCCCAGAAAACTACGGAGCTCCTTGACACAGCGCGGTGCACTGAACGCTTCAACGGCTGCTGTTTTCTGGGGATCAGGGCGGATGCCATCCTTGTCGACGAGGTGCCCAAGCACAAGGGTTTGGCGGTCTCCGAAGTGGCATTTCTTAGAGTTTAAAACTAGACCAGCGTTTCTGATGCAGTTCAGGACAATATCTAGACGCGAGTTGTGTTCGCTGAAGGTGCGGCCAAAGATGACGACGTCGTCGAGGTAGCACATGCAGATGTTCCATTTCAAGCCACGCAATACAGTGTCCATAAATCTCTCGAAAGTTGCCGGAGCGTTGCACAATCCAAATGGCATTACATTAAATTCGAAGAGCCCGTCAGGGGTTACAAAGGCAGTCTTCTCCTTGTCGTCAGGATGCATCGGAATTTGCCAATAGCCGGATCGTAAATCTACTGAGGAAAAGTAAGAGGCGGAATGAAGGCAGTCTATTGCGTCATCAATACGTGGGAGTGGGTACATGTCCTTTTTTGTTACAGCATTCAAACGGCGATAGTCGACGCAAAATCTCCAAGATCCATCTTTTTTTTTAACAAGAATCACTGGAGCTGCCCACGGACTTGCTGACTCTTGTACGACTCCCTTTTTCATCATTTCGTGCACTTGTTCGTTGATAATCTGGCGCTCTGATGGTGAAACACGATATGGCTTTTGTCTAATCGGATTTGCCGAACCCGTGTTGATTGTATGGCGCGTTCGAGACGCAGGGATTGCAGGTTTACTGTCCTTCTGCGCAAAGTCGAATACCGAAACGTGCTTCGAAAGCACACCCACTAACGTTCGGCGTTCACTCGTGCTGAGCGATTTATTTACCATCGACAAAAGGGCCGTTTCCGAACTGTGGCCATCGGGTTCTTCAGGCACATCTGTAAGTTCAGCCACTGATAAGGACGCGTGTTCTCTGGCGAAGGCTAATTTCATGCCATCTGATAGTATAACGGGCTCCTTAGAACAGTTTACGGTCCATAAGCCAGTGCGTCCGCCTTTGATCGACACCACACAATGTGGCACCAACACATTCTTCTTCATACAGTTAAAGTGCATCGGTTCTACGGTAGCTTCGAAGCAGTCGGAATCGGCGCCGCAACAGACAACGGGAACGCAAACGGTAGATGATGCAGGTATGACCGTATCACCACAAACACACAGTGCAGTTTCGCGATCTACAGGGTTCTCCAGGAGTCCTGATGGAATCCTACCACTTAAGAATACTTTTCCTGTGCGGCAGTCGACAGTAGCACCACACTCCCGCAAGAAGTCCATGCCGAGAATAACATCATGAGTCGACCGAGGAATAATTACAAACTCTGTCGTAATAACATGGCCTCCCAAAAATACGTCAGCACTACACACACCAATAGGTCGCAACGGCTCACCACTCACTCCACAGAACTTTGAATCTTCGTCCCATTTAAACAAAACCTTTCGCCCTAACACGTGTTTAAAAGAGACACTCATGACCGAAATTGTTGCGCCTGTGTCCACCAGAGCCATCACAGGGACATTATCTACAAGCACGCGCACTTTGTTTTTCAGCATCAACACAGGAGGTATTTCTGTCAGTAGCACGTCTCCAGCGACCTCACCTCCATCGGCCGCGCTAGCTAGTTTTCCGGTGACGAAGGGGACGCGGTGCGACGCAGCGGTGAGGGAGAACGGGGCGCACGACGTTGCGGTGGGGGTGTCAAACTTCTGTCAGATGCTGGGGAGCGATTCCGAAAGCTGCTCGGCCAATACTCATCGCCAGACGATACGTGTGCTGGCCACGGGGCACCGTGTGGCCGTTCGGAGGGCCGAGAAAACTCTGACGGCTGGCCATACCACGTGGTCATACGCTGGTTGCAAAACCGCGATATATGACCCGGGACGCCACAGGAATAACACACCGGGAGAGGTCGAAACCTTGGTCGTTCGTCGATGAAGCGGACATTACCATTTTCCCGCGTGTAGTGGGTTGGTTCGTGGCGTGTGTCACGAGGATACATCGGGCGTCGAGAAGGCGTGCGCTGAGTGCGTTGGTCATAGCGCGGAGTCGGCGGGCGTGCTGTCATCCTCGACTGTGGGGCTGCGCTGTACTCCACGGCCGCTGCGGTAACCATCGGTTGCCAAGGGGCCGAATGTTGCGCCGTCATAGCCTCTCGCGACGTGTACACGCCATGGTGGTCAACAGTCGAATGCAACAACCCTTCGCGGTGGGAAAGTTCCTCGCGGACAATCTGTCGGATGGTCGAAGGAAGGTCGAGGCAAGGGCTCGTGTCCACACTGGCAACCGTCGTAACGTTTGCCAACCGACCAAACTTTGGCGCAATCCGACGCATCTTGAGCGTTTCAAAAGTTCTGCAGTGCCGAATGACGTCGGACACAGAACTGAGGCTCTCCTTTCCAATTAGAAAATTGTAGACATCCTCAGCCACTCCTTTCAGCAAATGTCCAACTTTATCTTCTTCCGACATGCGAGCATTGACCACCTTGCACAGCTTTAACACTTCTTCGATGTATGTTGTGCATGTCTCACCTGGTAGCTGCGCCCGTTACGACAGTGTCTGCTCCGCACGCTTCTTTTTGGCGACTGAGTCCCCAAAACACGCCTTTAACTCGTCAACAAAATGTTCCCACGTCGTAAGCGCGTCCTCGTGGTTCTCATACCACACGAGGGCGGTATCGGTCAGGGAGAACACCACATTGGTGAGCTGAGCGGTTGGATCCCACCCGTTGGATTTGCTCACTCGTTTGTAGTGCACGAGCCACTCGTCGGCATCTTCCCCAGCTTTGCCTCCGAAGGTGGGTGGAACTCGGTAGTATGGCAGTGGACTGCTAGGCGCTGCCCTCGGAGTGGCTCCTTCTTCTGGCATGTCGAAGATGGTCACGGCTGATGGCGGGAGGCCGGCAAGTCGACGGCTTCGACGAAGCTGCGGCAGTGCTGGTTCCGTTGTTGTGAGCGGTACCCCGCACCTCCACCACTTTGTTGCGAGCGAAGGAGACCGTTTGTAACCCTTACGGATGAAGGGGACCGTTTACTTTAAGTCGCGAAGGTGAGCGCAAGAGCGGTCAGCTGGTGTATCCACTGAGCGTCGTCCTCTTCTTTCCTCCACCCGGGACCGCAAGCACGTTCACTGGTCTTCGTTTTCTTCATGCGTAACAATATATACAGGGTGTCCCACATAACTTGAGCCAAGAATGAAAATTTGAAAGGCACGTCAAAAGTGAATTGAACTGTATGCATACTATTTGTAATAGCCTATAGTAACTCAGGCACTTTCTTGGTTTCCCCATAACTCACTAATTAATTAAGTTTAATTACCCACCTTTCTTAATTATTGGCTGAGCACCTCAAGTATGATACGCAGATTCCTAGAGCACCTTCAGAAACCACCTATCGAGTTGTTCCCTGCACGATATGTCTCCGTAGTCAATTTTTCCGGGTTGCAAAGAAAATCTGTGAAATATAAAAAAAGGCACGTGATGGAGCGCTTGTGCTGTGGTATTGTGCTGCTCTCAAATGTGCGTTTGGTGAACAAGGACGGCTGCATTGTGACTGGCGATAGTGAAGCGGCAGGGCGTTATGATGGTTGTAGGCAGCTACGCCGGCGGCTCCCGTCGGATGATGGCGCAAATGCACGCTGCTGGCCGAGTGCTGCCGAGGAGATAAGGAATGCCCTGCCGTTTCCCCGTCACTAGTATTGATGCAGCCGACCATTTTCACCGAATGCATGTTTCAGAGCAGCATGATAACACTGCATAAGCACTCCATCATGTGGCTTTTTTTCATACTTCGCAGGCTTTCTTTGCAACCCAGAAAAATGGACTACATGAGACGTATTGTACAGGAAACAACTCGATCGATGGTTTCTGAAGGTGCTCTACAAAGCTGCACATCATACTTGGGGTCCTGAGCCAATAATTAAAAAGTTGAGTAATTAAACTTCATTAATGAGCGAGTTGATCAAATAACTGATCAAATAAGGCACCACTGTAGGTTAAATGAGGCGTACAACTCCTGCGGGGGCGGTAGAGTAACCACCTCCCGTGCAAGAGGACCGTGGTTCAAATCCCGGTGCCGCGCAACTCTCCACCGGAAAAAAGGAAAAAGAAATACCGTGTGTTGAGAAAATTGCACAAACAGGCCTGGAGCGCGGCCTGATCCCGGTGACCAGAACCGGTAATGCACTCTCTCACCAGAGCAGGATTGGCCACCCTGGTGCAATACTTGGCCACAGCCTCCTATATGAATACAACAATCAAACCCCCGCCCTCAGTCTCCAGCAGCCGCGAAGCAACTGACCATGGCGGCGGTCAGATCTGTGACGCAGCAGAGGGTGCTAAGAATACCTGGCTCCGGACAGGCCGCCATTGGAATATGAACCTGGCAACGTCTAACGTTAGAACGTTATCTAATGAGGCGAGTCTAGCAGTGTTATTGGAGGAATTAGAGAAAATGGGATATAATAGGGCTCAGTGAGGTTAGGAGGACAAAAGAAGCATATACAGTGCTAAAAAGCGGGCACATACTGTGCTACCGGGGCTTAGCGGAGAGGCGAGAACTAGGAGTCGGATTCCTGATTAATAAGGATATAGCTAGTGTTACGTCTCGCCTATGATGCGCAGTATAGCCGGCGCGGATGCAACGGACGCCGGCGCTTCGTTCACAGCGGCGGACATTTTGGCCCGTTCAGCGCTGCCGCAACGCCTCCCCGCCAAGCGCGTCCAGGCATGTTTCAATGCCACGTGTCTTCGTGTGTGCGTGTGTGTGCATGTTGGTGCCCACGCTTGTCAAAGCGCGGCAGCCGGGGAGAAGAGCTCCCCAAGTGTGAAGCGAGAAGGTCTGACCGGCGCCGGCCCGGCGGATGCGTCACTTCTTGTCTCAACGTGTCTCTCAGCGTGTCCGTGCCCCGCTGTCATGGGCGCCTCTCGCAAGCCGTTCCTTCTTGCCCTCGACTCCGAGAGTATAAAAGCAGCTGCCCCCGGACGCCAAGGGACAGGCTCCGATTTCTTCCGTCGAGTAGCGTGCTCTCCTGTCTCTCCACTTCGGTCGACCTGACCGGCCGCTCTTTTGCGATGCTGGAATAAACAAGTTGTTCTGTTAGCAGTCGACTCATCCTTTGCCAGCACCTTCGGATGCTTCCAGTTGTGCCCCAGGCCGCCAGGCCAACGCTACCCTTGGGGCTTGCGACCCATATGCAACAACTGGTGCCAGCGGTGAGATTGCAACAAGTGTTTGCCAGCGGTGAGATCGCGACAACAGAGGCCCGCAGCGAAGATATGCGGTTGACTGTATGCTGAGCAGCACAACGACCATCCGGGAGCAGTGCAACGAGCCCTGTGTGATGACTGGTTGCCTGCAGCGGAACGACTGCGCTGAATTCTCGGCTGCGAGGTTTGGTGAGTGCGGGACTTTCTTCTTCTGAGTTTTGCCAGGCTTTTGTTAGTGTCAGAAACAGAGCTGGTAAGTGTGGTTGTCGTTGCTGCCGGGTTAGTTTGCGGTAAGAAAATAGTAGGCAGTAGAGAAAGCAGCTTGCAGAGCAGCCATGGATTTGAAGTCGTTGCGCAAACCAAAATTGCTGGAGCTTGCAAGAGAGTTGGGTCTGGATGTCTCAGACAAACTCAGAAAACCAGAACTGCTAAGGGCTATTCTTGAGTTAGAAGCTGAGGATGACGAGCTGTCGGAATGCCTTAAGACCATTGAGGAGAGGGCAAAAAGACAGGAGCGCGAACTTAAAGAGCAAAAAGAGAAAAACGAGCGTGAACGTAAAGAAGAGCGCGACCGTCAACATGCTTTGGAAATGAAGCGTCTCAAGATAGAGATGGAACGCGCTCGTAATGGAAGTCAGGCACACGGTGCAGGAGAACGAGTATTGTTCAAAATGACTGACCTGATGCGGCCGTTTAAGCTTGGAGAGGACATTGGTTTGTTCCTGGTTAAGTTTGAGCGAACGTGCGAGAAGCAGGGGTTTTCTCGGGAAACGTGGCCACAGCGCTTGCTCACTTTGTTACCCAGCGAGGCGGCCGACGTAGTCGCTCGCTTGAAGAGAGAGGAGGCAGAGGATTTCGACAAAGTGAAATTGAGTCTGCTAAAAAAGTAAAGGCTGTCAGCGGAGGCGTTCCGTCGGAAGTTTCGTGAAAATGAGAAAGGCAAAAGTGAGTCATATACAGAGTTTGCCTACAGGCTTATGCCAAACATGCAGGAGTGGCTCAAAGAAGAGAAAGCGTTTGGTGACCACGAGAAAGTTCTGCAGTGTTTCGGGCTGGAACAGTTTTATAGTCGGTTAGCTGAGAACGTGCGGTACTGGGTCTAAGTACAGTGGCTAAAGCCGCCGAGCTAGCCGAGGAGTTTGTGACGCGTCGGGCTTGCGGAGCTAAGGACGGTCAAAAGGGTGAATTTGGCTCCAAGTTTGAGAGGCCGAAGTTCACACCCATGAGAGCAAGGGGGGACACACGTAGTGCGGATGTGAGTGAAAGCAGTCCAACCGAACGTAAGGAGACAGCGGCAGCCGAAGCCGAACGCAGAAAGCGGTTCGAGATGAGGCAAGCGCGCGTGTGTTATACGTGCCACAAGCCAGGTCACTTTTCGGCGCAGTGTTCAGAAACAAAAACAAAAGTCGTGTTTTTGTCATTATGCAGCACTGACGAGAACATGAAGCTTCTCGAGCCTTACATGCGAGACATCCTCGTGAACGGGATAGAGTGCCGCGTGCTTCGTGATTCCGCAGCTACGATGGATGTAGTTCACCCCTCTTACGTAGAACCCGATATGTTCACGGGCGAGTGCGAATGGATCAAGCAAGCCGTGGAAGCTCATAGCGTGTGTCTGCCCGTAGCAAAAGTGCTTATTGAAGGACCTTTCAGAGCACTTGAGACGGAGGCCGCAGTGTCATCTATGCTGCCCCCCCAGTACCTGTACCTATTTTCGAACAGGTCCGATCACCTCCTGCGCGAGAAGGGGCTTTTGTTTGGTGAGGCTAGCGTTCAGGCCTTAACCAGATCGAAGGTTCGGGAGCTCGCTGCAAAGGCGGTAGTAGCGGGGCCGACGTTGTCGAACAATGAGAAAGGGTCGGAGGCGCAGCAAGCTGATATTCAGAGCACGTCCGAACTGAATAAAATTGAGCCTGCAGCGTTGAAGGCACCAGATACTGGAGAGGAAATACCCGACACGGGAAAGTTAGAAGAGCTATCTGCAGATTTGCTCATAGCGCGTACGTCAGACGGACTTAATAGGTTGCTAAAAGTCAGCCGGTCGGCTTTGACAGCCGAGCAAAGCAAGGATGGCAGCCTAGAAAACATACACTGCAATGTCAAGAAAGGTACCGCCAAGAAAAATGCTCGTTTTGTGGAAAGAGGTGGGGTCCTGTACCAGAAGTATCTAGACCGCAGGAGAGTGGAGTTTGATCAGCTGACCGTGCCTCAGTGCTACCGTCAGGATCTGTTGCGCTTGTCGCATGGAGGTTCGTGGTCCAGACACCTAGGATTTAAGAAGACTAAGGACCGTCTCTTGCAAGAGTACTATTGGCCAGGGTGTTTTCGTGATGCAGAACACTTTGTGAGGACATGTGACACCTGTCAGCGGGTGGGCAAACCAGGGGACAAATCGAGGGCGCCGTTGAAGTTGGTACCTATCATTACGGAGCCTTTTAGACGGCTCGTTATTGATACAGTGGGACCTCTGCCGGTAACAACCACGGGGTACAGACACATTTTGACTGTGATCTGCCCAGCGACAAAGTTCCCTGAAGCAGTGCCGCTTAAAGAGCTCAGCTCAGTTGAGATAGTCAATGCACTATTGTCCATAGCTGCGCGAGTTGGTTTTCCTGCGGAAATTCAGTCAGATCGGGGCACAGTGTTTACTAGCGCTTTGACGACAGCCTTTCTCGAAAGGTGCGGGGTAAAGCTGTTACACAGCTCAGTGTACCACCCACAGTCGAATTCCGTTGAGAAGCTCCACTCCGTCATGAAGCGCATGTTGAGGGCATTGTGGTTTGAACAACAAACTGACTGGGAGCTGTGTCTGCCTGGGGTGATGTTTGCATTGAGGACCGCGCCGCATGCGGGTACGGGGTTTTCGCCAGCTGAGCTAGTGTACGGTCGCTCGCTGCGGTCTCCGCTTCGCATGCTTCGAGACGGATCACTGCCCTCTCCAATGGCTGCAGACCATCTCTTCCACAAATGGCCGCCTCCTGCGCTGGAGCCTCGCTTTGCAACAACATTCCTTTGAGGTGCGTTACAAAAAAGGGAGTCTCAACGGTAACGCCGATGGCTTAAGTTGAGTCTCCTAACGTAGGAATCAGCCTCCAAGTTATTTGTTACTGATGTTTTTTTTCCTGAGGCAGGATTTTTAACATATTGCTTTTGTTTAGTGTTTCAAAGTCATGACGTGCTTTCTAGTGCAATTTTCCAATTTGTGGATGCGTTCTGAGTGCTGCTAGACTACGGTAAGGAACTAGGCAGTAGTATAAAGGGGAAAGAGCCTGGCAGGGCTAGTGAGGGTTGTGTCATGCTTGCTGACTGAGCGGTTGAGTTTCGGCGTAGTTCTAACGCTTGCTGGGAACGAGAACAAAAATGGCAACTCTCCCGAAGTCACTTTGCAGTGTCCTGTGTGAACCTGAACGTGAGAACGAGGCCTTCTCTGTGCGCTGCGCTCAAGAAATGCCGAACGACGACCGACTTCGGTTATGAGCATCATCGAGCGACATCCCTCTGGACAGCGGATGCAGTCCCCTGAACATCGGGATCTCCTTCTCCCGGCGGGGCGGTCTGTTACGTCTCGCCTACGACGCGCGGTATAGCCGGTGCGGATGCAACGGACGCCGGGGCTTCGTTCAAAGCGGCGGACATTTTGGCCCGTTCAGCGCTGCCGCAACGCCTCCCCGCCAAGCGCGTCCAGGCATGTTTCAATGCCACGTGTCTTCGTGTGTGTGGGTGTGTGTGTGTGCATGTTGGTGCCCACGCTTGTCAAAGCACAGCAGCAGGGGAGAGGAGCTCCCCAAGTGTGAAGCGAGGAGGTCTGACCGGCACCGGCCCAGCGGATGCATCGCTTCTTGTCTCAACGTGTCTCTCAGCGCGTCCGTTCCCCGCTGTCATGGGCGCCTCTCGCAAGCCGTTCCATCTTGCCCTCGACTCCGAGTGTATAAAAGCAGCTGCCCCCGGACGCCAAGAGAGAGGCTCCGATTTCTTCCATCGAGTAGCATGCTCTCCCGTCTGTCCACTTCGGTCAACCTGACCGGCCGCTCTTTTGCGATTATGAATAAGCAAGTTGTTCTGTTAGCAGTCGACTCATCCTTTGCCAGCACCTTCGGATGCTTCCAGTTGTGCCCCAGGCCGCCAGGCCAACGCTACCCTTGGGGCTTGCGACCCATATGCAACACTGGTAACATACAGGACATTCTATAGCATTAACGAGAGGGTGGCAGGTCTTGTTGTGAAACTTAATAAGAGGTACAAATTGAAGGTAGTACAAGTCTACGCCCCTACATCCAGTCATAATGACAAGGAAGTCGAAAGCTTTTATGAAGATGTGGAATCGGCGATGGGTAATGTCAAAACAAAATACACTATACTGATGGGAGACTTCAATGCCAGGGTAGGCAAGAAGCAGGCTGGAGACAAGTCAGTGGGGGAATATGGCATAGGCTCTAGGAATAGCAGGGGAGAGTTATTAGTAGAGTTTGCAGAACAGAATAATATGAGGATAATGAATACCTTTTTCCGCAATCGGGTTAGCCGAAAGTGGACGTGGAGAAACCTGAATGGTGAAACTAGAAATGAAATCGACTTCATACTCTGCGCAAACCCTGGCATCATACAAGATGTAGACGTGCTTGGCAAGGTGCGCTGCAGTGACCATAGGATGGTAAGAACTCGAATTAGCCTAGACCTGAGGAGGGAACGCAAGAAACTGGTACATAAGAAGCCGATCAATGAGTTGGCGGTAAGAGGGAAAATAGAGGAATTCCAGATCAAGCTACACAACAGGTATTTGGCTTTAACTCAGGAAAAGGACCTTAGTGTTGAAGCAATGGACGACAATCTTGTGGGCATCATTAAGGAGTGCGCAATAGAAGTCGGTGGTAACACCATTAGACAGGAGACCAGTAAGCTATCACAGAAGACGAAAGATCTGATAAGAAACGCCAATGTATGAAAGCCTGTAACCCTACAGCTAGAATAGAACTGGCAGAACTTTCGAAGTTAATCAACAAGCGTAAGACAGCTGACATAAGGAAGTATAATATGGATAGAATTGAACAGGCTCTCAGGAACGGAGGAAGCCTAAAAGCACTGAAGAAGGAACTAGGAATAGGCAAGAATCAGATGTATGCAGTAAGAGACAAAGCCGGCAATATCGTTACTAATATGGATGAGATAGTTCAGGTGGCTGAGGAGTTCCATAGAGATTTATACAGTACCAGTAACACCCACGACGATAAGGTGAAAGAGAATAGTCTAGAGGAACTTGAAATCCCACAAGTAACGCCGGAAGACGTAAAGAACGCCTTGGGAGCTATGCAAAGGGGGAAGGCAGCTGGGGAGGATCAGGTAACCGCAGATTTGTTGAAGGATGGTGGGCAGATTGTTCTAGAAAGACTGGCCACCCTACATACACAATGCCTCATGACCTCGAACGTACCGGAATCTTGGAAGAACGCTAACATAATCCTAATCCATAAGAAAGGGGACGCCAAAGACTTGAAAAATTGTAGACCGATCAGCTTACTGTCCATTGCCTACAAAGTATTTACTAAGGTAATCGCAAATAGAATAAGGAATACCTTAGACTCCTGTCAAGCAAAGGACCAGGCAGGATTCCGTAAAGGCTACTCAACTATAGACCATATTCACACTATCAATCAGGTGATAAAGAAATGTGCGGAATATAACCAACCCTTATATATAGCATTCATTGATTAAGATAAAGCTATTGATTCAGTCAAAACCTCAGCAGTCATGAAGGCATTACGGAATCAGGGTGTAGATGAGCCATATGTAAAAATACTGGAAGATATCTATAGCGGCTCCACAGCCACCATAGTCCTCCACAAAGAAAGCAACAAAATCCCAATAAAGAAAGGCGTCAGACAGGGAGTTACGATCTCTCCAATGCTATTCACAGCATGTTTACAGGAGGTATTCAGAGACCTGGAGTGGGAAGAATTGGGGACAAAAGTTGATGGAAAATACCTTAGTAACTTGCGATTCGCTGATGATATTGCCTTGCTTAGTAACTCAGGAGACCAATTGCAATGCATGCTCACTGACCTGGAGAGGCAAAGCAGAAGGGTGGGTCTGAAAATTAATCTGCAGAAAACTAAAGTAATGTCTAACAGTCTCGGAAGAGAACAGCAGTTTACGATAGGTAGCGAGGTACTGGAAGTGGTAAGGGAATACATCTACTTAGGGCAGGTAGTGACCACGGATCCGGATCATGAGACTGAAATAACCAGAAGAATAAGAATGGGCTGGGGTGCGTTTGGCAGGCATTCTCAGATCATGAACAGCAGGTTGCCATTATCCCTCAAGAGAAAAGTATATAACAGCAGCGTGTTACCAGTACTCACGTATGGGGCAGAAACCCGGAGGCTTACGAAAAGGGTTCTGCTGAAATTGAGGATGACGCAACGAGCTATGGAAAGAAGAATGATGGGTGTAACGTTAAGGGATAAGAAAAGAGCAGATTGGGTGAGGGAACAAACGCGGGTAAATGACATCTTAGTTAAAACCAAAAAAAAAAAAGAAATGGGCATGGGGCGAACATGTAATGAGGAGGGAAGATAACCGATGGTTTTAAGGATTATGGACTGGATTGGAAGGGAAGGGAAGCGTAGCAGCTGGGGGGCGGCAGAAAGTTAGGTGGGCGGATGACATTAAGACGTTCGCAGGGACAACATGGCCACAATTAGTACATGACCGGGGTAGTTGGAGAAGTATGGGAGAGGCCTTTGCTCTGCACTGGGCGTGACTAGGCTGATGATGATGATGATGAATGAGCCAGTTAAGAGAAAAAAAAAGTGCCTGAGTTACTATAGGCCAGTGCGAAAGTATGCGTTTGGTTCAATTTGCTTCCGACGTGCCTTTCATTTTTAAAATCTTGGCTCAAGTTACGTGGGACACTCTGCATAGAAATTAAATGTCAAGCAAGTGAAGCAAGCGCCTATGAGTACTTTTTTTATGACTTTATATTGAATAATAGGTTTTTCATATGGCCTGCTCAAGGGGCTGTTTCCCAATGCCAGGACACAATAAAACACTTGAAGTGGGTGAATATAAAGTTTTTTTAATATGAATTGAATACAAATACTAAATATAGAAAAATCAAAGATCAATTAGTCACAGACACTTTTATTTACAGCAGGAATATTGAATTTTGGTATTGTTAGACACAATGCTTGTACTGACTAGTGTAGAAAGGTAGTAACTATCAGGGACAAAGGATCAATCTTAAACACAAGATAACTAATTGTCATTAAAACAACTGCATGAATAGAACCTCCACAACCTCGGAGCCTGGTTGCAAGCAAGTAAGCTTTCTGAGAAAGAATGGCTGCTGTATGACTAGCTTTCCAAAGATACTAAATAAACAGTAACTGATCAAAAATCAATGATTGGTCATGAACACGATCAACACAGTAATGATCAACATCCCTAAGTTGTCAGAAACACTAAATGACAGATTACAAGCAAAATCACAGTTTGTCAAATAGGTTCCTGATGAACTAAAACCAAAGCTTGCATTACCAATTTTGTTTCTGCATTCCCTTGGAAACTTTTGTTGTTGTGTCACTTTGTTTAGCAGATGGAGAACAGTAATCATACTTTAACATTCAGTTGCTGCGAAATATTCAGTTAGTTATGAATATTCAAAAATATCAAATAGTTCCATTTCAAGTATGAATAGTCATAGTGTAGTATTCAATTTGAATTTGAAACTTCAAATATTCTCCCATGCTTATAAAATACACAATTTATAAATTTGAGGATTTTACTAACTGTATCTTTCTGCAGGAAAAAGACGATTGCACAGTTTTGGTATTAGAACACTAATATATATATATATATATATATATATATATATATATATATATATATATATATATATATATATATATATATATATATATATATATATATATATATACCATGGGCTTGCACTTACTAAACATCTAAGAGCTTGAAAAGCAGCACCATGAAGGTAAAGCCTAAAAAGCAGTTAACAACCATAAGAGCTGCACGCTGCCAATGTGCTTTGCTTAGCTGCTACACAATGAAGATCGGGCAACTATGGTTCATTATTTGTAGATATTAAATGCAAAGCAATCATTTCAGAGGCATTATTTCATGTGAATTTGATTATGATATACTAATATACTTACCATCCCTGAAGTTGCGAGCAGCCTTAAATAACATCTTGCCTGGTCGTACCACGATAATGTGAGTGCAAAGACGCACAAGGAGCTCCTTGTTGGATGCTGGTGTTGCAGAAATGCACAAAAGAGCCCCTAAAGATGAGAAGTAGAAAGATCTTCCTTTGAAGCTTCCATTATGCATGTTCTAGTACTATGATTGTGTTCATTGTATGCACTGGCAGAGTCAACAAGCTACAAAAATGTGGAGTTAATGAAACTGAGCCATAACACCAAAACAAATAGTTCAAGATCTACTTTAAGTTTGAGCGTCCTCAACTGCCATTAAGTGCACCATATGTTAAGCAAGCACTGTGTCACATGACTCATGACAGTGAAAATGAAAATGCTTACAACAAAACTTAAACAAATTCTAAGCATGCCAGTTCTGCCTGCAAACTGCCACAACAGCACAGCTATATAGCAGTACTATAACATTACTCTGAAGAAAAACACCACCATTACTAATTCAGAGCAGCATGTGCAGTAAAACTGATATCAAAGTGTGTGCACATTACTTCGCAGTTATTTAAAATTATTTAATTACTTATAACTCCATCCTTGTTCCTCTAGTTTACATTATTCTTTGAATTTCCTCTGCTGTAGCAAACTGGGTTTGCTTACTTTCTCTCTGATGGAATGAAGGCCCATGAGTGATTGCTGTAGGGCCTGTTGATGACGGGCTAGGTCTAGTCACCATGGCAGTGTGGACTGAAAGAAGGCAAAAAAAACTTACCACTGCAACATCACAATGAGTTTTTATCCCCCACACCACGAGGAATATAGCACAGTCTTTTTCTCTCAGTAAACCACGCCGTACCACCTAGTGGCCAAGTTGACATTAAGCATTGTTCTAAATTTTACATCTGCAAGTTTGTACTTTGGCCCATAAAAATTAAGGTCATTCGATTGCAAGTGGCATGAGACATCTGAGCATATAGTGATGCAACATGGTGTCATAGTGCCAGAAGTGAGAAGCTGGCAGCAGTGAAAACCCTTTTCTTGAAGTCATGCTGCTTATGGTTTGGTACAAATAAGCAGCAATTAGCTTTTTAAATCTGCAAGGAGCCTTTCTTTAAGATTATATATAAGGTCATTTAACATTCATGTAGGTATCTCTACAGCTAATAGATACAAGTGTGTACTTGCTGGCAATTATTTCATATTATAAGCTATGTGCTGCAATAACCTTGCACCGATTAATTAGTATATGTCAGAGCATAAGGTTTGCGTAACTATATTAAAGTCTATGAAGCCACTTAGCATGAGCTTAGTAATATGTTATTCATTATAAAATTTGAGAAGTGAATAAAAAGAAAATATAAAAACTCAGCACATATTAGTTTCTTTTTTTCTTTGCCTCTGAGGATTGCTTTCACTTTTCTCTGCCAATATCGTACTGCACTGGCTAGAAATACTGGCCTGCAATAAAGTGAAATAAGTAAACAGAATTGTGCAAATATGAAATTTTTATGTATGAAGTGGATGTAAGCTATAGTAATAAAATGCAAATTAAAGTGAACAATATTTGAGCAACTTTTACAAATCTCATAATGACCTAACAATATTTTGGAATAGTACATGCAATAGGTCACTGTAACAAAGGGTTAAGATATGATAAGCAAAATGTTTTATGCTGCTGTGAGCAAAGCACCTGTGGAACTTGTTGAATGTTCTTTATCAGCTGTTTCATTTGGGTTGCTTGGAGTAAAAGGCAGTGGTGCTGACCAAATATAATGTAGTAATATGACTAGCAAGCTTAAATGTCAGATTACTATTGCATCTATTATAAACTTCCATTCTTTCTTACAGTGTATTTTACATATGAATGCAACGCAAATCACCTAAATCATATTTGATGAGAGGGTGCATAAATCCTTTAGCAAAAGATCAGCTGTTAAAAAAAAATTAAATTATGGGGTTTTACGTGCCAAAACCACTTTCTGATTATGAGGCACGCCGTAGTGTAGGACTCCGGAAATTTTGACCACCTGGGGTTCTTTAACATGCACCTAAATCTAAGTACACGGGCGTTTTTGCATTCCGCCCCCATCGAAATGCGGCCGCCGTGGCCGGGATTCGATCCCGCGACCTCGTGCTCAGCAGCCCAACACCATAGCCAAAGATCAGCTGTTGTGAAACACATAGACTGAGCAGCTAAAGTAATACTATGCAAGTTTTCAATCTCAGCCATTCTACAATCGAAAATCATAACAAAGTTGCATCTGGCAAGCAAATACCTTCACTATATCCGATATTTGTTATAAGCATGTATTAGTTACACACTTAGTTATATCCGATACTTTGTTACATATATGAATGAGTCAGTTTAGTTTTATCTGCACCACTTTTACACGTTAAACGATTTTAGTAGTTTCTTATTGCCTTTTAATGCAGTGACCCTTTGCAGATATTCTGGACTACAGGAGAAAAGCTCACCTGCCATGGGTGAACTACCCATGGGACTTGTTGATGTACCTTCACGCTTGCTTGTTCTACCCGATGGGGTTGCTACAGAAGGTGGTGCTGTTGAAGGGACATAACATTTACATGTATGACTGATGAGGTTGGATACCACATGTAAAAATAATCTTGATTGCATCTCTTGTGCACATTTACTTTTTTACTTTGCAGTCTACTTCTGCATCTGAACCCGTTGGTCAACTTCTGCACTTTCTTTTTACACTGTGAGGGTGTACAAATGCTGAATACCAAAACAAAAGATTACTTACTATAGGCAAAGTGCCGATTGGAATTATTGATTAATGTCCAATAATTTTGATCACTCTACTTTTATTTTGAATGCATGCTTCACGCACATTCAGGGCTCTTTTCCATACTTTATTATTACATCCAGATAGTGTGGCACTAAACTTATGAATCTTGCAGAAACCCTAAACACTAGAACAAAAGCTCACCTGCTGTGAGTGAAGTAACCGTGGGAGTTACTGATAAATGTTCACTCTCAGCTGTTTGATCTGACTCAGTTGCAACAGAAGGTGGTGCTGCAGAAGGGATATGACATATTTACATGTATGACTGACAAGCTTGAACATCAAATTGATTAATGTTATTGCCTGTATTACTTGTGCACTTTTTTTTTCTTTCTTTCAGTTCCTCTTGACATGCTTTAATTTCATATCACACAGATCATAAATTGAATTTTGTTTCTTCTATTGAGAGAGTGCCGAAAAGCTAAACACAAGGACAAAAGCTTGTCTGCTGTGGTCAAGGTGCCCATCGGACCTATTGTTGAAAGTGCATTCTTTCTTGCAGTTTTTTTTTACAACTCAATAGAGTGCTTTACTTGTGAATTAAGTTTAGCAAGGGAAATTAGGAAGGTGAATGAGACTCTTATGGGCTTATTTCATAACCAATATCATTAATAACCTAGCTATGTTATCGATATAGTCTAATAAAGCAACCAAGCATGTTGCCGAGATGGCAAAGCACAGCGCAGAGAGAGTGAGAGAGTGAGCAAATGAGATAGAGATTATAAAGAAAAAGCTGGAAGACTGGCTGAAATTACACGTTAGCACAATGAATAAGTTTAATGATCTGTTAGTACTTGACACTAGAAACACAGAAAATAAAAGCAATAAGTTCACAGCTGTGCCATTTCATCTAGCACTTATTTGATGGGGGTTTAGGTTCCTACACTGTGCTGTAGGGCATAAGGCGTGATGGTGGGCTTATGATTATTTTGGTCACCTTGGGTTTTTAACTGTATGCATTTATGTGCATAAGCATCTTGACACTCTTTTTTCATCGAAGTGCAGCTGCTGCAGCTGAGAAACTTGCAACCTCATGATCAGTGATGTTCCATGTACGGCATCAACAAGAACCACCAAGATTTCTTTTCTAAATCTTAGTTGCTGGCAACACCATCATTAAGTAGGTAGGTTTGGAGGAACCCCTTAAAAAGAAAGAGGTCAAATATGAATACGAGTTTGCATACCTGTACGCATTCCGTTGGTGGTCGATGTGCACTCTGTTAAAAAGAGAAGTCAACTTAATGCACATCATGAATGTATATGCATACAATGCACAAGTGAACTGAACAGCTTACCAGTAGCAGGAGAGAGAAGCCTTGAAATGGCCATAAGGCGTGAAGCTTTTTCACGTGCTGCGCATGCCCCACATGAGTCCTCAGCATCCATTCGGAAAGCAGCTATGCAAGGTGCCGGGTTGCCATGTAAGTAGCGAAGCACCTGCACACAGTTTCTGTTCACTGGGCATCCTTGAGCAAATAAGTGTGCGTGCACATAATGAAAGGCACCTTGTGCCCTACATCTAACAGCAACCTATAAAAGCTTCCAAAGAAAACCCAACTACCTTTAAGCATTACTAATCCAGTCAAAATTGTAGTATGAATGGTATTAATACAACATGCTAAATTAGGACGAAGAAGCCAAATAGCAGCTAAATGCAAAGAGGGTCCATTTTTTAATTTCCATGCTTTTATAGCGCCAACTAAAATTTATCTTGCAAACATCACTGTATAAAATTGACTCTCAAGCTTTCAGTCCTCATGTGCTGCTTCACCTGCTCATAAGTTCCAAAATGTATCCCTTCTTGCGCTCAAAAACACAGAAAACAAATGCCATAGCAAAAAGAAAAGAATTTGTACAGTTAAACGTCAATATAACAAACTTCAATATAATGAAATTCTCAGTATAACAAAGTATATTTATACACGATTTTAATACAACAAAATTTCACCGCTGCCAGGAAGGCATACCAAGACAATAAATAGAAAATCCTGTGGAGACCAATGGAATGGTCAAATGGTCGAATTACATGTGGCTGTTTGCGAATGCACCTGTCAAATTGGGCATCGCATGACCGAAACCAACAGCTGAAGCTTAGCAGCATCATGTTTTGTATAAAGTCCAAGTGTGATAAGATCCTATCACACTGCGTGCGCTGTATGCTTTAGGTGTGAGTGAGAGTGTACGCGGGTGAGCCGATGAGGATGGAGACTTAATGAGCGCTCTCCTGTGCGAGCAAGGGGAAAGAGCGGGGTGGAGGCGAGCGAGCTCGAGAAAACTCATCATGTGCGTGTGAGAGTGATGGGGGACAAGGGAGCGGGGGGCCGGTTGACACGCGTCTCCATTTCTAGCATGGCCGTGGCTGTGCCTAGTGGTCAGCTTGGCTAAGAGCATATGCAGCCCTGCTTAGAGATAATCTTCTGTGTGTGCAAAGTCTTGGTGAGCTGAGATGGCGTCGCATCGTGCGCTGTCTTTCCACGCATTTAGTGCTGGAAATTGCGTAATCTTGAGTTTCAGAGATGCATTGAAGCGAGAGACAGTAAAACCATTTGCTCCCCGCAGCCGTTGCTTTTCATGATAGCATTGTCTCACTGACACCATCAGCCACAGGGGCGGAGTGGACCCGAAAACATGACTGGCTTCACTTCGCACTGCCAAAGTGAACTATCTAATCCAACAAAATTATTTTTTTTTTCCATTCAAGCTTGCTTTTTATGACATCCAAATAACGCAAAAAATTTTGTGGCCAATTCCACATAGAAAAATCCCTCGGTGACTGTACTTAATTGCATAAAAGATCAAATTTCAATGTAAAGAAATTTCAATATTATAACAAAGCGAACAGCCAATTTTGCCGACTTCATTATATCGAGGTTTAACTGCATATTCTTAACAAGCAAGCAATGACATGCAGTAGAACTTTGATGTAGCAAGGTTGTACAGGCAGAAAAAGATTTGTTAAACTGGGAAAATTTCATTAAGTTGAGGCTTGTATGCTTCTACTACAAAAATTACATCTCGGTTCCCAAACAGTCCATGCAGCTAGCATCTTCCCATTTAGCACTGAACATAGTTCCACGATGGAGCAATAATTATGAGATCAAAAGCACTCGCACATGAAGGCCAGAGATTGTGCTGAGAGTGAAGATTCTGCACAGGCTGTGTTTGAGTCTTAGCTGCCTCCGCCAGAGAGCTATGCACAGACGTGCATCACCATCATCATGGCACATCAATGTCAGACTTCTATTTATTTTGCTAAGAACGGTGCAGTGATTTGTGAGGCCGAGATCTCTGTCATATCATTAGCAAATTTGTTACATTGACAGTGTAACATCTTTGTCGTTGACAAATTTTCTTACATGTGGTGTGGTCTCAAAATTTTGAGAGGTTGTGCGTAGCTTTTATAAAAAGCTGCTTCATTGTAGTGACCATGTGCTTGCTCTACGTGTAAGTTGAGGAGTGTGCAATTCTAGAAAAGTGTGCAATAATGTTAAATTTTATAGGCTCAGGTTCATGCAGGTACATGATGACATGAATAATTGTTCACCAATATCCCACCAAAATATGCTAAATGAAAAGCTGCTTAAATAACTTGTTTTAACTGCAAATGTGTTAGCTTACCTTAGCTGGCTGTTTGCACCCTCCTGAAACAAGCCTTACCTTGATCGAAACAGTTTCTTCATCTTCGAATGTCAGGAAACTAGAACCATTTCTTCGGTATGCAGCAACATTTTGGTTGCCTCTCTGTGTGTGAATCTTAAGGTTTGGGCAAGTCTGCAGAAAATTTAAAGAAGATATGGCACACTAACAATATGCAGTGTAGGCAACAATGCACCATATCATTCTGGTGTGTGATCAGAATAATTTTTTTGAGGGGGTGATCACAGTGCACAAACCTGGGCGTAATTTTCCCAGTGCTCCAATTTGCACTTGCTACCTGGCACTTCATTGCCAGGCTCTACTTCAAAGTACCGCACAGCCAAGTTGATTGACATACAGGCTGCTAATGTGTGCTTTTCTTTTGCTCTTGCCAACAGCTTCTCCTGAAAAGAATTTGATTGCCTTATGTTAATATCAACATGTGTAAAGCTTAAAAAAATAATTATAGTTTATCCAAGTTCTCTTACCAAAAGTTTAAACATCTTTTCAGTTGACGTCGTCTCGGAGGGGTACTCAACCATGCAATCCTTTGGAGGCTCATATGAGTGTGCCAACAAAACTAGGATATCAGATACCCTACAAAATTTAAAAACACAAAACACACCATAGACACCACCACCCCAACTGAGCAAAATAAAACAAAATGCATTCAATTTGTAACAAAATAGTGAATGGCGAACTCACTTCCTAAGGCGTTCTAAGTCCACAGCAATCCCAACATGTACAGCGAGGATCAAGAGGTGTGAAGGACGGCTGTGCTCCCTGAACTGTGCTACTGTAGCCTGTTAGGACGAGAAGAAAAACAATCAAGCTGCTAGAATTGGTGTGGCTGCATTATGTGACAGCACAAAAGGTATGTGGCACGGCAGAAGACCACCATGCATAAGTTCAGGCCTTCTGTGGTATTACATATTGACAAAGAAAATTATGAGCATGGGATCAATGGGTAAGTATTGTCCTTCCCCCTTTTCAAAAAGAAAAATGTCCCATCACTTCCCTTAATATAGTAATGTATCTCCCTCCTCCTTCAGTGCAAAACAAAAAGAAATAGAATAGCATACTATATTAGTAGTTTCCTTTTCCCTGATGAGAACACAAAAAATGACAACCAACTTCATTAAACCTACAGACACCACTTTGTATATGCCATTAGAAATATTCTCAGCATTAGGACTTGCACATTTGCCACACTGGAGCAAAGCTACATGAGAGATGGTAAGATGAGACTCCTGCTATCCCTTCTGATTTGTATAGTAAAGCCACACCAGATAGCTTCGACCAAAAGAACTAGCCAACGAAGAAATGCAAGAGCATTATGCATAACATTCATCATCATCATCATCATCAGCCTGGTTACGCCCACTGCAGGGCAAAGGCCTCTCCCATACTTCTCCAACAACCCCGGTCATGTACTAATTGTGGCCATGCCGTCCCTGCAAACTTCTTAATCTCATCCGCCCACCTAACTTTCTGCCGCCCCCTGCTACGCTTCCCTTCCCTTGGGATCCAGTCCGTCACCCTTAATGACCATCGGTTATCCTCCCTCCTCATTACATGTCCTGCCCATGCCCATTTCTTTTTCTTGATTTCAACTAAGATGTCATTAACTCGCGTTTGTTCCCTCACCCAATCTGCTCTTTTCTTATCCCTTAACATTACACCTATCATTCTTCTTTCCATAGCTTGTTGCGTCGTCCTCAATTTGAGTAGAACCCTTTTCGTAAGCCTCCAGGTTTCTGCCCCGTAGGTGAGTACTGGTAAGACGCAGCTATTATACACTTTCCTCTTGAGGGATAATGGCAACCTGCTGTTCATGATCTGAGAATGCCTGCCAAACGCACCCCAGCCCATTCTTATTCTTCTGATTATTTCTGTCTCATGATGCGGATCTGCCGTCACTACCTGTCCTAAGTAGATGTATTCCCTTACTACTTCCAGTGCCTCGCTGCCTATTGTAAATTGTTGTTCTCTTCCGAGACTGTTAAACATTACTTTAGTTTTCTGCAGATTAATTTTTAAACCCACTCTTCTGCTTTGCCTCTCCAGGTCAGTGAGCATGCATTGCAATTGGTCCCCTGAGTTACTAAGCAAGGCAATATCATCAGCGAATCGCAACTTACTAAGGTATTCTCCATTAACTTTTATCCCCAATTCTTCCCACTCCAGGTCTCTGAATACCTCCTGTAAACATGCTGTGAATAGCATTGGAGAGATCGTATCTCCCTGTCTGACGCCTTTCTTGTGCATAACATTAGTTTGCTACAAAACTTTAAATACTGTTTCACATTCAATATGTTTCTTACTCTCACTTTTCACAAATTTACTATTGCACACTAAGACAGCAACAGCCCAACAATCTTCTTTTATGAATTACAGGAAGTACAATGGCTCGCTGATCAGCAACTAAAAGTACTGTATATACATGCATACAATTAGACCCTAGACATACTGCAAGGATAGAACTTGTGAAAGTCAATACTCAAAGCAACATTAGCCATGGACTTAAAATGAAGTGTTTTAACACCTGTGCATGCACCTCGGCTTATGTACATTCAACTAATAGATGAACCATCATGCTACATTAGAGTGTTGCAATAGGACTGTTATGTGGCAAAAGGGGTACGACTCTGAGACAGCTATATTTGCACAAACATGGAGGTTATGTAGTTGTATGCTGTAGGTGCAGATAGAGCCATATTAGAATGCACTGTGCTATGGCTCTTATGCCTGTTCATATGAGCATTTGTACTCTCCCTAGAACATTAAAATATTGGCTTTCTTGTAAATCTCAGCCTAATTGTGGTTGAGCTGATAAAATTTTGAAGCGTGAAATCGCCATTGACATGAGCATGTCAATGAAATTCCACATAATTATTCCTCAATAATTTCACTTTCCATCATTGATGATTCAAACGATCATGTGTACTCTCAGAAGTCTTAAAACATTATTTTACAGTTGAACCTCGGTATAATCAGCACAGATATAACCAAGTAAATTCATTCTCACCATTCTTGCCAAAATCACTGTGTAACACATACAGTAAACTTTCATTAATTAGACTCAAGCTAAATCACACCTTAATTCGATACTGACTGAAGGTCTCAGCCGGCGCCTATGCATTTGTACGGGCCCGAAGTTTTGCTATTTTGATCCTAAAACTGGCCTTGAGAAAGTCTAACGAGACATGGCATTGTTGTAACGAGGTTTGAGTGTATATATCCCCTCCAGGCACCAATATTTTCTGTCCATTCAAAATTATCAGTATCAGTATATTTCTTGCATTTTCAGAATTATCAAAAGCCAAGAGCTACACAATGAGCACAGTATTTTCAATTCTTCTGCAAGTTTCGTCATGTTTACAGAATGTGGACTCCATGCAAGAAACTTTCTACAGGAACGTCACATAGAAAAAAATTAACTATTTCATGTTTAGCATACTTGGAAAGAACCAATCTCATCACTTGAAAAAAATGCCGGAGGTTTTACCATTCTGAAAAAAAAAAATGCAAGAAACGAACCAACTATACATGACAACATGCTGACACCGTAAGCAAACATGCAGCTGTCTGCCTTCCAACTCCTTAAGTGCAGCAATTTAGACAGATTATTTAAAGTTACAGCACATGTCAAATCGGAAGTATTTAAAGATGCATGAAATATGTTCTAAATCCTATTATTTTCATCAGCCCGTTTGTTTTTGATGTACTATATTAGGGTTCACAATGGTGCATCCAGTCGCCTGAAATAGATATAAGGAAAACTTTCGCAGATGTATGGGCAACTTGTGCATGAATAGCAGCTAAGCTGTATAAGGGAATTCTCAAACCCTTTGGAAGTCCTAGGTTTGCCACTGGCCAAAATTTACCCAATGCTTCACTTCACAAATGCTTCAATATAGCTAGCACAAACCCTTCACTATACTAAAGTCTTTTCAAATGCTTTTATATCCAAGCTTAGCACTTCTGTAAACTCTGGTATCATGGCTGTGATGCAGGCTGCTTTGCTGGCTGTTCTTAGTGGTGGTTCATCGCCAGTGCCAGCACCTGGTAGTACATTTTTGCCGATGCCAGGGTCATACAGCAACTTTGGGGCTCAGACAAAGGAGGCTCCACTGCTGCCACAGCACAATAACCGTTGTGAAATTCCCTTATGCAACGTTTGCTGTAAAAGAACTTAAAAGGGACACTCCTGCAATAGAGCTTTGCAAATGTTTCACTTACTTGTGCCACCTGCTGCAACATTGTAGGCTTTGTGGATGTAGAAGTAAACAGCATAAAGCCATCAAGTGCATTGTCATCGAGGAAAGTTGTCCCATGTGTAACAAATGAGTTGATTTTGTCTTCCCTGTCAAGACGATCAATCACAACTGGAGGCAAACCTACAAAAAGCAGCTGCCTTATGGTCAACTTAGAAGAAAGAAAGTCTTCAAATGACGTGCCTGTTTGAATAAATGTAAACATTGCTAGTCAACAAAGTGGCTAATATATGATGCATAGTTTACAAGAGAAAGGGGATCCTAACTTACGGTTCTTTACAGACAGCTGGCCCTGAATGTTGTACTCAACATCCATGTACACCAAGTGTGTGCATTGCTCCTGTGCAATCTTTATGGCTGCTAGATCCGACTTGAATGTGCAGATAAGCACAGCTGCGAGCACAGATGAAGTTTATGCATACATACAAACCATTACATTCATTCATTCATTGATTTCCCAAAGCAACACAAGCACTAGACATAGTGGTACGTAACTCCTAATTAACTCTGACAAGCTGGGGTTATTTGTTTGCATTTTATCCTCATAGGAATGCCGATACTGGGAGTCAAACCCAAGACTTTGTCCTCAGAAGCAGAATGTCATAGTCAATGAGCTGCCATAGCAGGTAAGACCACTATTTTCATGAAATGTCTGAGTGAAAAACCAAACATTAAAATGTATTTCTCCCCACACCAAGAATGCATGTACACTCAAGGCACTATAATAAACATTTACAACTTCATAATAATTGTAGCATTGATTTCAGATGCATACTCAAGAAAGTGTATTGAAGAGACCTTCAACAAACAATGGTATTTTAGGTAGCAAAAAAAATTTTAGAGCTGCTGTGGGAGAACATTAAAGTCAGGTAAGAAGATGAGGTCAAAGGCAACTCAGTGGAAAAGAATGTTAGAGGAATGCACTCTATATCATGGCTGCACAAGATACTTTAACACTTGGTTTGGTATCCATTTATAAAAATTGAAGTTAATAAAACTGCAGACACCACAATGCTTGGTATACAAACATTTGTGCCAAACTGAGCGATTTAAAAAAAAAAGGAAAGCTACTGATGTTTATTGCTGTTAGCCATAGTAGCATGGCATGCAGCACAGTCCTCTCCTTTTTGAACTGGTGTAAAAGAAGGCTGGACCCTCCACGGTAGGTCAAACACATTTTGGGGAATTGGTTGCGCCTGACTTGTTGTCCTCTCTTCCTCATTCTACACTGGTTATGCTTGCACATTTTTTTTTTTCAAAAAGCTTTATGTATGAACAATAAATCCAACACGGCATTAGTGAACATACTTTAGGCTATAGTAGTGCTGATAACATCCAACAATGCAACAAGTTACAAACTACATCACATATACATTAGACAACTGTAACTAAGCCCACAGCTTCCTGTCTTGCATGGCACTATGGCACCCATATCAACGTTGCCTTTCACTGTCCAGTAATGGCTGTATTTTGGACATACTACCATTGCCAAATTACAAAACATTTTCGGCCTAGAGTGAATCAGAGAGGACATAAACCATCCTATACCCATCTCTGAGTCATTCCTAACAGAAAAATAGCAGGATTTGGTAGTAGTGGAATGTCAAGAATGGTGCCCTGAGTAAATATTATGATGCCAACCTACCTTTAGTAGCAGACTTTGTGAAATGATTAGGTACCCTTGCACTATGTTCTTTGGGACCCTCAGATCCACTTGGTTCTGTTTTAAGCCCATCTTCCGCTGCCACCACAGAATGGTTGTTGGCTTTTCTTCCTGACACTGCTTGAAATTTGTAAAAAAACAACAACAACAAAGCAATTAACATGGTTGATCTTAGTACAAACGTTAAACTAGTGTTATTTTATACAACTTAGATCCAAAAATGAAAGCATTGAGGTTTAAAAGCAACAAGCAAAACACAAAGCAAGCTGGTGCCTTGCAATATTAACACCCAGAAGCTTACAGGTTTTGCGAGTTCATTGAAACTATCATCACATGATTAGTAAAATTACAATGTTCAAAAAACAATAAAATTGAGATGCTGAGTGCATGCCATTCACTTACAGCTTCATATGGTTACTCACTTGGCACGTAGAAAAGCAGCCGGCTGACAACCTTGATTCGTGGAGCAGGTTCCCATGAGGAACATTGCCCATCAATATCATCCTTGTCAGCCTCAAACAAAAGCACACAACCCTCAGGATGCAAGGCCAAAAAGCGAGAAACCTGGGGCATGTTTCAAGAAAATTGCACTTTACAAATGCATTTTCATACTTTTTACAATAAGCTGAGCATGAAGCAAATGAATACACATACAGCGAGGCATGGGACAAGTGCTATCTGGTGTCTTGCTGAATGTATGGTCACTTGCTCCGTACTAAGCTTATTGTGAAAAACATGCATGTGCCAACTCGCACAAGAACAAGTTCTACTCATGCACTTACATCCAATGTATTAATTAGATATCACATATAACTTGTGCAGCAAATAACCAAACGCTACGTGCGCATGCACATGCATGTATGTATGCATGCATGCTTGCACGCACGTGCGCGCGCACACACACACACGCACACACACACACACACACACACACACACACACACACACACACACACACACACACACACACACACACACACACACACACACACAAATGACGAGGACAGCATGCTTATTCATATGTGCGAAAAAGCAATGCAAGGCATACCACCTTCCTTGCTTAGGAAAGTAAAACTGTCTCTGATCAAAGGGAACATGATGTTACCATGTCATTGAGAATACTAGATGCTCAGAGGAAACATTATGGCTGGTCAACTACTTGCACGAAATGGAGCAGTAACAAACTTGTGTGTAATACCCATTACAACTTCTTACATTGCAACGGATTCTCCTCACCTAACACAGCACTGAAGAATATCATACATATTATAAAAAGCAATATTTTTTTTTCTCCAGAATATATCACATAAAGCTCACGGGTCAGCCCAACCCACTCACATAGTCACTTGGTGCTTGGCAAAACAAGGGATTCCACTACAAATAATGTAAGCCGCTGCTGCAAGCCATTGCAAATCAGGAGATGCCATTTTGTTTAAATGATCTTACACATGCAGCACTTATCACATTCTCTGGCAAAGAAGGCAGTCTACGATGGAAGTCAATGTAGAATGAGCCATGAAAAATTAGTGATGACGACAGGTCCCTACACCATGCAACTAAGCTACGCAGTGCCTTTTCTTGAATGGTTGTTGTTGGTGATGCCAAAGGTTCTACTACTTATGCTTGTTTTAGTCAGCCAGTTTCTCTAAGACTTGGCTTAATCTAAACTGGCCTAAATTTGAATCAAATTAATCAAAACAAGCACTACAATCGTACACTGCCTAGCCGACAACCAGCTATGTCAACTCATTCATGCAATAAGAAGAAAAAAAAAAGATGCATATATACCTTTTGAGTCAAAGTGCCTTCATTCTCAAATGTAAACATGTAAGTGTTGTTCCTCCAAAATACTGACACATTTCGCAAGTTGTGAAATGTAGTGTTTTTCGAAGGGCAGACCTAGAATTGACAGGGCACATTGAGATCTGCAGTACTAGCAGCATGCATGATGCTACTATGCCCCTCTTGACCAAGTATACTAACAAAAAAGTTGCACCTTCGCTTAAAACACAAAGCAGTCATAATGATATCATATTATCATGTGGAGTAAGACTCACAGTATCTTGAATAGTATTGGGAAAATAATATATTAGCATTGACACGTAAGCAATCTACTTCGTAGTCTGACTGTAGACCACGAACACAGTCAAGCTGTCCTTTCCAGTCTTTCAGCATTGCAGTGTTATCGTGCAGTTATCATGCCGAGACTCGAAAAGAGCAAAAATAAACAGTTGATTGTTGTTTCTTCGGACACACACATCACCTGTACCTGACTTCTTCCGCTATGCTCGTGTCCCTCCAACAGTAGAATCACAGCCTTTCGCTTACCTCCTATCCTATCTTTGACCCCTGGCCAATATCATTACTCAACTTTACACAGTTCGATGCTGGTTCATTACTGTTTGATGCACCCTGGCATGTATCACAGCTACTGCCTAATAAGACAGTGCTGCTCTTCTCTCTGCACCTGAAATTAATTATACATTAATTAATTAATTAATTAATTAATTAATTAATTAATTAATTAATTAATTAGCAAATACTGTCGGCCTGTAATACAGGCCTTAGGCAGGAGTGGGGTACAGAAATCATATAAAAGCAGAGAAAATGTACATTGCAACAGAAGTACAAAACGAGAGTTAACCAGAGTCCAAAACACAATGTAAAATCAAGTACAAGAATGACAAAAGCAATAAACTTGGCTCAAAACAGGGATTACATATGTGCCCTGTGCTTCACTCGGTGCTCGTAGAAACAAGTTCACCATTTCAGAACTGACCACCTTTCCAGGCAGACCATACCATTCAACAATGGTATGGGGAAAAAATAAGTATTTAAAAACATTTGTTTTACACAGAAAAGTTCTGACTTTTCTGGCTTCCTCTAGTTTTATTTTATTATGATAATACGAGTAGAATAATTTTAATCATTTGTGATGACGTCGCATGCCCGGCTGTTCGAGTCCTGTGGCTTGCAGTAGGGCTGTTGGGGATATATTCCAGCTGCAACAATTAAATAGAAGCCTGACTGCTTTGCATTGGACATTTTCTAGTTTTAGTTTGTTAGTTTCAGTGCAGGGATCCCAAAATGCCGCAGCATATTCTAATAGTAGTCGTACATATGTTTTATAAGCCAAAAGCTTTATTTCTTGAGTAGACTGTGCTAGTGTTCTCAAGTAATGCAGCTGTCCTAGGTTTTTTTTTTTCAATATACGACATATGCACTTCCATTGAAGGTCAGAGGTCATGTGAATTCCTAAGCATTTGAATATATTTACAACTAAGAGAGGCTCGTTGGCTATGTGATATGTAAAACTTAAAGGATTCTTTTTACGTGTGACAGTCATTGCTACGGTCTTTTTAGAATTCACAGTCATTTGCCACGTCGAGCACCAATTTTCTATAACAGATAGGGAATTGCTTAAAAGAAGTTGGTCGTTAGGTCTAGGAATTTCATGGTAAATTGTACAATCACCTGCGAACAGTCATATTTTACCATCTATATTTTCAGCAATGTCGTTAATGAACACCAGAAAGAAAAGGGGACCTAGGACTGAGCTCTGCGAAATACTGGAATCCGCTGGGAATGCATCAGAAAGCACACCATCAACAACTACATTTTGACATCTGTGCGAAAGATGGGCTTCAATCCACAAAAGTAGGCAATTGTGTTTTAATATAGGTTTTAATTTCAATTATTTGTGATGTGATATGCGGTCAAATGCCTTTTCAAAGTCAAGAAAAGTAATATCAACTTGGCTTTGCCTGTCTAATGCTGCTGCTAAATCATGAACAGATGCAATCAGTTGCATTACAGTGGAAAGACAGTGACTGAACCCGTGCTGATGGTTATCAATAACATCGTTATCCTTGAGAACATTTTTTATCTGTTTACAGATTACGTGTTCTAGCAATTTTACAGAAGTGCACGAAAGAGGACTCGGTCTGTAGGAAGAAGGTGCTGACGGGTTTCGTTCATTAGGAATCAGAGTGATTTTTGCGAATTTTCAATCAGTCAGAAACTCTGAGCATTTCGGTGATTTCTTAAAAACTAAAGTTAAGTACTTCACGCACCACTCAGCATACTGGACTAGAAAGGTGTTGGGTATTCCATCAATACCTGGCAACTTCTTGGTGTCTAAGTTGAGCAGAAGAGCTAACCTGCCTTCCTCATTCATCCCAACGTCAGTGATTGGAGGCAAATCATCAACAGAAAAGTGCTGTGGTGTGAAATCGTTGTCATGTGTGAATACCGAAGTACTGGTTGAGCGCCTGTGCAATTTCTAATTTATCGTGCATAGTCACGCTATCTGTAGAGAGGCCAAGGACCGATTTCTTTTGTGGCACAAGATATTGCCTGAACTTACCTGGAGATAAGACAAGAAGTTTTTCATACGCACAATGTGGAAAACAGCCATCACGGCACTGCCAAAGGTTGGAGCCTCAATTTATGTAAAAAATTCCTGGTTTGGAACCAGCTGATGTGCCTTGCTCAATAATTTGTAAGCACTTTGCCACTAACGTCATAATGTGATTATGGTGATAATCAGTGATAGCAAAGCTATTACTGATTATCATCCTGTGCTTACATGGTGAGTGCAGCAGGCACTCACCATGTAAGCACAGGATGCAGCAGGCCATGCAGACATCACACAGTGATGTCTGCATGGCCTGCTGCTATATGGCCAGATGCTATATCAGCCATGCAGTGATGCTGCATATATGCTATATCTGGCCATGCAGTGATGCTGCATGGCCAGATGCTATATGGCCTGCTGCACAGTGCAGCAGGCCATATAGCAGACATCACTGGAGAGTGCAATGACAGGAATGGCAAACTGAACCATTTGTTAGACATAAGACTACGGGCACATATATAGTAAAAGCAAGATGTTTGCCAAGTGTTCACAATGAATTTTAAAATGACTTTCATTGATGCTTTCAAGGAGCTGCATTAGCTAGTCTAGGACACGTACAGGCCCTAGATTTGAGACACTGCTTAATGTGAATGGGGTTTCTTGCTGAGCACACTTTACAGCAAATGTGCAGCACGTGCACTAGGTAAGTTCACTGCAAGACTAGGACACTGCACAAGTGGATATGAATGAAGAACACATATTTGTGTTTCTGTACTTATTATTACAGTGAAAGCTCGTTAATTCGAACTTCAATAATTCGAATTTATGGATAATTCGAACTGTACGATTTGGTCCGGCCAAGCTCCACAGGAGTCTATGTATAAAAAAGTCCGTTAATTCGAACGCAAGAAGGTCCCCTCACGGATAATTCGAACTACGCTCGCCTGGCACACGGCCAGAGAAACGCGCCAACTGCCTACACACAAATCTGTATTGCCTCCGAAACGGAGAGAACGGCGAGAGAAGGCCAAATCGGAAAAAAAATCTAACCGACGCGGGGTCAGCCAGAAGGCAGCGGCGGCTCCCGCCTCTCCGTTTTACGTAACCTCCGAGACTTCTTGCCCGTTGCGAATCTTGGAGCCTTTGCAAATCTTGTACAGCTGCTAATGTTGTGCGGAGATGGCACGGCAAGCACCAAAACACAGCGAACCAAGTACGTCGCAGCTGCGCTTGCAATCAAGAATCAACGAATCAGGGCCTTCGGCACCTTCACATGTTCAGCGTCTTTGTCTTGGCAGTCTTCATCGGTTGTGCACCTCTGTTTTCAGCTTAGGAGGTATCGGCCGTCGCGATTCATTGTGATGATGTTAAGCCTCGGCTAACGTTCGTTTTGGTGGACATCGGTGGTGTGGCACAGTCGGACCCAGAGCTTCGACTTGAAGATGGCGTGTGCCCGCGGCACACGCCATCACTTTTTGACACGCCAAATTTCTGACATGCCCTACTGCTTCCAAATCGCAGTGTACTGTTGCTCTCCTTTACTTTCCTTAGTTCGAACTTTCGTTAATTCGAACTGAAGCGGCTTCCCCTTGCGGTTCGAATTAACGAGCTTTCACTGTATATGTAATGTACATTAGTGCAATTCTTTCTTGCATCAAGTGCTTTAGGGCTGAACTAAGTTTATCAGCTAGCAACAGAGGAAAACAACAGTGAATTTTAAGTAATTATGTACAGGAGGTGCTCGCGTTTCTTTCTAGGCTGCATTATACAGTGACTGCATAAGCCATTACATTTCAATGTGTTGAAATAGAAGGCATACATACTACTGCGGTACAGTAGACTTTCATTATTTTGACTCCAGTTAACTAAATATTTTGATTAACTTGATCCCAGTCGAAGGTCCAAGCCAGCACCCACGTATTGCTACACACCCACACTTTCATTATTTCGATCCTAAAATTGGCGTTCACCAGCTAATTCGAACTTCACCAGTCAGCAATCACACGCCTGACCCCTATGACACCATTGTTTCCTAAAGAAAATTGGGCAGAAAATTGCCTGCGTGGTGCAATCGACTATGAAACTACAAATATTATCCCTTATTGACAGTTATAGCAAGAACAAAGGTACTGAAATAAGAACCTGTTGCAGCACAATGTTGTTACTATAAGGAACGTTCTGAAAGTAAGTTTTATCATTTATTTTCACCCAGAAACATTATTGCCAAAGAAACAAATACATTAAGACATCATGAACTATACACCTTGCATTATATTCCTACATAGTTGCCGCCAACATTGAGACATTTGTCATAGTGCGCAATCAGTTTGAAGAAACCACTCTGGTAAAACTCAGTGCACTGCGAGGCAAGGAATTGTCGCATAACCTACTCGACCTCAGCATCGTTTTGGAAGCAACGTCCTGAGAGTGCGACTTTCGATGCAGGGAATAGGTGAAAGTCCAATGGGGTAAGATCGGGGCTGTAGGCCGGGTGATCCAATCTCTCCCATCCAAAGCAACGAATCTGATCTTCATCCTCCACACTCTGCCTTCCTTCACTGAACATGCAACACCAGCAACAAACCATTTGACGAGACATGACCTCTTCACTATACACGATCTGTAGGCACTCATGGATGACAGACACACTAGTCCCATGTGCCCATTCATACCAGATAACAGCACGCTCTCCCATTGGTGACCATGTTGTCAGCACAAGTCTGTCTGCCATCGTGATTTGTACTCAAATAACCTTGGCCATGCCGGTCTGCTGCTACTCTCTTCTTCGGCGCTCTGCGCTTGTGGAATTGCTCCTCCGCTGACACTCTTTCCGTCGTTCAACCAGCAATGGGTGTAGATTCTTATGGCAATTGTTTGTTTCACCTGGTGTACCATCTCTCTAAACAAATGGCGAAACTTACTTTCGGAACATCCCTCATACATTTTGCACCCAGGACAATACCCAACAATGTATCTCCACAATTATTTCACTGAATCGATTACCTGAGCATAGTTGGACCATGTTTCCTGTTTGCAAGCACTACTGACTTCATTATTGCCTGCTACTTTGAATGACCGCACTGCAAGGCTGATTGAAACACACGTTGTTGCTGACATTCCATGAGCTGGCTCTGTTGCTTTTTTCTGCAAACAATCATCAAACACAAAGAAATCTCTTTAGACTGCATTTACCTAATTGTTGGTGGTGATGATGATGCTATATGGGGTTTTATGACGCAAGGGCCAATGATGGCCAAAGAGCGCCAACCAGTGATATAATGTAGTTAGTCAATGATGCGTACAATGACAAAGGGTAGATGAATAGATGTATAGATGTAGCATGGATGTACAGAGGCCTAAGAACACTCACTGTAAAGAGCATAAAATATATGCATATTAAAGTAATGACAATGACTGGTGAAGTATGCTATGGACATAAAAAATATGCTTTGAATGGATGATATATTGAAATGTATAAATGTCAGGCACTAGCCTCACCACGGCCCTTTAATTAAAAGGCGAGGGTCTGGAGGCAAGTGCTCTACCAAACGCTACTATTGCAGCAGCAGCCTCCGGTGATAGGTTATGCTACCAATATTTCTAACTAATTACATGTAACACAACTTCCTATTTTGGTTCGGCTCCCACTGGCGACACATTATCTTTTTGCCCACTTTCATTTCCCTTTCTTTATTATTTTCTACATTTCAATTTCAACCACAGCTAATTTCCCTGATGCTTTCCTTGGCTTCATTGTCTGTTGACGTTATATGGTCACAACTTCATATAAGAAATTAAAAAAAAAAAGAAAAACAGCTTTGGCTTCGAAAAATAGTTTTGCACCAAGGAACAGTGCTGGATGGTGAGGAGTATGCTGTTGAGAAGCTACAGGAAAGTGCTTTTTTTGTTGCGCTTCTACTTCTCACCACATCTACTACAAATGGGAAGTTCACCGCCAATCAATAGATGAAAATGGGCACAATATGTGTGCACTTTTCTCAATTGACAAAACAAGACATAGTTCATCACATTTTTGTTACACATGGCTAATTACCTAAATGCAACTTGATAAAATGAAGCTTATTCGAGGTTTCAGTGTTCCAAATAAATTGCCAAAGGTTTCTTAGTTTTTCCCACAAGAATGGCAATTGTTGGTGGTCCCAACTCTCTGGGTGCTCATGAGAGATGAAGTGCAGGGTTGCAAAAACGTGAATGGTGTACCAAATGCAGTCTTTAAATCATGATTTGCCTTCTGTTCTGCACCACATAAAATGTCTGACTTTTCAATGAAGCTGTGAGAATATCATCAATAAAGCCTCCCTCAACCTACTGCAATGTAGTAAGCCATCTTGATCATGTTTCTAACTAATAGCTGCATACTAATAGCCTGTCACACTTTGGTCTTTGCTCTTTCTATTTCGCGCTTATAGCCGTGAGCTGATCCCATCATCTCGTTTTCTACAACTCCGGAGAACCACTGATCTTTTTCCTTCCTTCAAGCATCAGTTTAAAGACTTTCAAGGCTATTCGTAGGACCCAGGTTAGAAAGCACCTGAAATTGCTCAATTTCTCCTCCCACACACACACAGACAAACACACACCATTGTTCATGCGTTTATTAACGATTATTTTTTAATTACAATACCTATCAGTCTCATGACTACATGTGGTGGTTACTTGATGTCACACCAGTAGTCTCATATGAAACTAGGTCACAAGTATACATTTCACTGGCTTTCTAGTGTAAAGCTTTTGGAAATGAACTCCAATGTTTTCAGAAGTGCTCACACACTTGTTTAACACATATAGTGCACCACTCTTGCATGTGTGCCAGTTTATGTGCCTTAGTGCATAAACTATTTTACAAGCACATTAAATCAGTGTCTTTATGGATTGCTTAATTAAGGGCCAAGTTCTTACCATTTGCAAGATGTCATCAGCAGTTAAGATGTATGGGTTTGGAGGAGAAATCTGACATTGCCCTGGAATTGTGTAGTGGTGTGTCATAAACACAATAATCTCACATATCCTGAAAAGTAAGATGTGATGAGAAACCGGTCAGCTACAGGTAGAATGGCAATCCTTACCCTTGTAAGCGGCTCAAATAAGCAGCAGCATGGCTATATGAAAGCCCAGCCAAGAGAATTTTGGTGACATTATTTTTATGCAGATCTTCCTTCACATCCTATTATAGAAAGGTAGCATAGGTGTGTGAGCATTAGAATGATTTAAAAGGTGCAGTGCATGCATCCCTGCAAATTCAGAAGTGATCATGACTTACAGTGAAAAACCTAACCAGAAGCTCCATTTGAGTCTGCGCCGTAGAAAATAATGCCACTCCATCCAGTTTCGAGTGAAGAAACACAAGTTTTCTCACAGCTTTGAGGATATGTTTTTTCTGTTTTGACTCGAATGCTTGCTTTGAGGCCACAGAAGGAGACAAAGCCACCAAGTGTTTGCTGTCTTCAATAGAAAGAAAATTTTTGAAGCTTTGTTCTGAAAAGAAATATTTGGTACTAAGAGTGCAATATTCACAAGTGTTCTATACTCTGGTAATGCCTATACTTCAATACCAGGGTGCACAATGACCCACATATACAGTCCAACAACTGTTGGCACTGAAAGCCCTCAAAGTCATTGCATAGAACATTGCATTCGTCATTCATGTCTCCCTGGTTCATTTCACACAAGTAGTGTCCTGAAGCTTAAAAAAAGTTACTGCACCATTCTATAAAGGTTTTATTAAGAGGTCTGATACAAAGTAAACATATTATCATACAGTATAGCCAACTTTACCTGGTACCGAGAATGTCCTTGACTGGTTGCTGAATGTGGCTTCCATGAAGACAACATGGCTGCAATGCTGGCCAACCAGAACTGTGTGTTTGGCCTTCATGGACAACAAGCACACCAGCATTCCTGAAATAAAAGAAAAGCACAAGCAAACATGAACAATGCACAAGAGCCTGATCAGGTTTCAAGCACTTACTCTTATGGCATTCTTCTTTAATTCCACCTGACATGCCAAAAAGAAAACAAAAGACAAGGAATAGGAACACAAGAAAACAGTGACAAGGAACAGCATGTATTACCTTGCTCACACACACTTTCCGGGACAGGCAAGTCATTTTCATCACTAGGCACATAATTTTCCTGACTTGGAACTAAAAGAATGAAAGGCAAAGTTTGGTCAAGACATGAAATGCAAGCAATCTTTCATGAACAAAACTTGTACAAAGCAATTTGACATTTTTGACAAAACTAAGCATTAATAAAGTTATCAATGTGTCTAGCAAACTCATTTTTCACAATTCCCAGACTTTTCTATGCTGTGCATGACTTTTGGGTAAAAATTCCATGATTAAATGAAATCAGGAGATAGCTACTGTTTCTTAAACACAATTTTTTTCACAACATCCAAGAAATATAGGACAATCTAGAAGAAACAAAACTTGGGGGTAAATTTCATCTTACGTTGACAGCAGGTAAAATCTAAGTATAGTATATAGTAGACTTTTGTTGATTCGATTCCAGTTCAATTTTTTTGCTAATTCAATTTATACCAAAGGTCCTGGCCAGTGCCTATACATTTCTATGGGCCTAAACTTTAGTTGTTTCAATCCTGAAATTGGCCTTTACTGAATAATTCTAACGTGGTTGGGAAGCACGCATGTGCCTAACCCTAATGGTGACCCAAGTGGTGACTCCAACAGCGGCAGCATTTGTCTTGGTGGTGCTTAGAGTGCAGGCAATGCATCAAACACAAATCATCTCCCATCAAAAACATCTATTTTTGGTCTGTGTACCTGTGCTGCGCACCAAGACCACAACTTTAGCTTTAGCTTAAGCTTAGCTTTAGCTTAAGCTTAGCTTAGCTTAGCTTAAGCTTAGCTTAAGCTTTAGCAAGACCATTAGCTTTTCATTTTTACATTCTGAAACTTCTGTGGGCAAATGCACTTAAAATTATGGGTCTAGAATCACTGCAATGCCATACGAGCAGGTGGTATCCAACAAGATCAAGTGGAACATAGGAAGGCATTCGAGATTTTGACCAATGTTATCAGACTCTATGGGACAGTAATTATGCCATAATAACATCCGAATAATAGTACAACTGTAAAAGCACTCATGAAGCAAAAATATAAACTGCAATTGTGCAAAAGGGTTACTTCAAAAAAGTCATAAACCTGAGACCAGCGGCCAATCCACAATGGAACATTCCTTGTAATTTCTGAATAAGAGTTCAACAGGGTTGCTTCAAGCCAAATGTACCATCAATGAAGCCGACCGCTTCAAATTTATATTTAAAAAGTTGTGGCTAACTACTACAATACTTGTCTCTGAAAAAAAAAGATGTCTACCTCATTGCTAATACAATTTCACAATACATGGCATGCATGGTGAAATTTTTTTTTTAAATTATCCCTAAACTAACGAGTACAGAAACATCTTGTGGGTAATTTAGAGAAGTTGCACTGATGTGTGTCCTCTGCTATTGGCCATTGTTTTATTTTTGCTGCATTTATTGTTGAATCATGAAGCAACCTGGGGCAGGTGTGATGTTTATCGATCTTTTAGTGTTCTTTACTGTCGTGTTATTACCCACCATGGCGGCTTAGTTGTGATGGCATCACGCTTTTAAACATGAGACCACAAGATCATATTCTGGCCACAGCAGCCACAATTCGATAGAGAAAAATGCGAAAATGCCTGCATACCATGCATTGGGTGCACATTAAAGAACCCCAGGTGCCTCTAGTAGTGCATCAATGACCGCATATGTGAACATTCAAACAAGGTTCAAAAACAACCTAGAGACAGTCAATTGTCACTGCACTGCAATGAATGTGGCTGCAAGCCGTCTTTTAAAGATGTGACCTATTTGTAAAAATACCATGATGACTGCGCACATCTTGTTTCCAAGGCCTTTCACATTCATAACAGCAGCAGAGCATGTGTAAGCCTCCCCTCCATTTCTCTCTTTCCGCAGGAGACAGCCTTCTAATCTCATTGATTGCAATTTATTGTCCCTGCGAATGCTGAATTTGTGTTGCTTTTGTGCTTTGAGATAGTGGTAGAGTATGTATATGCTGACTGAAAGGGTAAAGACACTTGGTTGTTAGTCAGCACTGTGGTCTGTGTCCCCCTCTTTGTTCTGTTCTTTAGCACTGTTTTCTGCCATGTAGTTCTTTCTGTTTCATTTTTCAACTAAGGGCTGCACACTTAGAGTAGAAGTTTATGCTGCATATGGGAGTATTTTTAATGAACATCTTTAAGTGGTGCAGCAGAAGCTCCTTTCAATGCAGATTTGGTTTGCACTGCATAGCTGCCCTATAGCAGCCAATGAAGAAACATTATTACAACAGGGTTTTAACAAAGCAGCAAAATGGTTTAGTGCAGCAGTTGTGGCAGCTCTGTGCTTTAGGTTTTTGCTGTGTGCAGCCCCTACCTCCATCCACAGTCTCTACATGTTTCTGCCCCATTTGTGTGAGAGTGCAACCCACGGGATTTGTTATACTTATAAAAAACTGTCTGTAATGACCACAGGTTTCTATTGTTTACAATGCAGCCACTATGTGACCATCAACTAATCAGATAAAAACATAAAAATACTGCTCCACAGTGAACTAAAACTTTCAATCCATTGTTGGCATGTACCCTACGCGTAGCCAGGTTTGCCCCTGCCACTATCAACATTCTTAACCACAACCAACCAGTTGCTTCATGCACAGCAAGCCATGCGTATAAACAACTGCACTGTGGGAGAAGGTCGTGCTGTTTTGCAAATGCATGCATGGGCCAAGTGTACACACACGTTGGGTCAGAAGCCAGCGCTCAATTCCTTTATTATGGCAATTTAAAACAGAATTATTGTGGAGAAAGGCTGACACAGTGTTGTAAAGAGTCTAATAACATTGTGGGGAACTGACCTATATGAGTTTGCAACCTGGGCAGTTTAATCTGTCATTTTCCATGACTTTATTCACTAAAATTAAAATTTTCCAGACGATGCCCTGACTTTTCCAGGTGCTCGAGCTTTACCTGACTTTATAGCTTTTCCAGGTTACTAGACACCCTGAGTTCTGCACAAATCCATAAGGTGAGTTCATGTCAAATATATATAGAATTTTTATATATATAAATTTATTTGCCTAGCACAGAATATATTTTATTAATGCATTCTTCTAAGCTTCCAGTGACTAGAACTGTTGGTTAATCTTCGGCATATACAACAATCTGCTAGCCATTAGTAGAGCTAGCTGTTACAACTGGCCTGGTCTTGTTTAATGTCCAAGAGCAAAGTAAGTTCGCTTTTTCGAAATAGTTTAATAAAAATGTTTATCAGCAGGAAACTACAAACTAAGCCAAATCCTGTTGCACATAGGCTAAAAAGCACTTACCCTTCTTGTGCTGAAGGGCCTTGGCAATAGATTGAAGCCTTGAATACCTTTCTCTTGCGATGCACCGGCCCGAAAAGTCCTCATACTCAACATGAAAAGCAGCAACACATCCAAACGGGCATTCCTCTAGAAATGCTGCCACCTGTTTGAGAGAAATACGAAGCCAAATTGTGTATGTAGGCACTGAAAACTGAGCCAGATTCCATAATCGCAAAGAATACCTCTGTAAATATATAAAGAAGTACAGTGGTGCATCAAACACTTGACAGTTTTTCTAATAAGACATACTACCTTATCAGTGATAGTGTTTTCATCCTCAAAGACGAGCATTGTTGTGTTTTTCTTCAAGTAAGCTGCTCCCCACTCTTGATCCTTTTCCACCGAGCCAATTTTTGAAGGGCATGTCTGAAAGAAAAAAAAAAGAAAGCTGTGGTAATAACAGCTCCATTTTGCAATGTTGCATTAATTAGGTTATCTGTCGCAAAGTCTAGATACAAGTGCTTTCTGGATGGCCCATGTGCAATATTAGTACTTTTTCAAAGCGGGGATGCTGGCAGATCGCGTTCTTAAAAGCTCAGTCAGTGCAACAGGGCAAGTGTTTGCATGCAATAAGGGTTGTGCTATGAACTTGTAACAGTACCACTCTAGCTAACAGACATTGACAAACTGATATGCTGATGTTGACAAAGACATTGCTTGTCAATGTCATTACTGTGCACAGTCCTGTCTTCAGTATGTTTGCAACTCGACCGAGGCTCAGTAAAAACCCGAAACTGATATGCAATGACATAGTTGACCAACTTATAACAATATAGTCATCATAAACACTAGACTTTAGTTAAACTACCAATCTGAGGCACCACTCATTGAAAAACCATGCATATATAATGAATTTTTCAAGGAGTCATAATGATACAGTGGATAGATTGAGCTCGCTGTCAGACATAAGGTGGGAGAGTTGGGGAAAGGGATGGAGGAAGAACAAGTGCTAACAGTGAAGAGGTAGAACTTTGGAAACTCATAAGCGTTTCAATATTATTTTACTTAAACAGCACCTTTATTGAAGGAACAAGAAGATAGAAACAAAATATAAATATCATAGCATAAGGGACCAACTTAACATTAAAGGACCAACAAAGGCTTAGCTAGGGCTCTTGTGCCCAAATGCATAATTGCACCACCATGTCCACATAGTGGCGTGTCACTCTCGCTGCTCTAGTTTTAAACTTACACAGAGGTTCCGAAAGCATTAGGTAGTGATACAGCTATTTTTCACTGAAGTATCCCGTGCCCTATGGGTATGCTCAACTGTATTTCTTGTCTGAAGCTCTGCTTAATTCCAACACACTACAGATACTTTGCAGCTCTAGCCCAAGGATGCAGGGTCGAATCTCGGCCATGGTGGCTGCACTTCAAGGGGAGTGAAATGCATGCAAAAAGCACTCTTGTACTGTGCATTGGGTGCACATTAAGGAACCCCAGGTTGATAAAATTAACCCGGACTCCCTTAGTACGGCGTGCCTCATAAGAACATCGTGGTGTTGGCAGGTAAAACCTCAGAATTTAATTTGTTGTACGCTTAATGCAAAGACACGAGATCGTCCCCCACCTGCGGCAAGTTGTTTTTCATCCGCTTTCATTGCCATTAATTTAAAATTTCTTCATTTCAATTATTAAGTACAAGTAATTTCCCCTATGTTTTCCTTGGTTTCTTTATTGGCTTCTCATGATATGATAAATAAAAATCAGGCGTCTCGGTTAACCCCCTATCATCTCGTTCTTAGCATATCTAGTGAGACTTCAGCTTGAAATCTATGTTTTTTAAAATGCTTCTTAGCTGATGACAATGGCCTCATGGCAAAGTTATTATTAGCTTATAAAAGACAAATTTCTCAAAACTGTGCCAGGTCGCCTACCTGGTCATAGCTGACCCACTTTGCGTGAATGCAGTCATCCATAAACCTTTCATGGGAAGAGCGGAGTCTGTAGTCATGGACAGCCAAGCTGACTGATATGCAAGGCAGCGTCTTCCCCGATGGGCTTTCACCAACCTTTTGCTGGTGGATAAGAGAAAACTTCTTTAAACATCTTCACAAGCCTTTAGGACTTGTATAGCTTTTAAAATATTGAAGCCTATATAGTTTGGATAAGCATGCATCCACATAATTGTAAATGTCACTGATTCAGACCTAAAAGTTCAACATAAATGTTACAAGCAAGCGCGAGTGAAGAATAGAAGTCCAATAAGGCAATTAACTGGACTAGTTGGCAGCTGCTAATTTATTCTATGTTCAATATGAAGCATTTGAAAAGTGGAACATACCCCAACACAAACTGAGGTATGTATGATTTATCCTCATCTCAAAAGTCTCACATAGCACATAAATAAACAAAATAGAAAACATATATTTTTTTAAGGATCCACACAATTTAGTAGATTCACCTTATTGGAACAGCTGCAATATCCTAGCCTAATAGAATGTAGCCCCACGTAGAATGCATTGCTGCAGCACAGTGAATATTGGATTTCTCTTTTTCCATTTTAATTTTGTTATGCCTTAGTGCAAGGACTTACTGCACTTAGACAAATATAAGTATTTCTGTGTGATTACCAGCTTGGAAAAGCGCTTTGCACTATGTTCAGGACCATGCTTCAACTTAAAAAAAAGCTTTTTTTTTTTTTCCTCCACACAATTTTATACATGAAGTGTGGCAACCTCAACCACCAGGCAACTGAGCTTTGTGAGAAAGCCAACATTTTGTTGCTCAAGGGAGAATATCAATGTGTGTGTACATGTCCCAGCTTGCAGTCGGGAAAAGGAAAGGCAGCAACAGTGCAACATTGTTCAATTATCTTATCCATCACACTGTGATGTGTGCCTGCTTAACTGTCCAATGCAGCTTGGCACAAGGGCAAGTTTAAATTTGAACGCACTTCACTTTGGCTGCAGAATAAAAACAGAAACACTGGGAAAATGCATCTGGATTCTTGGAGTAGTGCATTGCAATTTTAGCAGAGCAACCTGTCATCAGAATAGAAGCGTAGAAGCAATGGCTCACATGCAAGTTGTCCTGAACCAACATGCATGGCTGTGCAACTGTAGATCAAAGCCGATTGAATTACACATCATTTTTGCCCCTTATATTCACAATATGTATATTTCTGGGTTATAAAAAGCAGTGCCCTCTTGCTTTGCATTCGTGCAAATATGGTATGTTGCTTTACGTACCATAATCATGCGGTGGTGCTTTGTGATAGGTATATTTGAGGGCCGAGACAACTTGCAAGATGCAGGCTCAATGATGGGGTTGTTCACAAATATTAATATGTCACACAACCTACAGTAAGAAAAAAAGCATTTCTAAATGCTAACAATCTTTGGAGAAAGTCTTATAAACTGCTGTGAAACAGCACAGGTAAAACACTGCTACAAGGTGCAGTGCACTATAAGGTCTTATGCTACCCAAGTAGTGCATAACTGCCTTAGATGTCAACCCTGTTTCATGTTCGAGACTGAGCATCGAAAAAAAAAAATAGACTTGGTTGTTCTTAGACATTCATTATATTAGTTAATCTGCTGCATCTATAGTTACATCATCATTTCAATCATCAGCCTATTTATAAAACTGCAGGACAAATAAGTAGTTTACCCGAATATCTCCAATTATCATAACCCCTGTCACTTGAAACCTTATTCCTACAAATTCCTTGGCCTCATAAGTTCAAACAATTTTCTACAACCTTTGACCTCATTCCTCTTCCCTCTGCATCCATTCTGTTATCTGTTAGTCTAGTAAAGAATTGGTTGTTTATGTTGTCTGCATTACACCTTGCAATATACAAACTTTGCATTGCAAAGTTATAAAGCATTTTCTCACTAAAGCTGCCAAGAAATGTGCAGTTACAATATATCTATCGCCTTGTTTTCCTTTGCTAGATAAAAACATAGGCTTGCTCTTAAAAACTTATTTGTCTCTTAGCACAAATCGTAAATGTAGATGTCAAATGCACAAGATTGCCTTCTGCAATGAAAGGTTAGTTGTCTGAAAATTGAAACTATTCCCAAACATGAGCACATTTAATGCTAAGAGGACATGCTTGCCCCATTTCGCTCAAATGGCAGATTTATTGTGACCAAAGCATTAAAAAAATCATCACATCAGCTAATCAAGCATTCAGCCAGAAATACAAGTAGGTCCATAACAAAATGCCTTTCCTCAAAAGCCAATGACCTTATGACTTGGCCCTGGAATGACATGCAAATAAATATGCTAAAATTCTCTTATGTTGCTCTGGAAGTGGAGGCTCTTAATGAGCATGTCAACAGATTACGAGTTAGCAATGAGCCATAAAATTTCATATTAGGAACTAGCAGCATGTGCAAAACTATAAGGGTGATCATGCAACAGGTAGGATACCCTGAAACAAAGCATAATTAGCGTACCCTGTGAGACTGTCAACGATGCTCTGATTAATTGCCTGCAGTTGAATGCCCAAGACAAGCTGCCACTTTTGTTCAGTATGACTGTTTTCAAAATGACTCTGTATTCGCTGCAATGCCAAGAGAAGAAAGTGTGAAACTGGGCACAGGACAAAAATGAAATCAAGTTCATTAAATGCAGCTGCATAAATTCACATAAATTTATTCACTGTGCAGAGATAAAGCATATTTTACACAGGTTCACAAATATACATGAAAATTTTTAGCTCAAAAGGCAGATCAATGCATCCTGCATCATACTTAGAAGTGGCAGGTTTAGATAATGCCAGACTCCTTTTCCACCTTTATCCCAACTACAAACAAAAGCAAGACGGCCCCTATGTATAAGGAGAAGAAACAGGGTGATACTAAGAGGCTCAATATTTTGTCAAGTAACTAGCTTATGAAGACATTGGATACTGCAGCCAAGTAACTACACAGGGAAATGTATTTCACTCACTTAATTAAGGGGTAGGAGAGGCCCCGCCCAGATGAACGAAGCACGGCAGCTGATAGCCTCTGCGACTAATGAAATAGTCCTGTTGATGTGACTCAGCTCAGTTCGAAGTGCGGGCTGCCATGTTCTCTGTTGGCGGGGTCACCGGCCGTCCCACTCATGATGTCAGTCTAGAGTGCACGCCCACTGGCTGAGGCTCATGTGCATCCGCGTTTGAGGGGCAAGTGCTACTGCCTTCTAAAGTTGTACCCAACTATAGGTAGTGTAGACAAGAGTAAATTCATGCCTAACCTAATACTATCAATGAAGGGAATGAAATAACCCGCTGTGGTGCCTCAGTGGCTGTGGCTCCTTGCTTCTGAGCACGAGATCACCAGTTTGATTCCTAGCCCTGACAGCCATGTTCCAATGGGGGTGGAATGCAAAAACACTCACATACTGTATGTTGTGTGTCCAATTAATTTGGCCTACATTGGACTGCATCCAATCCAATGTGGTCTGAATTAATCTGGACTTCTTCACTACAGTCCTGTGCAGCTGTGCAGTCCTGTCCTGTCCTGTGCAGCTGTGCAGTCCTGTCCACTGTGCAGCTTTAGAACATTACAACCAATAATTTTAAATTAAAAAAAGAATTGAAAGAAAATATGTTGTTATAAAACTTGCTGCCTCTAAAAACGCACGCTGTGCTTTGCCAATTTAGCTACAGTAGTGGCTCTCCCAACTACCACATTCCCAGGTACTTGTGCACATATTTCTGAAATTTAGCCGATGGAGCAGATATGAAACATCCATTAGACGGCAGCTGCCACATTGAATGTAGTACTAGGGTTGGCAACTGGCTATTAAACTCTCATATGCTACCTTAAGGCATCAAGGCAGCCTGTTTTCCCTGAATTATAGCATGATATAGGTCTACTACAACGATTATGCTGTACTTTATTTTGCTTCAATGATTGCTGCCTGCTTCAGCAATTATCCTTAGAAAGTCGTTATTTCCCAGTCTTTGTCACCTAGTCGGTCGCTTCTGTAAGCCCTTGAGCCACCATACCAGTCTACTTTACTGAACCCGGCTGACTTGAGTGTGTCCTGAAAACGTGTACCTTTGCAAGGTCAACAAAGTTGCTCATGTCGGTGACCAGGGTAGAAATTAGGGCAAGGCCATCTACATGACGATCTTGGACAAAGTTGCTCATGATCTGGAGGAAAGGGTCCATGTGCTCATGCTTTCCTGCCTGCAGCATGTTGGCCACTGAGCTTTCTAAAGCCACAATTGCAGCAGCAGGGCCACGCAGCTGTAGGAACAAATCCAGGTCCTTTCCTGCGCCAAGCCACAAGTGATTATAAGACTTCACAGAAGCAGGCATTTGAATACTGAAATAATTCACTGTTTCAGTTTTCATTGAAACAAAACATTACACCTTAGCAAACTGGACAGCCACACAGCACAGTGATTAGTGGAAATGAATAGTCACTGAGAGTCACTCAATAGCATTTCAGACTCATAGAGCCCCTCAGCATCAGCACAGACCATGGTGGCAATGCTAGCCACCTTTGTCTAAGATTACTTTTCTGTTATTGCTCGGCAGTTAACAATCTTCACAGCTACAGGTCACATCATATGGCAATTGAAGCTATATGTGCTAGCTTGTCGGAACGAAACACAAACACAAGAAATGTAAATTAGAAGGTAGATTTCTCCTTCCCCATTTGCCAGTGTGCTTGTCACGCTATTGTTTTATTCAGAGGCATAGAGTTTTGGGGCTGCAGCACACTTAGCGCTAAGTTACACATATCATGCAGCACAATTTGAAGTCATTATACATACGAGGTGCCCTACTTCTCACCTGCATTCCATTTGAGCATGTTAGCACATTCCAAGGTACGCACAATGTAAATATTTCTTCAGAAAACACAAATGCATGGCACTGCCATGCCCAAATAGTAGCACAAGAATAATCAAGACAAATGCACAGTATGGTGGCTACCAGACAGCCTTTAAGATCATGCTATTAACCCAGCAACCACAACTGTTCAACAGAGATGGAAAAAAAAGAGAGTATCATACCGAGAGATACAATTAGTTAGGCATTAAAATTAACTAGAAACATGCCCTCATCATCAAGTTGAAGACAATGCAGAAGAGAAAGCTATATAACCGACGTGTTCTGTCAGTACCTTTTCATGAGGCCTAAACTAGGATGGTAAAACACTTGAAAGCACAGTGTGACAAGGAACTAAAAGGGAAAAGTTTAGCATCATGCTATGCGGTCACTTCTCTGAGTGGTATGTTAGGACTACAAGGCTATATGGCATGAGTGATCTGCACAATATGAATGTGGCAAATGAAATTGTAAGCTGCATGCAATACATGAAATGTGATCTTTCAGCAGGCAACTGAGAAATAAATTCCCATATGTTATCTAAAATATATCTGCTAGACCTAAAGCACACTATTACTATGATTACAATGCTGTATGAACCCCTGCACAAAAGCTGTAGAAAAGAAAAAGAAAGAAAGAAAAGAAAGAAAACATGTCCATATTCGTGCTCAGAGCTTCCATGCCACTTGCCTTCGTAGAGCTTCTTCTTGTACATGTCATAGGTAACACTCAAGTACACCAGATGTGTGCAAAGGCTTTTCGGAAATTCAGCAGAGATGTGTTGCTTTCTGAAGACACAAATGAAAGGCCCTGGGAAAATAGAAGCATGCAACAATGATATTCATAAACCGCTGTTTTCAGGGAATTGACAGCGAACAAAAGATAATTTCTTTCAAGGTTAATGTATACATTGTGTGCATCAGGGCATCACAAGACATCTTTTCACTAGCTCAAGGCTGTTGCATACAGCTAAGTAAGGCTATGTAATTTGACTAACAAATTCCATGCAAGCCAGTGTCTTTCTTTCTTTTCTGAACAGCTTGCTTTGTGCAATGCATGCTTAAGTTATTGCATGGAGGCCCCTTCTTCATCAGCAATTGCAGTAGTGGCTTAGGGAGCTTATCAGGCTATGTTGTGTACCATAAAACCAAGAATTAGTGAAATAAGCCATGATCAATGAATTGTGGTTATAAAAGTGACAGGATGAAAAAGTGAATATGACTTATCTACATTACTCAACTGAAACTGCAAATTTTTTTTAGCCAGATTACATGCAAGTACTTTGCATTTGTGTCAGTTCAGCCGCCAGTATGCACTCTCTTGTCTTTGAGCCAACAGGAAATGTAATGAACTTACTTTTTTCTAGAGTGAGCGTCTTGCCCCCACTGCGCCCTCTTGGGTGTGTTTTCCCCAATAGTGTTTCTGAAATATATATACACATACATGTCAGGCCTGTTGGATACAAAACAGGCTACAAGTGCTCATAGCATGCACGAGAGAGCACATGTCTTGATTGCAACAAGGTTGCAAATGTTTGAACACTGTGATTACTCACCTGTGTCCCTCCCAACCAGTTTTGCTAGTGTTAGAAGTCTTGAATATTTTGGTTGACCTGGGCATTTACCAGAGAGGTCTTCAAGGTCAGCTTGAAAAGCAGCCACACAGCTTGTTGGATGTACATCGAAAAATGATGTAACCTGCATGATTGCACACGGAAAAGCTCTTTCAAAGTGCACATGTGAAAGAACCGAATGAGACGATTTAGTAAGGAGAATGCATTATCTGAATTGCACAATCTAAGTGTGTTTTCAATGTTCAACACCTACCAGGCAAAGATGTAACCTGTTCAGACGCAATCCAAATGCTGTAACAAGAGAATTATGACAACTAGCCCTTAAGCATTGCTAAGATTGCTTCAATGGTATATAGTTCTACTAATTTAACACCAGTTTAGCCAATGTGAAATTTCATTGCAATTGCCTTTTAGCTGCATGGTTATAACATTGAATGCAAAGGTTGGACAAAGGTCTGTAAAATGCAATAACATTTGACACTGACTGCTAAAGGAAAAAAATTGCAGGACTAGGAGGGCTGCAAGCTCGATAAGTTGTTGATTGGTGGAAGACAAAACAGCAACAGTCTTTTATAAACTAAGCACCATGGCTGCAAGTGGAGTGCATGTGCACTGCCATGTCACGAGATATAAAAGTTGTAAGAATAAATGGAAAAAAAAAAGAAAATTGAAGCGCTGGCACAGGCCAAGTCATCAGGCTGGATGCATATGTTAGCTCGAAGTGTAAACCAGCGAATGAAAACAAGAGAGATGGACAGAGGACATAGGCAAAAGAATAGACAAAGCACTTTTGAAGCACAAGAACAGTGGCTTAATCAACAATATCAAAATAAAAATTTTCAGGATGCTTGATGGAAGTTTATTTATTTTATTTATTTCTTCATACTGTCAACCCTCTGCTGAGGGTTCTTACAAGGAGGGTTTAAATACAGGCAGACCATATATACAGGTGCATCAAGCGGCAGCGGAATCACAAAAATACATGTTTAACAATTTTTCAAATTCACAAACATCACTAGCATTTGCCACAAAGCTTGGTATCGCGTTCCAGAGTTCAATCACAGCAGGGAAAAAAGAAAAGCGGAACACATCAGTGTGAGCAAAGTATGGGCGTAAAACATATTGATGATTAACATGACTGCTTCATTTCCCTGGAAGCTGCACATACTCATCTTTGTTGATTTTTAAACGTCCATGTAGTATTTTAAAAAACACTTTCAGACGATTTTTTTGCCTTCGTACTTCTAGTGTTTCCAGTTCACAAGACTGCAACATCAGTGTGACGGAATCTAAACGGCGGTACTTTGAGCATATGAAGCGCGTGGCACGACGTCGAACTTTTTCTAACCTTGTAGTCATTTCTTTCTGATGAGGGCTCCAGATGACTGAGGCATATTCAAGTAAAGGTCTAACAAAAGTTTTATAAGCAATCAGCTTTACATCTCGCGAAGCTTGACCTAGTTTTTGCCTTAAGAAACCTAGTCTCTGATCCGCCTTCGAGCACACATTTTCTATGTGCATATGCCATGTCAGATTATGCTTAGTTATGATTAGTTGTTCACAGGATACCATTGATTTATAAAGAAGTCTATTTTATTAGGGAGAATGCTTGAGCAAAAGACCTCCATTTCAACAGGCGCAGAAAGACAGCTTCCAGTTCAATGAAAACAGCACAAGTGCTGGCTAGCCTTCAATGATGACTCAGTTTCAGGCAAACAAAGAAAAAATGTGAACAGAAACCAATTAGAATGCGTAATATATAAAAATAATATAAAAAGCACAGCAAGAACTTTTTGAGTATTTGTTTTTCTATTAAACAAGGTGTTTACATTTTTAGATGCTACCAGTGTGCTGTTACTATGTGAGGGTGTGTACAGATATGGCACTCCATTTACACTTTTTGTGCATGCATATTTAGGATGCTCCATTTTATAAGCTTTCAGTGTAGCATTACAGTGCTCATCCTGACTAATACATGTTGGCAGGTTAGTTAGCACAGATTCATGATTAAAATGTTCAGCACAAATAGATGAAGACAGAGAAAGACATCAACACACTAACACACACATCACTATGTCTGTGTCATTTTTTTTCTCTGTCCAACCACAGCTGCACATTCATGAATATTATTTATTATTCATGAATATGTTCATGAATTATTCATGAACATTCATGAATATGTCCTGTCTATTTCCACTTGTCTGCACACCTTTATTCATTTGCCTGTTTTCACATTAGTTAACTTGTACTAAATGATCCTTCAAGATATGTTACACAAACTTGTGATAACATCCACACATTATTGGTACATTCAAAACAGTGTTCAAAGACATAAAAGATGGGACCCCATTTGTGCAGCAGCATACATTGTGAGCAGAAAAACATTTTTCAAGCCAAAACAATTTCAAAACAAAAACAGAAATTACATATGTTCAGATTAACAAAAAACAGTAAAACAGGTCTTTTCAAGTCTACAATCTTTTATAGGCGCTTTCATATTAAGGGCACTTTTTATAATGCCTGTGTACTGCAGTTTTCTATTGGTGTTGACTGTACAATGCCACAACAGCACAGCTTTGCGACTGGATTTCTAGCATTTTTTTTTTTCAGTGAGTAATTTATGTTGCATTGCTTTTTTAACCCATTTAGACACACATTACTAATAACGCTCATACCAGCAAGAGTCCTAAAATTGAGTTAGAAAAAATGTCACTTAAGTCTTAATTACTACAAATAGAATTCAAATTGTCAAAAAAAATTTTTACTTAGGTGACATGTGAAACTTTCTTTAAGAGGAAAACTTCTAGACATACTCCCATGGCAAATTAAAGCAGCAAAAGCTGTGCAAAATGCAACAGGGACTGAAGCAAGCAAGCGACTCGAACCTTAGCTGATTGTTATTGATGTTACTATGGTTCTGATTAGCTTTCAAAAGGCAACCTCTGGCTTATACTGAAACTAGCATCCACGGTTACAACACATTACACTCACCCTGTGAATAAGGCTGGTGTCATCCTCAAAGGCCTGCAAATGACTGGCATTCTTCCTCAGCGCAATGTCCCAGTCAAGATCTCTCTCCACATGGCCAGAGACTAGACAAATCTGACCCAAGAAAACAGCTTCATGAGCTATGAGATGGTTCTAAGACATGAAAACTCAAGTGACAATAATTAACTCAGCTACACAAAAGCATCATTATGCAAATTCAGGTCCTATAAGCACGGAAGAACTTATAATACGTTACAAAAGTATAACAAAGAAAAATTTGCTGTGAAATTATCCCGACTTTAGTAGCACTACTTTTTTTTATCTTAACACGTGAGGACACTTCCTCAACTCGGAGACCACAAAACACTACTTGCCCTCCCTTGCCATGAGACACCATTACATGAAGCATGCTATAAGGCTATCAGAGCATGCTTGCCAAACCTGGTCATATCCTTCGATGCTGTGTTGTCTGCACACATCACCAAGCCGGAACTTGTTGTGGATCACTGCAGATGTTGTGACCGCAAGGTTCAACGAAAGGCAGACTGAGCAACGTGCTTTGTCACACACTGATTTCTGTGCAGATATAAAAAAAAAAACACAGCAAAACGATTTCCACATGTTACAACTGTGTCACAGCAGTCACATAGCAAACATTCTTTTTTTTTTCACACATCTAGTGACAGTGCAGTAGCTTACCATGAACTTGTAATCATGCCTTGTGAAGTAGAAAAGCAAGGGATATTCAACATTGCATGTATCAGGCTCAGTAATCCGATGTGTGAGCAAAAGAAGCAGGTCAGAGTTCCTGTAAGACAAATGGACATCTGAAGCTTGCAGCCTTTCACAGCAAAACTAGCCAGGTTAAAAAAAAGGTCCTTTTGCATTTCTTGCATTTATTCTTGAGAGCAAAATAGCTGTTCAAAATGTCAGTACTGCTTCCAAAGTGCACATAATCAGCTATTTCTGATGGTTGACACTCTTGAATTAAATTTGCTTTTGGAACAGGACCGCTTCACAGCATTTCTTCTTCTTCATCTTAACATCCTAAACAGCCCACCCCACCTTTACCCCCCCTTTAATACACTTTAGTATAAACCAAAACCAATTAGCATCATTTCTTTTTTATTTGAGCGAGCCATTTCATATCAAAAGCTTGCAGGCATCATGATTCTTTCAGAAAACTGATCTGCTGATTACTCTTATGCTACCCTTATGCATACCTGCCAACTTTTACAATTTTATAATAAAATGATGCATATTTAGATCTCATTTACAATTGTTAAATTTGCCCCAATTACTTTAATGTTTTTCTTTTGTGTCTATTTTGGAACAAAAATAATTAAAGAAGAATACAAATACTGTCACTGAAAGATTCTTCACAGCCAGATTTTCAGATTTGTCAATCATACGAACATATCTGCACAGCAGCATGCACAAGCTTACAGAACCAACGTATAACAATAAGTAAAATTTCAGCCCCTATCATGTAAACATCTTCATAAACATTCTTTTTTTATCTGTAAAGCAGATCTTTCTCACTGACACTACAGAGGACAGTGCCTGTTCATGTACACAGCATCCCTACAGAACCAAGTATGGTAATTTTCAATAAACAGTCCGCATCTTGAGTAGTCAAACAATCTTAAGTATCTTTCACCAAACTTCAGTTCTTCATTTTTTTGTATGGGTGAATGTACTTTTCTAATTATAAGGTTCACAGGTCTCCTTACATGATTTCCTTGTTAGCTAACACAAATGTGAATCAATGCCACTCTGAAAAATGAACTTTACAATAGTATTATTGGCGTGAATAAGTGTTAATCAGTGCCTGCACAGAACAAGTTTGACCAGAAATTTGAGAATGAAGTGCCTAATTGCAACTGCCATGTTCTTTAGGGGAATAAACTAGAAACATTAAGAGCACAAAAAAATGTGCACGTTGATACTCTCTGATTGTGAAACAGCACAAAACAACAAAAGGCAATGAAGAGGACTAAACATAGCACTAACATCAGAACATTTTATTGGAAGCCCGAGAACAGGCAATCCACTAGGTTAGAAGAGAAAAAAATGGCACCAAAGAACTACACATGTGTATCAAGGTAATCAGTTTCTATGCTGTAGGTTAAAGCAAGGATAGGAGCACTACAACATATAGTTCTTTATAATTTGCAAGGCTAAGTAACAGACATTTCTCACTATGCAGACAGGCTGTAAGGACTTCACATCTGAGACTCTGGTTGGTTTAAATGACAGCTGTGGGCAATTGAGCTCCCTTCTCATCAAACACATTATCTATCACAGGCATCATCAATAAATTAATGCAAATCTATAACACATTCACTGTGAGAAACAAGATTGCATAAATACTGTATATACTTGTGTAAGGCCCACCCTCATGTAAGGACCACAGGTTTTTTTCCTTCACACCCCCATGTTGGAGGGCAAAATTTTGGAAAAAGAAGTAATGTCTCGCCGAAAAGCGAAAATAGTTCCATTGCCGCTAGATGACACTGGCTGCTTTTTTGTCGATGCTACTCAGGCAAGCGCTGCTGCGCCATTATTTCTTTGTGTGGCGAGTCATCTCGGCTGTGTTGGCAGTGTTTCAAGTCAGATCGATGACATTTCACCTCTAGAGAAGGGAGCCCTGTTTGGGTCAGTGCTGGTCAGGGATGATGGGCCGGCATCTGAGGTCGTTTACTGCAGTGTTATGTCATTTGTGCCTCTCTTATCCTTTGCTACAGTTGTGGAAACAGTAAGCGGGCCATCATTGGCCTCATTTGTGTAAGGGCTGCATCCAGCTAAGACTCTAGAAAAAAAAAGTGTGCCGCCCTTACACGAATATGTATGGTATCAAATTCAACAATCACCCAGCTGTGTGATAGCAATTTTGCACAAACCTGCTCAATGATCGTAAAGATGAAGCAGACTTGAAGTGCTCAAAGTAGATTCCAGCTATAAGCTTGAGTCTCGAAGAAGCCCGAGCTTGAAAATGGCGCCAAACTGTCTGCAAATGAGGTCCCAATAAAAACTTCTAGTGTTACAGTGTTCACTCTACCACACCATAAATATGAAGTAGTAAAATCAGTCAACCTTACCAGCACAACATAATCATAGGCTTTGATGTCAGCATAAAGGGATGAAAATAGGGCTGCACCCTGTACTGCTCTTTCACGAAGCCACATGCTCAAGCTTTGTGCAAATCTCTTAACGACATTTGCATGTGAGGGCTCCATAAGGCCACTTTCTGCTGCATTTACTAAGATGGCCATGGTGGCTGATGATTTTCTTGCCACACGTAAGAATGCCAGGAGCTCAGTCGCTAAAGGAAAGAAAGGACTTGAGTTACTTAAGCAGAGCACTAGAGGTTTTCAAAGCATGTTTACGTTTTATTCAGGAGACACCCTTGGCACATATCTCTTCTACTGAAATACCCTGATCAGCAGTTACTCTCAGCTGTTTCATTAAATTCCCTCACAAAGGTCTATGAGCATTCTATTGGTATTGCAAGGGCTGTCCTCCTCCTTCCTTATGCTCGTGTATGTCAACATGAACGTGCACCAACCCAACAGGCACAATGTTCAGCGCAGTGCTTCCAGGAATGCTTGCACGTCTTGCTCATGATATGGAGCCAACTATAAAGTTTTGTGCTTGACATTTCAAAGCACATCATTGGGAGGTTTTTACTAGATGAACTGCTTGGTGGTTAGCAATCACCTTGTACTTTAAGCGTAATGTCAACAGATAACAGGGTAGGTTATAGACTGCTGTTTTTTGCTATTGTGGGCAAACACTTGCAAGTTGTGTCTATTTGGATAAATGAGGACCAATGCTGTTGCTGCAGCTGCTGCAGCCTTCTACAAGAATCCTGAAAACTTAACACTGAATTTCTTGCATATCTTGAACTGTATGTTTTGCCCATTTGGAACTTCTTTAGGCTCAGCATTTTGAATTTTTGGCATTTACAAGCCATCACTATTCTTCCTGAAGACTACACTTGTGAAGTGCCACACCTTTTACAGCCTTGATAATGTTCTTGTTTGAGTCGTAGGAGATGTCCTTGAAGATTAAGTGTGTGCACAAGTCATATGGAAATCCTTCTGGGGCAGTTGATAGAATGCAAACCAATGAACCTGGAAAATAAAATGCAAGGGCATGCCAGTCTTACCTCCCCTTCCAAACAAAGAAATGATCAACAATTGTTAGTTCTATATTACTTTTTGTTAATATAAATTTGTAAAAAAAACTGGCTAAAACTGTAGAAGGAGTATATTTTAGAGTAATGTGTGTAGTGAGAGGTCTCTGTTTTTGCTGGCACTCAAAGCAAAATTTTACTGATTAGTCTGCTAATTAAAAATATTGATAGTGCTCACCTAGAAAAGCGCTAGCTAAAGTTAATCAAAACATGTTTTCTCCATTTTTATTACTGGCTCCATGTTTTAAAGTAGTCGTTTTTAAATATTGCTTAAGTAGTTTACAAAGTTGCCTAGCCCACTGGACATCATTTACCTCAGAGAGCCGCTAAGCAATGAAATAGTAATTAACAGTGTCTTGATAATATTGGCATGACAATGTACAAACATTGCAGAGTGCCTTTTACACATAATCAGAAGAAATGTCTTGTAGCAACTTACATTTTCCTTTTGCATTTACTGTGATTCGTCACCTTATTTGCTTCCTTTCCCCCACATGTATATTGCTTTGTTGCAGACCCGCCGTGGTTGCTCAGTGGCTATGGTGTTGGGCTGCTGAGCACGAGGTCGCGGGATCGAATCCCGGCCACGGCGGCCGCATTTCGATGGGGGCGAAATGCGAAAACACCCGTGTAGTTAGATTTAGGTGCACGTTAAAGAACCCCAGGTGGTCGAAATTTCCGGAGCCCTCCACTACGGCATGCCTCATGATCAGAAAGTGGTTTTGGCACGTAAAAACCCCATAATTTTTTTTTGTTTTGTTGCATTTTTGCTCCCTTTTATATGCTGTCCCATTGATTCTTTTATGTAAATACTATTAAAGAAACATACCTGGGACTTTTTACATAGACCACTTTGGAATTCTAGATATACGAGATGCATAGAAATCACATAATGTCCTTCACAAGTTTCTCAATAGAGCAAATGCTTCATACCAAATAACGCTCGTGCTCTTGTTTTGCATCTATGGATTTTCTAGATGCACAGCTTATACGCCGACTAAAAGACCCCGATTGATTTAAGACTAACCGATATACGGTAGATAAGGAGAAGCTATTAGGAAAAATTAAAACTTTTCTTTGCTTTATTGCACAGCTGCCACAACAGCCAAAACATTACGCATACTTCCTTCAGGTTGAAATTTCAGTAAGACATGCCCTAGATCAATTCATGTTTGTCTTGTTTAGGTTTTATTGTACAGGGTGTATTTTGGAGCTTACGTTTACAAGCACTATAAATGACATACATACATACATATATATATATTCTAAAATGAACATACATTATACAGCACATTTTTTGCATGTTTAATGAACTGAAATAATATTTAACAAATTATTTGAAACACTGCAAGTTGATTGTGCTCAATCTTGTTCTGTAACTTCACAGCATTGGAACTTCGGCTTGCTGTTAAGTGTAACCCCCATATGTAATGCGCACGTTAGCATTACTGATGTTACATTGCTATAAATGCTATTAATCTCACCACTTGTATTTTGGATTCCAATACGTCCTCGGTCAGCAGGGTTTATCACAGCCGTGCGATCTGCACTGGCGGCAGATTCCTTGTTGGGGATGGCTGTAGTTGCGACAAGTTCACGTTTGGCTGTAAAATCACCAGGCTTGGTCGAAATTTCAGAAGTAGCTGGCTTGACTGCAAGATATACTTGAGCGTCACATCACTGAAGTGTAACAGCGACAGTGAGATTACAAGTGTCCTCAAAAGCCCAAGGTTGTCTTTCTTTCACAACAGTCAATAAAGAAGAAATTTACAGTATACAATTGCTCCTTTAGGCATTTCTGGCCACTGAAACTGTGCATGCTTGTTCCAATGACTGTCTTTACAGTGTTTTTTGGCAAGTACTTGCTGAAGTGTCTGCCTGTTTTCAGTTATGTCTGTAGAATAAGATGCATAACAATTGCTTGCTTGTCTATTGATTTTCTTAGACTCAGTGTTTACAAACACACAAAGCTTGGTCTAGGTGATGCAGCAAGACCTGTACATCAACAATGGAATGAACACTGCAAGTAGCTACAAGTTTACTACAGGAAAAAAGCTGACGTTTGCTTAACACTTCCCATTATCACAAGCACATTAAGACAGTAACAGGTGCAGCTTTTATGCTTAGTCTGCAAAGTGAAAACTAAATTTGTGCAATTCATGACCATAATTGCATGTATAGTTTTCAATATGTGCTACCATGCCGACTTTAGTTAAAACCTAATATAAGAACAAACTCTGAACGATTTTTGTTCCTTGGTTTCAGTTAGAAGTGCCAAACTTGTGCTATATGAAACAAATTAAATGCTGCAGGTAATATTTACAAAGCAGTGGATTCACCATTACAGCAGTTAGCATCTATTGCAGATGTCAAAGTATATGTAACAGAAGAAACACCTTACCAAGCATGTCCTTGGTTTGTGATACTAGGATGAAAAAAGAAAGAAGGTAAAAAAGTTACACTTAATTTTACAGAATGGCTTTATTTTGGATGTCTTAATGATGGGAAATGGTTTTACCTTTGTATGACTCTTCAGTGTGGAGTTTGTCTAAAAGCAATAACACATTTTTGCTTGCACTACTGTTTCCACTTTTACTAATATATTTATTAAGAAAAGAGCACAAAACACTACCAAATAAAAGAGACAGGCATGTCAGAGTGATAGCTTTTTTTTATATTTTCCATACTAAGCTCATTCACAGATCAACCCTACCAAGAGCATTGCTGAGCCTGGCAAGCCTGGAGTAAGGCTGCCGACAAACGCCTCTTCGGTCTTCATAGTCAAGGTTGAAAGCGGCTACACACGTCATTGGGTTGGACTGCAGATAGGACAGCAGCTGCAAAAGAAAACACAGTTTTAGGCAATAATCAGCAGCGTGCATCTTTTGAAAGTGAACAAAAGCTTAAAAAAACTTCTCATTGTGAAATTTATCTTTGCCATAGATGTCACATTTGGACAGGAGCAGTGTCTACAAACTTTTTGCTGGCTTAGTTGGTGAATGATGGCCAAAGAGAATAGCATAATAATCAGAAGCACAAAAGGGACTGAGACAGGACAAGCACCATTACCGACTATTTTTGTTACTTGGTGAAAGGACAACATATTGCCACTTTGTAATGATTGTGAAGAACCGAACAGTGCCAACACTGAGTCATGAAGCTATATTGGGGAACTTGTGCCCAGAAAAACAAGTACTAACACTCACAGCACAACATAATGATGAGCACAGCCGTCGAAATCTGATCTATGGGCCAAGTGCATTGGCTGTTTCTACCTGACTCATTATAAGTTTCAGCATAATCGCTAGTGCTCACATATGTTCTATAATTTACTTCACCATTCATGTTTGTGTGTGCAATCCAATTAGATTACTCTTTTGCTATAGAATCGTTGATATCATTCTGTAAATTTTGGATACCTGTAGGTGCCTCTTGTGCCAAGCAATAACCTTGTAACAGTAGTTAGACAATTAAGAATGGTCACCAGAAAAAGATAAACAATGTGCTTGTGTCAATATACATAGAGATGATACACATGAGACTTCATACAAAGTTGTCACATATTAAACTGCTAATTTTGCAGCGTGTAATGGTCCATTAGCACGTTCTAATGGGCCACAGAAATGTCCCTGATACACGCTCGCCCTGTTTTTACCTTTTTCAATGTAATGCGCCTCTGAAATTTCTCAAGCAAGCATATTCCTGCATGAAAATGTAGTTGTTGAATGATCATGCGGCCCAAGATCATACATTCCAAAGAGAGTGTCGAACTGCAAAAAATACCAATTCTGTTTGGGTTCAGATTCAACATGTCCCCAATTTCGTTCTCATTCGGTGTCGTTTCAGAGAAATATGAAATTATAATGGTTTGCAAACCTGTTTGCAACACTGAAGAGGTTTGCAAAATGGTTTGGCAGTAAATCTTATCCTGCCCCATGGCAATATGCTGCTAGTACTATCGACTTGTCTGCATGGCTCATGCACAAGATTTGTCAAGAGAAGGCAAAAGTTTACGAATTACGCAGATGCAGGGAAATTTTCATGTACATATGAAAGAAAGGTAATTAGTGAGAACCTTAAATAATATTGTGCGACAAAAAAACGACACGGACGTGAGAGAACACGACACACCAAGCGCAGGTTGGTATGTGTATATTTATACGTTATGTATGTGTATGTATGTGTATGTACGTGTATGTGTATATGGTATGTACAGGCAGGTATATATATATATATATATTTGCGCTTGGTGTGTCGTCTTCTCTCATGTCCGTGTCGTTTTTTTGTCACACAATATCATTTAAGCAATGGATTACCAACTTGTTCGGAATGCTGCTCTCATTTCGTGAGAACCTCTGCATTAGTGTAAGGTTTGCATGGCTTCCACACTCGTTATTTTGACAGCAGCTGTCTGCTAACTTATGTTGTTGCTAAAGGTATTTAACTACAGGACTGGTAGTGAGCAAACTGTGGCATGCGATCTATGGTGTCAAAGATAGCACTAATTCACATTATATTACAAAAATTACTACTACAAACTTCTAGTTTGTAGCAAAGAAAGAAGCCAGCATCTGACATTTCGCTCAGTCTACTGCTTTTTTAGAAGCAGTTGAGGACATTGACGCTCCCGAATGATGAACAAGAATGGTTCGTGCTGAACCATATGTCGATCTTTCTTATGCATGTGCACATGGCGTGTAGTCTTGTGCTAGCTAAGGGTGGACAAAGAAGTAAGAAGCATGCACAATGTGTCCTTTCCTACAACTTTTCCTATTTCTACAACTCGAAGAGCATTGTATGTGGCTTGGCTAAGCATCAAACATGCATTGAACCATGGCACGTAACAAAAGCAGATTTCACATGCTCTTTACAGCCATGGTTACTGCTCACTGATAAAGTGACAGCATTCATTAGTGACCACAGTCTTATTTTAACAAGTCATGCAGCTAAACTCGTTGATATGCTTCGAGGACTTCGTCTTTTCCACTCTCCATGTTTATCTTGTTAACTAGTATTAGTAACAAGTTGACCTAATGGACAAATTGGAAGTGTGACCAGAAATGTTGATTCCACCGAGCCCCTAAAAGAACTCTTCAGCCGCGAAACATAACTGGCATGGCAGACTTCAGAAGTGCAAGTGTCTCTCCTGAGGTGGCCACCAGCACATGCCTATGGTCTATTCCCATTCTCGTACCCTTCGCAACTCGTTAGTTGTGCTAGTAGGGTGTGCTGATTGAAGTAGTAGTGTTTCTAACAATCGTGCAAATAATTGAGTACCTAGTGTCAACTTATACGCTTGAGAGGTTTCGGGTCGAACCAGTAGTAGTTTTTCTGGTTCAAGTTTGGGTTCAAGTTCTGCCCAAAATTGCGGTTTGAGTGTGGTTTTTGGTTCGGGTTCAGTTTGACAACTTGGTTTCAAATGTGAACATTTTGTATGTGCCATCTCTGTATGCACATGTTGCCTTTCCACTAAATAACGAAAATATTTGGCAGTGGCACTTGTCATGTTTATCTTATCCCTGTTGTTTGTTTGTTTTTTATTCCAATACTCGCTTCTACAACATAAGCACAGACACTTCACGCAAGGCAAGCTGTTTGTCCTCACTGGGACACAAACCTCACGTGCAATGAACTAAATCATGGTTCTTTCAATGTGTTCAAATCCATAATTTCACAGCCTATCAAAGTATTTAGAAAACTCTTTAATGCCCCTATTCCTAGGCCAGTCAGAATAAAGTCTTACAGAATACAGCCTTATCATGAAGCCCCTTTAAAAGAAATTCACATTATTTACGGAATCTAATCAAAGGCATCCCAAACCTAACTTTACCTCCATAGTTCGTGTTAGCACAGCTTGGTGTAAACCATGTCTTCTGCATTCATTCCCAGTACTCAGTGTAATCAATCGATGATGAGTGATAGTGAAAGTAAGTGCAAGCATAAAAGTGAATGAGCGTTCATAAGTATAAGTGGTTGGCCTGTGTATGCAAGTGATTCGAGTTTCAAAAATCCTAGCAATGTTTAGAGAGATTATTCCATATGAGCAATGCGTCACAGACCGCAATTGGAACAAAGAGGATACATTTTTTTGTTGGTCACAAAGTCGGAGTCGGTGAAACCAATGCAAGTGAGAATGGAAGCACAAGTATAGTACCGTATAATAGTGCCTTTGCAAGGGTCTGAAAACTGCCTGCGTGTTACAATCAGATACGAAACCAAAACCGCGTTAGTGGTGTTGGCAACAGTCTACCGTCAGAGCTGTCAAATGCAGTGTTGTCACCATCACAAGATAGCGGCAGAGCACGATCTCTTGAAGGTTTCGGTGGATTCATTTTGTGCTCGAATACGATAACTTCCAGAGATATACTACTAATACTTTCTCAAGATTTCGCGTGACTTGGCACCAGATGCATCAGCATATATGACCACCAGCATTTCTGGTGCTTTACCAAGCTCTCTATCTGCACAGAGTCACATAAGATATCATGAGTGATCGCTCGAGAATATCGCCTTGTGTGCTTGGTATTTGTGGCAAATGAAATGCAAATGACAATGACGACAATGTGCCACTTCTTTATGAAAGCTCATTTTTAAAAAAAGTAAAAATTCTGCACGTTTTTTCTGATCGTGAATTTCGGGACATACATTTTTTTTTATAAATCAGGCACACATTACACTCGTGCATATTACGTTCAGATGCTCTTTTATTTTCTTACTTCAAGTCAGCAAACTTTGACAGCATGTTTGATTTTGGGGCTCGTTAGAATCGTGCAAATATGGTAATTGGTGACCACTTTTACAGAAGTATGGCCATAAGTGTTCACATTTGGCAATACACCAAATTCAGTTAACGTGGCTATCACTTAGTTTGCCACATTTGCTGCCTGGGATTTCCTGCCATTCATAACAAGACCTTAAAGCAGAGCTAGGGACTTGAAATGGACTGAAAATTTTAATATTGAGCAGTCTTTCAAGGACATTGCACAAAAAAGGCAACATGTTTTGAGAAGCTTATCAACAAACTTAGTGCAAGCCTGTGGCATTTGGGGCATTTGACTACAAGAGTTTTGTGAAGACCATCAATCAGCAGTTAGCAGCAGTATTTATAAGCATGCAGATTGCCCAACAATGGTCCAGCATTGACCATCAGAGGCCCTATTGCATAGGCACTACCAGAAAGAAAAAAAAAATGATACAGCACTGCATGTGACTGGTATACAACATATTCAACAAGTGCAGCAAAGCTGCAGTAAGGTAATTGTGCTAGCACAACCAGACCGAAAATATTGTTTTATTAATTTTACACTCACTTTCCAGGACACCGTGTGTTCGTCCTCATATGTCCAAACTGTCTTGTCTGAAAACTGCACCACGGTCTTGAATCCAGTGAAGAAGCCTTCAAAGATTCCAGAGCGAGGACATGTCTGAAATAAAATAACATGTCAACGAGATGCTGCGACATATACTGCTCTTACCTCATAGTAGTTGACCCAGGTTTCTTTTTCACATGGAGCACCGAATTCAGTTCTGTTGTCTTTCACAACAAACCTCAGCGTTGCAAAGTTAAGTGAGAAACACATCATTGGCTGATGTTTCTTGTCCACAAAGGCTTGCATAAAAAGAGCCGACGCCGCCTGTGATAAGAACAAGCACCCATTATGTAATAAACACACTTTACATCCCAACCTGCTTGAGATGAAGTGTCTACAGTTCCAAATTTTATACGGGAAGAAGGAACTTTCACCAACAAAATTTTATTTCTTCAAGATGTTGCAGTCTTCAGCTTTAGGCCAGTATCTATAGCAAAAGGCCCTGAAACACTTTTCTAACAAATCATACAATGGCCTAATTATTAAAGTATGTCGTTCCATCATGCCGCAAAAAATTTCTGAATCCTTCAGTCAACTATAAGTGGAGTTATCACATGAATACCTGGATTTCTCCCTCTTTTCATCTCCATTAGAGTGCTGGAAGTTACACAGTGCAGAAGCCGAGATGGTAAAGCATTGGCTGAAAGTTGAATGTCGCAGTGACAAAAGGGATCGTTGCGGCACCCCATGGTGGCCACGGTAGACTATGCTATGTCACACACCGCTGCCATCTCGGAGGCCACATGTAGCAGATACAGCTACGTGCAGTGCAAAGATAAAATAATTTTCTGTCTTCTTGAGATCCCAGACACATATTTTTAGTTTATTTACCTGGAAATTAATAATGATGTTCTCGTGATCACGAAATCAGTCAGTAGCGTTGGTGGGCCAGATGCTTTCGATAATGACATTGTGGAGCGAGAGCAAGCAACTGTTCACTTATTTTGACATAAGATTGTAAATTCCCTGCTGCATGCAGCACAATAATATTTGGCTCACATGTTCACAGGAGCCTTGCTAACAGATTGGTAATGCTTTTTTACCATATTCAAAAAGTGTTTCAGGGGCCCCTTTGAGTAAGGCTATTCTTTCATGCAAGCATATCATGCTGCACAATTTTTTGTTTACTGTTCAACAAGCTAATTACATATCTCCCTTGTTTTCTTTATATATCTCCCTTGCTTTCTTGGAAATTTATTGAGCCAACAGTGAATGTTAAAACTCACCAAGTCATTATTCTCATCCTGAAGGATTGATCGTGTGGATGGTAATGTTATTCTGCATGGAGATTCTGGTGACTTGCGGTGCGTCATGAATATCAGCATGTCCACAACCCTAAGAGAAAAAAGCTACCGTGTACAAATGTGTACTAATACACAAGTGACAACATTCACTACACACACATTCACAAAGTGCTGTGTGTTCATGTGTTCCACTACATACATACATACATACATACATACATACATACATACATACATACATACATACATACATACATACATACATACATGCGTTCCACTAGCATGTATGCCACACCAACTTTAGCAGGTTTCACACAAGTACAGTTCATTAGGCGATCCTTTCAAAAAGTTTATAAGCATAAGTACTATTGATTTTTGTTAACAGAGGGACAAAATAATGCTAGGATGACTAATGCTGGGCTTACTGTCACCAGCTGGAGTTGGTGCTGTTTAAGAAACACGGAACATATTTGTACATGATTCTGCTAACACAACAATACTGTGAAAGTTAGGATACAGTGTGAAGAGTCTGGTACCAATGAAAAAAATTTATGTCAGAAAAGAAGTTTGCCGTTTCACCTGAAAGGTAAAATATTGAAAGTGAAAGCAAGGTACCAGAACACACCAAGTAAAGCTCATTTATGGGCAGCATCAAGTGCAGTAAACCTTCACTTACTAAGTAAACAAGTGTGGTGTCACATACCCAAAAACACATATAAAGAGCGTTCATTCCATAATTGCAAGCACCACTTTGTAGGACATCACGCAGTCAGCTTCTGCAAGCTAACGTTCCATGTTAAGCTCCCTTTACCGTTCCAATACGCTGTGGCTCCTTAATTGAGCAGATCATGCGACCTCCAATGCTCGGCACAAAGGAAGAGAGTGCACATCAAAGCACCAGCCCTGTCACCTTAGTGCTTGCCTTTACAAAATCTGGCTGGGAATCCTGCTTGTCCTGCCTAACAATTACAAGTGCTTTAGGTACACATTTTTGTAATCAACTACACACATATGTGCACTGCGTTAATTGGAAAGCCGTGTGCTTCCAAAGCAATTGCCATTGAACATTCATCACATCAGACTTGCCCCTATGCAAGACAATTTGAGTAATGTTCTACATATTACTACACCAAGGATTGTGCTAAGAGATAGCTTGTGCTAACATTTTAAAGACAAAAGTCAGGCCTGTTACCTACATTACATTCTTCTTCAGCTGATGAAACCTGTAGGTTTTCCTGCCACATGCATAAAATGCCAAGACTTCATACCAAAATTTACAGATATATTAACTTACTCAACAAATGGAAGCAAAGCAGTAGGTTTTTCAGTCACGGGAGAAGCAAGCACAAGCTTCAGATCAGGATAATTCTTCTTGAACAGCTGAAAAAAATAATAAATAAATAAATAAATAAATAAATAAATAAATAAATAAATAAATAAATAAAGAACAGTTGGTAAACTCAAGTAACATCAGTGGCACTGAAAAGTGACCTGGCCTAGTAACTGTCTGAGGAAAGATAGGAACATTAAGGACATGAAATTTCCGAAGCTTGCACTCACTGTCCAGTAGTAGAACTCCAGATACAGTAGAACCTCATTCATACGTGTTGAAAAAAAAAAATGCAACATACTAATGGGAAAAATGACGATCTGAAGTCACTAAAAAAAATTTGGCAGACTCAACTGTGGTTGACATACATATAATGCAAAGCATTGTGCAAATCGTTGCAGCATGAGACACCGACGTAGGGTAAGCTGGTAGGGCCCAAGACGTGTGTTGTCATTCTGCAGCTTGGGCAAGCTTATGTTTGCACTCCTTGAATTTGGACAGAGTCAGAAGCTTCTTCAAGTGGGGTATTTTGGTGGTAAGTGTTGACCTGCCCACTCTGTGCTAATTGCTGTGGCACGAGATGCTGACATGTGTACAGCTGGTTGGATCCAAGTGACTCGAGACATGTCATTTTCCTAATACGTAGCATTTTAACACAGCGACAGGAAACCGAAATAAAATCGAGCAGGTGGAGGATGCCAGAATATAACGTCTATGATGCCACCAGAGTGAAACGTAATGTTCACCTCGTATCATCTGCAGCAGGGAATGGCATGTTTGGGTTATCACCAAATAAAATTGTCCGGTACACTTCCAACGGCATTACACCCCATGCACTGTGAAACATATAGGTGAAGATGCTTATCACAGTAGCATTGGCGGCAATAGCTGTGAATGCAGCGTGCGACAACACAGGAGGAGAGAGAGAAGGTGCAAGCTTTAATGATATGCTGGACATGATAGCCTGGGTGATCGCCTGACGTGCTACTCCAGGTGCAGGGTGATGACCTGGAAAGATTAGCTGGTACCAGAATAGGAAACTGAGTGCCTGGCAACGTTTTCATGTGACATGGGCGGGCGATTGCTATTCTCCATATCGTGTACCTTGTGCTTTTTCTTGTTTTCATGGGATCTAGCGGCCGAAAACCATATCATACAGTGACAGTTTGACGATGTGCTACATAGTAGTGCTGAAAGATCACATTTTCCAGGAACACATTAACCGACAAAAAATAAGCACAACTGTATTGGGTCATTTTGTTTCTCCTCGATTGTGAGCATTAGCGTTGGGAAATTATACGCAATGGGATCGCATCAACAAGGTTCTACTGCATAGGTTTTTTTCTACTTATTTTTTGTTCTCCATAAAATCTCAGTTGTCAGTCAGCACTTGTCCTTCATAGTCTGCATGTGTCAACACACTTTTTGTGTTATAATCAACATGAACCTCCCAACTGTCCATCTTGCTGTAAAGAATAGTGTGTCCATGTGCTACAATGTTTACACCTAATCTATCTGCTCTTCCAGTTGAAGCTTCTTTATTTAACCAACGTTTTTGCAATTATTATGCTTTGTGTTAAGACATGCATAGTGAAGTCCAATGAAGGAAAGTGGTTTCAATTTTTATTCCACTGGCATCAGTAACAAAATGCTAATATGCCGTGTAAACATCTGCACTAGCGACAGATGACAGTATTTCATACCCCTCTCCTAATCACGCAAGGTTTTAGAGAAAAATGTGGGCAGTAATTATCTTAAAACTGAAGTTGCTTTAAGTTGAAGAACTCACATTTGCAAAGAGAAGCAGATGTTCTGTGATCGCATCTGTTACATCGGGCATCAGAAATGCCAAACTGCCCAATCCCTTCTCTTGCAGCCAGGCACCCAAGTTCGCAGCATAGCTTATGCTGTCTGAGAGCAAAAGTTTCCAGGTATCATTGGTTACCAGAAATCCAATAACTGCCTGCAGGTTGGGTCGAGACTTATAGCGCAAAAATGTTTCAAATGTGCCTGAAAAAAAAAAAGATATGTGCAAGCCACAGCATGATAAAATTGTAGCAACAGAAAATGTCAGTGCCGATATATATATATATATATATATATGTATATATATGTTTTTTTTTTCCTGGCATATGAAATGTTGCAGCAGGGAACTCCGAAACATCTACCACTATAATTCTATTCTGCATGGTCAAAATAGTTCAGAGCCCCTAACCACTCAAAGCATTTCAATAGACCAGGTGTAGCAGTGGAATGTAAAATTTGAAATATTTTTTTTTGTCAATCACAGCTACTTGAAAAAGATCACAACAACAGCACCTGTCCCCTCTAATAAATGTACAGATCTACTACGATTCCTGCTAGTCTGCATTTCAAGGCACTGCGATGAAGCATACAAGATAATTTTAAAACCACCTAAAGCAATAGATTAGGCTATGTTTTTTTGTGGCACAACAAAGGCACAACACTACACCTACAGCAGCTTATGAAATTGATTTTAGGAGCTTAGGCAGGTGCTGTGATGCTTTGTATATGAAAATCAGCCATATTTTACAGGGTCCTTCTGAGCTCGGTGAGTAAACATATTGTGTAAGTAGAACACAAAGCTGTGAACATCTCAGCCAAGCTCTGTAGATGAATGCTGAGCATGGAGATAACGAGAGAAATGTAAAGATAGTCCCATTTCTTTTTGAAGAGAGGACTCTGCCTTGCATTTCTTAACTGGTGCACAACAGCCAGCTGACGTCTGGGAGAAGCAGCCTATGGACACCAGCCATTGGGCAATAAAGCTCTTCACTGCGAAGTACTCATATGCACAAGCTCATGCACGCCAACCAAGCACACTCTTAAAGATCTTTGAGAAAATGGGAAAGCAGTAGTTAATTAACGTGTCTCCATCTGTCCCATCACTTCTTGTTAGTTGCTTTCAAGGAGCCTTTTCAGGGGTCCACCACAGAAGGTTACCATAACATGCCATGCAAAAGACGACAATAAAGTAAGGCATGAGAGATAAGGTATTGCTACCAGTGTCACTGCAGCTGAGGGGAACTGACAAATTGATGAAAAATGCTGAAAGTCAACATTGTACTTTTCATATATCTCCATTCACATTACATCCTTCTTAAAAATTCCTTCAGGAATATCTTTTTTAACACTCATTTCAACACGTTGCTCATGTTTTGAGAAAAAAAAAATGTTTCAAGAACCCTGTAAAAGTTTCCAGTTGACTGAAAACATACCACCCATGAAGTCACGAAAAGAATTCTTCCTGAACCTCACATTGGGGTCAAAATATAACAGGTAATCACAGTACTCCACTGGAAATTTGTCAAAGTCTGGGTAGTTGTCAGTGATCACACAAACAAGGGACCCTGTAACATAAACAAGCACTGTATTAACTTTCCTAATTCAACACAATTCACATGCAAGCAAAACACTAGGCACCACCCACAGGTCACTCAGAAATGCATCATGCAGAAAGAAAACACCAGAGGGGGAGAAAAAAAAATGCTCTGGACAAATGCTTCATGGGCCCTCAGCTCCAATATGGGAAGAAGGGAAGGGAGAAAAGGTTTTGCATGAGTGCAAAACTGCTTAGTTCTTTCTTTTGAAACCAGGCACACAAGTTGACCGCACTCAAGAGATGAAGTTCATCACAATAAAAAATGCAAAAGAGCAGGCTGCAAAGAATGCGAAGAAAATTCATTCCTGTTCCACTCCACTAGGGACACATGCATAATAAACCAATAAGCCCCTGCACCACAGACACCAGATATACATGAATTACTTCCTCTAGCAAAGGCTCACATTACAGTGCAGTTCACTCCATCTATAATAGTGATGATAATTGTGAAGTCAGAGTCCTGTGGCTATAATTATTAATACCCGGGCTGAGCTCACATACTTTAAACATGCATTGCAATAGACAATATACTAGATAACCCTTGCGTTACATTCAAAGAATGGTTCAGAATATAATGAAAGGTGCTTTCTCAAGCTAGCAATTACATTAAAGCAAAGCGATGAGTTACGTCTGAGCTAATACAGTATTAAAACATTTCGAGCATCCATATCACCTAACATTGTGCTTTATATTGTTCATGATTAATGCTAAAATAATAATCCAGTTTTACAGAGTTCAGTTCTTATGCTATACTATACTTAACATTGGAGCACAAAATAGAGCAGCTTTAAAAGGTGAACTCTTTTATATCATGCCCTGCTCAGATCACAAAACCAGAAATAAGCTGGCTATACTGAAGTACACCAAATATGCCTAGGTAACAAGTTCTATGAAAACTGTGGGAATTCAAGTTCCTATGGCAACTGGTTTTAACACATGAATTTTGCCGTTATGTAAATTAGTGCTATAATTAGACTGCACTGCAATGCAACAGATCCACGTTCCAAAGAAGAAACTTTTGCGTGGATAAAGAATTTTCTTGGAAAGTCAATTGGAGATGGTGGCAGAAATCTCTCCACCACCTGCTGTAAATCCATCTTTGCTTGTAGACACAGTGAGCCAGAGGGTCCGTCCAAGATGTGCAGTTAAAAGAAATTGGCAAGCTTCCTGTGCATCACTGAAATGGTAATTGCACTTTTGGAAAACCACTTGTGCCAGCACAAGGGAGAGCCACAAAAAGCATTTGAAATGGTTAGCATGTGGTTAACACAACAGTATGTGGAGCATGTTGAAGAACTGCACCTGTTGTGTTGGTGCAGTTCTTCAGGAGAGCACATACAAAAGTGCACTGTGATACTTACGAGAGGCATTCGATGTTCCATTTCTAGCTTCCACCACAGGAACTACGTAGAAAACATGGCGTCACAAAACACTCACTGATGGGTTGCAGGTTGAGAACTTACCTACTTCTTCCCTTGTCGCATGGTAACCTAGAAAATAATTAATAAGAGGTCTAAATTTCAAATGAAAAAAAAAAGAAAACACAGAAAGAAAGAGAAAATAAGAAATAAAGAAAAGTGAAAGGTGGAGCCTAAAACATGTAAGCACAATAGGAAAAGAACAAAACCTAGAAAGGTTTCTTTTTTCAGTGGTATTTCTATTTAGATTGTGAAACCATAAGCTCTTAATATACTGCTTGCATACAGTGGAAGAGTCAAGTAACAATACACACACAACAAACTAAAAAAATTAGATTCAGTGGTTTTATGTACCAAAACCATGATCCGATTGTGAAGCCCTCCATAGTGGGGGGGCTCCAGATTAATTTTGACCACCAGAGGTTCTTTAACATGCCTCATCATCATCATCATCATCATCATTATCATGTCATTATCCTGGTTACGCCCACTGCAGGGCAAAGGCCTCTCTCATACTTCTCCAACAACCCCGGTCATGTACTAATTGTGGCCATGCCTTCCCTGAATCTTCTTAATCTCATCCGCCCACCTAACTTTCTGCCGCCCCCTGCTACGCTTCCCTTCCCTTGGGATCCAGTCCGTAACCCTTAATGACCATCGGTTATCTTCCCTCCTCATTACATGTCCTGCCCATGCCCATTTTTTTTTCTCGATTTCAACTAAGATGTCATTAACTCGTGTTTGTTCCCTCACCCAATCTGCTCTTTTCTTATCCCTTAACGTTACACCTATCATTCTTCTTTCCATAGCTCGTTGCGTCGTCCTCAATTTGAGTAGAACCCTTTTCGTAAGCCTCCACGTTTTTGCCCCGTAGGTGAGTACTGGTGAGACACAGCTATTATATACTTTTCTCTTGAGGGATAATGGCAACCTGCTGTTCATGATCTGAGAATGCCTGCCAAACGCACCCCAGCCCATTCTTATTCTTCTGATTATTTCCGTCTCATGATCCGGATCCGCCGTCACTACCTGCCCTAAGTAGATGTATTCCTTTACGACTTCCAGTGCCTCACTGCCTATTGTAAATTGCTGTTCTCTTCCGAGACTGTTAAACATTACTTTAGTTTTCTGCAGAATAATTTTTAGACCCACTCTTCTGCTTTGCCTCTCCAGGTCAGTGAGCATGCATTGCAATTGGCCCCCTGAGTTACTAAGCAAGGCAATATCATCAGCGAATCGCAAGTTACTAAGGTATTCTCCATTAACTTTTATCCCCAATTCTTCCCAATCCAGGTCTCTGAATACCTCCTGTAAACACGCTGTGAATAGCATTGGAGAGATTGTATCTCCCTGCCCGACGCCTTTCTTTATTGGGATTTTGTTGCTTGCTTTATGGAGGACTACGGTGGCTGTGGAGCCGCTTTAGATATCTTTCAGTATTTTTACATATGGCTCGTCTACACCCTGATTCCGTAATGCCTCCATGACTGCTGAGGTTTCGACAGAAACGCTTTCTCGTAATCAATGAAAGCTATATATAGGGGTTGGTTATATTCCGCACATTTTTCTATCACCTGATTGATAGTGTGAATATGATCTATTGTTGAGTAGCCTTTACGGAATCCTGCCTGGTCCTTTGCTTGACAGAAGTCTAGGGTGTTCCTGATTCTATTTGCGATTACCTTAGTAAATAGTTTGTAGGCAACGGACAGTAAGCTGATCGGTCTATAATTTTTCAAGTCTTTGGCGTCCCCTTTCTTATGGATTAGGATTATGTTAGCATTCTTCCAAGATTCTAGTACGCTCGAGGTCATGAGGCATTGCGTATACAGGGTGGCCAGTTTCTCTAGAAAAATCTGTCCACCATCCTTTAACAAATCTACTGTTACCTGATCCTCCCCAGCTGCCTTCCCCCTTTGCATATCTCCCAAGGCTTTCTTTACTTCTTCCGGCGTTACCTTTGGTATTTCGAATTCCTCTAGACTACTTTCTCTTCCAATATCGTCGTGGGTGCCACTGGTACTGTATAAATCTCTATAAAACTCCTCAGCCACTTGAACTATCTCATCCATATTAGTAATGACATTGCCGGCTTTCTCTTAACGCATACATCTGATTCTTGCCAATTCCTAGTTTCTTCTTCACTGTTTTTAGGCTTCCTCCATTCCTGAGAGCATGTTCAATTCTATCCATATTATACTTCCTTATGTCAGCTGTCTTACGCTTGTTGATTAACTTCGAAAGTTCTGCCAGTTCTATTCTAGCTGTAGGGTTAGATGCTTTCATACATTGGCGTTTCTTGATCAGATCTTTCGTCTCCTGCGATAGTTTGCTGGTATCCTGCCTAACGGAGTTACTACTGACTTCCATTGCACACTCCTTAATGATGCCCACAAGATTGTCGTTCATTGCTTCAACACTAAGGTCCTCTTCCCGAGTTAAAGCCGAATACCTGTTCTGTAGCTTGATCTGGAATTCCTCTATTTTTCCTCTTACTGCTAACTCATTAATCGGCTTCTTATGTACCAGTTTCTTCCGTTCCCTCCTCAGGTCTAGGCTAATTCGAGTTCTTAGCATCCTGTGGTCACTGCAGCGCACCTTTCTTTCTTTCTTTATTCATTTATTCAAGCCATTCCTTACAGAAATGGCCGAGCAGATGCAAGATGTGCCGAGCACGTCCACATCTTGTATGATGCCAGGGTTAGCACAGAGTATGAAGTCTATTTCATTTCTAGTCTTGCCATTCGGGCTCCTCCACGTCCACTTTCGGCTATCCCGCTTGCGGAAGAAGGTATTCATTATCCGCATAATATTCTGTTCCGCAAACTCTACTAATAACTCTCCCCTGCTATTCCTAGTGCCTATGCCATATTCCCCCCCTGCCTTGTCTCCAACCTGCTTCTTGCTTACCTTAGCATTGAAGTCGCCCATTAGTATGGTGTATTTAGTTTTCACTCTACCCATCGCTGACTCCACGTCTTCATAGAAGCTTTCGACTTCCTGGTCATCATGACTGGATGTAGGAGCGTAGACCTCTACAATCTTCATTTTGTACCTGCCACAATGTACATGCCTCCAATGCGTGGGAAATAGGTGTTTCTTTAATTTTGCCCCTATCGAAATGCGGCTGCCGTGACTGGGATTTGATCCTGTGACCTTGTGCTTAGAGCAGTGCAACACCATAGCCGCTAAGCCACCGTGACAAGTTCAAACTCCAACAGCAAAATATATATATATATATATATATATATATCTTACAAAAACAAAATGTTTTTTATTCTTGTTTTAGTTTCATTCTACTGAAGAACAAGAGTGGCAGATTGGGCGAGTTTGTGGTTTTCCATAACGTTTAAAAACAGTGCTAAAGACATACACCGGACGACAGACAACAGTGTGCGTCCCATCCTCCACTCTGTTGTCCAGTGTACATCTTTAGCGCTGTTTTTAATCACTGAAAAAGGTTCCGTTCTGGTTCTGCTCTGGAACGAAAAGATAATGATCTGTAAATAACATTATAATATAATAATATTAATATGATGATGATCATAACAGTTATGATTTGCACGCAAACATTTTTCGACGCAAAGTAATGACAATAACATAGTATTTATTTTTCTCAATAAGTGAATTATGAATTATGAGATCATGCTCACCTTGAGTGAAGGCACTGAGCATGATTTCAGAAGCAGCACGTCATCGAGTGTACTCGCCAAAATACGAGACCACTGTTTCCTAAACTTAAACAAATGGCAAAATTTCGGTTACAAAACATTGTGCCAGTACAAAATGAAACTATAAGCTCTTCAGCACGCTAGCATAGGATATTGCTATGATACTGATCTGCTAGGGCACTGAGTGGCAGGCTTAGGCTAGTGGTGCGCTCGACTGGCTATCACTCGCACTATCCCTGCCTGAGATACGCGCTTATGCGGACCCCTGTTATACATGTTAATTCTGACATTGCCTGATGTTGGTTGTTGTGGATTGCTGACTTTCCCCTTGAACTGAAAAGTGATAAAAATATTTTAGTTTCACTCCGAAACAAAAAAATAACGTTTCTGTTACGTTTTTGTATCGGTCAAAAATATTGTTTTGTTTTGTTTTTCTTTTTTGTTCTGTTCCGACACAATGCTGATAACAACTGAGTTTCTATACAAAGGTCTGGAAAATATTTTTTTTGTCTATAAAATTTTTTTGTCTGTCAAGAAGAATTAAATGTTTTTATTCCTCTGAAGAAATAGCGAAGCTGTGCTGAATACCAATGGAGTTTTTCAGTTTAATAGTGGGCTATACTGCACTTAATGGCAATCTTCTATTGTTTAGAAAGTATTGCTTCCCAGTTTTCTTTCACACACACACACACAAAAAGGAGATTTTTAACATCTTTATGGCAGGTGGTTTTTTTGGGTTATCGTCAGCTCATTAAAGCCAACCTGCACAACAGATAAAACTGGGGAATGTTCATGTCATTTGATATTGTTCCGTAGAACTATCGGCGCTGCATGCATCGACCACGGCTGGCACTGACGATAAAGAGTTCTCAAATCAAGATGACTATGGCAAGTTTGCGCTATGTGATCGGCCGTGAGATCATGCGCATGGGTTAGGTTGAAGGCCGTTGAAGCAGTGTTCAGGGGACGTGTTCTCGGATGATCACTTTCGGTGATACTATCACCTTCGCGTGATGCAGTGCTCAACCAGGCAATCATCTAATCCAATTTACTTAACCAGCCAATAAGCATGCACTGAAATTGATATCTCCGAAAGAGATTGTCCAAGAATATGTCCCCTAGTCTGCAGTTGATCAGCCCATAACTACTGCAAGCACTTGTATCAAGTTCATCTGTATACTTGTATGTAGGTAGGAAGCTCTGAACTGCATGAATCTGCATGTGTGAACACAGAACTCACAGATTCTATATGATCAACATGTCTGCCGGTGACTATAATCGGCTTGATCTTCACTCATGCTTCCGTGCTTTCCACATGTGCTGCTTTTGTTGTTCCCTCTGTTCACATAGCATTAATCATTTTAATCGGTCCAGTTGACCTTGTTGACCAGACCGACCCAGTCATATCACACATCTGCGGTGCTCCGTGCTCACCACACTTACTACACTCAAGAGTTGTCCGAATCAACCAATGTGTGGCCAAATACATCTGAATTAACGAGAGTTTCACTGCACTAAATAATGCACACGCCTGATGGGACCAGAGGATGAGTCCGAATTATCCGGTTTTCTGAATTAACGGGAGTAAAATTAACCAAAGGTTTACTGTATTAGATATTCGATTAGCGAAGTGAATTATCCAAACATCCACAATTCGATTCAAAATTGCATATTGGAGTATTTGCACATCCGTCGTTAATATGAATCCCAAAACACTTGTCATAAGATGATCTCCCCAATGACCATTGAAGCTGAACAAATACAATGAAAGAAGTACAATTGGCCACAGTCGACATTAAAGTGCCTTTCACCAGGTACATTGTATACTGTGCAATCCAGGGCAAGTTCTTCCAATTTTTCAAATCGTTTCATTATTAGAAAAAAATACAAAAAAATCAAAAAGTCGCGTCATGTTACCGGGAGGTGAGCTTCACTGTCAACATAATACTCTCCCTCCCTTTGCCACAATTAGTGTCCGCAAGTGACTATCTTTCCCTGCCTTCTCCCATAAAAGAGCTTCAGGACTGGATCACGTTAATGTTACAAGTCGGTGACTCAGGCCTTGGTGACTTTGCAGGCAGTGTATTTTACACAGAGCAAATTATGCACGTGGCCATGACTCCCCAGCAGAAAGCGGAGTTCCCTCAAGAAGAACAAGACACAGGCTTTCATTTGAAATGTTGGCTGTTTTCAGGCTGAGGAGCGGTTTGATACGTTGCAGACACTACTGCCAGTGCATGATATACACACTGCATTTGTCTGTTTGCAATGTCCAAACCTGGTGAGGGGTGCTTTAAAAGCAATGAAATGCAGATATAGAAGCAATTGAAAAGCAGATATAAGAAAAAAGGAAATGATAATTGACATAACACAACTTGCTGCAAGAAGGAGCAAAACACATAACTTCCACATTATGGAAGCAGTGCTTTTATCATTGGCAGTGTTCGCTTACCCAATGCCCTTGAAATTTGCTTAAGCCGAGAAAATGGTGTCTTTGTTTTACAATGTCCCTTCACATCTTCATAGTCGGTGTGGAAAGTTGCGATACATTTCAGTGGGTAAAGCTTCTTAGCAGCATAGACCTGCAAATAAGCATGAAATTGCATCTATATATGAATGCGCAAAAGGAAGTTTCCTTTATGTTGTTGCCAACTTGACATACACAATATGCTGCCTAAAGCAATGATATTTTATGTGACATCAACTGTCCAAGAAGGCAATGATGATTTTTAAATGACAAGACAAGGGAGAATTAACAAAATACCTTTTCAAGAAGAGACTCTTCATTTTCGAAGTACAATGTTGCATTGTCACTTTGTTGATACATGCCAGCAAAATCTTTCCCTACAATCGTAGATGTTTGGTTCATGGAGCACACCTGTAATGACCACACAGCATTACCAATGGAGCATGAGAACACCTGTCAGCTAAGGTCAGTTAGTCAATTACATAGGTTCCAATCAGTTCAGCCATTTCCTGATATCACAAGCTACCAAGGACTAAATGAAGGTGAAGAACCTGTTTGCATGAAAACAAGTTCAAGGTCAGCAAAGATCTGCAAACCTTGTCGTAAGTAGAGAGTGTCTTGTTGCCACATGGAACTAGTTCCTGCTGGCCTCCTGGTGTCATTGGTGTATTCACTACTGCCAGGCTGAGTGACAAGCATAATGTGGCTGATGGCACCTCCAGTGTCACTTTCTTTGCCAGATTTATTGTCTCCACCTGCCCACAGAATGTAACAAGAGTTATACCCAATGTCATGCTCATCACACGTGATTTTATCTTCAAGAAAAAAGTGTATGCTCAATGAAGCAGACTTTGCAGATCCCCAAGTAGGAGTATACAGGTAGCAGGGACCAATAGAATAACAGAAAAGATAAGCATAACAGAGCAATTTATATAATCGTTTAGTGTTATAGGGATACTATGCAGCACTGCCTTCACTCCTAGACATGATAAATGTGATAATCAAGAACCACAAACAATACCAGTTCACGTTTTCCAAGCTGCTTTGTCAGCATTGTCTCCAGACGACAAGACTGGTGTACTGGATCATGATGAATGAACACGAGATAGTTCACAATACTGCAAGAGGAAACAACAATGCAATCAGTGACGCAAACTGGAGGACTGTAATAATGGGAAATGCCACTAAGAATGCACTGGAGAGCCAGAAGATGTAGCAGCCAGAGCTTAATCAGATCATGCTACCAAAGGAAATCCCAGAAGTGGTCCCCCTCACCTTTACACACCTACATTTCTCTCTCTAAAATACAAGACATGACTTTTCCAGCACATTAGGATACAATGCCTTATTTGCCAGGCCATTCTACATTTTTAGAAATTGTGTTGATTCCAAATGAGAACTGGTACAAGTTCAAAGAATGGTGCCCATACGGCATGCCTGGCACTTAAACCACACCCACAAGAAGTGCTGTGAACATAGCATCACAGTCAATTAAATGCAAATTTCTTTCCTTAAGCCTTTATGAATGAGCATTCCCTACAGGCAACATAACAGGTAAAAAAAATGTTTCTTGCCAAGTTTCGGTATTGAGTACAAAGTTTCTAGTTATATATCCTCAGGCAACATTGAATAACAGGCAGCAAGCCACATTTGTTGGTTTAGAGCAGAAATACAGGATGAGAAAGAATTTCGGCACCCGACTCGCTTTCTTTTGAAAGCACATTCAGAGGAGACAGACCCGTGCAAGATCTCTGGCTGCAGCGGTATCATACACGTGATGTAAAACAAACGCAATGCACATCCATGGTTCACATATGAAGAAAGCTGTCTGCAAAAATTCTAAACGAAGCCATAGTTGACTTGGGGTGAAGCCCACCACCGATTTTCTGCCTGGTGTTTTCCTCCTACCTCTGAATACGTCTATGCAAAATATTTTTTCTTTTCATTGATTATGCTTATTCTTTATGTTCTCTGCAGATTTCGATAGAAAATAATAATTTTTTTCAGGTATTTATGCTTCATTCTTAAAGGGTTAATATTTTGGAATTCATGCATTAATTTTCTTTGCTGTGGTCCATGATAGGTGCATTATGGTGACAGTGACACCGTAATAGCTAGAAGATAGAAAATAATCAGCAGTTTTGCAAGAAAACTTGAAGCAGAAGAATGACTAAAACTATACACTTGCGGTGTTCCTTCACAGTGCTGCTCAATCACCGCTGCATCATTATCCATACTCACTCGGCAATACGGATGAGTGTTGGGGTGATGACATGAATGGGGGCACCAAAGATCAGTTGCAGATGCTTTAACTTCAAGTTCATGAACTGCCAGCGAAGCACCTTTACAGACAAGCAATATGATCACAGTTAGCATGCTGTAAGATGTCATACGCCACAGTACAGGAAGTGCGCACTCCAGTGAGGGAACCGCCCAACATCTCAACTTTTTTACCACACTGTAGAAGCTACAGCATCATGATGATCTTCAAACCCTAACTTCAGTAATCAACCCTAAGACACACCAAGTTTAGGTCCCACCTGTCATGTACAATATCAAAAAAGAAAACTTCCTGAAGGTATTGTCCAACATGGCTTGCAGTGAATGTTGTCATTCCTAAAGCAAATGACATAATTCACATACTTAGGTCCGAGATCGCAGGATTCCGTACCAAAGCTGCAGTAAATACTCATAACCATAAAGTAGGATATGATTTAGAAGTGTTCCAGACAGAACAATAAAGGAACACATACAACAAATATGTGGGTGCCCTTCTCTGTACTCTTTCAAACACTCGCTTCCCGAGAGCACGAAGTGAAGACTTGATCATTAACCTCTTTTAATTAGATTTGGCACGTAATGTAAAACCACAGAGATACAATAGACCTAATGTTCTACCATTCTTGCTTACAATGATGGGAGTGCCATTCAGCATTTTGGAGCAGCCATTGGAGCACGCAAAACAATTTTGGAGCACCTACTGCTATGTTTGGAGCAGGTGTAAGCTTGCCACAAAATCACATGCAGAAAAACAAAATACAGTTTCTTGTTCTTTCTAGTTCACATAATCATTTACTCAAAAACTAGGAGCAAAATAAGTGATTCACCGGAGCAAGCTACAATGGCAGCAGTGGTCATACATAAACAGCGACATGCTACAAGCGGTGCTGTGCAAAACCATGCAAGGAACATCAAAGGCACACTGTAAAGAGAAACACTGTTCAATTTCATGATATTGAGCAGATTATTAGAACAGCAAATGAAGGTCATGGTCCTCAATAAATTTTGTGCTGCAATATCGGCACTAGCTTGACGTCACAGATTTCAAAGTACTTTTTTGTACTTGGGCTGTTGTGGACCTGCAAAAGCTCCTGAAATTTGCTAAGCAGTCTTCTACTTTTCTAAGATGGAATGAATGGAACTCCCACCAAAGAACAGTTATCTGTCCCTGAGAGGTTACCATCAAAATCTATGACATCATGGTTAGCTAGGGCAGGTTATCCAAGGCAAGATTGCCACTTGTCTTTCGTTTTCATGTTTCTTCTGGCTTAGGAAGCCTTTTTTCACGGTAAGTGGGGTTCTTTTGTTAGTTATATAAGTAATCTACCAATGCACCTGACATGAGATTTTTTTATTTTCCCATTAAGGAAGGACCACCTTCGTAGGTTTGATATTCTGCACATTTCGATTTCGTTTTATTAACTATATCAGGGTGGTACGAGCATGTAATGTTCTTTATTCCACCCCTGATATGCACTCGCAGGAGATACATATAGGGCTAGACAAGTTGCTCATTTACATTCAACTTTTTTACCATGAGCTTTACCAAAGGCACATGTATTACCAAAGACATAGTTGACAAAGAGCATGAACCATGGTCTAGTACCTGATCACCTTGCATTTGGTTATAAATGCCAAGTACCGTGCAACTAATAAAGTTGCAAGAAAGTAACATGAATAAGTGGGATCCAATCCCGGCCACGATAGCCGCATTTCGATGGAGGCGAAATGCAAACACACCCGTGTACTTAGATTTAGGTGCACATTAAAGAACTCCAGGTGGCCAAAATTCCTGGAGACCCCACTACAGCGTGCCTCATAATCAGAAAGTGGTTTTGGCATGTAAAACTCCATAATCTAATGAATAAGTATGGTGAACACTGATCACCTTTCTATCTACAAAGCAGCACTTAATAAAGGGAAAATCAGACATCCACGCATTCGTACCAATTGCTACAAAGGAAACCTATAAGCACTCCTCAAAAGAAAAGCCTCGCAGTTGAAGAAAAATTCGTCCTGGTCCGAGACTCAAACCTGGGACGACCGCCTTTCCAAGGCAGCTATCTAATGAATAAGTATGGTGAACACTGATCACCTTTCTATCTACAAAGCAGCACTTAATAAAGGGAAAATCAGACATCCACCCATTCGTACCAATGGCTACAAAGGAAACCTATAAGCACTCCTCAAAAGAAAAGCCTCGCAGTTGAAGAAAAATTCGTCCTGGTCCGGGACTCAAACCTGGGGCCAAGGCAGCTGCTCTACCCTCTGAGCTAACCAGGCGGCTAGCAAATGGCAGGGCGAAGTCGAATTTGTCGACAACTCGAAGCAAAAACAAAAGTTTGACGTAATAGTTCTGCGGAAGCCCGCAAGGTGGAGAGAAATTTGCGGGCGGAGAGAAATATTTCTCTCCACTTTGCGGGTTGACTGCAGTGACAAGAAAATTGCCAACTAGAAAACATGAATACTGAATAACGCTATTGAAACCCTACTTGCATCATGGTCATTAGGTCATGTCCTTTATTTGCCTTCTTTAACTGAAAAGAAGTAACTGGCAAGAACTTTTCTCCCCTCGTTGCAGGTTTCTGCAGAACTTATAATCAGTTGATCACTGATCTTGGCCTCAAGCTTCAATCAATTCACCATACCATCTGCTAGCAGTCTGGTTCTGCATGTTTGTAGCAACTGCCATGGATATCAGATAATGCAGGGGGCTCTATGCCCAGACCAGCACCTATTTTTCGTTAAGCACAAAGCTTTCTGAATAACTTCTATTGGATTTATTTGTATGATTGTGATCTATTCGTTTGGATATAAAGTTACCTTTGCATAAAAATTCTTCCACCTTGTGGATCTCTGCAGGACTTGCTTGGTTGATCCTTAACAATCTTTGCATTCTTAGTGTATCTCCTATATTGTTCTTTCAATCTAGAGACAGAGTGACTAAACTTTCATGCAACACTGCACCATATTTAACTAGGACTTCTGGCAAAAAAGATAAGAAAGAAAGAAGAGGAAAGAAGAAGTAGTAGTAGTAGTAGTAATAATAATATAGAGAGGACCACTTAAAACAAGTACATTTGAAGCAATATGTAAGGAGTGTACTTATTCATGCACATATACACTAGTGAGAGCCCAAGATTGGCTATGCCATACCTTGGTGACAGTGTGTACTTGCTCAAAATTTGTGTTGAGAGTTGAAAACAAGGCAAGACCCATGAGATCATTTTTCGTCAACCAGGAAGAGATGACATTGGAGAAAGACTCTACATCTGGAGGATTTGTCAGGTCTGATACTGTGTCGAATGGAACAGCAGTTAGCAGTCGTGCATGTTTCCTTAGTTCAAGGAAACTCTTGAAGGCATACTCTGCAATGAATTCAAACATTTCTAGTAAGCACAAATAGTTGAAGTTAATTAAACTTTGCTAATTAAAGAACCAACACATTTATTGCAGTAATATGCTTTCAGCAAAGGAACAAACAAAATTATCCAGAAATTCACTGCTTTCCTCTATCCCAACATGATAAATGTACAATTTGGAGTGAAGGAGTGGGCAAGGGGAGTAGGGCTTACACGGCTTACATAAAGGCAGCTTTCGAATATGGCACTTGGAGTATGGCAAAGGCATTTATTATGAATAAAGCCACTGTTCTCAATACAAAATGAGAAATCTTTAGGATGGCCTGGTAATTCTTGGTCAAGAATGAAGATTTTATTTCTGTCAGAACTAGCGGGCCAGTAACCGTGCTTTCTTTTTGTCCTTATCTGTTTTTTGCACTGATAGATCATAAATTAAACGCACACTTACAACAAATCCAAAACAAATGCCATCAATTCAAAGAAAAGGCATATTTAAGACAAGTTAGTATAAAAGAACATATTCTTGGGAATAAATTGAGTTACCCTACATGCATAAGTAAAAAAAAAAGTCTAGCTAAGCTTCTGTGCTCACGAGAGTATCACATCCTCAGCCGTGCAGCAGGGTCCCAAAGGCATCGTCGCAGCCTCAAAGTTGAGAGATGACAACAAACACTACAAGCCTGCATTACAAGCATGTGCAGGCCTGGCTGCATAGCCCAGTGCAGTGCAAGCCTGACTGCACAGCTCATAGCAAACTCCAACTGGTGCCACAGACGCCAGGATGGTCAGGATAAAGGTTGCAATTGTAAACTATAAAGTATAATGAGAATGCATCAAAAATGCTCTGAAATTGCATCATATTACAGAGTGTTATAAGAAAAGACATAACATTTTAGTCTTGTTTAGTGATGACATATCAACATCTTCCTAGTTGTAGTAGTTAAGTAGGGTAGGTAGTGTATGATTGATGTGGTGACAGCCATAATTTGTGCACAAAATGCATATTCATATTTTCACCAGGCACCAGACTGGCAAAGATATGAATATGCACTCCTAGTTCCTCATTAACTTGCAAAGGTTTGAAAAGAGTAGTCTTTTCAGCATAGCATTTGTGTAGTTCAGTAGTATCTTAAACTTGCATATAGCCCAAGCTTTAAGTCTTGTTTTGTTGGAAAAGATCTTGCATGTGTTCCAAAAATAAATCTTTGACGAACTGAACTACTTTCTTTTGAAGTAGTATTTCCAGCATTTAAATGTTTTGTGCCATTGCATTACCTATTTAAGATAGCATAACTGAGATGCGAGTAAAAAAAATCATGATATATGAGTCAATTAGCTTTAAAAGCTAGTATGCTGTGATTCCAATTTAAGGCAGCAAGAATATTTTGTACCTTTGAATATACATGGTTAACGTGTTCATTCTTGGATATCAGCTTTGTGAATAGTATTATACCTGAAGTTTTTACTGACGACACAATATATTTTTTTTTCTGGAGCAAAGAAATTATAGTTGTTGTTTCCGTCTCATTAAAGATCAGTGTAGCTATCAAGTTGCATGGAAGACGAGAATTACAAGGAGTTGTGCTTATAGTCTGTTTGATGGCTCCCTTGATATATAAGATCTGTCGTTTAATGTGCCGTTGCTTATTCAACAACCACAAATTAAACTGCCACGGTTGCTTAGTGGCTGTGATGTTGGGCTGCTAAGCACGAGGTTGCGGGATCAAATCCCGGCTATGGTGGCCGTATTTCGATGGAGGCGAAATGCGAAAACACCCATGTACTTAGGTTTAGGTGCACGTTAAAGAACCACAGGTGGTCAAAATTTCCAGAGTCTCCCACTACAGCGTGCCTTATAATCTGATCGTGGTTTCAGCACGTAAAACCCCATAATTTAACTGCAAACTGAACAGCTTCCCTACTATGCACACATCTCAAATTTATTGTGCTGCATGTTGGCAGTATGAGTTATCCACAAGCACAGGACGTGTCATTATAAGGTTGCTGTTGGCAGAATCAACCACTAATGCTAATGCACAAGCAACTGTCCATGTCAGCTTACTTCAAATATTGAATGGCTGTCATGACAAGTTCATGCACTTATTCGTAATAGTCACAACTATTAGGTGTCTGACATCATGACAGAACAGCCGCAACTGAACGATTGCACAGAGTTGGCATAAACATTAATTTTAATTGCAATGGCACACCTTTTCTAAAGCACTTTAGTTCAACCTGCATCTTAATGCAGGTTGAACTAATGTTACATTCACTAATAGAACACACATACTAAGAGGCAAAACAAACAAAAGACAGTGACAGATGCACACAAAGCTCTAAAGCAGCAACAATAAAGAGCTCACCAGCAGGTCACAGTGGTATTTCACAGTCACAACAACATGGTAATCAATATCTATAATTGTGGATATCTCTTACTTTTTAGAAATTGTCTGTTTGAAATCTGCCAGCAACCTTGAAATAGTGATAATGTACAACGACATTCCAGAAGAAAGTTGGTCCAGAAGAAAGTTGAGCAATACTCAAAGGCAAGAAAAACATGCTAGACATGTCAATGCATGTGCGGTGACCATGAGCTATGCTTTTTCAAAAATGTACAAACTTACAATGCTCAGCCCTGCAATGAGGGTGATAATGTTCTGTCTAAGGAACACTACTGATCAGAAGCACTTACCATTAAGAGGAACAATTTGCTTGCTTCCAGGTACATAATTTAGGCCTGTGTAGATGATGTGAGTGCACAGCCCATATGGCAGAGAAATCGGCTCCACAGTACGTTCGGAGAACACACAGAGCAGAGTTTCTGATTGGAGGGTGAAAGAACCAAATTATTTGTCACACTGCATTCATTACCTGAAAATTCTTTTCAGAATGCTTTTATTTATCCTCCACTAGAGCCAGCAACTTCTGTAGCAACCAAATTTAGAAAAAAAGGCATGACAGATTGGTTGAAAAACTACTATGTAATATTTACTTTTTTTTTAATCTGTGAGAACTTTACTACAAAATAAAGCACATCGCAGTCAGTCAAATAAATGTTACCTGATGGGCCCGGATTCGCAGGCATGCTTGTGTTTGCTGCTTTGAAAAGGAAAGGAAGAAAAAAATTTTTGCTCAGTGTAGCCGTATTGGCTATATGTCTGACATGGTTAACTACTCCAGAAAGATGCAGTCTTTTTAGTCATGTACTCAACTGTTCTTACATATCTTCCAAAGTTTTCCTATCAATGGGAACCATCTTCTTGAGTTATCTTTTCTTCGTATTTTGCTTGTTTCTTTATGCAGGGAACTACATGCCATCTGTGCTGCTTGTTACCTTGTACTTAATAATTTTGTTATCTTGACTCAAGCGTACAAAATGCAGTGATGTGTGCAACTCTATTATCTAATAAATATGTTTAGGCAGATGATTCTGTATTATCTCTCCTACTAAAAGCCTCCCTAGAGAATTTATTTGTAAATAAGTAAATTACTTTCTTAAATAAATGACAGTGCTCTTACATCGAGTCCTGTTGGAGCTTTCATGGCCCAGTGGTGCATCTGGGTAGAAGGAAAAAAATAAACTTGGTCAAGTAAAGTATTTCACAGAGCTCACTGCTTCTGCTACACTCACCTAAACTCTCCCTAAGGGCTGCAATACGTGAAAAGGCCACTCTGTTTGGGCAAACTGCTTCTGTGTCCTCGTACTCTGTGTGGAAGGCTGCCACACAAGGAGTGGGTATATGCTTCTTGAGGAACTCAACCTGGAGGCAGTATGAATCACAAATGTTATATAGTACCAACAATAAAACAATAAAAAGAACTTTACATAGAAGAAAAATAATTTGTTTATCTGAGACAGTCTTACGAGTGCCTGCATGCATGATGCTTATTGAGAACACTTCATGCACAGTAAAAAGTATATTCAAGTATGGCTGAAATTAAAACAGGTGTTCTGCATCCTAACGACTCTACCCTTTTATGTTTAGATCTTTGTGTTTTGGCTCGCGCACTAGGAAGTAAGTTCCTGCAAGTAGCATAGCTAAGGCACATGATCATTAAATGTAGGAGCATGCAAAAGTTAAAAATGTTAAGCATAAATTAAGCAGTTGATATTACGGATACATTTTCTGATGCTCACTTTCACCTAGTACATCATGGCAGAGTTGTTCGAGACCTTTATGGTGCAGAGAGTCATAGAAAAATCAAAATTTCCCGTTTTGCAATGTTTAATTAAAAGCTTTTCTCTTGCACATCACTAATTATGTGACTTACCTTCATTTCCAATGTGCCTTCATTTTCAAATGTCTGCACGTGTGTTGAGTTTTGCTTGTAACAGGATAGAGCACTGTCGTAGAATATATCTGGATCACTCTGTGATGGGCAGACCTAAGAATAACACACAACTTAGAATAAGTACTATTCAAAAAGCATGCCTGCCCATCAAAGTTCACAGAATGCTTTCACTACAATTTCTTCCTCGACTAGGCATGCTAGAGCTCGAGGCTTACACTACACAGGTCTGTGAAAAATTTATGCAGTGTAATCTTCAATTCCAAGCTATGTGCCCAGGCTGCAAAATAATTTCAATTGTTCCATGAATTTTGTGTTTGATTTTATGTACATAAAGTAACAACAGCATAACTATGATCACCTTCTATATGAGGTTGCTAGGAATGTACCAAATTGAATCAAATGAAGGAATTGGACTTAAGGTAAGGCAAATTTAAAAAAGGAGAGACTTGTGTCAAGACAAATACGCAAGTTCTCTGGTTAAAATGTTGGCTCAAGGCTGCAACAACTTTTGTTGTTGTAGACCTTTGTGTACATAATATGCAATCCTGAAGAATTACTGACAAATGGAAACTATGCTAGATTGGGGTATTGCAGTTAATCTGAGCCCACTCGTCTCTTCGCAGAGATAACTGCAACAGTAGGCCAAACTTCTCTAAATATACATTTCCTTAGCAACCAATACGCGGCAATAATTCTGTGTGGTCTCCTAGATTTTACAAACCTGCAATGCAACATAATCTATTTAATTAACCAATGATTATAGTGCCTTGTCCAGCAATTGTCACAGCCTGTGCCATCACAATGAGTTGCTTAAGGAAACTACAGTTTCCCTTTCTTATCATCTTCCAACACAACAACTGGTGCATGGGCCCATTTGTTGTGTTTCTTGTCCCGTCATTTCGCGCTGTTTCCCAAGTTCAAATATTGGTGAGAGCAAACTATTTGCTACATTGAAAGTACAACCTAACGATAAAACATGACCTAATTATTTTCTTGTAGTGAATCTCTGCCCTTCTAAATGCCGTGCCCCAAGCTACTTGTCTGGCCACTGATACACATCCCAGGCTATACAGGAGATAATTTGCGAGCATGAAACATTCGCTGACTGCTTGTTCAATCTACTCAGAAGTTGGCGCAACTAAAATCTTAAAGGGCCCATCACCAGGCCCCGTAGCAAATTTTGGTTATACACTGGAAGTTGTTGCGTGTCATCTAGGGAGCGTTCTGCCACAGAAATATTTCAAATCAGCTCATTAATAGCCGAGATAGAAATATTTCAGTGCCGCGAACCCATGATTTCAGTAGATGGGCTCCACTGCCAAGCGAGACGCTCTCTTCACTCACCCAGTCTAGCCTCAGCAAGCGAAATTCCTTCCTTGCCTTCTTCCCATACCAGAGCTCGAGGATCGCGTGACGCATACATCACAGGCCCCGCCTTCATTTTTTTTCTCTTCGCTTTTTTTTTTCCGGTGCTATGCACTTCCGCTGACGGCGTCGTGCGTGAGCTGTTGTCTTGTTCACGCAGCGTCGACAAGGAAACATGATTAGCGGTCTAATTCAGTGCTACACGAATACTGAGGCAGAACAAGCAGATCGAAGAACATGATCACGCGCTGGAACACGATAGAAAATGGCATAGTTTCGGTGCCTGTGCACGTGACCATATGACCGCAGGAACAAGCAGACGAAGCGGAAGTACATCTCTCTTGCTTCGGTGCGAAGTAAAACAAAAAAAACATGCAGAAATTCCGTTTGTGTGCTTTATAATTTCTCTAAACTTCAATCGTCAAATCAAGCAACAGATCGCACAGATAACAGATGTTGTCTTGAATAATTCTCGAAGTCACTTGTCACCATGAGCGATGTCACACTGTGGACACCAGTACGTAGGCGCAGGCACACGAGTACGTCATCCTCCTGCTTGGAGTGCGGCGGCCGTGAGGAGAAGGAAAAACGGCGTTCGGTTTGAAATTTCAAATCTTTTCGCGGCACGTTGCAATGTCATACTTTGCAGACACGATCGTTATCGCGGAATGTATGCTCTGAGCTTGTCAGCTCAAAATGACCAGATCTGGTGAAGGGCCCTTTAAGGTGGGCTTTCTTTTTATACAACAGATGGCACAATAAAGCTTATCAACTAAATACGTCCCTCATGTGTGTAGCTTTTTGACCTGGTGGATTGGCGCAAAAAGCCCATGCATTTTTTGAACAATGCAGGAATTCAAGAACTGAACAAAGCTGAAATTCAATCATTTCTAATGAGCTTCGATACAGAGGAGTTCGATGTTGATTGCAAGGTGTCTTTAAGAACAATGACAGCAATGAAAAGACCATGCTGCCTTAGAAACTCTAAGGATCCCAATTAAAATCATGAATTAGGGCAAAATTTCTTATTTTGAATTTTCAGATTACAATATTTGTGAAATGTTCAGCAACACATCACCAATAAATAGCATTTGAATTTTGTTGCATTTCACAAAAACATCGAGCCCTTTTGTCGACTGTTACGCAGGTCATTAGGGGAGTCACAGTAGTGATGCCCTTGGAGCAGCTGTGAAAATGCAGGCCTTTCAGTAGTGCAGAAGCAATAAATTTGCGAAAGACCAGTGCAAGTTCAAAATTCTCACTGCTTCAATTTGCAATTGCAGTGACACCATCTCTCAGCTTTGAAAGACAAGTGCATGACTAACTGGTGGGTCACAATGAATCTGAGGAATATGTGTGCTCAACAGGAATCAGGACTCAAAAACACTGCTGCCACAGTGAATGCGTTAAAGGTGATATTATTACTAACATCACTCCAAAAGGCGTTAACCCTCACCTCAGCATAACTGCTCACAGTCTCCTGCAAGCATTGAGTGCCCAGCTTAAACTTCGTTGTGCTTCCAAGAGTAAATGTCAACACAGCCAAGTTCACAGAGACGCAAACTGCTGTTGTGATATTCAACTTGCTGGAAAGGGTCTTTGTGACCTGCGTGGTTTCAACCTGCACAGAGATTGAAATGCACCTTTCCTTAGCCAACACTGACAAGTCTCTCACAATATGTCAAAAATGGTGTGCTAAGCCTCACCAGACTGGATAATGTGCTCGTTGTTTTCGACAAACTGGAAGGATGCATAACACGGCATGGCTCACTACCTGGCTGGTAATGGCCCATGAATATAATCATGTCCACAGGCCTAGAGAAGAAACGAACAAGTTGAACAACTGGAAGAGCCCTACTTGGCAAGTAAAATATGTCACTCAATAACACTGAAAAGGCAAGCCATTTGAATCTTATGTGTTGTGGGCATGCGCGACTCTCACGCGTCCCCTGATATCTTGTTTTCCCGCATAGCTCCCGTCTCCTGCAATGCGGCTTCGTCGCGTGGCCTGGGGTCCGCGGTGGTCGGTGTGGTTGAAGCGCAGTGCGAGAGGTGGCGCGAGTGTTGCGCTGCTAACGCCGCCTACCGGCGGGGTTACTTGGCCGCGAAACGGAGAAAGGTCTTCCTCTTTGGCTGCGGAACGGCGAGCGCCACGGACGTCCCGCGCGTGCGACGATCTATGCTTCTGCGAGACCGTCTCCAATGGCCTCCTTCGAACGCGCCACCGTTCGCGTGACCGTACGCGCGAACGACCAGGCGTTGGGATCCAGCATGGGGCGAACATATTCGCTCGTTATCCGGTCGCAGTAAGTCGGACTTCTTAGATTTGTCGCGCGCCCATCGGCATGTTTTGTGGATAGCAATTAACTCGGCTAGCAGGCATTGATCTATGAGAGGTGCAATAAATGCCCTTGTGATTGTTTGCACTACTGTGTTGTCGTTCCTTTGTTTCAAGAGCACGGGAGAACCCCACATCTGGCTGCCCAAAGTGGGGCTCTTGAGGCATCGGACGATAGTTTTAAGTTTTGCTTCTTTCGAGACCTTTGTTTGAACGGAAGCGTATATAGGGCTAGCGTGGATTTTGATCGCTAGCGTCGACAGCGGGCTTTCTTGAGCGAGGCGACGGTGGCTGTAGTGTGTTTGAACTTGCCAACATGCTGCCAAGCCTTTCCGCAAGCATTTTTTTTAATGACATTTGTCGGTACGAGAGCCACACGGTCTGCATCCTGGGAGAATGAGGCTTAGCGCCCACGGAGCATTGGCAAGTCTGAATTCGAGTGAGTACGGAAGCCTCGTGGGTGGTTCGAATTTCTTATGTAAATAGCTTCTTCTATCTCTGACTCTGATGAAGTCGCGGCTCTGAGAGTCGGGTGACCGCGGGCTACGGGCGCTCCGACACCGTCTGGGACGGTGGGCGCCGTCAACTCGGATGCTGTGTGCACCGAGCGGGTTAGGACTACCTAACAGAGCTGACGTCTCCTCGCGGCTGCCTGTTTTGCGCCCATTTTGGGTGTTGTTTTTTGGACGCCGGTTGTTGTCAGGGTAGCGACGCTTTAGGCCTAAGGCTTTACGAAGCTGCCTGTCACACGTGGAGGGACACAACCTGGTGGACCGTGGCGTTGAGGTGTTGCACTTTGCTTCCCTCATTCTGGTTAGCCTCACACGAATTGAAATTACTCGTTCGACTAAACGAAGCGAGCTTCGTTCACGTGAACTTAGCATATCTGTGTAGCTGCCCGATCTTTTGCTAGCCGAGTTGAACATGGTACCACGTGGGCGATGCGCATGCAGAATTCCTCTCCCTTGCACTACTTTAGTGTTTGCCGAGTGCGTTGAGTGTACGCAGCGTTAGCTGAGTCACCCCTGGTTTACTGTCACCTGCACATCGTCTGCGCTGCTGCCCCGGACTACGACCGAGCCAACCCGGACAATGGTGATGCTGTGGTCGGTTCAGCGCACTGTGGTCGGTTCGGCGCAGCGACTTCGGCGGCCGCCTGTATCCAGCTCGTAACCCTCGGCGGCGGAGAAAAGAGTCGGCGGTCACCGACAGCTACTGCGGCTCTCGCCAGCAGGGCGCGAGCGACGCTTGCTCGTGTCGACTACTGCGTCGTCGTTTCCGGAGTCCTGGCCTGGAATCGTGCCGTCGAGTCTGCAGGGTTGCTGCTGTGACCAGCGGACGCTAGCGGTGTACCTAAGGACAGTCGGCTCGCATGTTATGGACAGCGTGTGGACATTTCCTCGGTGCGGCCAATGTTGGATGTACTACCTTGTTCGCGAAGCACGCGTTGATGTTTGACCGTGTGACATGTTTCGCCGGAATATGTAGTGATATAAGGTTGGGGGGATGTGCGACTCTCACGCGTCCCCTGATATCTTGTTTTCCCGCGTAGCTCCCGTCTTCTGCAATGCGGCTTCGTCGCGTGGCCTGGGGTCCGCGGTGGTCGGTGGCCAAGTAACGCCGCCTACCGGTGGAGTTACTTGGCCGCGAAAAGGAGAAAGCTCTTCCTCTTTGGCTGCGGAACGGCGAGCGCCGCGGACGTCCCGCGCGTGCGCCAATCTATGCTTCTGCGAGACCGTCTTGCGTGGCCTCCTTCGAACGCGCCACCGTTCGCGTGACCGCACGCGCGAACGACCAGGACTTGGTATCCAGCATGGGGCGAACATATTCGCTCGTTATCCGGTCGCGGTGGGTCGGACTTAGATTTGTCGCGCGCCCATCGGCATGTTTTGTGGATAGCAACTCGGCTAGCAGGCACTGATCTATGAAAGGTGCAATAAATGCCCTTGTGATTGTTTGCACTACTGTGTTGTCATTCCTTTGTCCCAAGAGCATGGGAGGAGAACCCTACAGTGTAAAGTTGTCATAATGGCATAATTATATTTTTACAGAGAAGGGAAGCACAAAGTATTGTTCAGTGCACCAAAGAAGGAATAGTCAAACCTTGTCAATTAGTCGGTCGGTTGGCAAATGGTGCAAGCTGAGAAAGATAGTTTGTTCCCTAGCCTCTTTCCTTGCTCAATGCCTCTTCATCAAGGGCCCCCCTGGCAAATTTTCACTGTGACCGAACATAACAGCTTTGCAATATTAGTGTGTACGAGTCAAGAGCCCTGTGTTTGACTGATTTAGTGGTGCATATGCTCTTATCTCAGCTTCCCCACGCTGCTTGCATTACTGAGTTATAGAGCTAGATAGCAATGCATATGTGAGTAAGGCAGGAGCCATTAAGTTGACAGACTGCCGTTGGATATCTTCAATACCAATTTACTTAGAGATGTTTTGCCATTTATGGTATTTGTGACAGCTCATCATTACAGCCTTTATAGAGAAATCTAGGTAGTTGTATTTTTACATGGAATGATTCACTATGTAATGAACTTGGTACACTATCTGTAAATACAAGGGAATAATAGCAACTTACTCCTTCTGCAGGAATAGCAAATCATTAATCTTTTGCTGTGGCGGTATTCCAAGGATGATGGAGACTTTGCCAAATCCTTCCGTCATTTTGATAACCTTACGCAGTTCCTGCACCATCAGAAGTAGAGCACTAGTTACGAGAAAATTAAATATTTTAATGCTTGGCAATCATTCACATCTTATAACCTGACTTTATTTTTTTTTTGTCTGTAAAAAAGTTCAAATTGCAGTTGAAGGTACTTGTATGCTAGGTTTGAACATCCTAAATGAGTCTCTCACCCTTTGCTACCTTGGTGTGAGATTTGTGTACTTGTTAAAGAAAACTGAAATACGGATCAAGCAAAAATAAATGCTTGTATATTCACATGTTCTTGTACTGAACAAACTCTCACTTGGTGGGTGAACCGTGTTGCATCTTATGGCAGTCTGTAAAACAGTCAGTATTGCAGAGATGACTACTTCAATTTATGCACCTGATTGGAGGAGTTTCTTGTAGTGTTCACCCTCATTTGAAACACCTTGCCCAAAGCACTGTTTTCCACGTCCAAGATGACGACACGCTCGGGTGTTTTTGCTGAAGGACCACATATGATGTCGAAACCAGAAATTGTATTACTTAGTCCCATTTGGATTTATGAGCTCAGATTCGTCATGCCACGAAATCGCGACAACAGGCTATAAGAATCCTGCTTGGCAATTGTTTGGCTCAAACACACCATGTCTCAACAATATGGCAACGAAGAAACAAAGAGGGCTTTACACAAGTGGAGCCAAATGTATGTGACTACTGTATTGTCATATTTTTCTCACTCTTCTTAATAGTTCACCTAATGACACAATGCATTAAATAGAAATTTACAGTCTACGTTTGAAATTTCTTGAAACCAAGTGTCTTCAGGCAGCTAACCTTCACAAGGTTCTCTCCTGCCTGCGTTACTATTTAAATTATGTTAACATTAACTCTGGACAACCTGTATATGATAGCTATACAACAGGGCTTGCCAAGGGAAGAGCTTCGCTAGCTGAAATATCAGCTTTATCACAGTCTATGTACATGTCACTCAATGCATTAGAGCCACAACAAATTTCACTATTTGCGCTGTCATTTACAGCTGCAGTAAAACACTGCTTTGACACACCCTGAAGATATTAAGCATGTCTGGGCGAGGCCAGTGGTCCGTCAGAACAGCCAGTGTGTTGAAGCCCTTCACACGAAGCCAGGCTGTGCTCTCAAGTGCAAAATCTCGTGCCATGTTGGCCATGAGAGCACCTGGTGCCACTCCAGCACCAACCAGTCGTAGATGCCGAGCTAGTGTCGAGAAATGCTGCAGAGAGTCTCCTGCAAAGGAAAACAGAACTATGACCGCACTTTGAAGAATGCCATGCTACCATAAAATACCAAAGATGGTCACCTTACTTAAAGGAAGATCTGGGTTTCAACCTCCTCTATTCCACAAGTCAAGTTTTTTCAGCATTCTTCCTAGCGCAGCAAAGTGAAGACATTCAACTTACTGGCTTTTAAAAAATAAGGACAGTGGTGTGAGTGAAAAATGTGTCTGATGCATTCGAAGTGTTTAAATAAACAAAATTTGTGTGCAAGATGGCCATGCCCGAGTGTCTACCTGGTGACAAAGCAGGTACTGGCTGCCACTGTGATTCACTTTAACATTACAGTAGTGAAAACCTGTACGTCAAGGGATATCACAGCACACACACACACAAAAAAAAAAACCTGGGAAAAGAGCTTTATTTTCATGCTGTGCAAATGTTCCAAATCAAATATTCAATACTCAAATATGTCTTGCTCAACTTCAAAGCATACCTATCAAATTTTCGAAGTTTCGTTTCATTGTTTTTTTTCTTGCAGGTTGTGTGTACAGTATTTTGCAGAATTATATTATTTTCATTACAATGAAATTTTGCAACAAAACAAAATATGCATTATGTAATGGTCCCCCAAGAGCTCTAACCATGACGTGCTTCATTGCAGCCATAGTGTCTCTTGGTCTGCAGCTGCTTCATTCCATGCCTTTTAATTTTTTATAACCCTCCCTATAACGTTGAACAAGTGAACTTAAATGTAGACCTGAAAGGCTACATCAAAGCTGTGGACTCCAACAATGAAGGTACCATCGACTTCCGTTAATTCGACCCCGACGGGACCAACGAAACTGATCAAATTATCTAGCAGGCCCAATTAAACATCATCTAGAAAAAACACCAGAACACACCACTGATTCATTTTGTGGTATTTGCCAGATTATAAAACGCCCCCAAACTAGACGCGCGCTACTTTCTATGCATCCAAAGTAGTAAACTAACTTAGAAATGACATTAAAGCTCCTAAACAAAGTATAAATCTAACTTAGACCCAACTCTTTAACAAGAAAAATTGTTGCACAATGGAGGCTGGCTTCCTAAAGCCATCTTCGCCACACGGTGTTCAAAGCCAGCTTTGCCGCAATACATTAGTATTATGCGGCAAAGCATGCGAACTGCAAAGGCGGTTTTGCTTTTGTGTACGATTGCACTGCACAGGCAATTTTCGGCCCAATCTTCTTTTTAAAAATGGCATGCATTAGAATCGGGTAAATACCGTAATCAAACAATGTGAGCTCCGGTTGTTGCATGAAAATTTTCCTAGGGCGGGCCAAAAATAGGCGTTTTCGATGAGAGATGATGTGTGCTCAATGACTGTCCTCTAACAACGCCAAAACAGTCGACGGCACTAAAGGGGTCACTATCGAGGTGACCATAGGGGTCAGGAGCGCGCGTGCTTACTGGTCAAGCTCGAATTATCCAACAAAGGCCAAGTTTAGGACTGAAATAACAAAAGTTTGGGCCCACAGAAATTCATCGGCTCCAGCCAGCTGGAATCGGATTAACCAAAAGATTGAATTAACTGGAGTTGAATTAATGGAAGTCTACTGTAATATAGAAGGAATCAAGGTTCACACTTCCAAGTAGCATTACCAGGCTGTCACTGTTTATCAGATGGTCTCATAAATTTCATGTGGTGGTGCTAAATGTAGTGGTGCTTGACACAAAAGGTCAGCATCACTGATGCAAGCATCAGTATTTACTGCTTTGCTTTCAACAACACTGGCAACGTACCATCTTTGACAACCAAGGCCTTCTTGACTTCATCATATGAGACACTGGTGTAGATGGCAGCTGTGCATAGGCCTTCTGGTGGCAGCAAGCCTTCAGAGATGGCACCACTGAACAGACAGAGAAGGGATCCTGCAACAGCATTCACTAGGTGTCAGATCACCTTACAACAATTTCCTGCAGTGCACATGCAGCATTATTTATGTAGTCCTAAATGTGAACCACATAAAAACTAAAAACCACAATAAGGATTGCAAAATGTTTATCAACTTGTAAATGGAGACAGATCCTGCCATCATATTTGTTTCATAGTGTCTACATCAAGCAAAAACTGTAGCCTCTACTGGCACTGGCTTCACAGTGTGGCACACAGGTTGCAATCACATAAAAGCTGCAAGTGCACCATTACCTATGTTCGAGATATGACCATGTCAAAATGAACCAAAGGAGACAGGTTATCTTTACCAAAGTAAACAACTTATCTTTACATGCCTTGCCTGCATCAGTGTAGTCAAGGCTGTGTTTGAGTTTTCTGGAAATGTCACTCACCTCCTGCCTGTGTTCTGTTATAAGGTGCTGTGCTGATTCTACCTCTTGCTGCGCTGTCTTTATCTGCAACAGAATGCATCACATGAAACAGAGAAAATTGCCTGCAATACCTTACTGTGAGTGCTTCAGTCTATATGTGTCTACTTTTACTAGAACTGTCACATAGAAGAACAATACTCACCTGTCTGATTACTGTCCTTCCAATCAGGGTTGTAGCCTGAAAAAGGAAGAGTATTGTGGATATTTGCATCCAGAAAAGTATCATTGTCATGCATGACATCTGCTGTACAAACACAGGAAAGTCTAACTTGCTCAGCAGACAAGTGGTGAAACATTTACCAGCTGCTTTGCCTAGCGACTGGAGACGTGCAAAACGCTCCTTGTGCACACTGCAGGCTACTGTGTCTCGATCATAATCAATGTTGAAGACAGCCCAGCAGCTCTTGGGACGGGCAGCCTCTATTTTTTCCACCTAATGAAAAGGTCGAGAGAGCGATCAAGTCAAGTACAAGGCTGGAACGCTACTAGGACTACATGAATAAATTTTTTTAATTGTGCATGCAAAAAAAAAAAACCAAGCAGACATAATATCTGTACTTCAAAAAGACATTCCCCAGAGAGATGTCATTTTACTAATATTGTTTTCTATTAAACCTAATTATCGGCACCCCAACAACCCAGAAAGACTGACCTTGGCTTTGATCAATAGCTCCTCTTCAAAGGCATCCCACTGTCCATCGTTGTATCGATTCGCACTCATGGAGAACTGTGCATCAGTGGATTCATTCCATGTGCCAGATTCGCAGTACTAAACAAAAGAAAAACAAAAAAGAACATTGCAGGTTATGGGGGACAAGTTTGATTAAAACCTACAACAACTTACATTAGCTATTTCTCGAGACTTGGTGCACGGAAGATCAGAGCCAGGGATGTCAACATAGTGAAACCGCAGGGTGGCCAAGTTGACTGAAAGGCACACGTGTTTGTTTGTCTCCACAAGTTTGGCCCATTTTAGCGCATTCAACTGCAAGAACAAAAGCAATAAACAGTTCATTTAAAGAAGTATATGTTTGGCAAAGAAGACTACATTAACACATTTAGAAATACATGGATGCAGTGTTTAATGTTACATTTCATGTTACATTGCAAAGTGTCCTCAGCACCGAAACAACAGTATGTATTTACAAGTAAAATTCAAAATAAACAGATAATTTCCCAAATACATAAAAATGAATGCATCAAGAAAGGCTAAAACAAATCTGATGAAATGCTTATAGACTATTTTGCAGATGGCTCGTGTTTTTGTTTATACAAGTAGTTCATATCGCAAACTCCATGCACACAGCATCATGCGTAGAATGCGCAGGTTAAATTTGCACCTCAAAAACTTATCTTCACTAAAAAGAATTGTCTAGCAAAATGAAACAGCAGTGATTTACATGCATATTTATTTAAAGATCAACTCACCATAGGCACTGACTGCTGGCATGTGTTATTACTCTCCTGGACAATGGAAGGATAAGCCGTGCGGCAAAACTTCCAGAGACGCCTAAAGTGTGTTTGCAGGATGATGATGTCAGCTGTCCTGAAACAAAAAAATAACACATAATGCACATTAGCTAGCACATAGTCCCCCGAGTGCTATGAGTTGCTCTCTCTAGAACACACATTTTAGTTGCAAACTTTCTCTGATTGCAAACATTCTGCTAGTAAGTTCTCAATACTCTTATTTCTGCTACTTTTCATGATGCCAGGCAATTAAACGGTTTCTCCAGATATCTAATTATCGTCACCTAGCAATATCATTAGTCCCTGTAAGCACCAGAGAGGAAATATCAGTTCTTGGCTGATTATGCATGTTCCACTGAGCTACAAGCCCTGGACTTTGACACAATTGCAAATAAATGACTGATGAGAGGTTCACTATTGTAGGCTTATGCCTCGGGAACAAGGGAAAGAGATAGCTGACCCAAACTGATGCCAGAATAGAATTGCGAGCTGTGACTCCACGTGCCACGGCCAGGCGCAGTCTATTTCCTTCTTATGTGGGAGCGTGCTATCCAAGTTTTAGGCACCACGCAAGGGAGGGCGCTACATTATGACACTGAATATGTAGGCATTTATCTCACCTAGTAAGTGGCACCAGCCGATTGGCAACCTCCCTTGGCTTCTCATCAAAGTCCGGTATCTCAAGACCCAAAACCAAGGTTAGGTCATTCCTCAATGAACGCCTGAAAAGCTGCACATTACACCAGAGAAATTCACAATTAATAAACCTTTTCATAATGCTTGAGGATCCACAAAAAATTATAACTTTTGTGCAGCCACAGCAAGTCATAACATTTTGAGCAATGTCATGGAGCCACAACAGATACCGTTAAACCTCGAAAGGACGAAGTAGGTAAAATCGGCAATTTGCTTCTTTATATTGCAATTTCGTTGTATTGAAATTCGACCTTTTATGCCAGTAAGTACAGCCGCAGATCGATTTTCCTTGCAAGAGGCTGCAAAATGTTCCTAATTATTGGGAAATTGAAAAAAAGCAAATTTGAATGAGAAAACAATTCATCTTGATGAATGTGGCAGTCAGCGACGAATGATATGGTTTCATGCCACGTCGACGATATCTTCACATAGGTGGTACGAATAAAGCGAGCCAGCCATGCTTTCGCTTGCACTTCCCCCCCGCGGCTGATAGCGTCTCCCACACTGGGACAACGCTATCATGAAAAGCACCCGCAGCAGGGAGCAAATGCTTCGTCTGCTTCTCACTCCAACGGGTCACCAAAACTCGAAATTACGCAATCTTCAATGCTAAACGTGCAGGAAGTCAGCTATCTTCAATGCTAAACGTGCAGGAAGTCAGCTTACATGATGCCATGTCGTCTCGGCATGCCCACGCTTTGCACATGTGGCAGATTATTTATAAAGCAGGGTGCGCGACTGTGTATGTGCTCAGATGCGTTACAGCCAAGCGCAGCCACGGCTGAGACACGTGCCAACTTACCCCTCCCCCACCCCCATCAAGAGACAGACCCTTTGCTCGTGCACAGAGGCGGCACTTGTGCTTGAAGCCATTTAAGCCACCACCTCTTTCTTTCTCAACGTCGCACACTTTCACTCGCACCTAAAGCACAAAGTGCGCGGGGTGCAATAGGATGTTATCGCACATGGAATTCATATGGAACATGATGCGGCTTCCCTTCGGCAGTCACTCTTGTCGCACCGCATGCGATTTCAGAGGTGTGTTTGCAAGCAGCCGCTTGTAATTCAATCATTTGACCATCTGCATCCACGGAAGTTACCATTTATTGTCTTGGCATTCCTTCGCTACAGAAGCAAAACTTCATTATATTGAAATCACATATAAGCACACTTCGTTATATTGAGCTTCTAATTGCATGGTGTTCTATGGACAAGAGGTTGTGAAAAGTGAAACACTTCATTATATCGAGAATTTCTTTATATAGAAGTTCATTATATTGAGGTTTAACTGCACTACTAATTACAAGATATTTTTGTTGCCAATATGTGGCAGTAACATTATGAGCCATCTTTTGAATGAATACCTTTGAAAAATAAAATGCTTCAATTACTAATCCTGAAGCTATTGCGACAATTATGTTTTGACAGCTGCTATAGCTGTCGTGCAACCTCAAGAAATAAACAAATCACTAATGTTCTCGACAGTGCTATATTTTTCCTCGGTCTGTTGGAGTCTACATATACCATGGAGTTTCAAGAACATTTCAGAAATATTCCAACAGAAGTATGCTTTTTACATCAGTTAGGCTTAAGAAACCTGTCTTCCTAGACCACAGCATTTTTATGTTCTACTTAGCATGACGATTGTAGCTTGACTGAAAAGTGTGAGGCACACTTCCATGAAATATGATCCAGTGAAAGCCACATTCAGCAGTGAAATTCTTCTAGTGTGACTGTAAAGCTGTATATAAACCACATGTTGGGAACCCCCACTAAAGAAAACACTAAAAGAAAATATACTATGCAAGTCTAAACCTATCCATAATTTTTAAAGAGAAATGTTGACGCAGTGCAAAAGTCATAGGAACTTGTTTCCATTTCTTAATTTGCCTGGTACTCTAATGCAGCATTAACATCACCACTGCATATCCAAGATTTTTCTGTCATTTTTGGCAAACTTAAGACTTACCTGACTTCATGGGTGTGATCTACAACACTAGCTTAAACTTATGTTTTACCCTGGTGCCCATTTGCAACAACATGGACCATTAAATACCCTATAAATTATGGTGACATTTCAAACCCTAACTGCGCAAACATAACACAAACCTACTTCCGAATTTCCAAACAAAAATTAAATTTGTGCTGTCTTTGTACACATATAACATTGTTTTATTTCTCTTTATATTCCTGAAGCTGGACTACCAAGCCCCTGAAGGTGGCCTAGAATTCTTCATTTCATTTATGGTTTCTTTCGTTGAGCCACTCATGGAAAGTGATGAGGCACTAGCCAGAAATGGCTGACAGAATGAACCAACAGCATATAGGAATCTGTTTTAGAAGCATCTGTTGGTGTTGATTCTTATTTTCTAGTCTTTGGACAAGGTGGCTGTGTATTGGCGGCGAGGAGTTACGGAGTCGCCATCTATCGGAAGCGCCTCGCTGGCGTAGTATGAGGGATCACGCGGCGCGCTCCTCATAGGTTTTGCTGTCAGCGCTCAATGAAAACACCAGGCGTGAGCTCTCCCAGACATTTCTGTAAGTACTTTCGAAACGAGAGAAGTTTTTTACTGTCTAAATAATAATCTTGGGCAAACTGAAAGCACAGAACAGTTTACAGACGCTCTCTCTTTACCGAATACGTACAGTGAATGCCACTGCGCGCGGTCGCCGCGATGGAGTCTCCCGAAACCGGCTTGCGTGAAAGGTAGGTAAACGTTGAGAGCAAACTATGTGAAATATGTTCTTATAGTGTTTGTATAACTAAATGGAGCGAATAGAATGAAGCCTCGATGCAGCAATCGCACAGATTTCCCAGCGACCGACTGCGCGTCTGCATGCTAGACCGCGCAGTTAAGCTTTCGCCGCAGGCGCGTTTTCGCACCGTGCCATGAGCTTTAGGCCGCAGAATACGAGCATTTGACAGTCTACAAGCAACCATTGTTGCGTGGTAGCTATCAGAGCTGTTCAAAAATAATTTCATTGTAGAGACTTCGACGCCTACGGGGACTGTGATGTGCCGTCGCAACGATTCAACCTTATTTTCTTCTAAATTCTTGGACGTTTCAATATTATTTCTCGAGTTGCGTCGCACTGTATGCTTATCGGTGTTCTCAGCGTGCGATTTCCCGCTGCTTCTTCTCTGTAATCCAGTGCATTCATTCATAACACAAACATGACCATATGCCATGCTTTTTTTTAATGTGCTTATTACCACTCCCTTACCACTCCAGAGAACTTGCCAGTATCTATAGATACTATAGAACTTGTTGATGCTATATAGCATCAACAAGTACATAGATCAAACCGTCATGACATTAGTGGGGCAGCGGACTCGGGCGAGCGTCTCAGTGCGCGTTTTCCGAACATCGCAGACCCGGCGCCGTAGCAGAAATCTTCCTCGCGTCTGTGTTTGCTGCATACCCGAGTTGTAGCCGATGACTGTTTGCCGGTTTTATATTTCGCGAGCCAAGCTTCACGCAGCTTCTTGTCCTGCGGCTACGTGTGAATAAGGCATGACACCGGACTCCGTTGCGTACGTCCGGCACTGCGGCACCGAGCAGTAGCCTACCATGTTGCGCGCCTTCAAAGGCCGCCACTACCTATTGCAGTGCTTTCAAGTGTTGTAAAGGAGACACTCGAAGCGGGAAAATCTCGCCACTAAATAAGGACCGCATCGTACGAGGGAATTTAAACTCGTTTTCAGCTCGCTTCGGCGCTCCCGAAGCAGACGACGCGGCCGCTACGCCCACGTGATCCTTAATAGCACGTCACGCCGACGGTGACGCCAGCTTTTCCAGTGGTGGAGCTCGAGGCCAATACCCCATGATGCAAATTCAGCACTATGGAATAATGTAATTAACATTCCAGTTTCTTCCTTTCAGTTTAAACGAATAGCCAGACTTTAACGCCAGTACCAAATATCTACTCACCTGGAGCCTTTCATTAAATAAGGACAAAAGAGGTGAGGCTATGTGTTGATTTAGCACTGCAATGCCGTTCAACTGCAGCTTTGATATGGATGCCGACAGCTCCTGAGCATACTGTGTGACATTCCGCAGTGGTATTTTAGACACTTTCACCAAATATTGACGTCTTTTGCCAAATTTTTCTTTGAGTAATGTTATAGGGTCTTTGGCTGCAAGCAAAAAGAAAAAAAAAATATCACACACTAGCACTGGTGGTTAAAAATGCTAGTTAGCTGGGGTATTTTAAACTCAAGCAAAATCACTGCAGGAAAAGATGTATAGTTAATAGAATTGCATCTATATGAACTCCTGGGCACTGCAGGGCTTTGTTTGAATTAAATGAACTTTGCACTGACCATAGTTCCATAAAATATGGTCAAGGACATTGTTTAGCTATTTGCAAACAAATATACAGCAGAAAATTCAAGCTATGTACAATGCTCAGTGTTTGAAATGCAATAACTGGACCAGACTGGGTGATTGCTAAGGGATCAAATGCAGTCATAATGCATCATAAAAACTCTCACTTTCATTCTCTGTTCCATGTACTATACTCCAATTATAGTATGTGTTTTGATCGCTGAGCACTGTACAGGAGTGAAGGAATGCTCATCGCTTGCTGGGTTTTATGGAAAACAGTTTTTGTGCAAGCACAGTAAGGATATAAGAGACGAACCTGCAACCAAGTCAGCCAAGGCCTCTTGTACTGTTGTTTATCGACACACACTGCAGCTTGAATACTACATGCAAGCACATTGACAATCAAGCCCTATGAACGTGCTATTTTTTTTTACAGTTTTGCTCTGCTCCCTCCGAAGCCAAAAAATTTTAACCATATTACATTGTTTAAATAAAGTGATCTCAAAATCCATTGCTGACACAGCAGCCAACATGAATATTAAAGTTAGCTAGATGTAATGACATTTTTAACTGTCACCATTAATTTATTGAGAATTGACCTTGCCAGCCAAGAGTGGACTTTTTACATGCTAAATCCATACACAGCACCATTGGCCAAATACAAATGTTCTTCTGAAACAATATTGTTATGCGAAGGATACCACACGCGTGTAGTGATACTGTATCATCATCAGCCTGTTTTATGCCATTGCAGGACTAAGGCCTCTCCCATTCAATGAAGTAAAGAATAATGAACAGAGCTCACTATTATAATAAGCAGGGGAGCCATTTATTCCTGAGAAAATTTATATATGTGCAAATTTTAAGCGCATTGCTGATCACTGCTATTAGCAATGTGAAGCACATTGTTTATTTGCACACTATGTATAGTCAGGTATCAAGCAGCAGCATAAGCTATCGAGTGTAAAGCATACACTGCACAGCCAAACAAGTTGCAAGCTAAACATTCTTTAATTAGCTTTGCACTAAATATGTGTTCACAAACAAAAAACAAAGGAAGCTTAAAAAATCCTTGTGACTTACTCAAGCCAGTTTTGAAATTCAGGTGTGCCACATCAATAACAAAATGTGAGCAGTAATGTTCTGGAACATCAGCGATATTTGCCCACTCTTCACTAAGAACACAAAGCAGTGGACGACTTGAGGTGGGCACACCTGAAAAAATTTCATAATTTAACATAGAAGATGTGTGGCTGCAATGAAGCAGATAATAGTAAACACACACTGAAACAAAGTATGGAGAATTTCCTAGCTAAATAATTTCATATTTTAAAGAAAGCAAAGCATTGTATACCAATGAAACAAACTGCATGTTGCTAGCAGTCATCTGAACAAGCCTATAGTATTTTTAGTGTTGTGCTTAGGTAAGCAGTATTAAAACACTTTTTTAAATAATGATTCAGTTTATGGCTACCATGTCAATACTAGTACTGCTATGCTTTTACAGCACATTGCAGAACACCCGTTTCAGTTGTTTGTGGTACACAGATACACTTGCATGTCTCTGTTATATTAGTGTGCGTGTGTGAAAAAGCCAGCAAAATTGATAAAAGCTATAGCTGCGACACCCCCTAGGGTGTCACAGCATATCTTCTAGATTACTGGATTATTAGAATAACTGCCATGTCATGTGCTCCCATTTGTTGCCTTAAAAATGCTTAATGGGCAAAGTCAGTACTGTGTCGCACGACACAGTAGAAAATTAAAAAAGAATCCACAAGCGACATTGCTTCCAAATCACCCCCATTTCAGACATCAAGTTCCATGTAACCACTTGTCATTGTCTGGCAAGTGTGACAAAATTTGTTTAGGAAGTGCAGCAGGCAACGGAATGCGGTCATGATCTGATGGTGCTGTAAGATGGAGTGAAATTACTGATGCTGTTGCATACTGTCTGCTTTGTGCACGAATAGCATGTTCAGTGATGCCTGATACTGTATTTAGACTTACGCAAAGACATGAGGTTGCCCCGAGGTAGTCTTGGGCCAGGTACAACGGCTTTTTCTGGAGAAAAAAGGACCGAGCATCATGAATAAACTTATTCTCTGCAAGCCATCTCAGTTACAAATAATATAGCTATAAAGTGCAAAAGTGTCCAAAGGCTTTTGGTACAATATGTTGACAGAGAAAAAAGAAAATCTTACTTATTAATTCCGGATGGCTGTTCTTTAATGACTCTACAAAGTGAAACGAAATGTAAGAATGCATCCTGCCTTTGTTTTGCATACTGGAAGGAACAGTTTATATACATACGTGTTCTATTGAATGGTAGCTTCACTAGTCCGCTACGTTTCAATGGCCGTGGTCTCTGGTGCTGGTAGCTCAGGTAATCTGAAAGCAGAGAAAATCTCGGTGCACAGCACATCTCAAAGAAAAAAAAAAAAGAAACACCCTGCCAGAATGCTTCTGCACTTGCATTTACAATTTGAATAAGCAGTAAGCAAAGAAAAATTATTCATATTTAAAACAGCGCCAAAAAACACGGACAAGGGAGGACACAGGACGAGTGCTGACTGCCAACAACACCTTTATTGGAGCCTGCGAAAATATATACAATTTGCAACAGGCATAAAGAGAGTGAAAGAAGAAGGGGAAGGGAAGGCGAGTCATCGTCGGTCAACTCCTGCTGCGCATGCATCAATAACATTAAACAATATAAAAGTAACCATAACATGGTGGACACAGGCCAAACTGCTTAACTTCTAAGGAATTTCAGTTCTTTATCACAAAGTGCTATGGAAGGGGAACTAACACAGGTCGTTACTAACTGACACATTGAAAATGCCTCAAAGATTTCTCTGGCCATCTGATAGCTGTACCTTTTCAACACACGTGTGTCGTCAAGGAGTGGAGAACAGCCACACTTCGCACAATGAACAGCCAGATTACTGCCAGTCTTAATCTTGACACAGTGCGCATGCTTACGCAAACGGTCATTGATACAGCGTCCTGTTTGCCTTATGTAAGTGCAGCCACAAGAGGTGGGAATGGAATACACTACATTGGTACTGCAATCTATAGCCTTGGCGACATGTTGCTTATTACACGGTCCAGGGCAAACGGTCCCGTGCTTATTGCACGGTCCAGGGCAAAGAAAAATAATTAACCACTACAGCTAGTAAAGGGCACAAAAATGTAACAAAGGTGATGTAGAGCACACAAATTAACAAAACTACCTAGGAGTTTTATGCGTAGATATGAAATGCTATAAGGGGGCAGACATGGGCATGTGATAACATGCACATTTCAAATTTAATCAATCTGTACTGAATGTTAAGTAATGACAATTCAAAAATAAATTCTGTGATGCAGAAATCTGACTGATACCTGTATCTAATAGGGGAAGTCTGATGGCAGCAGGAAATTGTGAATGTGACTGCAGATAGATTACGATGACAAAGAAAAGAAAACGAAAGACAAAGAAAACAGCCTGTTTTTGTAGGCACAGCTTGCAATCACAGAAACAAAGCTTTGAAGTGAACTGGTTTTGTTGGCTGTTAACTGAAAGTCCATATGAACAACAAAAATAATGATACTGGATCTTTGATTGAGTGATAAGTACCAAAAAACCCTACTTTGCAACAATATTTGAGTGATAGAAAATCAGTAATATGAACAGTAATCAGTAATAATCAGTAATCAGTAACAGTAAATCAGTAATATGAACTTCTTTTGAAGTTGGGATAACAAAAATGCAGGCGTCTGTACAAAAGTTTTTGACAGACTTACTCTGCACAACTGAAGTCATTCGGCCGAACTTCTGGAAGCATGCACTGTTGTAGTTTTCATAGTCCACATTAAACAATGCAATACATGCTCCTGTGTTGCGATCGAAGGCTTTGCTAACCTGTGAAAAATAAAAAATGGGGGGGGGGGGGGCAGTGAGTTATATGGGTCAAAATATTTTTTTTTTAAACTTTAATCTACTTCAAATGTGCTTTGACTGAAGCTGAATATTAGCAATAGACCGTTTCAGCATCAAACAAGACTTCAGCTTTACCATATGTCATAGCTGTTCGCCACGTGGTGTTTTCAGACATGAAATAGAGTCCCTAGAGGATGGTGTCCTTCTTACAATTCACGAACCACAGCTAAGCACAATAAATACGTTGGTGTATCAGGAGTAAATATAAAAGTTAAAGAACAGCTCGAAATAGGCAGACTTCATGCCTAGATGTTCAAAAGTGCCTGCTCAGATGTAGGCACTACAGGCCAATAAAATGCAATATTCATAAGCCAATGGCAACCACTTACAGTGACTACAGTTCATTGATCTACTCATAAAGCAGTCACTGCCGTTCCCAGGATGCATGCTTAAATTGAGTAAGCCTTAGTTGCAGTCTCTCTGCTGCAACACTTTTGCTGTATAGTAGTTTCAAGTTCTATGGCATGGCTGGCAGGTGAACATTTTTGTGTTCCATAGAGTGAACACAGAACAAGAGGCTCTGACCTTAGCAGAGAGTTGATCTTCAGTTTCGTATGCCTGCCAGAGCTTGCCCTTTTGCCGAAGAGTGCACAGTGCACCGCGAGGTTGGCGCACCTCAACCCAGTTTTTGGTGTCACAAGCCTGCAAGACAAGTTACAATAGAACGCATCTTCTTTCGGCACTCACATTCTTGCAAAAGAAGCTGTGATTTCGTTACCGACTAAAGGCTGCTAGGTGAGTAACTGACACTATGATTTCTTTAATTTAAATTAAATTTCACAGCTTTCTGTGCCATAACTATGATCTGATTATGAGGTACACTGCAGTGGATTAACTTCGGATTGATTTTGACCGCCAGCTGTTCCTTAATGTGCACCCAATGCACTTTACACAGGCATTCTTGCATCAGTAACAATTTGTCGCATGGCAGCTAATGAGTGTTAATGTAGGTGAGTCCAGTCCATCTTTGAAACTTGTATATTTTGGAACACCGAAACCCTTTCATCTTAATGCAGCATCTACATTCACATTATGACAATCTAAATAAACAAGACAGTAAATGATTTACAACACATTGGAAAGATCACAAGCACTGTTACACTATGAAAGTTATAGGTTCCATGAATTACTGACAATTATTGGCACCCCAATGCAGGAGAGACTTTCAATGAGTTGGAAATAACTGTGCAGTAAATGAGGAGCAGCCAGTCAATGCATTATGTGCTTGCATGCTCCTTATAATTCCAGTTCCACTTCTCCTTTGCGTATGATTCCCTCAAACTGATCTACAGAAACAACCTCACATTGCCATGGCTGATTAAGTGGTCATGGCTGCTGGTACAGCCAAGCAGTGTAAGGCATAGTCAAGCACCAAGTGCAGGACAAAAACACGCAAGCAAAATACTTACCTCGGCATAATTAAGAATGTTCCTCTGTTGGCAAAGATACGAGTTGCCTGTGGCTGAGAACTGAATAATGGCCAAGTTCACAGAGAAGCATGCCTGCTTGCCAGTACCCATTTGTCCAAGCCAGCGCAGAGCAGTGTCCTACACCAGAAAAGCAAGGACCATCTCAGACCCTTAAATGTGAGACTGCAGCCCACATTCATTCATCTTCTAATTTGTTTATAAAACGACACACCTGAGTAAAACATTCAAGTTAGATAGGCAGATAATGCTACTTCATTAGCAGTTGGATAGCTTTTACTGAGAGCACAAATATAAAGCAAGCAGCAGTGCTATCTTTAATTCCGATGATAGCTACCTGTGATGCCAAACACACGCACATATGACAAGGGCCAAGATCTGTGAAAAGGCTACAAAATCTTCTGAGTTATAATTTTGTGAAAAACAACAATGAAGAGAGCCGAGCTTTGAGTTAGTTTTCTCTGCTAGTAGACACTCTTAGTAAGCTAGTCTAGGTTTAATGTTTGTGTATATACAACAGAATGGTAATGAACTGTGTCTCAGTCCTTTGTATTAGACAACTAGAGCACAGTACCTTTCCCACAAAGCTTAGTTACTAAGTGGCTGAGCTTGTTGCAATTCAAAAAAAGGAGAACAAGGGGAAACCTTGCATTAAATCAAAGTATGCTTCCACACGTAATGCCACTTAGTAATTCTATAAAATAAAAATCTTGCATTATATTAACCCTTTATTGACTAATGTTGCCTACCAGCAACATACCAGAAATCTTTTTTCCTTGCTCAGTTCTGGCATTTAGTGTGAAGCTACTAATTTGATGTCCTTGGCCAGCACTGAATGACAGCAAGCAAGCATAATTTATTGGTTTAACGCAGAAACACAGGATGAGGAAGAAGAAGCTTGGCACACAACTCGCTTCTTCTTGAAAGCACAGTCGGAACAGAGAGAGACGCATAATCTCTGGCCGCAGCCGTGTCACACACAAGGTGTAAAGCAAATGAAATGTGCCCCTATGGTTCCCATATGATGAGAGCTGTATTTACAAATTTCGAAGTCATATGTGGCTTGGGGTGAAGCCCACTTTCAATTTCCTTCCTGTTGTTGTCCCACTATTGCTGAAAAAGTTTCCGTAAAATATTTGTTCTTTTCATTGATTATGCTTATTTCCAGTGTTTTTCACATTTAGATAGAAAAAAACAACTTTTTTTTCTGTGTATTTATATGTCCCGTCATTAAAAGGTTAACATATATACAGCCCAGGAATTGGTGGGCAGCTTGACACAATTTTAACTACATTTGCAAGGAGAAAAAAATTGAGAACAGTTTCACAAGGTAACAAAATAATCCTTATGAGTCAATAAAAGGAACGAAGGAATGGGTAAAAAAAAAGGAACTGGAAGAATATCATCTAAAAATTAGGCCACATTTAGAAATGACATAAAACTGCTGTCAGTGCTTTGACATAATGTCTAACGCACTTCAGCAAGCCAGCATTCTTGGAAATGTTTGGCTAACATATGCCACACATGTAGGTAGATGATTATTAATTATGAAGAAATTTCTGCCTTACCACAGGAACTGTTGGAGAATGGTTTGGTATATCAAATGTGGATGTCAATGCCACTTCACAATACCCAAGTGACTGCCTGTAGTGGGTCTGGAATACTACCAAATGGCTGAACCTGCATGACATGAACATATTAGACAATCGAAGCATTATATGTAACCTGGCACAAGATTACCTGAAGATGTCACGAAGGCGAACTGCCATCAGAGTTGGAGGTGCAGCAACATCAACAATGTCCAGGCTAACCACAACTTGCAGGTCATTACCAAATAACTCATGAATCACCTGAAGAAAGAGTGAGCACTTATAAATAATGCACAGTAGCCCTTTGGAAAAGATAATTCACTTCCCTCATTAATTTCATTCTACAAACATGCAAAGTTGCAAAGTTTCAGAATAGCAGTCTCATCTGTTACGCGTGCCTGAAGCAGAAAAAATATATATACTAGTAACACTACATGGCTCCAGAAAACACCTTTTTTTGTGAATCAAGCTCCCCAGAAACTTACGTAAATGAGGTGTTTCACGTAAAGTACAATTCACACAGGTTTCTTTGCCTTAAATGCATTATCAGTTGGTTTTTAAACAAGTTTGTATTTGTTACTGTTTGAGCATTACAAAAGTAAAGCTTCAATTTTCTTGAAAGTTTTCTTATTTTTATCAGTTGTTTCAGTGGCTGTAAAAAGAGAGCTTCTTTACATTTCATGTGTATTCGAGTAGGGTGAATAGGATGGGACTTCAACTTCCTCCTAATTTGGTCATGCCTTTGCTACAATACACATGTGAACATAGTACTATCATTTATGTGCAGTACATACTAAATATATACACTAAAAGAGAGAAAAGAAGATAATCTCATGTAGCAACAGCAAAACCCTGCTTACTCGAAGTTGTAAAAGCTGGGAAACTTTTCAAGGTAAGCGAATTCATGGAAATATAAGGCCCTGGCCGCGCACAGACCACATAGAGCCATTCAATATAGGCACCAGTAGCCGCTAAATTTCCCGCAAGAGGTCAATATACCAGTTCGGTAGATCACTTTTGCGAGATACTGTGTGACTTGGCACCCAACCCTTGCAAAAAAATTGAAACTAGCTCCGAAAGGCACACAGATCATAGCAGATACACGTGTGAACACACACGCACCCTGTTTGAAACTTTTGTTAAGTGCAAGCGCACAAGACTTCTCATGGGTCATTGGGTTTCTGGCGTCACATGGGTTGTTGTGTCATAATGACACCGCAATTTCGAGAAAAGCGATTAGCAAGAATGCTAGTGCGTTTGTGTGCAAGAGCACATCTGCTTGGCTTCTTGGTCATTTTGCAGCCTAGCTATAGCATTTCACTTGCGTCTCGGGCAAGATGTGCTTACCAAATGTGAAATATGCACCGTTCCCTGCAGTATTTCAGTGCATGAAATCTGAGCAGAGTGGAACATAAGTGCCATTCAACTACAACTGTCTATTAATAATTAGTGAGATTGCAGTTGGCTTTGACAGGCAGATAATAAGAGTGGCGTAGAATCAAATGAATTTGCTACAAACTCACCATCCTGTCACAGCAGCGCACAAAGTATGGAAGTTTTTGGGTAGCGTCTTTTTTCCGACATTTTCACAGTCGAGATTTTGGAATACCCGAAGCACAAAGCAAAAGCATTTCGAGATAACAGATACATAGAGTTGACACTAAGCCAGGAAAATATTGACTTAACCGGTATTTCAAGATATTTCAAGGGCATAGTGCAATTGTGTAATTAACTACTGATTAGGTTGCATACATGAGCAGCATCTTCAGCCAAAACACTGAATCACATAATCGAAATTTATACAATCCAAGAACTACACTTACAGCGAGGGCGTCTGACAATTTGGCAATGCTCCGAGAGGTTCTGTTCACATTCAGCAAAGCAAGTCCATTGAAACCCTGCTCTCTCAGCACTTGGGCTGCCAGTGTGCCAAAGGCCAGGCCTGCTTTGGAGCCATACTTGATCAGGTGTCTAATGAGGCTGTTATCATCAAAACCAAGAAAGAGTGCCATGTCACGGCGTAACTGCCTCCAGCGCCAAGTTCCTCCTAGGAGCAGAAAACATGCTTGCATCAAAAAAATAAAGAAAGAAAAAAGAAAGAAATTCCAGGGTTTTACGTGGCAAAACAATGATTTGATTATGAGGCATGCCATGCTTGCATTAAAGATTCCCGACAAAGAACGAGGGTCCTACAGAAAATAATTTACTGATTCCTGCCTATTCTTAGCATATTGTTGAAGTAAATTGTTTCATTTCATTTGTTCATTCCTAAGGGCCGATGGAGTGACAGAACGAAAAATGACATGTAACATTCAGAAAGCAGCGGTGCAGATTAGAGAGTAAACAAGTGTAGGTGATATTATAGTTGAAATTAAGAGGAAAAAATTAATTTGGGCAGGCCATGTGATGCATCGGTCACATAACCGATGGTTTATTGGAGTTTCAGAATGAAAGCCAAGGGAAGGAAATTGCAATCAAGAACTGCTCACTAGGTGGCGTGATAAAATTAGGGAATTTGCAGGCATAGAATGGTGTCAGCTAAGAATAATGGTAATGGTGGTAATGAAAGTCCAAAGGGCATTACACCAGTGCAAGCTCGAGTGCATGTTTCCTTTGCAAACAAAGAACGCAAACAAGAAAAACAGAAAAAAGCAGTCAGTTATTAACAACAGTGGGAAAGCTCTAGTATGGGTAAAGCTAATTACAAAGTTGCTATACAAAACAGGGTAGCTTTCAGGATGTAGGTTGAGTATGCCTTTTAGCAGTGTGTTGTTAGATTGCTTTGAGTAGCCTGATGCGATGAATTGGGTGGCATGGTTCACGATTGTTTCTAGGTGGGAGGTGAGGCCCCTCAGGATGGAACTTTTTACCTGTATTATGCACTACTTCTATGTAGTACACAGGAGTAAATCCCAATGCTCAACTTCTTTTTCTTGGGGAAGACAGCCATCAAAGCTGTCTAAACCCTCACATACTGAACCTACTCAAGCTCTGCAGTAGGAAATAATCATCAGTGCAAGTGTGGGCAGGTGGGAGCTAGACATTTTCTGACAAATAAAAAGGCGGTGGCTATGATGCATGTGGGACATCACAACAAAGTTGTTGGGATGGTAGAGAAAAGGGGACAAAATATGTGATAAGTTGGCAGTCGAAGCAGCTCAAAGAGCCAAATCTCACGACTTACAAGCCAGGGTTATCAGAAGGCATGGCTATGTTTAGCCTCTCAAGCCAGCACTTTCCATGTCATACCAACGACTGAGCCATGAAAGTAGGCACTGATGCACACATGTGCGTCACACACGTGTGCTGTTCACACACGTGTGTGCTAGACTTAAGCACTTGTTCATAATATTCAAAAGACAATGCTGTTCACTGTTCAGTAAAGGTGATGAATTGAACAGGTTTCAGCAGCCATGTTAATTGAGATTTTAGTTCAACATGAAGTTCAGACATCATATAGAAGAAAATGCTTGTAGTGATCACGCACTTGGAACAACAATGGTCTGTGTAGCTTGGTTAAAAAGTGCACCAGAGAAGACTAGATGTGTGCAGTATCCCTGGGGAACAGCAGCTTCGTGCTCAACATTCTTGGATATCACGCACACCAATGGTCGCTCTGCAAAATTGAAAACAGCCATGACGATTCGTAGTGTGACTTTCTGATCCCTCTAAAATTTTAAGCTTAGTGAAACTTGAATTTCTATTAGGAACAAAAATAATCTGTGACTCACTCTTTGGTTTACCACCTCTACTGCGCGAAATACAAGGGCGAATCAGAAAGTCTCTGCACCTATTTTTATTAGCCAAACTAAGGTACATACCGGTAATACATATGTACTATTCTATGTACCTTATGCTATTTTCTCACATAGTCCCCACACCGGTTCAGATATTTGTCCCATCGCAGCACTAAATTTGAGATGCCCCTGTAGTAGATGAGGATAGCTATAGGGACTTGTTGGCACGGCATATCTTATTTTGTTGTAGAACAAGCTGAATGACAAGGACAACAGAAAGGCACATCTGACACACACAGCGCTAACTTTCAACAATAGATTTACCTCCAGTTCTCATTGCTATATATACACCCTCAAAATGTCATATACAACATGTGTAAAATCTTAGTAAACATGAACAAAAAACAGGGAACTAACGCAAGCACTTTTTTTGCCACATAGATTGACAGACATGTACACATTCAATGCGAACAAAGATAATCGAGCTCTTTTGTGGATATGAAATGGAAGGCTTACTGATGCATGTGTCACCAAATGTTGATATTTGTCTAGCTTCTACTATCAAGCACATCATCTCACATCTGCTTCTACTCATGATGAGCGTTTCTTTAAATCTGGGTTTGCATTTGCATCTCTGGCAATGTATGGCAAGAAAGCCATTGGCAGCCACGTTTACTTTGTTACTGTGTTCTTGTAGACCATCATTTATGCATCTACGTGTTTGGCCAATGTAGGATCGTCTACACCCAAGAGGAATCCAGCATACCACACCCGCGACGCAATCAATAAATTTGTTTTTATATTCCTTTTCGCATGTGGTACGTGTGATTCTTTCTGGCCTTGTGTTTCTAGACAGGCTGACCAGTTTATTAGGTGCCGAAAATACGACATTGATGCCGCTCCTTCCAGCAATCTTTTTTCATCTGTGGGAGGACCTATGTATGTAGGGGATGCCAGCAACCTTTCTTTTGTTTATGTCAGTGGTTGTACCATGCACCTGCTCCAAAGTGCTTTCCTGTGCCTTCTTAAGCAGTCCTTCTGCGACTGACACAAGCATGCGACTGACCCACCACCTTCAACAACTGACAGCAGCGTCATGCCGCATAGCTACTAGCAGATAAGATCGGGCCATGCCAAGAAATGTCCACTGCTGGGAATGAATTTGTTGACTTCACATTTATAGCCATAATTTGGCTAAAAAAAAATAGGGGCAAAGACTTTCTCATTTGCCCTCGTAATTAAATACCAGTGAAGTTCATAAACAAAAATTTCAAGTTCTCGTGTTCCATGTTTACAATGCAGGTACTTCATAGGTTTACTTTTGATGATTGCCAATTGTAACAATTTCTGATGGCATAATCTACTCCCAACAAGAAAGACACTGTCCTTATAATCCGTAATACTTTGTAAAGAAAATTGCAATGCTATTTCAAATCATCTTAAAAGCAATTTGTTCCAGTAATGAGGTGCAACTCCTATGAATCACTGTTATCACTTTCACAACAGCTTATGTAACTGCAATATTCCAGGATGCATTGCCCCACTGCACTTTGAGCTCCACAATAAAAAAATGCAGACTTCATTTACTCAGTTCCCATTACATCAACTACTCCAAACAGCAGTTAAATTTGCTGTAACTTAATAATAATAATAATAATAATAATAATAATAATAATAATAATAATAATAATAATAATAATGTTTAATTCACCTTAAGATGTACAGATGATTTTGGTGGGTCAGCCCCTCGACTCCCTAAGCTACAAGGAATTCCTGCAACCTTCAAGAAAGTCCTCAGGATGGACACAGCCAATTTCCATAGCTCATATAAATGTAACTTCTCGAGTTTCTGGGACTGTACCATCTTTTGCTTGGAATTTTAGAAGAGCACACATCCTCTGCCAGGCTGCTCCTTCAGTACCAAGGCAGCATCGGTAGAATGAGTATTCTATACAGACATGCACAGGGTAACCCAGAGCCATTCATAAATGAGGCACTACTGTTTACTTACCAGAAGGGTAGTCTTCAAGGCTGCTGCTTGTTGTTGTGTTGCCTTCTGTCTCGGAAGACTCTGCAAAACCTTTGAGAAATGAACAAAGTGCGCATTGTTTACAATGACTAATTGCAAAAGCTTCACAAGGTAACAGCAGAAGAACAAATTGACATCCTGAAAAAGTTCCCGGTAAGGGAAAATGTTCATCAATCCAAGGCAGCTCGAAGCTACTACAAGAATAAAAAGACACCACCATCATCAAAAACCAACAAACAAAAAACAAGCAAGTCCTTCAAAATTTCCCCTTTCATAATATTTTTCCATCTTATGTATATTCACAGAACATATTTTCTCATTAAAAAGCTTTGTTGGTTACTTGATCACAGGCCAACTTTGAAGCTTCAGTGGTTTACAGAAGACCTCGATGAAACTATAGAAGCTTGAACACAATTTTCCAAATAATTTAAGGTATTGCCAAAGCACAAGATTTCACCTTGCAAGCATAGCATCAGATGCGGAGCAACATGGACATACTTTGCCCTTTTACTGCTGTAGCAATTGACAGTGGTGCTGACAATACAGAAACATACTGAGAGTACATGGTTGAAAGCACTGCCTCACCACGAGATGGATTATAGTAGCACGACAAGGACAACATACAGTGACAACAGCTTGCAGCAGTGTAAAAAATAATTGCACGACCATGCTCCACGACCCTCAATGCTTTTTCAAAGCACATACATAGAGCATATGTCGCCTTGAAAAAGACAAGACATATTACCGTATTTACTGGCATAATGATTGCAATTTTTTTGTAAAAAAAAAATTGACGCAAATTCAGGGGTGCAATCATTGGGCAGGTTAAATTTCCCACGAAAAAAAAAAACATTTTCTTTTTTCATCCTGCATTTGCTGCGGCATGACAAGCAGGCGGCTGCCGCTGTCAGTGCGGGACATCAAAACAAAAATGGTGGCTGGCGGAGCAAGCCAAACGCGATTATTTTTCTTCTCGTGAGTACATTACGTGCATTGAAACAGTTTCTTCCGTATCAGTAATGAATAATATTGTTAATATCGGCAAGTATGCGACAATAACGTAGCCATGTCCACTTTGAGGGGACAGAAACATAGATGGGCACGCTTAGTTGCCAGTGACATAGAAACACATGGCTGGCATGCTGCGGAAACTGCGACATATGTCTACACTGCTATTCTAATATAGCACGTTTCCACTAAGGGTGGGTGAATATCTTAGCTGCGTTACAAGCGTCAGCGTATGAATAGGGTATCACTTCTAACATATCAGTATAAACGTGGCCACTATTGTTGCCGCTCGCGATTTGTTGCGTGCCCACGAGTGCAGACGAGAGGAATCAAAAGGCACCCTTTATGCTGTTGTTGACCAAAACCATTATGAAGCCTACAAATAATAAAGCCGAGGCAAGCTTGGTTGTAGCTTTTTTTTTTCATGGAAGTGCAGGAAGTGACAAAAGGAATGAAATGGGCCATCTGCTTAAGAATGTTGGGTGCATGCAGACCACTTGGTATGTCTTCAAGAATCGTTTGCGTAGCATTCAACAGATGGTAAGCGCGAACATCATTAGCTTGACTTGGCACACTACATATCCCTGCGACAAGTTCGAGATGTGTCATTACATGGGAAAGAAAAAAAAAAAATCGAATTTTGACGACAAAATTCAGGGGTGCGATCATAATGCAAGTAAATATGGTATTAGTCACATCACGATTTCACATCCGCAGTGGCACAATGTCATTGCTAATAAATCAAGCAGTACTATTTAGACTAGCCCAGAACTTGTAAACAGCCAAACTCTCTCACTTTGTTACAAACTGCACTCCCTGGCACACTAGCCTTAATTGTACTGAAACACAGCAGTCTTTCGAGTAGCTTACCTTTTGGAATTCTTGCCATGCCTTTCTTTGCAGTTTTACTTTCATCTAGAAGAAAACGTGCAATTATGTACATGGTCTTAACAAACCTGTTCTTAAAGATGTGCAATTGAACTCTGTACAATATAGGCAATGCATTAAGACTACGTCACACTTCCAGGTTAAGTGCTCACCTAGCCACTGCCTTAGCGCCTTCATACGTGCATAAGGAGTCCCATGGCAACGTCCTGTGGAATCTTCATAGTCATAGTTGAAAGCAGCCACACAAATAGACGGAACATTCAGTGAAGCAGCAACCACCTACACAAACAGTGATAAACTTAATTTGTATATTATGCGTAACAAGCTCATATTCAGACAGACTTATAACAATATAGCAAGCAGAGGAGCTGGTTGATTCACTGCAGTGGCAGAACAGCCACCTGACATCTCAGTGCGATTTTGGCACAGGAAGAAAGCTAGATTTGGCGTAGTGATAAGCACTTTTGGCACAGTGCCGAACGTACATCTATACACCACATGATCTCAATATTCAGTGAATCAGTCAACAAATATAGCAGAGCGGACTCTATGCATATCAAGGTGGTGGAATAAAAAAGAAATTGTTCAAATACAAAAAAAAAGGTTGTTGAATTTACAAGCACGGGATCTGCTCTTCCGATCATGCAAGGTTGAATGAAATATGTACACTAATAAAAAAATTATTAGACAATGGTTGCTAACCTTTCTCTAAAATGGGCTTTCATTTCCATTTCAATGTCAATGCTCCGTACATGCACACACCAGGCCTATCTGTAAAAACCTAAACATAACACCTGTTGTCGACCAGTATGATCTTTTTACCCATAATGAGCTACAACCAAGGGGTTAAAACAAGCATCCTGTAGCTGAAGAAACTTGCTCATTTGACAGAGAGAGTGAATGTCGGTGACATTCACTCTCTCTTAGTTCTCAGTTTTCGCCACTGTCTCATGTCTCATTTGTGAACCATGTCGCCATGGTTCACAAATGATCATATTTACTATGCCTACTCTTCTAAACCACCAGCATTGTTTTTTTTTGTGGTGGCTGTTATTGCTTCTTCTTCGAATATTGATGCCATGCAGGAAAGTATTGCTTTTTAGTGTTAGTATCTAGACTGTTAGTATAATATTTTACAAGTATAGTTGTGTCATTGTATGTTTGTCGCATACAAACATTTCGTTTTGCCTCTGTCATAGTGCAGTTATCGGGTACAGATGCCGTCAAACCTTTTGTGACTTTTAGTCTGTAAGCCCAGCCAACATTTCCTGCTACAAATGTACCAAAATGAAAAAAAAGAGAGGGAGAGAGACATTTTGTATAAAAATTACTAGGCTAGCTTCATAAACTTTTAATACACTGCCTTTTCCTGTGCACGTAACACGGTACACAACTGCTTCTACCATTTTGCATTGCAAAAGGCATTTGCATGTGCGCTGTGCTTCAAGCAAGGAAAACAAAAACAAAAAAACATTACGGCAGAAACCATTCTCAATGATTCACACACATCTTCCCGGGGAAACATCCTCCCGGGGAAACATGCTCCCGGGGAAACATGCTCCCGGGGAAACGCTCGCTTGAGCACCACCACATGCATGAGTCACAACATCCTGATGATGTACAATTGGAACCAGAGACTGTCGCAGACCTTACATGCCACACCAAATTCGTCTTCGACAAAGCACTTTTGAAAGCACATGTCTCTGCCCTGTGAGTGCCGGTCTTCCAATAGGCACCACTTGGTTTCATCGGCCTGTTCAGCGGCTGTTCCCTTGGTGTACCGCTGTTATTCAGCCATGCATTGCTTCTCTTCTTGCTCGTTTCCCATGGCTGTGCGTGTCTCATTGTCCCGTTGCTTCGCCTTCAGCCTCCCCCTTCAGTTCACATTGCATACCCTTGTAGCCTTTGCAGAGAGTTTGCACTCTTACACTCCTCTTCCACCTGATACTTTCGAGGGCCTACTGTTGCGTCTGCAAATAGAGGTCTACACACAACGTAGCGCATCTAGCGCAACAGAACCACGTCTCTTTATGGTGTGCACATCCATACTGGCAAATGAAGCAAGGTGCCCAGTCAGTAGCGGTGTGTGAGCTAGTGCAGGGGGGTGTGTGTGCATCGGCAACAAATTATGTGACCTTGCATGGACTTCTGTTCGACCTTAGCTCTGACAAGGTTTCTTGACTTCTAACGTGCAAGCTATTTCCTGCATAACTGGGTATCCAGTTACATGAAAGCTGCTTAAATTACAACCAAGGGATCTGCTCTTCTGACTGTGCACAATTAAATGGACGATCCGCACTAATAGCTAATTATTAGCCAGCAGTTGCTAACCTCCCTGCCTTTCCTCTCTTTTTCTTCCTTCTTCTTCCAGCCACAAGCTGAGTATGCAATTATAAGGCATCTCTGAAGTGGCACTGTCAACAACAACGCTAAATAATGGGTAAATGGACACTATCCGAAGTCGCCTTTTCTTCTGGCAGCCTACCTGAACTATCTCCACGCTATGCTACTATAGTAGTACGAAGTATACAAAACTGGCGCCGCAAGCTGCACAAACAAGGTCGCACAGCAGCAAAACATTGGAACAATTACCAGAGAGAAATAGAGGGCCAACAGAGATAGAGAATAAGGGGTTTCAGTTTTACTAGTGAGGCAGCTCTTATGCTTCTTTGGTGCAAGCTTGGCACAATTTTCCGCTAAAATGTTATTTTGGAGAATAGGGCAAAGGACTGCTCTCAACCCAATTTGAAGAAATCCGTGCAGCTGTTACTCCACTGTGCACTAGTATAGGAATGGAATGGGGTGCAGGCTGGAATACACACAGTGCTGACCATATGTTTATATTGAAAGCCTGTGTTATCGCTTACAACAAACCACAGAAGGTATGGCGATTTCAATGTATACAGCATTTTGATTGTCTAACCCCCATATACCATATAGACACATGTAATGGCCGGACCCCCTACTTGGCAGCCCAAAATTTTGAAAAAAGTTCCATCGGAGAAGCAATCACGTTCGATGCACCGAAGCCACGCACACTCATTGGCGAATTCTCACGCGTTGCATACTTCCGTGTGCCGCTACTAGATGGCAAGAGCTGCACATTGACCTCTGAGCAATGGTACATCCAGGGATATTGGGGTGTGCAGTAGTGACCAGCTGCATCATCCTGTGTAAGGGCCAGACTTTTTTTTCCGCAATTTTGACGAGGTGTGGCCCTACTAGATGGGGCCACACCTGTGTAAGGGCCACACCTCGTCAAAATTGTGGAAAAAAAAGTCTGGCCCTTACACGAGTCTAAAGGGTAACATATTTTACTGCAACAGCTATTAAAAGCTCAAAACTGGGTTTCTTTGTCTGTCCATCCATCAGTTCTGTTATGCTGACTATGACCATTATCGTCAACAATGTTTTTGCGTTGCCATTAGGCTACCTCACATCCTCAGCTTCACCATTGCCATGTGAGGAAGAAAAATAACTTTGTCCACCAGCGGTATGTTGCTTGCAATGTGCTAACACTTCACTATTGTGCAATGATAGAGCTTAATAATTTGTGCATGACTCTCAGTGTGGTGGTGTCTGCATATTGAAGGCCACAACAAGTGATAGTGAAAAGGACATGGCTGTTGTGTACATTGCATAGAAGTTGTTTGCAAGAAAACAGCAGTGTATTAATGTGCAGTTCTTTATCGTCATGGTCATGAAGGCAGCGTAGATGACATAAATGAGATGTACATTACAATGACATGACTCAAACTTTGTATATGCTCATAAATGTGGATGCACCAAGGATCAGGCAGCTGGAAGAAAACATCAAAGGCATATAGATGTCGGTCACTGCCAACGACAGCACCACAATGAAAAAGCTAAGAAGTTTTATGCATTAGAGTAGCTCAGACAATTTATCATTTTCTTTTTATATAATATTTCAAATGTTTCATTTATTATGTTTGTGCTCTGAATTGGTACATTATTCTTCAACTTCAAGGCCCCTCCCCCACTCCCCACTCCCAACCACTCTATATAACTGCTGGCTTCTGGGCCATTCCCCCATAGTAGCCCATTGTTATTATTTGAGGAACAAGCATGCAACCAAGATGGCGGTCTACACAGTGAGAGACTGCTGCTGTTGCAGTAAACTAGTTCAGAGTCAAAGAAATTGCTTAGAGCAGCCCTGAACCACTTGTTATTGAACTGGAGAAAGGCATTTGAAGTGAAAATAGGTTATTTCAGAAATGCTTTACCACAAAAAGTACTTCAATGCTTTCAGCAGAAGCACAGCTGTTGGCAATCAAACACAGCCTCCACTGTGTTCTCTGTTCTCGTTCCTTCTTCAATGCCCTGCACTGTGAAGGCTACGACGCTGTGGGGTGTGCCCACAGCACTCTGCCTTCTAAATGTTACCGGGGCACACAGTTCAAATTTAATTTTGGATGTTAACGTAGACACCACAACTTCCGATTTTGGTGCCTACTACGCGCTACACATAAGCCAAACGCGGTCGTCCTCAGCGAGCCACAGTGCACTTAGCCAGTGGACTTGTGACAGCACCCCGCGGCATCCGTGGTACCTACACTAAGCAGCCGACCACAGCTACCAATAGTTGTCGCATATGTACATCCAATTTATTACAAAAGAAAGTGTAAGCTTGCCTCCTTAGGAGAGTAAGGAGACAACCTTCTGTTGGAAAGAGGGCACTTGAGAGAAAGGTGACTTCGCAATCTGCTTGCAAGTTCCAGGCACCCCGTATGACAGCAAAACTTAGCTGAGATGTTTACAGCATATGCTACCTGCAGACTGTTATTTCAGCAAGCCCGAGGGGTGGTTCAGGGCCCCTTAAAGCTGTTGCTTTTTGTTAATAATTTGTTATGTATTGGTCTGTCATGACATGAAAAAAGGCCAAGCAAAAGAAAAGAGCCAAATGTGCATGACGGCATGAACCTGCACTTGAAAAGAGGACAGGGTTAAGTGTGCAGTTGTTCAAAACTAAGTTAAACTTCTGTCCTGTTTATGGAACTGCGGGATGTTGCCAATACTACCATAAATAGGCAATCTTTTTGCTTTGTTGTTGGAGTGTACAATTTGTGTTTTATGTATGCAATGCACGTTAAGTCCAGTATGAGCGATATATTCCACATCAATATTCACAGAGTTCTTGTGTTTGATACAGGGTACAATTCGCTGTGTCTTAGGGTACCACATTGTTATTAAAGGGACTGGCTATCATTTTTCTAGGACCTTTTATTCTGTAGCACTACAAAAAGCCTGCCATTTAAAGTGTAAAATCATGCAATGGCTTCTCTGAAAAGTGAATACTAATTTTAAAACAGAAGTTTTTGATCTGCGTGTTCTTTTCTTAACACTGTGCACAGTTGCTGTCGATAACACCGATTACTGGACGCGATGGTAATCTTGGAGGCCACGCATCAGTGCACCACTCTGTTCACTATGACTCCGTTCATTTGCACAAGGCACTTTTAAACATGCGCTAGCTGAAGACAAGACAAACTACTCTCTCATGTAAAGACAAATTAGCATAAGCGCATAAAATATAGTTTCAGGCTATACTATATTGTATCCAGGCAAAATAACTTTCCCTGTGCGGCTTTTTGCTCATGTGACAGTACACGGATTGGGTGCACTGTTTCACCGTAGGATGGGACGTGTCATTCTTGCACCACTTTCAAAGCCAAATTTAAAATATATTTTTTTAGTTTATGGGGTACAAGCATGGTCGTTTCCGTCAATACAACACTCAATCTTGTCATTCCCACCACAACAAAAGACAGGTTCCAAGCGGTAGACAGTCCCTTTAAGTAGAAATACTATTCTAGCGTTACTTGAAGATGTGTTGAAAGCTAGTAACACCAAAACATGATGCAGATGTGAGTATGGTGACAGTTACCTTGTTCATGAGGCTTGAAGGTGTCTCAAAGGAATGAAGAATGTTGCTCAGCTGGCCAAGACTGGTCATAGTGTAGTCGTCCTGCTTGTATATCCATTCATCTTTGCTGCAAACCTGAAAACATTAGGCCCAAATGGTGCGCCAATTAGAAAGCTATCAGAGCATGACTTACTTGCCGCTGGACATAGCAAGCTGATTTTTCGACAGTAAGCCACTCTTACTTTGCTGTTACATCTGCAGATATGTGCCCTACAAATATTAATAATGTACATAGATGAAACAAAGGAAAATGATACACATGTTAGCACTTCCTTTGTTTATATTGTTCTTGCTCAATTCATCTGTGTGTTTTAGTGACAGTTGCAGTCAAATATCTAAAGTTAACACATAAATACTAGACCTCGGAATAGGTTTGCTGAACTTCACTGCATTAAACAAAGAGACCAGGACAATTTGTTATAAATGCAAGACTAACAAGCAAATGAGTGATGTGCAATATGCTATGACTATATAAATATCGGCTTTCTGTGCAAGATTATTGAATTTTTCACCGACCTGTTCATAATGCAGGTGTTCCTCACTGTAGCACACTTGATCCATAACCATGGGTCCATACATGTGGTAGGCAAAAGCCCGCATGTCCACAGAGAAGCAGATGTACGGAGACCCTCCAGTGACATTGTGCATCCACTCTAGTGCACGGTTCTGGAACAACGCAAATCTTGTACACTAGATGGGTCGAAATTCTGCCTCCATGTCTGTAAATACCTTAGACAGTAGTTTAAATTTAATAGCACAGTAATTTAAATTTAACAGCACTTTAACCCATAACAGCAGTTGGCTGCTGTTATGACATGTGCGCTGTTAAGCAGAGCATGACACATGTATAGATGAGAAAAATGAGCAAGGAGTATCAGCCACTTACCACAGGCACCTGTGGTATACATGTGGACAATGGTTGGTTAAAGGTTGATGCAGGTGTGGCACGGCAAGGGCCATAGTCTCCACTATAGTGTGTGTTCACCACAAGGAAATCGACATACCTAGAGAAAACAGATTCTTTAAAGAGCTGGGCATGTATAACACTATCACACAGAAGGCAATACTAGAAAACAACAAAACAAAGATATAGCCCCATACAACTTGTTTTGAAACCATGTAGGTAAGAACCATTGCATTATACACTCCCATCCTGTTCCTTTCGACCGGTGACAACCTAGGAATTCAATACAAGATTCGCTCACAGAACCAGCCTGTGCCTGTTCCCTCTGTGCTACTGCATTTCAAAATATGTTTCCCAAGAGATGGCGATATTGAAAGAGGTTTGCCTCCATGATGTCACAGTGATGTGCTATACAACTAGGACAATTTTCATATATTCACCAGCCTATTTCGTTCATTACTGTGACGTCATGGAGGCAAACCTCTTTCAATATTGCCGTCTCTTGGGAACTAACGTTTCCGAATGCGGTAGCACAGAGGGTACTAGGGAACCTAAGGACGCAGTGGCATGCTGTCCTTCATGTCCATCTGGTTTTATGTTCGCACACACACACACACACACACAGACACAGAGAGAGAGAGAGAGTGTTCTCGATTGACCAACATTCACTGCGTTTAACTGTTACTGTGCATGGTTCAGCTGTAAAAGCATCAACACAAGCAGCACGAAAGCATTACACATAGTAGACTCACTTGTTCAGACTGTTCAGCAGGGCACCTGTATAAGCTGTTGGCTTATCATAGTCGACAACCTGAAGGCTGAGCAGTACACACAAGCCATTTTTCTGGTACACATCGTGCAGTTCCTGCAGTGAATAAAGCTGTATGTCCAAGCAGGTTTTGGTAGGCAGTACATGTGCGCACAGTGGTAATAACTCGATCTGAGTGGTACAGGCTGCCTCCCTGTTATAGTACAAGTACGAAGCTAGCTGCAACACTTTGCTAAGATATTGCAAAAGGACTTCTTGGGCAAGCTGGTGCTTAAGATTCCTAGGTAAACTTGAATGGGCAAGGTTCTGACTGGTGTTGTAGGAGTTGCGGGGTGCTTTTTGCATCGCGTAGATAGATTGGATTTTTACAAGTACATGCTCCAGGAGGGAAGGTAGCAGGCCTCAGGAGAGTACTTGAGGTTATAACCCTGTGTCTAAAGGTCGGTCGTACCTGTTTTGCTTTCGTTTTGATAGTTCCGCGGCTCCCGCCTACCAATTTTTGCACGTTTTTGCATAAGGACGCTTATGTAACTCAAAGGGGACCATTAAAAGATACTTTTGAAAAGTCACGAAGGGCGTGTACATATGAAAAGCCTGGTACGAGCGAACACACCACTCCATGGAGAGCAAGTCGGACTTCACGACGGCCTCTACTCCTCCCCCGGGAAAATCAGTGATGTTATTTTGAAGGTAGAGCACCGTAAGGCGCGAGAACGCCTGTCATGGCATGACTGACTCAGCACGAGCGCTGCAGGCGCGAGGAAGTGTGTCCGACGTACACCCAGCAACGTCGCCCCGCGACTTCTACACCACCAGTCAGAACATTGCCCTTGAACGTGACGCGAGATAGATTTCGTAAAATACATTTAGTGATTGGCGCCTCGCTATCTTCTTTTCTGTCCCTTTTCACGAAATGTATTTCGCGCGCCACATTCAAGTATAGCTAGGAAAACTTCGCTAAGGTTCGCTGTCGGTAGAAAAGCTTGTCAAACACCTTTGTACTGCCGCGCACACGACAGCGCCACGACAAAACATAGCCATCGCAGGCATGCACCCAAGACGGTGGTGCACTTGTACATTCGTCGAAGCAGGTTTCCCGATGGCACTACTGCCGCCTGACCTGCAGTTGCGGTGACTTGAGACAACAAAGCCGTGTCACGCACTACACTTGCGTGAATGGCCTGTCTTTGGGAAGTGCCCTGTTACTGCTATTGTGTCACTCCCGTTTCAGCGATCTGCGACATGTAGCTACATTCAGCAAATAATCGCAAGTGCACTGCAAAGTAGTTTATAGTTTCGCCATGGTTTCACTTTTAACACGTTGAAAAGCTTGGCAAGCGCGCGAATTGATGACGATGGCAATGGCGACGACGTCAGTGCATTGAGCAAAACAGTAAAAAAAAAAAAATCACCGCTCCTTCCAGACCGTGAAGATGGTCGGTCAGCGAAGCTATGTCATGCTATGTTATACCGGTGCCACACCACCACTTTCGATCGCGACGAAGCCAGATCCGGGTCGAAATTCTCGACCGCGATTGGCTCCCTCGCGCAGCTTGCGCAAAGAAACCAATCGCGACCGAGAAATTCGACCCGGATTCGAGCTTGATCGCGATAAGAATAGTGTTACACTAGATAAGAAGTGCGCCGTGCGACACCCATATTAGTTTCACCGAGTGTTACACCATGATAGTCAAACTTCGCAAGCAGTCTGCATTGTAAATCTTTTGTTTCGCCCATTCTTTCACCTCATTTTCGCTTTTACGTGTTCCGCGTAGTGAGCATGCCTTAGGAGCGCTTTTTTTTTTTTTGCGCGTGCTTGAGGTTTCTGTTTGTGTTTTGCCATACTTTATTTTTTCGCTGACGCTCGCGGTAGGCAGCTTCTTCGGGAGCACGCACTGCTTGTGGTGTTCCCATGGTTGTACGTAGCTGGGGTGGAGTGTACGGAACTACTAATCCAAAGCTCCGTATATAGAGTTTCCTACAACAATTTTCGTAGGAAACTCTATGGTATAT